>NC_134239.1:66603010-67228010 GCF_965152275.1 Natator depressus
ACCCAATGTAATCCTTTCCTTCCCCCTTGCCAGATTGAAGATATAATTACAAGAATGCAGGATGACAAAGCAGGTGGAGTTCCCATCCGAACAGTCAAGAGCTTTCTGTCTAAAATTCCCAGCGTTGTCACAGGTAAGAACCATGGTTTGAATGAAAGATTATGAATTAGTACTAAAAGGAATATGGCCCTGTTAACTCACGAAGAAGAGGCGAGGTGCTGGAGGAAGAGGAAATGAAGGGAAAAGCTGACTGATCTGCGCCTATTTTCTGGATGTGCCCTTCAGTCAAGGCATAAAAGATTATGCCAAATTGGTTCTCTTCTGTAAAGAGTAACAATTTTTAACCAAGTGATTGGATTTCCTTAGGATGATCTCTGAAAACCTGTTAAGTGTTTGTATAGCTCTAGTCTGCATCACAACATTGCCATGCAATATCCTATATAGTGACATCATACAGGAACAGGGGGATACAGGCTCCTGTTTGAGACATTAGAAATAAAGTTGGCAAATACAGCACATGATCAGCAGATAGACAAAAAGGTCAGCTAAAGTCAAGAAGCTTGGAAGAGCACTGGAGAGAGCAGCTGGGAAGATGATGTGAGGAATCTGTTTCTTGTCTTCCCCAGATACTTCATTACAGTTCCTTTAGACTTCTTCTGAGAGCACAGGAGCCCCGTGGGAATATGAACTCTCTATTACAGGGACCATTCTAGCACAATGAAGTTGTGTCTCAACCTGTGGAACCAGGGGTGTCTCAGGAGCGTGGCATCGAAATATAGAGCCATTCCTTCCCAGATCTCCAGCTTGGAACTTGTCCATGGCTATTGAGACCAAAAGTCAGGTCCGTGTGATAGATACCCTCAGTGACAGATGTAAAATGAGTCAGGGGTCTCAATGCAGTTCCCAGTGGACAGCTGCGCACCTCACAAAATCTCACGACTACTAGTTCTAATTTTCTACTTTGTTTGCAATCCCAGCAGAGAAGATAAGGATTTGAATAAAGCATTAATCCTGAAATGCCCTCTCAGCCCTGGAGTATCTTTTTCCAGGCCAGGCTTGAAGCACATCGTTGGGACAGTTTAAGGAAGCTTTCACTGCTGCTTTACCTGTTCTGTGGATAAAGACACTTTGCTCTCTGTGGCACATTTCACTGACAATCAACTCCTTACAATGATTAGTAAAAATGCAAAAAGCCAATATCCTCTAGTAAATAGGCAGCAAAATCTACTTTGAGGAAGGTTGGATTGACCAGAGACTTGCAGGTTAGGCTGATTCAGTCAGAGGGATGAGAAGAAGCATGATTTGACATCTCTGTATCAGGAAAAAATGGCCCTTGTCCAAGTTCAGCACAGGAATGAAATACAGACCTCCAGCAATGTAGGAGTCAAGGCAAGAATATGGAAAGTGGTATGGTGTTGCTACTGATTTAGAGCTCAATCCTGCAAATACCTCTTATCAAGCAATAGGCTCTACTTCTGTGAGTAGTCCAGTTGATTTCCAGGGTGTGACTCAATGTACTAAGCAGTTTGCAGGATTAAGCTAGGATTAGGTATGGAAGAGAAACATGAATCTACAATGAGATGTGAAAAGACACTAAATTGAGGCTTATGACTGGAGCATGTGTTGACCAACTGTTTTTGAAAGTGCCTAAGGACAATAACCGTTTTATCTAGTTTGAAAATTCATCCTATAAGCTCTAGTGCAGAGTACACAAACAGGACAGCTCAATCCTTATTCAGCTAAGAGAGGTTGCCCATATTCTTGTTAATATTCATTGACCAGATTAAGCAATTGATCTAGTCATCAAGCCATTAGGAGAAGGAAGAAAACAGGAGACATAACAGCATCTCTAAGCTGATTATATTTATCTTTAAGCACCACCATGGGAGACAGCTCCCTGGTAGAGTGAAAAGTGCCCTTTTGCATTCTGCTGTTCCAGAATAGCAGCTGCAATAGTGTCACCTTGAAATTGGATCTCTTCACAGAGGAGAACTACAGTTCCAAACATTTTTAGTAAAGAGGGATGGAGCGAACGGAGTCAGATAAAATAACAGAACAGAACAAATCCAAAATTTGTGGAAACCTTTTCAGAGGAGAATGTGGGAAATGTGTTGTGTCCCTTCAGCTGACTTGAAACCTCAGCCAGTTCTTCTCAGCCAATTGTGGCTGTGACCTGGAGCTTTGGAGGTTGGACAGCAGGGAAAAACAGGTTAAATAAGGAATCTGAAGTCTCCTGCATTTATCTTCTCCTCCCCTCCCCTCCCCCCTTGCAGATTGATGCTGTTTAGATTTATATCTATGATAAAAACAAAAGAAAGATTGTTTTGTCATAATACAATGCCAAATTAAGCACATTTCCTAACCCTTGATTTGCTTAATGTTCTTAGCATAAAAAGACATACTTTCAAAGCCTTTGGCGCTAAGAATAGACTTATCTGGAAAGAGTTTAATTTCTGAAATCCAGTGATGTTCTATATTTTCAGAACCAATCCAATTCCACATGGAAGATGTAACAAAAATGCCAAAGCATGACTTACTGTCAGTCTGACAATAGCCATGGTGTAATACTGATGAGGCTCCTTCTTGATTGCAGCAACACAGTATATAATACTGGCGTTTTTCTTCCCCCTTCTTCCCAGCTTTGTGTGTAAACTGTGAAGAGTGGAAATCAGAGAAAGATCAGGAGGGAAGGTGGAACAGGGAGCTGTCAGAGGAGGGTTAGAATGGAGAGCCATATGAGAAATTATGGGACTGTGACTCTGGGAGGTGAGGTTTGAGTAGAATAATGCCATTTTTTTCACTTCAACACCCATCTTTGGCCAGTGGCGATCATGTGTGTTGTGTACAGAAGGATGTGAATCTCCCATCTCCCTAAATGCCTGTTGTAGTCTGTGTCTAGAACAGCACTCACTGCAGTGGAAGAAACCACACATTCCCCTCTCAGGTAAAGCAAATGGTGCCTCCAATAGTGTTCGGTTACTGGAGCGCACATAAACTTGCAGCTCACCACTCCATGGTATTCCATTTATCAAAAAGTAGCATCAGTACACCTCCTCAGCATATTAACCGCCGTTCCATTGCACCTGACTTCTACACCTCTGCCATGCATCTCATTGTTAACCTGGTATTTCCGTACAAGGACCCCATGGCTTTCAAACACTGCTATTTTTCACACAAGGGCTCTGTGTACACCATTGCCAAAGTGATGCTGTACTGATCTGCAGCACCCATGCTATTCTGATATGGACATCCCCTTTCACCTACAGCTCTGCCAAACCTGATTCCAAATCTTCTCCATGTTGGTCCTGAGCTTGTTCATACCTCTGCTAATGTACCTCAAGGGTGACCTGTAGTCCAATACCTTTTAGCTATTCAATCCCCTTCTGATTCACCTTAATCTGAACCTGTAACCCAGTGGTTCTCAACCTTTCCAGAGTACTGTACACCTTGCAAGAGTCTGATTTGTCATACCCCCCGAGTTTCACCACACTTAAAAACTACTTGCTTACAAAATCAGACATAAAAATACAAAAGGGTCACAGCACACTGTTACTAAAAATTGTGTATGTTCTCATTTTTACCATATAATTATAAAATAAATCAATTGGAAAATAAATATTATACTTACATTTCAGTGTATGGTAAATAGATTAGTACAAACAAGTCATTGTAGGAAATTTTAGTTTGTGCTGACTTCGCTAGTGCTTTTTACGTAGCCTGTTGTAAAACTAGGCAAATATCTAGATGAGTTGATGTGCCCCCTGGAAGACCTCTACATGCCTCCAGGGGTACAAGTACCCCTGGTTGAGAAACACTGCTGTAATCCACTAATATCCTTCTGTTCTAGTACAGCAATCTTCTTCACCCAGCTCCACCAGTACACCTGATTTCCGATATACACACCTTTATTCCAGTCCTGATCCACCTAGCACTTTAATTCCTCCTTATTCCTAACCTGTGAACTGCTACATTCCTGCTTTTCCTGTCTGCTGCTCTCAAAAGGTTGCCAATTTGCTTCTCAACTGTCATATCCCTGCTGTTTCAGGCCTGGTTTTGCAAATTCCCCTCAAACTTGATCTCTACTTGCCCCAGATATTTCAGCCGTGACCCCTTACATCTCGGACATCGTTGCCAAAGGGTTTCACCCCTAACCTGCAGCTTTCCCCTGGCATTCTAATATTATGGGGAGACTGAGAACCAGGCATAGAGCAGGCAGGTGCAATACAATCTACCTCTACACAGCTCTGCCAATGCACTTCATTCTAGATTTGTAGTATCTCTTTTATTTCAGTCCAGGGCATCTCTGAACAGAAACTGCCAATTTTGTGGAAGCTGGTCTGTAGTTTTCTTGGTGTGAACAAACATTCACTTGAGACTAGTGATCTAAACTAAGCTTAAACTGCTGTATATTTCTCCTTAACAAGCAAGCCTCTATCTTTTGAGAAGTGTGTGTGCAATGGTCCCAAAACAAATCAGCATGCCTCCTCTTTGATAAAGTGGCATTCAGCTGGAGGATATAAAGTCCATGTTGCTGGGAAAGAGAGAATTTATTAATAGTGCTCCCGATCAATGGAGCTCTGTGTTCAAATGGTCAAGTAGAACCATTTTACCACCTGCACAGACTGTGCAGGAGGATTCTCAATTTCTGTCAAAACCATTTTTTATGGCCAGGCCATTGTGGAGATGAACTCTTGAGACCACTGTGAGGATAAGGTTATAGTCTCTTTCCTCAGGAATGTGCCTTCTTCAGATTCCTTTCTCATGTGGATGCAGAAGTCGAGCACTTCAGTTAAGGGGGAAAATTGGCTCCTCTTCTGCAGTCATGAAGGTCTCCTTTGCTGTGAAAGTGTGCAAGTGGGAAAGTCAGCATGGGGAGGCATGATACAGCAATCCATTCCTCAGCAGTACATAGAGAGCAGGGCATGGGGACTGGGCATGAGGTTTCTAAGAACAGGTTAGACAAACACCTGTCTGGGGTGGTCTAGGTTTGCTTGATCCTGCCTCAGTGCAGGGGGCTGGACCAGAGGATTTAGAGATCTCTTCCAGCCCTACATTTCTATGATTCTGTGAAGGGTTGCTCTAGTTATTAGCCTGAAAGAGCCTCCACAGACTGGTTCCAAAAAGGATTCTTCTTCCCCTGGCCCCGCTGCACATCTGCCTACTTAGTCTGGCCACATGATTTTAGCTGAGCCTTGTCCAGCATCCCTGAACTTTGAGATCTAGCATGAAACATCCCCAAACTTACAGCTGGTCCCTATCTTTGTAATAGATGAAGCCAATATCTCAGTTCCAGTAATCCACCTGCTTGTCAAACTGTGAATCTGAACTTCTAGTTTGGGTCCATCTTTGTTTCTACAGTTTTGCCTGCTGAAAAAAATGCCCTCATGTAGGACTTGAAATCTAGCATGTTGGCTGTATTTTCAGTACTGCAGGTAGTGTAAAGTGTAGGTAGTGCTTGGATGCTGCATTTTGGCTTTGGTGATGGTCCCACCTCTAAACAAAGTAAGGATCAATTTGCATATGCAGTTATTTTGGTAATGATGAATGAACCCATTTGGATAAAATAAGAATCACCCAAAATTCAAACCAACTTCCCAAAATAGCTTTCAGGTGAGTGTGTTTTTATACATTTCAACTTTAATCTTAAATGGTTTCTGGTGATTTTCCATATCTATGTTATACAGTAAATTCAATGGTGTCCAATAGTCACGCAATGAAAACCAGCTCATGAGCCCCATATTCATATATATTTACTTCTTACTGGAAATCAATTGCTGGGCAAGTTATGTTTTTTAATTATTTCAAGCTAACACTGAAGTGGGTTTCTTCACCAAAATTCAGTGGTATTCTTTATTATGCATCTCCTCTTCACATTAGAAAATGTAATCCACTCTGCCCACAGTGGGCGGGCTGTCATACCTCTTTATTTAGTGTAGTCCAAAGTGTCCATGAATCATATCGTATTAGACATGTCAGTTCCAATACATGTACTGCATGGCTTGCAATTTTCTTCTTCAGTCTTCTCCTCAACTCTTTTGGTCCGGTGCCAGGAGACAAATGAACCCAGTTAAGGAGCAGAAGAGTTATGCCAGCATTATATGCAATTCCTTCTACCCCTTTTCCCTTTTGAACTTGCTAGTTTTGATTAAAGTAGGGGGGAGAATGAGTTCAGTGCTACAAGTACACTAATTCCCTGCCGATTGCTAAGTCTTCATTCAATTCATTGCAAAGCAAAGATACAGAGAGCCTGATTTTAGAGGGTTTGGGGATATTATAGATTAAGACAAGGTTGTAAAAATGTAAATGAAAATGATCAGTCTTTGAAACTAAATTATTAAAATGTGGACTTTCTGCATATCTTTGAGTGGGGGTGTGAGTGTGCATGCGTGCACACAGACATAAGCACAGCATATAATTCTCCAGTAAATAACTAACAAGAAAATAAATGTAAGAATAGTAGTTGTGTTGTGCATTATGACTAAATATCTAACAGGGTTCTGCACTATTTCTATCCATATATAGAGTAATGAAGTGGCGTTTGTGTATTATGTGCCATTGCCCTCTGCTACAATCCAGTTGTGCATCAGACTCCATATAGTTAAAGTAGATTCACAGCCATATTGTGAATTTATTGTGCTTTTCTAATTTAAGCCTGATTTGTGCTTATTTATTTCTGTGCAATTCATCCCCTAATACTGGCCTTCCCAGTGCTCTGGCAGAGAAACAGACTAAACTGCATGGCTTGCTTGATGCCACAGCTACTCTGGGCTTGTGAGGGAGGTGGGGCAGCCTTCCTTCGAAGGTGGCTGTATACACTTCTCCCAAAGAACTGATTTTTAGCCATCTGCCCCCTTCAAGATTGTTCATCCCTGCTTACGAATCATATGGGGCTAGCATGATCCGTAAGAATGCATATCCAGGCCTCAAGGATTGACCCTAAATAATTTAAAGTTCACTTTTTAAAACAGTTGGAATTAGATACTTTAATGAGCAATAGTTTTCACATGACAGCACTTAAAAACAGCCATGTTGGCAGTGGAGAGCAGTAGTTAAGGAAATAGCACAGTGCACAATGGTAGGGAGGAGTAAAATTTGGCCTAGAACCTTGTAGCAAAGTTTCATAATGTGTCATGTGATCTTTCATGTCCACAGAGTAGCCAGAGCTATAAGGTATTATCCAAAAGATCCAGACTCTAATCTATCTGCTGTGGAAGAATGAAGGGCTGAATATACCCTTCCAGGAGCTGAATGTGTGATTACCGTAAAGTCAAGGTATGTTGAGCCTGAGGCTTAGACAACAGACCTGTCACCTTGAGCTTCTGGTGGGCACATAAGAATCTGTCTAACAGACAGGATTTGCCTCACTCTTAAGATGTGTCTACAACTGAGCTGGGAGGTGTGTTTCCCAGGTCACACAGATGTACCCATCTCTAAAAATAACAGTGTAGCCAGGATAGCGTGGGTGGTGGCTCGAGTTAGCCACCCAACAGGTACCCACGCAAGCTGGGAATTGCACCTACCACCTTAAATGGAGACATACCCTTAGTCAATTTAGACTTTCTGCCATGACTTGCCTTCTCTCTACAGACACCAGAGACATTTTCAAAAGGGGGGAAAAAAAGACTTAGCCATCTTATCAAGTTGGAACATCACAAAAACATTGTTGCCTGCTGTAAAATAGAAGGCTAATAGAGGTTAATAGGCCAGACTGCCGATGAGAGCAGCCAGCAAGAATTCTGTGCTTGGCAGAAGCAGCCACAATCATCTTTTGTTTTATTTGATTTTTTTTTAAGGATGCTTTCAAGACTTTTAGCCTTCAGCACAGGCTTAGGAACTGGTATGAAATGGGGCTGACTTGATGATAATTTAACTATAGAAACAGTGGTTAGATGAATTGATAGTTCACTTGTTGTATCAAAACATTACTAGGTAAGTGTTTTCTCGGTGCTGACTACAGTCTTATGAAACACACTGCGTTTAGCTGATGGAATATTGTGGTTAATAGATGGAGCATTAAAAAGAGTTGTCAATTTTCAGCACCTGTCGAAAGTCATGAAAATGAATGATTAATGACTCTTGCTTTTGTCCTGATGTCTTCAAAAGCACAACATGATTGTGAAAGTTTATTTCAGAATCGGAATGCTGTAGCACAAGAGCCCAGATTAAATGTAAGGCCCATCATGTATCCTATGTGGTCACTGAATTTGAACAACTGTCCTGAGGCTGTAATACTTCAACTGTTCTGCCTTTCCTTTACAGTGGGCAGTGGATCTGTGGTAGTGGTGGATCTACCAACCCCGCCTCATTTCTTCTCACTCATTACTTCTTCTCTGTCCTTTTCTATCCCACCCCCAATACTTTGGTGGGCTTTCCCTCCATCATCTGTGCAACAGAGCCGCATCAATTCTATGGGAGATGTCCATGCCCTCTAAGGCATGAGGGGAGATACGACCCTGAGACAAATAACCATTTATACCATTAATTGCTGTGGAATGAATTATGCTAAATACCAAGTGACAATCGATAGCAAATTGAATCCACAAATCTTTATTGAACATAATTTGAAAGGCACCATCCTGAATCAATCAATCACAGTGTATTTCAGCTTTCATTTGGTGGCATTCCAGCGCTTAAAAAAATAAATCATTCACATTATTCAGTAAGTATGTTTTACTCGCTCTTATTTACTGTTCTCCAGCTGCCTTAATCAAACAGATTTTCAAGGTATTTAGTGAGAAAGCCCTGACCTTCAGTTAAAGAGGCTTAAATTATAAATCATGATAGTTTCTTCTAATGAAATGTAAAAAAAAACTATGTTAATGAAATCTATGTACTAAAGTCAGGAAATCCAAAGTTATGGTTTCCCCCAGTAACTGTACCACTAGTCTCACATGTAGCATATTTTATTCCTTTACACATAGTGGTAAGTTTAATAGCAGGATATCTCCTCTATGTACAATGTAGCCAAGTTACAGTTAATGGGGAAGGCATAACTGAAGCTTTCTGTGCCGTTCAAATCTCAGATTGTTATCTTAGTGTAGTTTTAATGTTTATTTTCAGGTCAACAAAAAAAAAATTAAAAAGAAATAGGTTAAAATGGTCCTCCTACAGTCCCCAGTGCAGCTGCTTTTTGAAAGCACCCAGAATCCACTGCTTTTGGGAACTGTGCCAGGAACAGTGGGATACCTTCCAAGAGGTCATTGTAAGTGAAAAGATTTAGCACAGCACTAGTGTAGACACCGAGTTTCAGTATTCAAAATGTAATTATAAATGGAAAATTGTCATCAAGTGGTATGTTTCTAGTGGGGTCGCACAGGAATCCGTTTCTTGTACCTATGCTATTTATCAGTGACCTAGAAGAAAATGTAAACCCATCGCTGGTAAAGCTTACAGATGTACCAAAACTTGGTGGAGTGATAGCTAATGAAGAGTGGAGGTCACTAATACAGAGAGATTTGGATCTCTTGGTAAACTGAGTTCAAGAAAACAATATGCATTTTAATATGGTTAAATGTAAATGTATACATCTAGGAACAAAGAATGGAGGCCATACTTACAGAATGGTGGGGACTCCATCATGGAAAGCAGTGACTCAGAAATATATTTGGGGAGGCCTGGTGGATACTCAGTTGAACATGAGCTTCAAGTGTGATGCTGTGGTCAAAAGACCAATGCGATCCTGGGATGCATATATGGGAATCTCTGCTCCTACTCAGGAGGATATTTTAATTTTATTTGGCACTGTTGCAACTGATGCTGGAATACTATGTACAGTTCTGGTGCCGACAATTCACGAAGGATGTTGATAAATTGGAGAGGGTTCAGAGAAGAGCTAGGAGAATGATTAAAGGATTAGGAGAATGATTAAAGGATTAAAGGATCTATCTAATGATAGACTCAAGAAGCTCAATCTGTTTAACAACATGAGGCTTAAGGGGGTGACTTGATTATAATCCGTAAGTACCTACATGGGGCACAAATATTTAATCATGGGCTCTTTTTAATCTAGCAGAGAGTGGTGTAACACCATCCAATGTCTGGAAGTTGAAGCTAGACAAACTCAGACTGGAAATAAGGCATACATTTTTAACAGTGAGAGTAATTAACCATTGGAACAATTTATCAGGGGTCATGGTGGATTCTTCATCACTGACAAATTTTAAATCAAGATTGGATCTTTCTAAAAGTTCTGCTCTAGGAATTACTTTGTGGAAGTTTTATGGCCTGTGTTACAAAGGAGATCAGACTGGATGATCAAAATGTTCCCTTCGACTCTCAGATTCCAGTACACAAATCAACATGGCCAGTGTCGACACACTGAACTGTCTGTGCTTAACCAGTTCGATTAGGAATGACTCAGTTATTTATTATTTGTAACACCACAATTCCTAGAAGCCCTATAGACTTGGCCATGGTCTTTCAGTGTAGACCAGACATGAATTTCAAATGTAAAAGGAAAGCAGAAAAAAACCTTTCTGACCTTTTTTATATATAAAGAAACAAAAATGGACAGAATCCCAATTTTATTGAAAAAAAGTACGTATATATATTTCTTTAACTGATAAATCCTGCAAAATTGCTCATTGGTTTTCTCTGGATTTACTCTAAGTGCAGTGTGAATTAAGGCGCTTGGATATTTTAGTTGTATGATTCACTACCATATGCAGGGGGAAAACTATATATTTTTTTGTTCTGCGGAGAAATACCACTAAACAGTTAGGTCTTCTTTCAGTTAATTCCTATGTGATCCCTGCTTCTGCTGCAGGAAGAGGATATCTGGCATGACATTGCTTGTGTCTACCTCAGTATTATAGTCATTTACTGAACAGGAAATTTCTAGGAGCAAATCCTTCTACAGTATGAACTTGGCTTCACAATGTATAATTCTTAAAACTGAAAAACTAAACAAATGAGCTTTAAAAATTCTTCTTTAAAAAGAAGCCTAACTAAAAATCCCAAGCATGTTCACTTTTAAATCATAATTCCAAATATCACATGAACTTGAAGAGAAAAGTAACATTTTTCTTACACAATAAAAAGTTGGATATGCAATTATTTTATCCTTATAGTCTCGTGTTGCACTTTAGTGGAATTCCCTGTCCTATGGTTTTGGTTTTACATCTGTTGGGGACTGGATGATTCCACTTCTCTTTAAATAATCAGATACAAAGACTATCGGTATCTGGTCAATACCAAAGCATAATTCAGATGCTAATAGTCATTATGAAGGCAGGCACAGAGCGGATGGAAGGAGCCGTATCAGCAGGAGGGATACTTGAGCAATGGGGATGGGATCGAGGGAGGATGGGTAAGGGAATGGGACTCAGCACAGACTTTGGCTGCCATGAGATACCACGGCAGAAGGGGGAGTGAAGTTCAGTTATACTTGGCCTTCACTGGGCAGTGACCCACAATTTTAAGTATCAGTACTGTGGCTATGAGCAAAACATTCTGATTTGGGGTATTTGTTACGTCTCTACAGCAAATTGCCTGTCTTTCGGGAGTTGTATGAGAGGGATACGACAGGAATTAACCTCAACATTGGGAACTGGGGATAGAAGCACAAGCCATTTGTAATTCAAATAACCCGGCTTTCATGGCTTAAAGTTAGCAACATTAAAATCTGAACATTCACAATTGCAGGCTCTGCAGTAACCACTAAAATAAATACTTAGAATAGGAGATACCACTGAACCACAATCACTGCAGAATGACAAAGGCTGGATTTTTAATGGGGCCTGTTATTCTTTGTGTATTTGGAGCTCCTTGGCTGCAAAGTCCTCTGGCAGTATATTTCCCCCCTGTCACTTTCCATACCTAGGCCTAGTGCCCCAGGATCTGGTTTTGCACATATATTTTTCAAAATATATGCAATTATTTGGGTTAGGCATATTCAGTGACAGAAATGACTTGCACATATAGCTTGCTTAACTGAAGTAAACCCCCCTCTTTGTGTGGCATGCAGTTGGGGCCAAAACAGAACTGAGAGACTTGGAAGAAATTCTGTTAGATAGTTCACAGATCCTAATAGGCTCTGAACTGATTTAATATATTTGGGTGTGGACATCTGCTCTATTGCTTTTACTTTTTCAGCGTCAGGGTCATAGCCCTTGAGAGGTTAGATAAGAGTCCCACTCATGGTATTTTAGTCCATTGCAATTTCATCTTGTTTTTGTTTAATTTTAAATTTACTTGCATGGCTCTTTCTAGTAGACAGATGAGGTTGTGGTCATGATCTGCCACAACTTCTGCCATGCTGTCTCCACATCCATACATCAGAATGTCATCAGGTGTGAGGCTGATCCCTGTGAGTCCTGTTAGTATGTCTGTCTTCTGGCATTAATATTCTTCCACTGCATGTTTAATCCCAAACAGCTTTCTCAACCACACGTATCTACATACTGGTGTCCAATATGTGGGGAGGTAGCTGTTTTCATTATCCAGTAGCACCTGCTAATATCCATCCATGGCATCAAATATTTAGAATATTTTTGCTTTTGCCAAGTCAGGTGGTAATTTTTCAATTGTAAGCACTTGGTAGTGAGCTCTTTTTAGTGCTTTGTTTGCATTGTTAGGTCTATGCAGATGTACAGCTTGACTGGCTCCTCAGTGGTTAAAACGCTGGTTACCCGCTTGTGGGCTCTGTCACTTTAGCAATGATGCCTTTTCCAATTTGGCTTTATTGTGCCCATTTTTTTTTTCTTATTGCAAAGCTTGCTCTGCAAGGCAGATGCTGTGCTGGACACATTGGTTTATGTATTTCCAGGTGTAGTATGTATGGGAAACATGCCAGTCCTTGGTAATCTTGTAACAGCTGTGCTGCAAGCAAACACAGTGCAGTGTTTGCTTTGGATATGTTTCCTGTTGTGCTTGTGTGTCTATTGAATGAGTTCCTTTCCACGGGGTTAGTTCCAGGGCAACTGTACTAGTATTCCCCCTCTGTGATCCAACAAGGGCACCCACTTAAAGGTTTCCAACGCCCAGTTTGAGCCTTACAAATTATTTATGCTTGCTGTTTCCCACTGCATTAATGTCACATACATACAAATCTCATCCTGAGTCACAATTAGTTTCCTCAATATTTTCCTTGTCTACAAGCTTTGGTATAACAATTTCTCTTGCCAAAATTATTAACTCCCATATATGGGGCATTTTCCATTTGTCATGTTTTTCTCCTCTTACTTAACGGGTCTTTTTTTGCATTTTGTTTCTCCTCTGTTTTGTATTTGGCCATTTGTTTTTGCATGTATTTTGGTGTATTTTTTCCTTGTATTTTCACGCTTTCCCTGTGCTCTTTGGTGAATGATCTGTGTCCATTCCACTAATGCTCTGCATTTGGTTGTGAACTTATTTACTCAACATTGCGCATGTCTATAGCCCTTTGTACAGCTAGTGGGAGCTCCCTGAGCTTTCTCATTTGTCCTCCTGCATCTTTCATCCATATTACTAATCTATCATGAATTAGTTCATCTTTTAAGATTTCATAATTGCACGAGTCAGCCATTTTGCATAGTTTAGCAATCTACTGATCTATTTTTTCTCCGGATTTTTTTATAACACTTGTTGAAGAGAGATCTTTTATATATGACATCTTTTGTGGGTTGAAAATGCTTTTGGAATGCTTCTAAGACTTTACCTGGGCCCTCCCTATCTGCTACTGACATACTGTTGGAGCACATAAGAGCCTTTCTCCATTTCAGCTAATGGTATGGCTGGTGTTACTTTGTTTTCCTTTTAATCCAGCCCCACTGCAATTTTGCCCATTGTGATCTGAAGAATGTAAGCTGCTAAACACGCCCCCTTTCATGTCTATCTGATATGCTGTCATGATTGTTTTCTCTTTGTAAAGATGGGCAAGAACTAGGACATCTGAGGAGTCTCTAATGCTGTCAGTGCAATAAAGTGCTAGTACTATTATCCATGGTGATTTCTTTGCTGTATCTGATCAGCCTGCTCTTTTGAGTCCTATGTGAGCTAGTTTTGGGTGTAACTTCTAAATAGGTATCTGGGTCATGTTTGACACACTCCCAAATCTGGACTCAGTCTATGATGTTTTTGAATCCCTACGTAGTTCAAAATCTGCCAACTGTTTTCCTTAAATAATTTCATTCTGAATTGTGCATTAAAGTGTATTGCATCTTGTATAATTACACCTGCAGCCGACCTGGGGCACTCGTAGGGGACCAGGAAATGTAAATCTCACAAGATTTTGCACTAGCCATTGTATTTTTTAACTGAATCATGGAAGTTTGGATTCAGACCTCTGTGATGACAGGCTCCTCTAGCTCAGCTCTTGTGCGTGCTCTCTGGATTATTTGTGTGTCACTCTAACCACAACCCCAGCAGCAATTGCTCTTCATGACACAGATCCCTCTAGTCCTTGTCTTTCAACTAAAAATCCTGAAATGGCTAGACTATACCGCCTGCCCTCTTGTCATCTCTTCTTTCAAGTGTGAAGGATCTGTTCAACTTCTCTGATGAACTGTGCGAATTTCTTCTAAACGGTCTCAGACTCTCGACGTTCATTCTTGCAACACAAGCGTATTAAGAAAAAGAAGAGGAATGCAAATCAAAAGAAAATAAATGATACATAAGCAGATCAACATTTAACTCCGTACGATCTAGAGAGGTACAGGTAGGTAAGGAAAGAGAAATATGAAAACAAAGTTAGTGTGCTGGGCCCTGCTCGTGATCTGTCAGTCTGATGGTGGCTATTGTTAGTAAGATGGGATTCAGCCAGCCAGTCCTCTGCTAGTCCCCATCCAGTTTAAAGAGTGTATTTAGAGCACACCATCCCCTTAAGGGCCATACAAGTGTAGTTGCTACAGCCTTCCATCCTTGGATCCTTGATCTAGGCTTTCTTTGATTGTTAACCCTTTCTATGGGGAGAGAATATTGAGTATTTATATGCTTTTCGTTAGCATCTTTGCCAAAACAGTAGTTTAGATGAAAAAACTTCTAGCTAGCTGCCCCTGGTTTCTGTGCCTTTCCTGCACTAATTTCAGTCTTTGCTTCCTTATCTTCCAGGATCTGCACAACTCCATGCCTGCCCACATCTCAGTACTCATTTAATTCTGTTCCCCTTATGGCACTCTTGATAGTCCTCTCTGCTTTGTCTCCTCCTGACACCCTCAGCTTCATACTTTCTTCCATGCTGCCTTCCTATACTTTGTATAGCCTCCCACAACCTGTGTGCGTTGCACCTTGCTGCTTCTCCTCAAAACCCTATGTGGATGTCACCACGAAGGTCTTCATAACTTCCCATGTATTCACTGTTTTTCTAAAAAAAAGGAGGACTTGTGGCACCTTAGAGACTAACCAATTTATTTGAGCATGAGCTTTCGTGAGCTACAGCTCACTTCATCTGATGCATACTGTGGAAATTGCAGAAGACATTATATACACAGACACCATGAAACAATACCTCCTCCCACCCCACTCTCCTGCTGGTAATAGCTTATCTAAACTGATCATCAAGTTGGGCCATTTCCAGCACAAATCCAGGTTTTCTCACCCTCCGCCCCCGCACAGACAAATTCACTCTCTTGCTGGTAATAGCCCATCAAAAGTGACCACTGTCTTCACAATGTGTATGATAATCAAGTTTGTCTGTGGGGGGGCGGAGGGTGAGAAAACCTGGATTTGTGCTGGAAATGGCCCAACTTGATCAGTTTAGATAAGCTATTACCAGCAGGAGAGTGGGGTGGGAGGAGGTATTGTTTCATGGTGTCTGTGTATATAATGTCTTCTGCAATTTCCACAGTATGCATCCGATGAAGTGAGCTGTAGCTCACGAAAGCTCATGCTCAAATAAATTGGTTAGTCTCTAAGGTGCCACAAGTCCTCCTTTTCTTTTTGCGAATACAGACTAACACGGCTGTTACTCTGAAAACTGTTTTTCTGGTTACTGTATTTGCCTGGGTAAGATTTTGAGTTTTTCAGCATCTCTTTTAATATGTGTGGTTAAAGCACCGTGCCCATTCCCAGTGCTATAAATATATAATAGTAATAATAAAAGGTACGTGCATGAGAGGAAGCCTGCAAATATAGCCAATTTGCTTTTAAAAAGGTATCATTTACTTTTTATTTATAAATTTAAATTAGCATAAAAAGAGATGCCTTTCTACAAGTGCACTGTCAACAATACCTTTCCTCCATAAGTGAGTTGTTAAGTTTTATCCCCACTTCACTAATGGGGAAGGTAAGGCACACAGAGTTAAGGCCTAGGGTTACATACACAGTTAACTGCAGCCTTCTATCTATATACTTCTATGGCCTCCTTCACCATAGAATCCAAGTGGCTCACAGCAGTGCTCTGAGGTAAGGAAATTTTATCTCCATTTACAGATGGGTAACAGAGGTAGTAAAAAATAGAAGAGACTTGCCCACTGTTACATATTTATATGTAAACTACTTTTTCCTCCTTTTATCTCTGAAAAGCCAGAGCAGCTAAGAGAAAGTGAGTTGGAGTCTGGTCCTAATTTTGTATTGCCTTTACCCAGTTCAGCAAAATGCCACCAACTTGCATCAATGGGTGAGGGAACTTGATACCGTCAGCAGTGAAAGGGGAACAGTACCAGCAGCAAGGGAGGGAGATGCTTGCCAAGGGACAATAGGTATCTCCTCGTGAGAGTCTCTGGCACCCATTGGCCAGCTGGAGGAGAGAGGTGCTGATTAGCCAGCATTCCTCTGCTCCCAGGATTTAGTCCAGCACAGGGGCCATGTGGAGCCTCTTTCAGCTCCTTTCTAGCAGCCCACCCTACCCAGGAATGGGAACCCAGCCTGACAGATGCTGCAGCTCTAGCCAATCTAGCCAAAGGGTCAGGAAGGAATTTTTTCTCCCATAGACCACTTGGCAGAAGACCAGGGAGTTTTTTGCCTTTCTCACAGCACCTGCAAGCCATAGTGGGCTGAGTAGGAATGCACTTAGTACCTGACTGAGGTATAGGGGTGGAGCTGTTTATTTGTCACAACTTGCAGTCAGTTTCCAGTGTGGCTAAGAGAATAAAATGAACAGTTCTCAGAGGGAAAAGACCAGGGATTTTGGTGTTGGGCCTTGGGCTCATGCTGCACCCTCTGTCCACCTCATGGCGCAGAGGGTGCAAGGACTCAGAGAGCTGAGTCCTATGGGGTAGACTAAGGGGTGCCTGCCCCATGTTATGGGTTATATGGTAAGGAGCCCTGGAACCCCTGCCCTGGAACCAATTAAATGCCTGGTATAGGAGAATATTGGCGATGGGCAAGTAACGCCCCCTAGCCTGTGTTAAAGATTAATAAAAGTTGCAGCCTGCCGCTTAATTCCATGCATGTGTCTGTTCTCATTTTGCCACTGGGTCCACATCAGGCACTTACCTATGTGTTTAAAGTTAAGCATGTGCTTAAGTGACTTGTTGAAATAGGGATTATGTTCCTAACCAGTTACTTTTGGGCAAACCCACTGAAGGCCACGTGCTTGCACCCAAGGACATAATTGCAAAGTGATGGCATTACACAAGCATAACTTGAAGACATAATTTTTGAAATTTGAGTTGGTGGTTATAAAAGGTTAAAAGATCACCTTTAAGATCACCAAATCATTTTCACTGTTGTGACTAGGCACACACTTCCTTTCCAGATAAAGGCTAGCTCATAAACCCAGCTGCCACCCTAGCCAAAGCACCTGGAGATATTGCATCACATTTTCCTTTCACTTTCACCAGTGTCACTCTGATTTCAGTGGAGTTACTCCTGATTTCCACTTGAAGATTCTCGATACAAACTGTATCACTCCATTGCTGTGTTTTAGGATCTAGGAAGAAACTTTCTCCATTTGTTCATCCGCTGTTAACCTGCACATTAACTAAACCTAACCTGAGTGATGTTGAAAACCTTCTAATGCTCAAAGCCAGCACAAGTGTAGTCAAGCCCCATTATCTTGTACCCACACAGGCACCTGATCCACTTTTTTAATAGATGCTCTCTATTGAGCTCAGAGTTAAACTCTCTACTTCCTGCTGAGAATTCCTTTTTTGGTGTGGTTTGGAACAGAGACTCCTTGTTTTCCCCTCCCTGTACATGTACAACCTCTATGATAATGCTTCTTAATTGCAGTCATGCTTACTGGAGAGGTCAGAGCTCATCAAACACAGCATCTGCGCCCCATTCCTGGAGCTCAGTTTGATTTCTCTTGACTTCAGCAAGGGCTTGGGCTTCATAGGCCAGAAGTGATTTTTCCTTTTTGCCTTAGATCACATGAACAGAATACAATCAAAAGGCAGAAGTTCCTGAACTGATGACCCTGAACAGTTGATCCAGAGCTTGAAACAGAAGCTGGAATAGCTAAATTAGTCTTTTCAGCCACTTTGCTGGCTTTTCTCACTTAAGGGGAAGTAACACCTGCTCTTTAGCTATGACCTTGGCTAATATATAATGCCTAATTAGTCGGAGTAAATTTCTTCATCTCTTAGATGAGCACCTCTGACAGAATGCTAAGTGAGATCATTGCCTGTAGCATTCATCCTGCTTTGTCCCAGTATCCAGCAAATTTGATTTTCAGGCAGTATTACTGTTACATTGTCCTGTTTCTCTAAAGCACTAGGGAAATCCCACTCCGTGCTGCTGTATAACCCTGAACTATAATTGCATTTTCTTGTCCACCTCATCATTTTTGTTAATAATAATAATGGACCTAGTGGTGTAGGAAGTTGTTTCCTGGAATTATTGTACCCTCTCTTATAAGAGCTATTGAATAGGGAATACTTAAAGCATTTGATTCTAAGTGTTACAATGGAGCAGATCATGACTTTCTATGGGAACCCTCAAGAGGGGCTTTGGGGAGAGGGAGACTCCAAGTGGGTTCTGCCCATGGTGCTTCCTCCTTTCATTCAATTCTGGGGTGGGATTTCACCTTGTGAGAGAAGGATCCAGCCCCCAAGCACCACAGAGATTCTACTAAGCACACAAGGCCCTCTGGAGAGTGATTCCATTCCCCAGTGGTGACGCTGGCACTCTGGCAGGGCAGCTTCAAATGGAGCCTTGCTGCTATGGATTTCAGCACAGGCAGCTGCCCTTGGGACCACTACAAAGGAGGATTGTACTATGCAAGGGACTCACCACAAAAGGGAATTAGCTTGGAGACTCCATGACAAGCTTGGAGAGGCAGAAGCTGATGCACATCACCTCCTGCTTCTTCCTTTCTTCTAGCAATATGCAGATCTTCTGGGGCAATCCACACTGATGAGAGAGAAGAAAAGATGGATTTGACATGAGATTTTAAGTTAAATAGAGTCAATGAGGTGGGAAGAGTTGGTAAGTATGTTCCAGGAAGCGTGATCTGCAGAGAAGAATACTCTTGCACCAACAGCACCAAGACTGTGGCCTTGTGTTTGTTTTCAGTTGTATTTTAATTGTAACTTTCAAGTGTGTAAACCAGAT
This sequence comes from Natator depressus, assembly GCF_965152275.1. NCBI lineage: Eukaryota > Metazoa > Chordata > Testudines > Cheloniidae > Natator > Natator depressus. The sequence continues at coordinate 66,622,424 of NC_134239.1, forward strand.
ATGGTTACAATAAAAAACACAAAAGGCATGTGGGGAAATCATCTGAAACCAGATTAGAATGTTCCCTGCTTTTAGATTTGTCTGTCACATACAGAGGTATGGTGCCATGGAGGTGGAGTTTAGTGTTTGACATAGAGGACACTGTGAAGGAGCAGAGAAAGTGCTGCCGGGCACAGCAGGGGTTAAAGAAAACCTGTGGGCTCAGCTAGCCCTGCCCTGTTATACCTGCAGCCACTGTCAGGCCTGGAGGGGGGAGAAAAGAAGGGAGCCTGACTCAGTCAGGGGCTGACTGGCAAAGAGGCAGGAGCTCTCTGTGTGCCTGTCTGAAGGCACAGACCAGCCTGCCAACGCAGCCACTGGAGGCAAGTAAGTCTTCCCCTGCCAAGGGTAATCTGCAGCAAAGCCCCAACTATGGTGAAACTGGACTAGCGGGGCCATGCCCCAAACTAAAAGGACTTGCATAGAGAGCAGCCCAGGAAAACAAGTCCTGAACCCCTCCTCATGGCTGGGAGAAAGGTCCATCTCCCCTATTTAGGGGTGAGCGACACAGGACCCTGGGCCAGGACCTGAGGGAGAAGGAGAGGGTTTGTGACTGGACAAAATAAGGGTGGTCTTACCAGCAATCCTCATCTGTTTGATAAAATGACTAGTAATTTGCAAGGGGAAAAGGAATAACTTGATGCATCATGGAGTATAATCTGGGACTACCTGCAGGCTCAAGGAAGAGGTGATTGCTTGTGAGAGGGTTTAAGATCTTATAATGTATGGACAAATACCCCTTGGTAAGTCTTATAAGTTTTGTACTGGGAGCTAAGTTCTCTCTAAGCTGCACGGGAGTGCAGCAGGCTATCAAGGACCGTGCAGGCGGAGAGAGGTGCCTCTCCCCTAGCCCCGGAGCTGCCATAGCTGTGGAGAGGCACCTCTCCCCTGGCCCTGGGCTGCTGTGGTGAGAGAGGTCTGGAGGAAGTCCTCTCTTCCCCCCCCTCCACAGCCCCAGGGCAGCCTGCACTCCAAACCCCTCATCCCCAGCCTGCACCTTCAGCTGGAGCCTTTACCTCCCCTCCCGCATCCTCCCCACAACCCTCTCCCCAGCCCCGAGCCCTCTCCCACACTCCGAACCCCTCGGCCTCATCCCTGCCACACATCACCTCCATATTGATGCACATAACAAAATTCATTCTGCACATGGATGTAAAAAATTAGAGGGAAGTTCAGTGTGTGTGTGGTGGTCCAGAAATGGATGGATATATTTATTTATATTCAGATAAATACTGTAGAAGCACAGCATAAATACAGTAAATCACATGGACTGCATATATAATAAGTAGATATTGACAACTGTTGACATGCACGTCAAGACTTATTGATTGAGAGGTAAATATCGAATGAAGCTACTATATTTACCTTGAGGGATAATAAATCTGGATGTGCGCCAAAATTTAGCATCTTTTACACTGACAGTATATTGGAAGCTCCTTAACTGAAGGCACTGAGATACAATAGGAAATATATCATTATGGCCTTTGTTGATCATCTTTGTAATACAAGAGTAACAGCGCTGGCTAATTTCCGAAGTCTTGTCTTTTTGCTTTCTCAGTGTGAACATTGGGATGGATTATGTGGGGGCAGTTGGAAACATTTTCAAAAATGCCTAAGTGACTTGAGGCCAGATTTTTAAAGGTCTTTACATACTAAAGATGCAGACTAGATACAGCTGAAAATCATACTAGGTGCCTAATTCCTACTGATGTCAATGGGAGAATAGGCATCTAGATACCTTTGAGGATCTGGGTTCTAAATACTTGTCATTTTGAGAATGAGTTTTAGGCTTCTAAGTCACTTAGGAGCTTTTGAAACTTTTAGCCAGCATCTCCTTTTTGTTGTTCCATTGCCTAGTCAGGAGCGTGGAAAGGATGTCCCCAGGGCACTGCAACTAGAAGGAGAGTGGTACTGTTTTGAACAATCAAAACATATGATAAATAGATCTGGGGGGGAGACTTTCAAATATGTACAAATGGCAGTGACACAGGAGCTGCCCCTCTGGGGGGCAGGCACCCAGCCTGCCTTTGACTGCTCGAAGGAGAATGAGCCAACCCAGATCAACCTGTGGGTAGTTAATGGGATAAGCAGCTGAGGGGCAGTTAATTAGGTAAGCAGCCCTTGGGCCTAATAAAGGCTTATGAGTGCTCAGGTAGGGGGCCCTAGAACATAGAGAGGAAGTTCCTGTGTAGGAAGCTACTCCCAAGGGTGCAGGGAGAGGCACAGCCTCCAGAACACAAAGAGAGAACGTTCCAGAGGAAAGAAACCACAAAGCTCTCAAGGCAGGGAGGGCCTGAGAGAGACCCTGAGTTAGCAGGGGAGAGACTTCAGAACTCCATGTGGTGGAGAAGCCTGGGGACTTAGAGCAGTAGAAGGCTGGTTTATATGCCATGTTTGGCAATTGATTAAATAAACTAAATCCCTGCAAGGGCATTGTTCACTGTATACAAGACTCATTTAACTTTATTGAAAGCCCAGTTGATGAAACTGACAGAGATGTAACCATGGTTCCACACCGGGCCACCATTACAGGCACTTACACACCCAATTCCCATTAATAGCTAATGGAAATTGGGCATCTAATTCTCATTTGTCCCTTTACACATATTGGGGAAGAGTTTCGTTTAAAGAAGTAGAGAACAGGCAAAGGACTGAATTTATTTTACTTACTGGAATCATTACTTTAGAATACAAAATTATAGACTGCACACAAGCATCCAGCAATTTAGTTTCATAAAAGGGAGCAATCTAAACCAGCATAAACTACATAATCACTCTACAATAAGTTTTTTTAACCAGAAGTGTGAGTTTAATAACCAAATGTTAAAATTCCTTCACCTAAGAAGACATTTCTAGTTACAACTAAGTCAACAGAGAACCTATTAGTCTCCAGCCCCAGATAGCCACTGATTATTCTTCCTGCAGAGATGAAAACAAGATGATAAAAAATATTCCTAATGTTTTTGCTATAGATCAACTTTTCTTATCCCCTTTAAATTTGAATGAAGCAATTAGGCCCCATCAGCAATATGGCTTTTTTCATTAAAATGCAATTTGGCAGGGTATGCAATGCATTTGTGTGGACCTTTCAGCATCCTCAGGGAAGATTTCATCATAAATCATAGAATCATAGAATATCAGGTTTGGAAGGGACCTCAGGAGGTCATCTAGTCCAACCCCCTGCTCAAAGCAGGGCCAGTCACCAACTAAATCATCCCAGCCAGGGCTTTGTCAAGGCTGACCTTAAAAACCTCTAAGGAAGGAGATTCCACCACCTCCCTAGGTAACCCATTCCAGTGCTTCACCACCCTCCTAATGAAATAGTTTTTCCTACTATCAATTTGTTTTCAAAGGAATAGTTTCTTCCCTGATACCAAAGCTTAACACAACAACTACTGCCCAATTAGGACAGATCAGCATGGGTATGTGTTAAACTGTTCACTGTATCTACAGCACAACTGTAGTACTGGGGGACGCAGTCAGTACTAAAAAGGTGGGCAATGGAGTCACATAGTGGCTCAGGTAGGTAATAACCAGTTAGGTGCTTATGGATGCACAGCAACTGTTTCAAAGCTGCATTTCTACGGCCCTTCTGCTGTACATTCTTCTTTTCTGTCACCACCCTGATTTCTGGACTAGTGCCCCATGCCCAGCCTGACTGAAAATCTTAAGAACAGACCGTTTTCTAAGAGTTTAGATTTCAAATGAGCCACAGAACATATGTGGGGATTTAAAGTTTTGCATTTGAAGTCTAAATAATTGGAAAATCTGTTCTCCTTCATTGACTGCTAAGACAGTGGTGTGCAGGGTTCTGTGTTTCCCATGCACCACTTGATGGGTTCACAGTGCCCTAACCAGAGCAAGAACAGAGAAACTATTCATAGATGTATAGAGTTTAAGACCAGAATGAAGCATTACATCATTTAGTCTGATTACCTGTATATCACAGGTCATTACATTTCACCAAGTTACCCCTGTATTGAGCCCAGTAGTGTCTGGCTAAATTAGATCTTCCAGAAGGGCATCTAGTTTTGATTTGAAGACTTTAAGAAATGGGGAATCCAACACTTCCCTTAGTGGTTTGTTCCAATGGTTAATCACCCTGGCCGCTAAAATATTGTGCTTTAGTTCCAATTTTAATTTAACTGTTAAAACAAATAGTTTGTGTTTTTACAATTGTACTTGCTATATTTAAATCTACATATTTAGGACCCTCTGAGGTGCAAAGTGACACTTGTCAGGTACCCTCAAGAATATAGGCACTTTTGTCTTTTTTTCCCTCTAGGCATTTACTATGCTCTTCATCATCATATCTAAATGCTTATTGACTTCAGTGCTCTGTGACTTGCAGGATCAGGCCCTTAAAGAAGAGGCCGTGTTTTAATGGGCTGAGTTACAGCATGGGAAGCAAGGTATTTCTCAGTTCTAATTCTGGCTGGGCCACAAGTAGGCTGAGGCTATCACAGCTGGTACCATTTTCAGAACAAATGGCATGTGCAAAAAGCTTTATTTGTGGTTATTAACTTTAACAGTCAAGTTCAAAATGATTCATTCCTCACTGGCAGGTAAGGACACTTTGTGCTCTGGTAGCTCTAGTAATTGATATATACTGGCTGTTATCAGTGTAGTAAGTACCATAGGTATATAAACAAGCCATAGAGAGAGGATAAGGTACATACTGATTAAAAATCACCATTAGGTAGGATGGTGTAAACAGACAGTCTGTGTGGATCATTGATTTCTCTCAACCCAATAATCGCAGTAGGAGTCTTTTTCAAAAAGAGTTTTGTGCTGTTTTTTATTTTCCTGTAATGGTTTAGCAGTTGTAGTTTGTCTATTAAAGGGGAGAGTGAAAACAAACAAAATGGCCAAAGTCATCTCTGGTGTAATTCCACTGAGTTTACTCAATGACTGGCCCAGGTGAAATATTTTCCCACAGGGGAAGGGGTCCCCTGCATTTTAAAGCACTATGGATCTCTCCCCTCCACCCATGCATATCCACCAGCATTATAGTCCCTCTTCTTAATGCCCTCTCTCAGTTCTCTTGGTGGGTGGTGAAGCGGTGACACTCATACTACAGATAATTTCAAAAAATTAAGTTGATTAGTGCTTTAGTTTATACTTGGCACTTCAAAATGCTCTACAAACATTACAATGAACAGTAGAGCAAGTCCAATGGCAGTTTAAAACAGATGACAACACAAGATGTGAAAACAGCTGAAGACTTCCCCAAGTGTTGTAAGCAGGGGTGAAAGTAACATTAAGCACTTACTGGAAGGGGCGGGGCATCGGGTGGAAGGGGCGGGGTTGGGAGAGGTCAGTGTCTCCCAGCCAGCCCATCTGCACTGCCTGACCCGGCCCCCCCAGGCTCCAGCGGCGATTTAAAGGGCCTGGGGCTCTGCCTAGGGCAGCTGCTCCTTCCTTCTCCACCCCCCCCACCCCCCCAAGCCCGGTTGGTGGCCCGGGGGGAACAAATGGGCAATGATGTTAAGGTGCAGCAGCGCTTTAAACAGGGTCCTTTGCTGCGGCAGCACTTTAACGTCAGCTGAGTACGGGCCGGTCCTGGTGGCCACTTTTTACCAGTACGCCATACCGGCCTGTATCGGCTGCCTCTCACCCCTGGTTGTAAGGCAAGTTCTCTTTGTTTGGACAGTGTATGTGGAATACGTAATGGTGTGGTCTAAAGGTTTTCTCAGCCCTCCTTTGGAATGAGGTGCATAACTTAGGGTGACCAGATGCCCCAATTTTATAGAGACAGTCCCGATATTTGGGGCTTTTTCCTATATAGGTTCCTATTACCCCCCAGCCCCCCGTCCCAATTTTTCACACTTGCTATCTGGTCACCCTATCATAACTTGTTCATAGCTTTGCAACCCATCAACTCTGCACCCATCCAAAACTCATGCTGAGAAAACCTTTCAGGTCACACCATTATGCATCTGTCCAAACAAACAGAACTTACCTTACAACATTTGGGAAGTCTCCAGCTGTTTTATCAGCATGAGTTTGGGTTAGGTGAAGTGCTGATGAGTGACAAGGTCATGAGTGAGTTGTGCACCTCATCCCACATGGAGCGCTGACAAAACCTTTATTCGAAATATACCGTGGTTTGACCTAAAGACACACATGTTACAGGAACACCATCAGAAGAATGTTTAAGGGCATTTTAGAAACTTTTTTTTATCCTTCTCCTTGCAAAGACAGGCTCCTTGGTTACCAATTGTGCAAGACTCTGGGAATAGAAAAATATACTACATTTTAAACATCTCTAAAAATAGATTTTCTATCTATACACATTTTCTGATTCTTAGGTTTACTATCTCAGGTACTTCCAGGGCAAAAAGTGACTGCTGTGTCCTATTAGGAAGGGAAAAAAATCTCCCCTTCCCAGTGGTTCAAATTCCCTGTTTATAACCCTGCAGGGGTCTAAGTTACTAGCCTTCAAAGTCATGATATAACATATTTATGTATAGAAAAGCAATCACTGGCCCAGCACTGATTATTGCCCATTGTGGGCTGTATGCAGGCATAATTTGGGTAGTGATTTCACATTTAGTGGGACAAGAAGGAAATATTTCTCTGGTAGATTGATTTGATGCCAAGGGCCTTGTAATATTAGACCCAGGACAGATGAAATAACATGCTGAGGGTAGATGAAGTGGTCAGTGGTGAGTGATATGTTTATTTAACACATGGTTCCATAATGTATTGCATGGGTCTGCAACATATCACATAGGTATCGCTTCTGCAGGGGGCGTGGGTGTACAAACATGTTGAACATACAGACTTTTCATAGCCAGCACTGTCAGTCTGACAATCACAAGTGAATATCTGCTACAGTCAGGGGCGATTTTGCTGGAGAGGCAAAAGGAGCAGCTGCCCCAGGGCCACGATTTAAAAGGGCCTGGGACTCTGGCTGCTGCTACCACAGCAGTGGCCAGAGCTCTGGACTGTTAAAATTGCCACTGGAGCCCCGGGCGGCGCGGGCCAGGCAGTGTGGATGGACTGGCTGGGGGGAAGCTGCCCCCCCAGCCCCGCCCCTTCTGCCTGAGGCCCCGCCCCTTCTGGGGGCCTGAGCTGGCCCCCGTACCGGTAAGTGCTTAATGTTACGGTCACCCCTGGCTATAGTTTTATTCTAGTCTTGCCAGACCAGCCTCTCTCTGTGCTTTTCTGGTTTAGCCAGTGTACAATAACTGCTATATTCCAAGTCTGTTTGCAACATGAGTGGTCATGGGGTGTGGCTCTGTGAACTGATGAGTGTTTACAGAGTGATATTGGTGTACATGGCATTCTGTTATAGATAAATGTGCCAGAAAAATAGCAAAACCTCTCCCCAAATAGCCTAAAATCTCTGAGCACTACTGACCTACAGTACAGTGCTATGTAACACAGAATAAAGAAGGAGAATGACACATGATTATAAAGCTGTGTGATCAGGATAACTGATTCAGACTTGCATTGATTTGTCTGATTCTGTGCGTGACTTGCTGAGGGTTTCTACATATTGTCCTTTCATTTAGTTGGCTCAGGTAGGAAATAATATTCTGAGTTACTTGCCTCAGGATTCTACATTAGTTACTCTGGGTGTAACACGAACTTTATTTGCAGAGCAATGACAGCTTTGAGTCTGTAGGAGTAAAACTAGAAATGAACATTTACAAAGGAGAAACTGTTAGCAAGTAAGGACAGCACTAGAAAATTCTGTCAGGAAGAGTTAGTCATATTCAATATAATAAGTACATAGTGGTTTACATTTTGAAACTGCTATGCAGGCACTAATTAATCTTTACAACTCTTCTGAGAGGTAGCTAAATGTTGTTAGCCCCATTTTACAGATAGAAAAACTGAGCCACTGAGAGATTGTACAGCATATGGCCACCTAGTAAGAACTCAGGAGAAGTAAAACTTGGGAGATCCTGATTGCCAGCAGGGAGTTAACACATAATCTATAGCAGAACAATATTTTGACCCCTTGATTGTTTTTGTATTTTGATTATTTTTGGCAGCATTTTTTATTTTGACTCAGGAAGTTGTGCAAATAGATAAAGAGAGAGGGAAAGTCATCTGATTGGTGGGTAAAAACATACCATGTATGTAATATGTTGCTGTTCTTGTAGAGCGCAGTTCTCCAACCTAGAGGTGAAGAACTTGCTGGGGGATGTGATGTGTAATTTTGGATGGGCCTGCAAATCAGTTTCTACCTCTACCACACAACTGACTTTTGACGATTATTACACTTCTATGCTTGGGGTAGGGTGACCAGATATCCTAATTTTATAGGGCAGTCCCGATATTTGGGGCTTTTTCTTACATAGGCTCCTATTACCCCCGACCTTCTCTTCCGATTTTTCACACTTGCTGTCTGGTCACCCTACTTAGGGGAGGTTTAGCAAGATGTCTCTTCAGGATGTATTCCAAGTGTAACTGACTGATGTTACATAAATGTGTGCAAAGGGGCTCCTTCCCAACTTCCTAGTGCAGAAGCGGAGCCCAGCTAGTTGTTCCTTTTCACTCTACCATTTGGTTACTGGTGACTTACGCTGTTCATATTTTCAATGCTCTTCTCAAGGAGCAGAGCTAGAGACTGACTTTGAGAATGCCAGTCTGAAATTATGAAAGTTTTTGAAAGTTATGAGCTGCTGGAAGCAGGAGGCTGGAGTGGAAACTGTTTAACTTCCATAGGGCTTGTTTACAAGATGCAGCAATGCACACTAGAGGAGCGTGACTTCTAAAGTGTGCTGTGCTGTGCATTAACTGGCCCATGTAGGCCCTGCTGGCAGGAGCTAAAAGTTCCTTATTGTGCATTAGCATCGTGCTGTTTTAAACAGCACTGTGTTAACGCAACGAGGGAACTTTGATTTTGTGCCACCAGAGTCTCTGCAGGCCAGTAAGTGCACAGGACATGGGTGCGCTTTAGAAATCGCACCCCTCCAGGGTGCATTGCCACGCTGTGTAGACAAGCCCTTAACTGTAACTGTTACTGATACATAATACCGGAAAACAGTAGAGGAAATTTATGAAAGGGAGAATAAAAGGTCAGCAATGAACCAACAGGTCATTATGAGTTCAGCAACTGGTTTCTTAGTACTTATACATTTTACAGGTTCCATGTGCGGCACCCCTCCCAACTGCAAAAAACCTAGTGCATGTATTCATTAATAAAGGACAAACTCTTCATTCAGGTGTGCACAAGGGTCTTTTCTGGATTTTAATGGAAAGCCTGTTCACATACTGAAGGGCAAAATATGTCCCCTTTAGCATTCACAAACGTAATTTGTGCCCATACACCCAAACAGCAGTTGGAGAACGCATCCCTTAAAAGCAGAGGGTGGCACCAAATTGCAGGCTTCTCCTGTGAAATATGAAAGACTTGGCAGAAATTAAAGGTCTGCAGGAGAAAGAACTGAGATGTGATTTCCAGGCTGATGCTACAAAAATACAGGGCTGATGAAGGGAAATAACTTCTAATAATAAACCTAGGATTGGCAGCAGAGCCCTGTGTGAGCTAAGATCAACGTAGCTCTAAATGTCATTCGTTGGGAAATCCATATATTTTTCTCTCTGATATTTTCTTTACATGCATGTTCTGTCTCCTGACATGTTTTCCACTCATTTCCGGAGCTGCTCAAGATTTGGTATTTCTGATTCATGAGAAATTGAGATTTGAACGTTTTGGTCCAAATTGGAACAAAAACAAGTATTTCTGAAATTTCCTGTAAATTGGAATTTTTAAAAAAAATCAGTTTGGGAAAATTTTTGTTTTGAAATGTATTTTTTTTTACATTTTTATATTTTGTCAGTAGTAGTGGTGTACTGCATAATGCGGATTTCACCCCTTGTGTCTTAGATCCTCAGAAGCAAATGTCCCTGTTAGCGTTCTTGATAAAAATAAGCAGATTCCCAGAAATTCTTGGCATCCCAAAAATAGAAGACATGCAGTAACCTGAAGCCCAGATCCTGCAAACATTTTTGCATGTGCTTAACATTATGCATGGGAGTAGTCAAAATCAGCGCCTGAGTGAGCTTGGAATGGATGCTATGTACAGATACACTCATAATGAGTGCACATTCTTAACTGACTCACACCCCAATAAATTACAAGCAAGCAACCCCAGTATGACAAGATCTTTCTTTTGGAACTTTTGTACTGAAAGCCAATGGCTCAATACAAAAAAACCAACATCACGGTGACCAAGGTGTATTTTTCCTGTGTGTTCCTCCTACCGTTTACAAGAAGAAAGTGAAATAATCAAAGTCAACAGAACCTTCACTCACTCTCCCCTCGCCATCCCATCTTGGGATTCAAGTCAGGCATTCGACCATGTCACTGACTATGTGTAGTGCTTTTGTTCTATTGTTTATCTCTTTTACCCCATGGGTGAGCTCTCCTCTTTGTCCTTCTCCCTCTCCTCTTCTCATTCTATCTTTTTTTGGTTTCTATTCAGTTACCTGCTCTAGCCCCTTCTCTTAGGACTGTGTGTTTTATGTTTTTATCTGTAAAATCAGTCACATTTTTAAATCAAGCACAGCCCTTGCAAGAAAGGCTCTGCTGTGACTCAACGTCAGTGGTCTTTTCTCCCTTCCCTACATTTCTGTAAATTGATGTTAGATGGATTGCAGATCAATAGCTATAAAGCTTATATAGCTATAAGCAGTATTTGGGGGGCTAATGATTGCTAATTTAAAAGAAATTCAAAATCAATATGTGCATTCAGCCTGTAATCTACATGCAGAAAAGGTACCCAGAGCTACTGAAGGGGCCTTTGCTCTGTAATTCACGGATAGCAACACCACCTTGTGGCAAGTAATTGAACTCTAGCCTAATGAAGCTTTTGCTTGGAGGTGCTGCTGAGCTGAGGGGGAAAAAATCTGCCATGAAACGAGTCTAATATTGTACAGCAAGCAAGAAACATCCCTTTCTAGTTGATGGCCCATGAATCAGTCCCAGTTTTCAGACAGCTTGTTGTTTTCCACTGGAGTGTTCATTACAGCAGGTATTCTGCATACTAACACTCCCAACTAACTTCAAAGGGAGTTTTAGCAATGAAGACTGTTTGGAGAGGAAGGGCATGGAGGAAGATGAGGGGAAGCTCCAGGAGAAAGAAAAAGACAAAACAAAGAGAAATGTGTTTATATTTTAAATGAGAGCACTGACTTTGCCTGATGAGCACAGATGGCTCAGTGAAAGTTTCTTGCCTCACGCACAGTTGATTAATACTTCTGCAGCCGTGCTGCACTTGAATTGCAGCTTGTATGGGATTTCATTTATATACCAGCTGATAAAGGGCTTAGTGCCGCACTCTGTCAAAACAGAGTAGTGATGACAGGTTTCTTCTGACATTTGGGTACATTCATTCCTCCTCCACCCCTTCCATGCTACTGCTACTCCACTTCTGTTCACTAGAGAGAGGCCTCACTTGTAAAATATGGATTCTGAACTTTGCCAAAGTTCCAGATGGAGAAGAATGTTTGGCTCTAGGGTTTTCGGCCCTTCTGTACCATTCACTACGTGTAAATGCTTCTGTATTTCCTCCCCTCCAGCTTCCTGGGTGAAACAGTGTTCCCGAGAGTAAAGGTCTAATCAACTAGATCAATGCACAGGTTAGGCAGGGTAAGAAATTCAAAGCTCCAGGACACCTCATCCCTATCTCTACTATCGTTATTTATCCTGGACCTCCACCATTAGATGAACCTCTATCTTGACCCTGTCATCTCATTCCTATTCCTGTTTTGGCTCCCTTCTCCCAGCTCTGCTTATCCACTTAACTCTGACCTGCTACACTGATATCTAATCTGAGCAAAGACGGATAATCGCACCAGATTGTGTGGTGAATTTAGGCTGTGAACTAAGGTCCACAGACATTAATTAAGACAAGATCACCTAACTCCTATTTTTCTGACTGAAGCATATATTGACAAGTATGGACTGTATAATTTGCAGCAAATAATTTTTGATCTTTTTCTGTTCCCAAATGGTCCCTGTATGGTTTATTTTATTGAATTTATTAATTATTCAAATAACGTCTGCAAACAATTATTGATCTGCAGACTGATCACCAACAGCTTGCTGTATTCCAGATTAGAAAATTGAGTTGTTTTGGTCAGCTTTGATGGCCCCAAAGATCATGTGGCATCATTTCTGTTCCCTGATTGGATGTATGTAATGCTTAGAAACCGGTTTCCAATGTGAATATTTACGTCTATGAATACAAAATTTCCTTTCCACTAATATCCATCTAAATGTAGCCATTCCTGTAAACATTCCTGCCAGTAATTTATTAGATTATAATGCAATTTAGAGCAGGGACTGTGTCTTCATTTCTGTTTTGTACAGAGCCTTATTGGGCCTCTGGGTGCTACTGCAATCTAAATATTAACCTATTATTATTTTTACCGGAAAGTAAACGCAAAAGAGATGTGGGCCAAGGTGGAACAAAGTCAGTGCTTTATTTGTGTGAATGTTGTAGGAGGTTTCTGAAGTACTCACTCAACTCTAGTTTCTAGAATCTCTTGAAAGGCTCCAGAGATGCATTAACGTACCATATAAATATTTCTTAGCTTTAAATGGTTGAAAAAAAAATCCTAATGCCCTATTAGAAAAAATTGAGTTGGCTAAAATAGCCTTTGGATTAAGTGATGTTTGTTTTTTTATTTGTGAGAAAATAAAATGTATCATTTGTTTTGCTAGAAATATCAGTTGACACAGCAGAATTGTGCATGCTACGAAACACTGTTGGGGCAGATTGCCCCAAATTATGCCAATGAGGGCATAGTTCCATTCACTGAGTACATAACAGTTGATGTGTCTGACACCACTGTTTATAGAATAAACTAGCAAATTGGCCTTCATCAGCAATCAGTGGTGACACTTACATTGCTTACAGTAGAGCCTCTTGAGGAACCGAAAAAAACAAAACCAGGTAGGCTGCTGAACCTTGGGCTGTGGATCATTCTCCAGACTGAAAACAGGACAACAGCAATGGACAACATAGTGAGCAAGGATATTGCCAACATATTCATAGGCATTGTAGGATGTTGCTTTTTGGCAAGTTGCCCTGAACAAGGCTGGCAGTCAGCTTGTTGCAGAATAAATTGTTTTATCAAGGCTATGCCCTGTGCTTGCGTGTACAGAAGAGAGAGGTTTGAAAAAATGTTGATTTCTGATTCAGAATAGGGCACAAGATTCAGTCTCTCGTTCAGCCTATTCCAGATTCAAGGTCTGTCACCGAATGCAGTCTTCAGTGTTTGCTTTGAAAGCTAAGCACAAATTCTGTTTTCCAGATCAAGATTCATATTGCCTGTAAAGGATCTTAATAAAATGTTGACTGTAAACCTGTCGGAAAGAAGGAATATATTTTGCTAGTTAAGCTCAGTGTTTTTCTTAGCTGGAAAAAAATCACTTTGAGTCTTTTTAGCTGTAGATGCTGTCTGCAGCTGCAACCTACAGACTCTGTTGGCATCACAAAGACTGTTTAAACTGCAGGAGTATTTGTTTGCATCTGCTTTCTGCTTTCCTGAATGCTTCTTCATTTTATAGATTATTTTGTAAAGCAGATTGGGAGCTTGATGCCATAGGGCAGTAAATGCATTATATTGCTTATGTATTTAAAATAAGTTAATTGATATTTTTCACTGCATTTCTTACTGCTCCAAATCCTGCAAAATCGGTCTAGCTTAGGAAAGAGCAAATAATTTCCTACCGGCTTTTTACTTGCTCCTTGATTATAATCACTACCCAATTATTTGTTGTTTATTATTAATAATTTCTGTGGCATCGAAATGTGCCCAGCACTTTAACAATGCAGACTGAGCAGGCTAACAGCGTAAGATACACAGGACGAGATGTTGGGCAACAATTCGGATGAGGTAGGAAGTGAGGGTTATGACTCAGAAGAAGGTGGGGGAGGCGTTGCTCGAATAGGTGTTCCTTAAAGAGTAATGTGAAGGACTAATGTGAAGGGCACTTTGCGGACAGCAGTTGGGAGAGTATTCCAAGTGCAGGAGTGCACAAGAGAAGAAATGAGGCTGAGAGAGGAGGAGCAGACTAAGGGAACAGTTAAGACAAAGTACTGGGCGAGAACAGAGTGTGAGGGAATGAAATCAGAGGGTGGGTGGCAGCAAGATTATGTAGGACTTTGTTGGATGATGGAGACAAGAAGTATGAATTTAATGTGATAGCTAATGGAGGGATTCGAAGAAGGAAGTGACACGACAAGAGACGATGACTTTAGCAGTGTCAGATTGGAGGGAGAAAGGTGACAGATAGGAGAAAGGTATAGTCAGCAAGGAGAGACATGACCAAAACTTGGACAAGAATTTTAGCAGCGGACACAGTGAGGAAATGGAGGACCCTGGTACCAATGAAGAGGAAAAATCAACCGGACCTAGAGACTGGATATGAGGAGAGAAGCAGTGATGGCAGTCAGAGATTACACCAAAGTTGTAAGCCTAGGAGACAGGAAGGTTGTGGAAATGTCAGTAAAGAGCTGGATACACATCCTATTGTCGATAATAATATATTTGTATGTTTTTATGTACTAGGCTGGCAATGAAAACAGAAATCTTATGGGTTGTTGATTAATCACAGTTAACTCACGCAATTAACGCAAAAAAATTAATCATGATTAAAAAAAATAATTGTGATTAATCACAGTTTTAATCGCACTGTTAAACAATAGAATACCAATTGAAATTTATTAAATATTTTGGATGTTTTTCTACATTTTCAAATGTATTGATTTTAATTACAACACAGCATACAAAGTGTACAGTGCTCACTTTATATTTTAATTACAAATATTTGCACTCTAAAAATAATAAAAGAAATAGTATTTTTCAATTCACCTCATACAAGTACCATAGTGCAATCTCTTTATTGTGAAAGCGTAACTTATAAATGTAGATTTTTTTTTGTTACATAACTGCACTCAAAAACAAAACAATATAAAACTTTAGAGCCTACAAGTCCACTCAGTCGTATTTGTTCAGCCAATCGCTAAGAGTTTGTTTACATTTACGGGAGATAATGCTGCCTGCTTCCTATTTACAATGTCACCTGAAAGTGAGAACAGACGTTCGCATGGCACTTTTGTAGCCGGCATTGCAAGGTATTTATGTGCCAGATGTGCTAAACATTCATATGCCCCTTCATGCTTTGTTTGTCTGAGCGATTAGCTGAACAAGAAGTAGGACTGAGTGGACCTGTAGGCTCTAAAGTTTTGTTTTATTTTTGAATGCAGTTATTTTACATTTTAAAGTGACTGAACTACAGTGCAAATATTTATAATAAAAAATCAGTATAAAGTGAGCATTGTACACTTTGTATTCTGTGTTGTAATTTAAATCAATATATTTGAAAATGTGGAAAACATCCCAAAATATTCATATAAATAGTATTCTATTATTGTTTGTGTGATTAATCATGATTAATTTTTTTAATCATGCAATTAATCACGATTATTTTTTAATTACTTGAAAGCCCTACTATAGACATCAGTGAGAAATCTATCTGACCATTTAATCAAGAATGTACACACATGAAGAAGCGCACTAAAATTTTAAGCGGCATCTGAGTTCCGAATCTACTGATATTAAATGCCTGAGGAAAATCCACATGCAGAGGTTGAATTGCTGTGCTAGGCACAATATACCACTGGAGAGCATTTTTTCAACTCAAGGATCAACACTTTCCTCTTCAAACTAAAATGTTGTAGCCTGTGTATGTTTTGTTTTTGTCCTAAATTTGATGGTGTTTTAGTTGTATCTTTTGTCCTAAATTTGATGGCGTTTTAGTTGTTTAGTTTAGGGGTATCTCGTTTTTAGATTGTGGGATCATGTGGTACCGTCTCCGCCAATAGTAAAACTCTAGCAGTAACGACGGCGATGAATAAATGGAAATAAACACTTTTCGTAATTTACCCAGTTTCTTCCTATCTTTGTCCCCAGTTGACCAAAGCATTTAACCATGTGCTTAAGTCCATCCCTGTTCAGCAAAGCACTTCAGCACATACTTCAGTCCAAATGAAGTCAATGGGACTAAAACATGTTCTTAAAATTAAGAATTAACTGCTTTGTTGAATAGGATTGGGATTCTGTATTAGATGTTACCCAGAGTTTTGCTGAACCCAAAGCTCTTGGTGACTTTACTCTTTGCAAGGTGGTGGCAGGAAGTAAATCAAATGGGGACAAGTCCATCCAGATGATAGATACAAGCAACTTTAGTCTCCAGCACTTACACATGTCTGCAACAGATTAGTAGATCACCCCAAATTCATAGTTAAACAAGGGCTTGAGGAGGTCTCAAGAGGCTAACTGTACATGTCCAGTGGCGGGCACTCCATCTGCAGGGGAACTTAAGGTGTTCAAGTGTCCATTGATTTCAGATTTCTCCCTCTTTTTATACCCAATTTGTTAGTATTGCATAGCTTGCCCGTCAAAAGAAACAAACTGCTGAGCAGAAGCTAAATTCAGTGTGGAGTTTTCCAGCCTGTAGTGCGTAGCTTTCCCTCCATTAACCAGCTGTATTTCACACAGCAATAGCAAACTCTTGCCAGATTTTCCATCTTGCAAAACTACATGCCTCAGAAAAATCTCAAGTCAGGAAGGCACAGGGTCATGTTTACTCCGCGTAGTCACTCACGTCCTCCTTTCCTCCTGGTCTCTTAGTTGTGCTAAAGTTTCAGAAAGGCCTTTCTAGCTGCTTTCAGCAATAAGCATAACAATTGGTATTCTAGTTGTGGGCAGAGGTTTAGGCATGTTGCTGGGTTAATAAAATTTCCTTCTTATATAGGGACATATTCTATCCTCACTTATGTGGACACAACTCCACGCCAGATGACTGAAAATAAAAATGTAAAAAAACATAACATGTATGCTAAATGCTGCACTGGATGTGGAATAGATTTACATATTCTAAACGTTTAATCCTAACTCTAAAAACCTCTTGGAAGTGAAAGCTCCATGTAGTAGGGCCCATGTCTCCCCTTTGTTCTGGACAGTGCCAAGCACCTTTACAACAGGCAACAAATGGTAATAATTTAATAAATGTGTCTCATACAGAGAGTCATCATTGGTGAAGAAATTAGCTATGGCCTTGATCCTGCAAAGGGATCTGCTTACCTGGACACTTACACCCATGCAGAGCCCCAAATAGGATTCCTAAGGAGAGCTAATAATGGACAACACCAAAAAGACTGAGTTGTTTAATGCTTATTTGGCTTCAGTCTTCACTGAAAAGGCTAATTGTGACCAGATGCTTAACATGATTAATATTAACAACAAGGGGGAAGAAACACAAGCCAGAACAGGGAAAGAACAAGTTGAAGAATATTTTGGTGAGTTAGATGTATTCAAGTTAACAGGGCCTGTTGAAATACACCCTAGCGAACTTAAGGTACTAGCTAAAGCAAATTTGGAAACGTTAATGATTATCTCCAAGGATGCATGGAGGATGGGTGAGGTCCCAGAGGACTGGGGAAAGGCAAACATAGTACTCCTCTTTAAAAAGGAGAACAAAGAGAATTTGGGGAATTATAGCCCAGTCAGCCTAACTTTGATACCTGGAAAGATACTTTTTTGATGCTTTCTTAGGGTGCCCAGGACTGAGTCATCTTGTTACTCCCCTATCTCCAGCAAAAGGAAGATCTGCTTGTGCTTAACTGGGTGTCATCTCCCTGACCCCACCAGTCTGTTAGCCACCCAAACAATCTCCTCAGGGCTCTGACAGCCCTTACTTTGCCTTGCAGGTTCACACATGCACCCCAATCTTTGAACCTCCTTGAGGCATTCCTCTGCAGCCCTCAACCACCAGACATTCACAGAAATTCCGCTGTAAACTGTACCGAAAGGAACAGTGCACGCACAAGCTTGTTAGATGCAACTTAGAATGAGATCCAAAATAACATCCCAGCACTTGTGTGTGTGTGTGTGTGTAAACATTTATTTATATATATAATGAAAACAATCATAAATTTATTATTAAAGGCTACAATTAAAGAGATAGTGAGTAAGGCTAACAAATGGAAGTAGAAATGGTTACATATAAAACAAGAAGTATAACACTCTTCCTAGAGTCTAAACTTAATTTTAATAGACTAACTCCTCGTCTAAAGGAGTTTCTCACCTAAAGTCATTTCTGAGCATCTCCAACTGACATGGCTGGGATCTCTTTTTCATGAATGCAAAAAGCACTATCTTTTTGCTTCCTCAGTAAAGGATGAAGAGGGGGGCGGGTGTCTTTTTTTACCTTCCTCTTCGATTCCCCAAGGTTTATTCTCTGGAGTGTTGGTTTCATGTTGCCTTCACATCCTCAGGTTGATTTCGTATGCAAGTGTGCTTCCAAAGCCTATTTTACATGTGAACCAAGGAAGACAGGTGAATATACATCCTTTGTCTGGTCAGGCTGCTTGTCAACCCTGCTTTGATTCAGACTTTAAAACATGTTTTCTGGTATATATAGGCTGTGGCTACCCTAGAGAGCTTGCAGTGGCACTGCTGTAAATGCTCTAGTGTAGCCACTCTAAATCAACGAGAGAGCTCTCCTGTCGACTTAATTAATCCACCCTCAACAAGCAGCCGCAGCTGTGTTGACGGCAGAAGCTCTCCTGCTGAAATAGCGCTGTCCACTCTGGTGCTTAAATTGACTAATTTGCACCCCTGAGCAACATACATTTTGTTGACTTAAATTGGTAGTGTAGCTGTAGCCATACATACCTCCTTAAATATCATTCATACATACATCTCACAACAATTATGAGGATCAAGCTTTTATTAGAACCTCACTTGACCTTCTTTGGCTAAATGCTATGTAAGCAATTGTTGGGTGTAGTGAGTTTGTTGGGTCTGTTAGGAATTACTGTTACAGAAAAGTGACCCTTTGCCAGTTCTCACCAATAGGCCTCTGTGTCACACAAATCATGCCAAACCAACTTAAGTCTTTGACAGAATTACTGACCTAGTTGGTAGGAAGGAAGTAATAGATGTGATATATCTTAATTTTAGCATGGCTTTTGCCACAGTCATACATGACACCCATAACCAACTAGGGAAATGTGGGTTAGATGAAATCAGTATAACGTGGGTGCACAGCTGGTCTGAAAGCCATACACAAAGATTAATTATCAATGATTCACTCTCAAAATGACAGAATGTATGTAGTGGGGTCTGACAGGGGTCTGACCTGAGTCTTGTACTACTTTATTTTCATTAATGACTTGGAGAGTATATTTCTAAAATTTTCAGAAAATACCAAGCTTGAAGGTGTTGCAAGCTCTGTGGAAGACAGGATTAGAATTCAAAAAGGACCTTGATAAATTGGAGAATTGGTCAGAAGTCAACAAGATGAAATTCAATAAAGACCAGTATAAAGTAGTATACGTAGGAGGAAAAAATCAAATGCACAAAGAGAAAATGGGGAATAAGTGACTAGACAGCAGTATTGCTGGGGGAAAAAACCTGACGGTTAGAGTGGATCACAAATTGAATCTGAACCAACAGTTGGAAAAAAGGCAAATATCATTCTAGGGTATAGTAATAGGAGTGTTGTATGTAAGACACGGGAGGTAATTGTTCCACTTTACTCAGCAGTGGTGAGGCTTCCGCTAGAGCATTCTGTCCAGTTTTGGGTGCCATGTTTTAAGAAAGTTATAGAGAAATTCGATAGAATCCAGAAGAGAACAACAAAAATGATAAAAGGTTTAGAAAACTTGACCAGTGAGGAAAGGTTAAAAAACTGGGCATGTTTAGTCTTGAGAAAAGGAGATGAGGGATCAGCCTGAGAACAGTCTTCAGATATGTTAAAGGCTTCTACAAAGAGGATGGTGATCAATTGTTCTCCTTGTCCCTGGAAGGTTAGACAAGAACTAATGGGCTTAATCTTCAGCAAAGCAGTTTTAGGTTAGATATTAGGAAAAACTTTGTAACTAAAAGGATAGTTAAATTCTGGAATAGGTTACAAGGGAGGTCATGGAATCCCCATCACTGGAGGTTTTTAAGAACAGGTTAGACAAACACCTGTCAGGGAGGAGGGTCTAGGTTTACTTGATCCTGCCTCAGTGGCTGCTGTAGCCCTTTGACCATGGTGCACTATGGGGAAACTTAAATGTCCACCCTGCACGTTACAGGAAAGTTGAACTGACCACCAACACAGCCTGCCAAGCTGTCTTTTTGCTCAGTGTCCTCCTAGCTACCAGAGCCAGCAACATGGAGGAGGTGATTTTTTCAAGAACTTCTGTTGCTTTTGCTTTTACTCCTGTGTCAGAAAATAAACAAAGCTTCCCATGGGGTACTGGTGGATGTTTCGGTGGCATTTTCTGGCTCACCAAAGGCACCTAATATAGCTTATGATGGAGCGGGAGGAGGAGGAGTACCCAGGAATGGCAAACTCTCGGTGGCAGATACTGCTCATGACTCTCATGATGTCCCCCTACATAGACTGGCACTTCTGGAGCAGGACCGCAAGCAGAGACTGGTGGGATCACATCATCATGCAGACCTGGGATGACCACCAGTGGGTCCAGAACTTTCACATGAAGAAAACTACATTTCTGGAGCTTTGTAAGCAGCTTGCCCTGACCCTTCAGCATAAAGAGACACACACATGAGGCCATCTTTGCTGGTCCAGACATGGGTTGCTATAGCTGTCTGGAAGCTGGCTACCCAAGACTGCTTTAGCTTCATTGCAAACAAGTTTGGTGTGGGAAAATTGACTGTGGGTAAAGTGGCAGTGGAAGTTTCTGAGGCAATCAGGCATGTGGTTTACCCCAAGGTGGCAGGCATAAAAGTTAATACTGAAGTAACTGCTAGCTTTGAGAGAACGGGGTTTCCTACCTGTGCTGGAGCCACTGATGGGATTCATGTGCCCATAGTTTGCCCTCCTCAAGGAGCAAATGACTACATAAACTGCAAAGGGTATTACGCCATTGTTATGCAGGCCCTCCTGGACAACAGAGAGCGATTTATGAATGTCAGCATGGGCTGCACAGGTAAGTTCATGATGCTGTGTTTTTCGCCAGTCGGCAGTCTTCTTTCATGGACAGGCTGGGGCACTATTCCCACCACATGACATTATCATAAATGAAGTTACTGTCCCCACCATTGTTCTGGGGAACCCTGCATACCTTCTTTTGCCTTGGCTTATGAAACCATACCCTGACCTCAGAGGCCCTGCTGAAAGACGGTTTAATTACACTCTCATCAGGTGCAGAATGGTGGTTGAATGTGCTTTCGGCAGATTGAAAGCCTGTTCAGGATGCTTACAGATCCGTTTGGATGCCAGGGTCATCGATGCTGTCAGCATTACTGTGGTTTGCTGAGCTCATCACAATCTTTGTGAAGCCAGAGGTGAGCTATTTCCCCCTGAATGGACCTATGAGAGCTGGGGGGCTGCTGAACCAGTACGTTCAGCCAGCAAGTGCGCCTACCTCAGCTGAAGCTGGATGTACCCAGGCAACAGAAGTCAGGGATACTTTGCGCTTCCACATTGTGGACTTGCATGACGCAATGGAGGAGGGGGAATAGTTCCTCTACGAATGTGCCTGTGGCGGGGGGCTCATTGATTGGCCGGGGGGGTTCAGTGGTTGGGGAAGGGGTGAGGAGTTTTGTTCCATGCAATGTACTTATGAATGGCATGACCACTTATGAAATAGGGATCGGGGGCGTGGTATTCACAGTATGGGTTGATTTGAAGAGTGATTGAGGTATGAATTGCTATAGAGCAGTGGTTCTCAAGCAGGGGTACACGTACCCCTGGGGGTGCACAGAGGTCTTCCAGTGGGTACATCAACTCATCTAGATATTTGCCTGGTTTTATAACAGGCTACATAAAAAGCACTAGCGAAGTCAGTACAATACAGTACATACAGACAATGACTTCTTAATACTGGTCTATATAATATACACTGAAATATAAAAAGAAAAGGAGGACTTGTGGCACCTTAGAGACTAACAAATTTATTTCAGTTTAAGCTTTCGTGAGCTACAGCTCACTTCATCGGATGCATGAGCTCACAAAAGCTTATGCTCAAATAAATTTGTTAGTCTCTAAGGTGCCACAAGTCCTCCTTTTCTTTCTGCAGATACAGACTAACACGGCTGCTACTCTGAAAACTGAAATGTATGTACAATATTTGTATTCCAATTGCTTTATTTTATAATGGTATGGTAAAATGAGACAGTAAGCAACTTTTTCAGTAATATCGTGCTGTGACCCGTTTGCATTTTTATGTCTGATTTTGTAAGTAAGTAGTTTTTAAGTGAAGTGGAACTTGGGGGTATGCAAGACAAATCAGACTCCTGAAAGGAGTAAGTGGTCTGGAAAGGTTGAGAGCCACTGCTATAGATAACTGCATCGAGGGATAGTCTTTGCATACTAATTCCTAATTGTTCCTGATCATGTGTTTACCGTTACTATGCTAGAAATAAACTTTCTTGATTAAATGAAAAACTGTATTTATAAACATATATTAGAAAAGCACAACATTCCCCCATTCCCAGGCAGGCCCGCTGCCATAACCACACCAAAACACCACTAAAACAGAACCTTACCGGGGAAGAAAGGTGCCTAAACCAGTACAACCAGTGAAGCCATGTACAAGCCAGAACCCCCCTACTGTGGCATATCCCTTGGCCACGTGTTCCCCTTTTCCTTTTCCCCCCATTTGTTGTGCACTTGATGCTATTGGTGGGGGTGGGAGGGAGGCTCCATAGGGGAGGGGTTCAGTATGGAGGGCTGTGTGGGTTGCCCGGCCCTGCCACTCATGGGGGCTGGTTTCGTGGGCCACCCAGCCAAGAGTCTTCCAAGTTGCTTCTGGACTGCAGCAGAGGGTAACTTGCAGGGGACTCACTCTTGCAATCATTAGTGATATGAGCTGCTCAAGCAGTTCTTTCTGCTAACCTCTATCCTCCTCCCTTAGCTGCCATTCCTGTGCTTGCTCCCTTGCTGAAACCCTGTCCTCAAGCATGCAGCCAGCCTGAACCTTTCCTCTTGCCTCTTGGCATGCCTTTTCTCTATCAAACGCTTCATAAAACGGGCACGATGTCAGTGAGTTGCCTGAGGTGCAGTTCTGGTCCCTGGTTTTCCAGTACTCACTCTTGAGCTGCTTAATCCATTCCCTGCACTGGTCACCGGTCCAGTAAATTTGCAAAGCTGCCAGCCTCTTCACAATTTGCTGGGATGCATGGCCATTCCTGGTACTCTTCATAAAGTCCACAGTTTTCCTGGCCTCACACCAGGGATTTTCCAAAATCTGGCTGTGCTTCTGTGACCATGAAGCAGTGCACTTTGCGGAAGGCTTGTTCCAGTCTCCATTGCAAACACAGAAGGCTTTCTGCTGGTGTGTTTTCAGCTCAGTGATCAAAGACAATGGAAGAGTTAATGCTGACTCACTGAGCTGCTGCCATATGCCAAGGGGAGTGATTTCTGTTTTCACTGAAGTGGACTGGAGATTCTTGGGATAGAGAAGACAAAGGAAGCTTGCCCATGGGATACTTTTGATGGACTGCCAGGCCCCAAGTCGGGGGAGGGCTGTGTCTAACTGAAAAGTAATAGGGCTTGAACCCTGCATCGTGGCTTGACTCGGGCTTGGGACCCTTCAGCCTCGCAGGGTCCTAGGAGCGTAGGTCCAAGCCCAAGTCTGAGAGATTTGTGTGTAAATGGACTTACATTGCAGTGAAGACATACCCTATGACTCCAAGCACATTGGTGCTTTTGCAAGATTAGAGCCTCTAGCTGCTAAGAGATGGGAAAAGGCAGGGAGTTATGCAGTACAGCACCTTTTATTTTCATGGCTGATGTTTCAGACTTCAACTCTTGCAGACCTACAAGAAAGAATAAAAGATGCAGGGCTGTTAGGTACTAAACTCCCCAGTTCATATTACTGGTGTTGCTGAACTCAAGCACTGCACATGGCTGTCCTTACTATCTGAGAGGAGAATATTAGCAGGAAGTCAGGACCAGAGGGTTCTTCTCATGGTGGAAAAGCTGTTGTTCTCCTTCAGTCTGCATCTACACCAGAACAATACACAGGTAATGCTGATTCAGTTATAGTGGAACTGTTTGACCTCCTAGCAAAATATAGTGATTTATCATGGCCAGAGCTCTTAGTGTCTAATGCTTCAGTGCTTGTGCAGACAGAATTCCTACTGAAATCAATGAGAGCCTTGCTTATGTAAAGACTTCAGGGTCAGGTCTCTAGTAAACAAATATTATACCAAATAATTTGAAATGCTGGGTCACTTGGAGCCTGGTTCTCCTCTACCTTGCGCTGTGCATTTTTGTTCATACCTTTGGAAAGAGTGTCTTAATACACTTCTGTGTGAGTGAAGCATTTGGATTTGGTAATATTTGGTTCCCTTTGAGTGCAGGTGTAAATGACGACACAAGGTGTGAGGTAGTGGAGAATCAGATAATTGTGGAGCTATGTTGAGTTACCCCAATCAAGTATCTGGCTCTTGATGTTTTACAGTTCTTCCTTCTCCTTTTAAAAAGAGAATCTGCTATTGAAAAACTATCAAGGTCTGATTTACATGACAGAACATTTTTGTTTGTTTAAAGCTTGTCAGTATGAAATATGTATATACACCAGAATTTTCAAAGCCCCGAATTCCAGCAATGTTTCAATTGCTTCCCTTGCCATTTTGTTGCCGAATTATTTTGACAGCAGTGTCTAAATGTTAGTGTATGGCTAAAGGCCAACCTGATAAATTATACAAGCTGCTTTCAGTCATTTTTGGTGTAATTTAATGCTAGAGAGGGTGGAAAAGCAAGTCTAACATTATTAAAAATGTAGATGCGGATAAAAATACATCTTTAACCATCTGCAGTGCTTGCCAGCTGAGCTAGGTGCCAGCTGAGGTAGGTCTGTGGTAGGTCAGTATTCAGTGTGCCAGCAAGTTAAAGTATGGATTGGGTGAATGGACTATTTCTTGTAAATGCTGATAACTGTGTTGCTGCTGAGGCTGCATGAACACAAAGTAAACTTTTCCATCTCTCATGTTCATTCAGTGAATAATGGAGAGGAAGGATGGTCCAGTGGTTAGGTCACTAGCCTAGCCCTTAGAAGACCCAATTTCAATCCCCTGCTCTGCTGAAGATTCTGCTGCAGACTCTTGTGTAACTCTGGGCAAGTCTCTCAGCCTCTCTGTGCCTCAGTTTCCCATCTGTACCATTAGGATAATAGCACTTCCCTTCTGCACAGGGGCATTGTGAGGATAAATATGTTAAAGATTCTTGAGGTGTTCATATGGCCAAATAAATACCTAAGACAGAGAGGAAGATCCATCTCCTGAGATGTGTAGAGGTGGGCGCAAGTCAGAAATTTTGCACCTTTATTTAAATTTGTCCTAGATTTTGGCCTTGTGAGAGGAGGCTACCTCTGGGGCTTTGGTTTGGCCTGGTATACAGATGGGGGTCATTCACAAAATTTGAATCTGTACCAGATTCTGATTTTGAACCCCTCCAAAGTTTGTAGATTTTAGATTTAGGGTTTTGGTCAGGCCCGTCTCTGCAGACAGCAAACCTGATTCTGATCTCAGTTACACCAATGTAAATCAGTCATAGTCTAACTACTGAAATCAGTTTAATTACTCCTGATATACACTACTGTGACTGATATCAGAATGTGGCCTGGCACCTCACTGAAAGCAGATGTCAGAATGTTCAACCAGTCCAGGGCCTGTATTGGTTTGTCCTAAGTACAGGATAAGTGATATTGTAACTCCTTAGCTCACTTTCAGCCAGTTGGATTCCTCAGCACTCATTGGTTGGTCTTCAGGGATGCTTTGCTTTATTTCCTTTGGGTGTGAGAATGCTGTGTCAGCTTATGGATTAGCAGGAGACTGAGCATGGACCCTGAAAATTCTATATTAGTGATCTGAGCAGCCTGACTCAACAGTGAGAAACCAAGGGTATGTCTACACTGCCATTAGACACCTGCGGCTGGCCCATGCCAGCTGATCCAGGCTCATAGGGCTCAGGCCAAAGGGCTGTTTCATTGCGATGTAGATGTTCAGGTTCTGGCCTGAACTCTGGGACCCTCCTACCTGGCTGGTTCCTAGAGTCTAGGCTCCAACCTGAGCCCAAATGTCTACACCACAATTCAACAGCCCCTTAGCCTGAGCCCTGCAAGTCGGAGTCAGTTGGCACAGGCCAGCTGTGGGTTTTTTTTAATTGCAGTGTTAACATACCCCAAAAGTCTGTCCAGGGGATCAGGGAGGGGAAGTTCAAGGAGCCCATTTGGGAGGAGGCATGAGGGACTTTTTGGATCGAGGCATCCTGTAAAGTTAATCTCTATCTGTTTTTAAGATGTATAAAGCCAAATTCTGCGTGTGCCTGTCTGTATGAAATAAACATACTGGAAGGAAGGACCAAAGTGACCGACTGGAACGTTGAGAGGTTTAAAATTGCAGCCTTTATATTATGAACTAATTTAAACTATATCAAAACTGAAGAAGCTTTGAAATCTCTGCCTGGATCATAGTTACAGCAGTGTCAGTTCTGTGTCTTTCATGGGTCTCATTCTCTGATATCTCTGCTGTTCATGTTATTTTCCCCTTCCGTCCCCATGATTACAGTGTGTGGTAGTTCCCCTTCCAAAGCTATCTCCTCTAACCTCCTTTGCAGCAGGAATGTGCTCCAACACCCTACAGTACAAGGTGGGTCTGGGACATTTCCTCTCTTTGTGAGAGAATTTTTCCACTCTTGCAGAAGTGCTGCCCATCTTGCTTCAATGACAAGATCAAACCAAGGAGAAAGGCAAACATCCTCGTCATTCACTTTAATGGGCTTTCAATAAATGACAAGGTTAACCCTCTATAATCTGATTAGCATATCCATTTATTTTTGCTGGCATGTTCTCTGAAGCAGCAGAGGGGTGCTATGCTGCCCAAGTTTTGTGTCAGAGGAGACAAGACACATGGAAATGTTGCACTTTGTGTAATGGTGCAAGCTTTGCCTCTCAGAATGCATCTCACCCCACCTAGAGAATACCATTAAACAGCTTCAGAGAAAGTCATAGACCTTAACTAGTACAGGAGAGCTGAAGGAATGGATGAATGGGAATGGCATATCTGTCCAACAGGTGAGCCAGTAGCCGACACACAAGTGTGGGACATGGAGAGGAGCAGAGTGTTTGCTACATATTTATCATACAGAGAAGGTAATCGGGCCCTCTAGTTGCTATATCCCCATACGATGCCCTTGTATCATTTACCTGAAAAGACCACTGAATGTGTTGCTTCCTGTCATGCTAATAGGTGATTCTTCTGCTTTGTCTAAAAGTATTACATAAAAACACCACAAAACACAACCCACCACCACCACACACACCTTCGTTAAACAACATTAATGTTGCAAAATCAAGCTCTCAAAAATTAGGAGTTAAAATCAGAGTTAAAATTGCCTGTGCAACCTTAATTTGCTGCCCTGGTGTGTGTGCATTACGAGACAGTCTTTAACTGCACTCTATTTTTTCCACAGGAGCCCTGCCTCATTCAATGAATGGCTAGTTATTCAATATTCCTTTTTATCCTCCACATTCAGCGAGTAGCCCTGGCCTCATTTATCTCATTCCATCCAAACCCTGCACTGAAGACAGAATTCTTAATTTCTTCATGGGTGATACTATGGTGTTCTCATTACAGTATTTGAGTGCTTCACAGGCACTAATGAATTTATTTTCCCAACACCCCTGTGAAATCAGGGAGTGGTCTTAACCCCAGTTTATACATGGGGAACTGAGGGACAGAGATTAAGGCCAAAATTGTCAAAAGTATCCGCTAATTTTGTGTACTTAGGGCCTGATTAATTTTTAAGAGTGCTTTGACTTTTTTTATAGCACTTCATATGTTCAAAGCACAGCTCCAAGTCTGCTGCAGTTGTGAGCCTTTGGCACTTCCGCAAGTTTAGCCCCAAATGTCTCACCTTGGGCACCCAGAAAAGGAAGAACACACAGCTGTGAAAATTTTGCCTCAAGTGTTTTGCTCAGTGTCACATAAGAACTCTGTGGTAGAGGCAGGGATAGAATCCAGTTCTCCAGGACAGCAATCAATTGCTTTAACCGTGACACCATCACTTCTCTTCCAGCAGTCCAATCCAAAGCATTTGTGAACTGAGATTTTTTGCAGGCTTATAACATGGGCAAATTTTCACCGGGATGGAAAAAGGCCCCTCCCTGATACCTGGGCAGCCCCCTGCTAAATTTCAAAATTCTTTCTCCAGAGCAAGGGGGCACTAGAGCTTCTTAGCTAAATGGCTATAAGATTTTTTTAACATGGGCAAAACAATGTATTTTTCTTTTACCTCATTCTTGGAAACAGTTGAACCATTTTAGCTCAAACTACAAAAATATTAAGCCTGAAGCAGACACCTGACATGGAAAATTTTGACCCAAACAGTTAGTTTGGCAAAGTTATGCACAGCTGAAACAGGGCCTTATAATAAAGTTAGACAACCTTAACTAACCAGCTCCACCTATAATAGAGCAATCCTTTCCTGCCTTCCTCCATATCCAACATTCTCAGGGTGGCTTTTGCAGGGAAGAGGAAGAGAAGGAGGGCTACAGAAAAAGTCCAGGAACAATGTTGTCTGTGATATTTCCCTGCCATCTCAGTTCTTGTTAATTCAAAGTGATAAACTGTCTGTGTGGATGCCTATAGCAATGCTTTGTTCCATGGGTCTCTCTATGCAATCAACATTCAGGAAACTACTAATGGGATGGAGCAAAATGTAGAAAATAAATGAACTGTAATCAATGATAACATCACTTCTATCGGCCAACACACTGAAAAGTAAGTAACAAGAAATTAATTCAGAAGCAGGAAGGATGCTGTCCTACTAGGGAGTTAAGGAAGAAATTAAAGAGGATAAGGTCATTGCAGAGAAGCTAAATGATTACGTTGAATCTTTTTTCAGTACGACACATTTTCAGAGTTAATAGAAGTTGTGAATAATCTGCATTTCTGAAAATCAGGCCAATTATTTAGATGCCTACAGTAAATATGGATTTAAGTACCTAACATTAGACACCCTCATTTGCAAATGTTGTTCTTAATCTCTCTGTCCATCAATTTCCCTTTCTGTAAAAAGGACTAAATAATTCTTTTCTACCTCACAGTGGATGTGCAAGAATTAGTTAATACATGTTGAAGGTTTTCAAGATGAAGAGCGTTATATAAATTCTTTTGATCACTTTCATAACAAGCTCTTTATGGGAAGTTTCAGATACATTTATTGTACTTGAAAACGACAAAATTTGCATAATAAGAATTTCCCTACCCTTTGCCTCTCAGAGCTTTTCACCTACAAATCAATTCAAGCAGAAGGGGATTATAACTTGCATTTCCCAAATCACATTGCTGAGGACAGGAGCGTTGCCGGGAAATATGGGAGGTTATAAGCCATGATAATTTTTTTATCTTTAAAGCAGCTGGGTTTTTTCCAGCCCCAGTGTTTCTGAACTCATAAGAACCAGTAAAACATTCATAGTCCCCTCAGATTAACTTGATTGAACACAGCTTCTTTTTTTTACAGGCTTTGATTAGGTTTTGATTTTTCAAAATTTCTTGCACCGCTTTTAGCAAAGTGTAAGAGAGTAATAAAAGTTGATGGCAGAGTGTTTCATTTTACAGAAACACATTATCAGCACTGTTTCAATTTTGTAAGTTTAGTTCATAGAACAGTATTTATTCTTTGACTTTAATAAGCTGACAGTTGAGCTGTATACTTTGCATTCTCCAGCTTTAATTTGGCCTATCAACATTGGGGGTTTTTTTGGTTTTTTTTTCCAAAGTCTCCTCCTGTCTAGTTCTTGTGCTCACCATCCTTTTGCGGATCACATACTTGGCTGCTGAGGATTGCCTGTCAGATTGTGAATGAGCAGGATATCAACTGATGATTTATGATTATATGAATCTATCAAGAAGGTTTTATAAAATAAGCCATGAGAGCAATGACATTAGATTCCCCCAGTGTTGATATAGTACTTTGGTAATCTAGCTATCCAGCTGTTTTATTATTTTTGTAGTACTTTTGTAATACAATGCTATCTACACTGTAAGCTCTTTGGGGACCGGGACTGCCTATTCACTAGGTATAGTCCTTTGTTATTTTTCATAGTACTATGATCACTACTTAACCCCTGATCCTGCAAGTTATTGCAGATAGGCAAACTTCTATATCTGTGTGGATCCCCATGGAGGTGAGGGGGGGATCTGAGCAGGCGCAGCAATCTGCCATCATGCTATGAATTGTAGACTTGGGGGCTTAAATTGTAAACTGTTACATAGACTGTAAGCTCTTTGGAGCAGGGACTGTCCTTTCATTCTGTATGTATACAGTACTAGCACAATAGGACCTCTAGGTGCTGCCATAATACTAAATAATGCACAGGCAAGACTTAAAGTGCACATAATGTAAAGAAAATCCTAATTGCTAAAAATTCCATGCTGCTGTTGCTGTGATGAGGCTCCATGCTGACAGTGAGTAGTGCAATTATCAGTGCTAATGAGGAGCGTTAATTATCACACTTTCAGACAGAAGTGCTGGGGCTTTTCAAGCTTACTCTAGTATGTATTTACATGATTTTTTGCAGGCAAATGCTATAAACTGTTTCCCTATATTGTGACACAGTGTGAAGAAGAGTCAAAGAGATATCACTTTTCCATCACAAAAGTTGGAGCACTACACAAAATGTACTACGCCCAAGATTCTGAACTCCCTACCCAGGCAAAACTTCCACTGAGGGGGTTGCCAAAGAAAAGCTCTAGGACTGAGCTCTGAGGAAATAAACCATGCTGGGAGATTCTATAGTAAACAGTTTTGTCCTTCAGCAAGGGTTGTTTTATTTGTTTGTTTTCTAACATGATCTGGTTAGGGTTGCCAACCCTCCAGGATTGTCATATGATGAAATCGCCAGGAATTTGTCCAACCAAAGTTGACAGCTGTACATCTGGAAGTGAAAGCATGAAAATTAACCCCATCGTTCCCAGATGCACCATGGAGGCAAATGCTCCCCTCAGATACACATTGGTGCAATTCCATTTATCATTTATTGATGTCATTATTAGCAGAGTATGGAATAATCTGTGTAGTTAAGTGTGCAAAAGTGTTTATATTGTAAAAGGTCATTTTGGATATTTATGACTTTTTCAGTCTTTTTGCTGTGAAATAAATTTGATAGGTTTAGTGTTAGTTGGGGAGAAATGTTTTGAAAAATGTGTGCCAAAACGGCTCAGTGGTTCTCAAGAATGAAATGAGAGAGGGAAAACTACACTTTTGCTGTTGTTGGAGAAAGAGGGAAAAAAAGAGAGACAGAACTGACTTTTGTAAACAGCTTTAGTACATCTGTGATAGATGGGAGAAATGGAAATTGGTGGGGAGATCGTCACAGATCTGCCTTGTGGTGCTCTGGAGACAGTTGTGACTGGTCAAAGTTATGAGCGTTTGAACATGTATTTAGCCTGTGCACACTGCATTTTGTAATGCAGTCTCTCAGTGGTTGCCAATGGTCAATAGGTTCTGCTCGTATGCATAACTTAGGAAAATTTGTAGGCAGTGCTGCATCTTTCTCTACAATTAGTGAATAAGTACTGTGGGTCATGGGGCATATAGAAGATTGTGGGACTCCAAAGGATTTCTGTAGTCTTCTGTATGGTATAGAAAGTTGTGTGTGGAAAGAGGCAAAGGCTTCTGGTTCATTTCTTGCTTATTTAGTGCCTGTCCAGAGCATTTCACTGCAGTCTAGCAAACATGAACGTTCCTCCAGATGAACAGGTAGGAATTTATTTTATGCTAATTTATTTAGTTTCTTCATTTTTCATTTGAAAAAACCCCACATTTTTGAAACTTCCATTAAAACACACTTTAAATATGCTAAGGTTTTAAAGTTAAGCACTCATCAAGGAGGAAAGAATAAAGTTAAGAGTGACCGTGGAATGTTACTTGTGCCCTCAATGCATTATAATCTAGTCTTTTATTACCTGATCGTATAGAATTTTTCTTCAAGAACCTGTCTCATTCAGTGCGTATGTTGGACAAAGAATGAGGCAGAACTGTATGGCAAACTGATCTGGAATTGTTGTTGTATGGTATGTAATGAAGGAAGTAGGGGTACATTGCACCACTGTCTCATTCGCTCCTGAAGTGGCAAATTTCAGTTCTCCATTCTTAATGCTGCAGCTGCGTAGTTTGAGGTCTCATACTCCCAATCACTGCAGAGGCTGGGCATTGAGCCACCATACACGGCTGCTACTCTGAAACCATCACCGATGCTTAGCAGCTTGCCCCAGACCATTATTCAGGTTTTTGAGTAACTCAGAAAAAGAAAAACTGAACCTTTTAAAAGCCTGTCTCCTGCTCTGTCTCCATTTCTGCATTTCCTTTAAAGCTTCAGAACTATTTTGAGCCTCTGGGTTCTTTGTTCTTCAGAGAATTAATTTTCTATTCTCTCCAATTGTATTTGTATTTCCTACAAATAAAGTAGTTTTCCTCTCATTAGGGACCCAGGCCTAGAAATATATGCAGTGGCATACACAGGTGTGGTGGGATTTTGAAAATGTACTCTGACAGGTTAGGAATACACCCAGTCCACTGATTAGTAAACAAACCCCTCAAGTTTTCTGTTATATGCAGTGAGTCATTGGGGTTTTTAGGTTACTTATTTGTGCTTGTTCCTTTCTCCATTCCAGTGCAGGGAGAGGGAGATAGGTGAATCCCATCATGGCTTCATTTAGCTCCCTCCAAATGGCCCTCCCAAAATAGGACTGACTCTTCTACAAGAGGAGGATCGGGCTAGGTAGGGTAGAAAAGGTGCTAAGTATAGCTGTGGTGATTCAGTTTCTTAAATGCATCCCAGCTGGGGCCATGCCACTTAAACATTCCTTTGTATTTTATCTTTTCATGGCTGGCTTGCTATTTGTCATGCTGACAGGCACTGGCCTTCTGGAAACACTAGGTACCTTTATGAGACCGCTAAGGCCAAAAGTAAAGGAGGAAATGGCAGGAAATATAAAGTTATTATTCTGCCTCTAAACCAGATAAGTAGATGAATGGATATAGTTATACCTTATGTTCAGATAGATTCAGTCTTAGTGTTGTTATGTAACTTCACCTACAGCTGCTTCAAATAACAGCCTAAAGCAATAGTGTCCTTCTATAAAAGGGGGAAATAGATGTCCCCAGACTGTTAACTATCCTTGAAGTGGGTATATTGTCACAGAGCAATGTATGTGTATAGATTATAGTGGGGGGAGTGGTAGAAACTCCTTCATTTTGAGTCACCGACACTTTCCATTATAAAAACATTTCCAATTATTTTTAAAAATATCTTTAATGCCTCCGCAGTTTGTAGTAGGAACTTGAAACTTGGCAGGATCAAGTAGCCCAGCCAAAGTATTCTATTAAATTGCAGGTTTCAGAGAAGCAGCCATGTTAGTCTGTATCTGCAAAAAGAAAAGGCGTACTTTTGGCACCTTAAAGACTAACAAATTTATTTGAGCATGAGCTTTCGTAAGCTACAGCTCACTTCATCGGATGCATGCAGTGGAAAATACAATGGGGAGATTTTATATACACAAAGAACATGAAACAATGGGTGTTACCATACACACTGTAACGAGAGTGATCAGGTAAGGTGAGCTATTAGGAAAGCAGGGAAGAAAAGGAGAATATGGACCGTAGAAAACAGCTAAGAAGAGACCTTCTTTGGTAAAGTGAATTGTTTGAGAACTTTTAGCATGGTCCCTAGGAGACCATGAGGATTCTGAGAGGAATTTAGTTATGGATGAATGGCTTTAAAAGAATTTGTATCATGGACATGAAGAAGAGGGGATTTGTTAAATAGAACTTGTTCCCCCTACCCTGACTTTTATAGATAAATGCAAACTTGATCATTTGAGAGATGGATTAGCTAGTATTTTGTAGATGGCTGAGATTGGGCTGTAGTGGTACAGCCTATGGCAGAGGTGGATCTGAAGCCAAGGTAAGCCTATAAGTTGAAAGTGGTTTTGGGGGTGAAGTGTTTTCATTGTGATTGAATAATAATTAGTGACATGGGTATTAAAGTGACAGTAATTAACAGGGGAAAGAAAGGGTTGTTGTTGTCCTGAAGTTGAATAATTGGTCTTGGCAGATAAATAATGGTTCAGCAAACTCAGCAGAAAGATAATCTGCCTGCCTCAGGAAAGCTGGAGAATGGCATAAAACCCTCCAATCTCTTGGCAACACTCAGAAATGACACTCTTTTTTTTTTTTTTTAAACCAAGCCAGATTAAAATCCATGATTTCAAGTGATGGTTTTGGATTTATTTTTGGGTTATGCTTTCAGTTCCTTCATATACTGTGTGGTATCAGAGGGCTGACAAAATAGCAATATATTCTTGCGTGGCTGCTCACAGTTCCGTCAGTAAGGTTGAAATAGAAGTTTTTGGTTTAACAGGAGCTGTGAACCAGTAATTTATAAGAATCACAATAAAATGGCAAAAAAATTAAACAGCACAAGTAAACTTTCCACACTATTATAATTTTTCAGGGTGGATCAATGAAAATGGGGTTGAGAAAAAAGAATAAGAGTTTCAAAATGATCCCTTTTTGGAAGTTTTTCATGGGATTGTCATACCTTTTCGCAGACAAAACAAACTCTGGGATCTGTGCTTGCTTCCACATGCTGCTCCTTATGAGCTGATCAATACAATATTGATTATGTATTGGGGGGGGGGGGTTCGTTTGTGTCAAGATTTTTAATTTTCTCCATAATTAAAAAATGCATTAAGCTGAACATACTGTCTTTAGCAGTGGCAATGTAACATGTCTAATCAAGGCAAAAATGGAGTCAGAGGGAAAATGAGTCCTGTAGCCAATACCCCCATATTGGCTGCTGATATAGGAACTGAGTGAATGGACTGTGGAGTAATATATAGCAGGAACCAATTATTATTTCCTCTCCATCTAGAATTTTAAATTAGAGATGGGCCAGAACCGAACCTTATATCTAAAGACCTCTGAACTTTGGGGAAGTTTAAAAGCAGAGCCAATCTTTATCGCTCATACTA
Source organism: Natator depressus (assembly GCF_965152275.1). NCBI lineage: Eukaryota > Metazoa > Chordata > Testudines > Cheloniidae > Natator > Natator depressus. The sequence goes on from NC_134239.1 coordinate 66,657,503, forward strand.
ATCTCTATTTAAAATCTCAACTTCTGTACAGAAATCTCCAACCTAGTTTAGATCAGTTCATCAACACAATTCTGTTTTTAAACCTTTTCTCACATATTCCAGCTCTCTTTGTCTTTTCACACTTGTTTTGGCTAAGTCTGGTTTAAGTGGGTGCAGTGTCATCCAAGTCAGACTGACACTTTCATACATCAACCCTGAGTTTGCCCTTCAATCTCCAAAGTACTGACTAATCTCCCTGTCCTTATCTTTCATTCTTCTGGCATATTAGAATGTTGTGAATCATTTCTGTGATCCTTAATCTGACCTCACAAGATGTGCTCCATGCAAGGGATAATTCCTCTGGTTTGGTTGAGGCAGACTGAACCCTACAGTAATTAGTTGTTGTGGGTATAGCACTCTGAGCGCATAGAGCACGGTATAATGCCACGGTATTATTGTGAGCACTGAAAACCTGCGCATGGGTGTAAACCTTTCTAGTTAAACTGAATGTGCGTTGAAGAAGTCTTGCCGTTGTGTCGATATCCAGAGTGATGTGGAATCAGTGCATTGTATTGGAAGGGGGGATTTCCCCAGTTTGGCTCCAGTATGGACTTGCTAAATTGCCACTGACTTGCTGTGTGACTTTGGACAACTCACACTGGTTGTGTTTTACAAAGCTGGCGAGGGGATTTGGATGCCTACTCGAGACATGGCCTACATCATGGTTAGCAGCTCAGTACATGGTTTAAAGAAGGTGGCAACATTTTGTATCCCATCGTGTTACATTTTACTGATCAGTAATAGGATCTGCCTGTGAACAGTGACACATTTTCTACTCCCATGTGTTTCATGCAGGCAGCAGAGTGGCCATGTGCATGTAGGGAATCAATTCTAAAGGTCTTACACCTCTTACAAGAGAACTGCATTTGTTGTACCTGTCTAGAGCTGAAAAGCCCAGACCCAGTCTCTCCTCCCTAGTCTCCACAAACCTCCAGTGATATCACTAGCAAACAACACATTCAAAGAGAACTCCCCCCGCCCCCCCCAGCACACATTGTCTCACTTCTTTCCCCAAGACATGAGCTTAGTTCACATCAGTCACATACGTCATTTCCCCACCCCCTGGTCTTTGACTAGCTGCTCTGTTCTACTGCTCTAGCCTAGGAATCACCTCTGACAGTTATGGGTGAAAGTGTTAGTAATGAGCAATGAGGTCTTTTCTTTCTTTGAGATATAATAGCGGCTTTCACAAGCCTAACTCCTTGTGCAGAGAGTAGATTCTGTGGCATTCACATGCTGTGTAATTTAAATTAAATCAAGATGTCCATCATATGAGGCACCTGTGCGGGTTTATAACTCTAAATAAATAAACGTGTAATAGTGTCATACAGGTATAGCGATTCTTCAAGCCTGCAGCGGGAATAGGAAAGGAAATGCATTGACCTGAATTTCTGTATCTTTTCTTCTTGTTTAAACATGGTGTGTCTCCACAAACATTTGCGGTCTTACATGTGTAGTGCATTTCTGTCTTTGCAGGTACTGACATTGTGCAGTGGCTCATGAAGAACCTCAACATTGAGGACCCAGGTAATATGACTGTTGAAACTGAACAACCTACCAGTAGAGAGTGTGTGTGTGTGTGTGTGTGTGTGTAGCATTAGATACTAGTTACCTGTCTGCTTTATCAGCACAAGACTCAGTGGCAATGAGGCTGTAGTCATCAGGAGAGAAGTGGGAAGGAAAGGAATATGAATCATATTTACGGTCCCTCAGCAGATCAGTGAATTGTAGAACCTTGTCCTGCTCACTCTAGAATCCTGTACAAGGCTTTCAAGCCATTTGTTAGCCATTTACCTAGGTGAGAAGGCCTGTTTTGCTCTAAAACTGGGGCCCTGACGGTGCACCTAAGGGCAGATCCTCAGCATGTGTAAACTCGCGTAACTCTGAAGTCAATGAAATGTTGACAGGTTACATCCGCTGGGGAGCTATCCCCGATGTGCAGCCTCCATGAGAGGGAACTGAAGTTGCCAAATGTGCTGCCAAAAGTTGCAAAACAGCATCCCTCTGCCTCCGTGCATTTCCCTCCGAGTAAAGCCCTTTGCTCCCTTTCTCTAATTTGTTGCCATATTAATAAAGATGCTGTTAGCAGTATAGCATCTGTTTGTATAATGTAGAGAAATGATGGGATTCACTGTTGGAATGGGTTTCTTGTTAATGGCAATGTACAATGGGCTTTGAATTGAATTTCACAATGTAGAGAAGTGTGACACCCTGTAATGGGGACATTAAAATCATCAGGTTAACATTTTCAGTAGAGTCGTACCAATACTATAAGGTTGGTTTTCACTTCTGTATAATTTTATTGGGGAACTGAGGGGTACACCAAGTCTGACTGTGAGCCACCATCAGATCTGCTGAGAGCAATGGATTCTCCAGTGCAGCAGTTCTGAAAAGTTAGTAACCTGAGGACCCCCATTTTGATTTAAAATTTTGCTGCGGACCCCCAAGACCCCTGCTCAGCCCCAGGCCCCACCCCCACTTCACTCCTAACCTCAGGCCCCACCCCTCCCTACCTTTTCCTGCCCCTGCTCCACCCCTGCCCCTCCTCTTCCCTGCCTCTTTCTGCCCCCTCCCTCTCCTGCCCCCATCTCCACTCCTGTTCCTCCCTCCCAGTGCCTCCTGCATGCCAGGGGAACAGCTGTATGGAAGAGGCACTGGGGGTGCGGGGAGGAGTTGATCAGCAGGGCCCACAGACCCCCTGGAGTACCCTTGCAGATCCCAGTTTGAGAAACGCTGCCCTAGTGTACATCTGTCTGACAGATTTCTACTTTTTCTTTCTTTCCCTCTCACAGTAGAAGCAATACATATGGGAAGTCTTATAGCAGCACAGGGCTATATCTTTCCAATCTCAGACCATGTTCTTACCCTGAAAGATGATGGGACCTTCTATCGTTTTCAGGTAGGTGAGCCCTCTGCTTCCTACATTGTTGCTTCTATATTTACTGTCCCTCAGCACTGAAATGTTTACCTGTACACTGAGTGTTGTTGAAGTTCATACAACACAAAGATCCCTATGCTTATTGAGGTCATTTGGACACAGCCATGAAGTATCAGTGAAATCCCTTTAAGAAAGTTTGTTCTACAGTCCCAAAGTATGTAAATCTGATGCCTCTGAATCAAAACCCCAAACCCTGAAGTAAGTCATTTTCAGAATCTGAACCTGGCCCTGAATTTGGTAGCTAGTTTTCTTTGTGTAATGGGCTGGAGTAACCCCCAGATCTGAACACATGCAAACACTGAAGTGTTAGAAGTCTGCATCCAGATTTTGCATTTCAGTTCCATGCTCAGTTTTATATTAGGTCAGTTGGATCATCTTTCTATTAAAGCATAGGTCTGGAAGTCAGGAGATCAGGGTTCCATTTCTGGCTCTGCCACAGAGTCTCTGTGACCTTGGGAAAAAAATCACTTAAATGCTCCATGTCTCAGTTTCCCCATGTTGACTCTGTTCCTAGATGTGTCATGTTTAACTGCAGGACCTAGTTTTTTTTATACATTCTTCCTGAAATCTGCTGATCCAAGCCTTCCCTGTTAATTCACTGATTGGGCTCCAGAAGCTCCTTTTCTATAACAGATTGTCTATTATTGAAAATGACCAGGAAAGAACAAAGCTGGAGCTCGTTGTGTAACGTTTCAAATTGAATTTGTTTCCACCTTTCATATGGTCCATAGTAACACTAATAATACCTGAATACCTGGCTTTTCTATAGCTCTTTTCATCCTTAGAGTTCAAAGCACTTTGCAAACATTTTATGATTATCCCCATTTTACAGAAGGGAAGCTGAGGCTAAGGGAGGTGAAGTGACTTGCCCCAGGTCAACCCGCAGGCCCACATCAGAGCTGGGAACAGGTTCCAGGGCTCTTTCCACTAGGCCACTTATCTTTCTGTCCTCTCTCTTCTGCCTTCTCCATCATCTAACTCCTCCCTTCCTCCTGTGTTGCCCTTTGTTTAGCTTTTATTGAAAAGGCTTTCATCTCTGCCTCTGCTGCTGCCACCACTAGCTCCCGCTGCCCTACTGCTGCATGTTGTTTTCACTTAAGAAGCAGAAGTGTAGGTTAATTACCAAATAGTCATTAACTCACCTCTACAGTTGTACTTTCCCACTGGGCCTCATTAAAAGACCTATCAAGAAAGGATCATTAACAGGATGTCCTCTCCAGCTGTCAAAAACTCCTATCCACCCTGTCAGCCAGGGTCCAACATCAGTGTCATGTTTAACTCCCTTTCCCCATTTTCATCCCACATATGCACTGTCACCAGATCATGTTGCTTTTTCCATACAGTGTCTTTTGCTCTAGAACAGTGGTCACCAACCGGTAGATCGCGATCAACTGGTCAGTCCTGGAGCCTCTGCCTGTCGATCGCGCTCTCCGGCCACTAAAAGTCTGGCAATGCAGCAGGGCTAAGGCAGGCTCCCTGCCTGCCCTGGCCATGCGCCGCTCCTGGAAGCGGCCAGCACGACCCTGAGATCCTGGCGGGGGGTGCAGGGGTTTCTGTGCTGCTCCTGCCTGCAAGCACCGTCCCCACAGCTCCCATTTGGGGAACTATGGCCAATGGGAGCTGCGGGAGCGGTGCCTACAGAGAGGGGCAGCATGTGGAGCAATGTGCCCACCTCCCAGGGGCTGCCGCTTCCGGGAGCAGCTTGTGGCCAGGGCAGGCAGGGAGCCTGCCTTAGCCTTCCTGCGCAGCCGACCAGGAGCAGCCCAAGGTAAGTGCCACCCGGTGGGAGCCCACACCTCTCCCACACCCAAACCCCCAGCCCTGAGCCCCCTCCCAGAGCCAGCACCCCATGCCCCCTCCTGCACCCTGAACCCTCTCCCACACCCCAACCCCCAGCCCTGAGCCTCCTACCAGAGTCAGCACCCCATACTCCCTCCAGCCCTGAGCCCCCTCCTGGAGCCAGCACCCCGTATCCTCTCCTGCACCCCAACACTCTGCCCCAGCCCAGAGCCCCCTGCTGCACCCAAACTCCCTCCCACAGTTTGCACCCATCACCCACTCCTTCACCCCAACCCCCTGCCCCAGGCTCAGCCCAGAGCCCCCTCCCACACTCCAAACCCCTCGGCCCCAGCCCTGGGCCCACACCCGCTCCCGCACCCAAACCCACTGCCCCAGCCTGGTGAAAGTGAGTGAGAGTGGGGGAGAGTGAGCAACGAAGGGAGGATGGATGGAGTGAGTGAGGTGGGGCCTTGGGGAAGAAGTGGGGCCCCAGGGAAGGGGTGGGGTAGATCCTGGGTTGCACTAAAATTCAAAAAGTGATCCCGTGCATAAAAAGTTTGGAGACCACTGCTCTAGAACCTTGTCTACCCGTTGGTCATCTCTCAGTGCCCTGCCACATATTTTGACTCAGCCATTCTACACAAAAATATTCTGCTAGAATCACCTTCCTACTCCACTAATCTGAATATATCAGCCTCTTGTCTTCGCATGGAATGTGTTAGGGTAGGTGTGACCGGAGGGCTAGAGGAGCCGCACTGAGGTTACTCAATCAGGGTGAACTGCAGAGAATGGGGTAGACAATCCCCAAAGCTGGTGGATATTCCAATACTTAGATTTACCAAGCCAGCACAAAACAGCTTCTATAATACCTTACTGGTTACCAAGAAGCTAACAACACAGTTCCCTTAAAGCAACCCAGCCTCAAGCCTCCACCCAAGTCAACTATGATGAGGATTACTGAAAATCTTATTCATTGTATAAGAAAGTTCTACCAATCCCAAGGGATCGGACCCATTATCTCCCAGGTTAATGAATATTTCAGATCTTACCCTAATACATGCTTACAGCCAATTCTTATGAACTAAACTAAAAATTATCAAAAAAGAAAAGAGAGACAGAATGTTGGTTAAAAGATCAGTATAGATATAGACATGAGTACAGTTCTGAGATCAGATTCATAGTAGAGATGGTGAGCTTTGTAATTGCAAAGAGTTCTTTCAGAATTAGTCCGTAGGTTATAGTCCAATGGAGATCTCAGTCTTAGGACTTAAGCTTCCCCTGCATGAAGCATCAAGCAGATCTGAGATAAAAAGGATCAGGACCCAATACATTTTTATACAATTCCAGGCCTCCTTTTGACAGCTCGGAGTCCTTAGGCAAACAATAGGCAATCAGGGAGACTTCGAAGTAGACCTATTTCCTAAGCATCACCAGTAATTAGCTACATGGATTAACATATGGCAATTGCCTGTTCTTCCACCATTCGCAGGTGATTTGCTATACATTTCAAAGAGAGATGAATACAGTGATATAGCTATGTTTACAGTTCATTTAAATGTTAAGATGTCCTTTTGATCTCTGAATTAACAGAATACGGCATAGACAGGGACTGTTTGACTACATTGTTAACCTCTAACAAGATATGAGTGCGCACCTACAATTAGTATCACCGCTAATTTCTAACAATATAGGTTTGCATTTCAAAGTTCTAGCCTTTCTACCATGGAATGGCCCTAATTACCATTCACATACTTTTCTAACATGTCTCTAAAGGGTGGATCTGGGTCATTTATTCTGCAGGATGTTTAACCTTTTCTGGCAATGCATCATACTTTGTGTAAGATTCGTTGTAATTATGTAACAGTGGTAGCAACAATGATTTGAATGGTCATATTTTAATCAGATAATGTCACAGTAGGATTTGGACTAAATATTTTTGACACTTCCATGTGCTCATTAACAGTTCCTTTCACTGCTCCTTGGCACAAAGATCTGTCTTCTTACATGCATGCAAAGGGCTATGCCCACCTTTGGCACTTATAATAATAGTGCACTGTAACTCTCGTAGCTACAGAGGAGTTGCTCTTTCATTCACATTAAAACTGCAGTGTAACTATCATGTAGTTTGGACTTTTGGCTGTCAGGGGTTTCATAATATTTATAATTATCAGCTGCATTAAGGTTTGTTGTTGTTTAAGCTTAAATTAAATTGTTAAAATATGATGTGCTGTTTTTCAGGCCCCATACTTTTGGCCTTCAAACTGCTGGGAACCAGAAAATACAGACTATGGTGAGAATAAAATATTCTAGTTTTTGGAAGTTCCTGTTGAAAGTGTCAGAAGTAACACTATTGCCCTGTAGAAATTATTTATTAGTGGTCTACAATATTTCATGCTCTGAATTTCCTCTTCAACTCCAGATAAGGGCCATATCACATGCCCTCCTTACATTAGGTGAAATCCCAGCTCCATTGAATGCAATGGGAATTTGCCATTGACTTCAATGGGGCCAGGATTTCACCCATCAATTCCTTTCTTCTCAAATAGTCCTATTGATTTTAACAGGACTACTTGGGGTGTAAGATGATAGTCAATGTGAAGGTATAAGTACCTCCCTCGTAAGAATTAGTAGGATCTAGTAGCATAAAGATTGCTTCTGTGGTGGAATACTCTCTGATCTGTAGCTGAATTTGAACTGTTAGTCAATAAGCATTAATCCTGTTTGGGCACTGAACCGGCTGCTCAATAAACAGTTATCTAACCAACAATAATATATCATTAGCAGTGTCAAACAAAAATTAAGCTTTTCTGATACATGGCGTTAAAAACATGAAAAGGGGAAATATGTTTAAATTACCAGATGATAATTGCTGACAGAAGAATAACAACACTGGTTTATGAGCTAATAAACCACAGTACACTATATTAAACGTCTGAGTGGCTGAGGATAGGAATAATGCATAAAGAAAATACAGCAGTGTTGTTGTCTTTAGCTGTCTCTGTGCCTTGTAGTTCTACAAGAGAAAGCAATACTGTTCTCATATCTATACGATAAAATCAGTTATTCCATCCCACTGTGGCATTGGCAGAGGAAGTGAATGCATCTGTGTTCTCATAAAACAAGGGCTTCTGGAAGTGTTTCTTTAAAAGATCTCTCAGTAACTAAGGCCAATTTATAACAAAAAAAAAATTTCTCCCTCCCTCTGGCAACAATCATTCATCATTGTGGATTTGGGAAATAATATTTGGTAGGGTAAACGGGAAGCCCGTAACCATGTGTAGGGCTCATTTGCGATCCCCACATACAGTAATAGTTATTAACATCTTTCTATGTTTGCCTAAGTGTAGGGAATATCTGTGAAAAGCCATGGTAAGAATCACAATAATGTTAATTATTTACAAAGGCTTTGCTAAATATTTTTATGGTAACCACTGTGTATAATGTATGTGCACGGTTACACTGAAAATCCTTTCTGTACATATCATAGTAACAATCTGGAAACAGAAGATTTTTTTCTGTAATATTAAGTAAAAAATTGGATGTAGATGTCAGATTATTGTACTGCAATGCATTGTGTGTAATAGTGCCCCTCAAAGAAAGGCCTTCTATGACCTGCCCCAAGGCTGAAAACATGCTGCAGATGCATTAGCTTTGAGCCCCTTTGGGCTCATTTTCACATATCCAATATCAGCATTTGTTTATCAGTTAGGGCTGTCCATGTGGATTCTTCAGAATCCTGAATAAAGCCCAAACTGGCAGTTTTCAGCTAAACCCAAATAAAACTGAAGTCTTAGTAGCTGTGTATACATTTTTTTACCTACATTTTTGATGCTTCAAAGACATTTATGGGGCTGAAACTGGCCTTCTGATGATAGTTCAGTCCCTGGAATGTGGAAATACACTGAGATGACTAGATCTGGATTTATTTTGACCCTATAAATGGCTTCCAGATGCAACAACTGTTGAAATATATAAATACCAAGAATAGCAATACTCAAATTAATCCGGTCTTGTCACAGTGCCTCTAATGCAATATCTGAATCTCCTCTGTAGAGCTACTTGAAAATATGCTGTCAATTTATAACAGAAAATAGGGTTTTTAACCAAATGAAGTTTTCTTTTGTGCAAAGTGTCTATTTGTGTCAAAATTTTCATTTTGTCAGAAAATCAAAAATCCATGTTTTTCAATGAAAAGTTGACATTTTCTAGTGAAAATTTTTATTAAAAAAAGTAATTTCCCTCAGACAAACCCCTATTTTCTGACCAGCTCTGCTTCTGTAGACTGTGGGACAGATTGTATCCAGCCCTGAAAGAGATTAGGAGAGGGTGTAAGATCTGGACTTTTACCACATTCAGATCCAGGTTCACATTTCAAAGACCCCAAAGATTGGAGACATGGGCCCATGTTATGTAGTTTGGATTTTAATCTGAACTTGACCCAGCTCCTGTGTAGGGTGGGATTCTATGTTCTGTTTTCAGCCCATAATAGAGGTGAGGGGCCAGTTACAAAGTCCTGATGCTAACTGCCTCAAAATGCAGGACGGTACAGAATACACTGGGCCCATATCAACCCCCAGTATATACACTCACAGCAATTGCTATGGTAACTAGTTGTGGTGTTGGACAAAACAATGACTTTAAATGGGAATAAGCAGATGGAACTGATGAATCTTAAAAGCAATTAATCAGATCCAAAGAGGCGCTCAGCTCCCCTCAGGATTTGGCTCAAATTGCTATTTTCATATCAATAATCTGAATACTTTTTCAATAAAAAAGGGAAAAGAAATGGAGATGATATACAGGACCACTCCCAAGCACAGTCCTCTCACTCCCTGTGCTCTAGATAGGAGAAGGATGCTCAAAAAAGGGGTGAGGAGGCAACAGGGTAATGGCTCTTGCCCCTTCCGCACCAGCTGTGGAGCATGGCCAATGCACTGATGAGAGCATCTTTCACCAGCCCCAGTAGCAATTATGCCTTTCTGAGACTTGACTCCCCCTTGGGCACCACCCCATACCCGGGGCTTTGTTGATAAAGCCATAATATAGCCCATAAGATGCAAGCAGAGCTGTGTCTAAATAAAATGGCTTTTTTCATTCTTATTAATTGAGATGTCTCCAGATCTTTAAAGGTTGTATCATCCCATGAGACTTGAGACCCCTACCGTGCACAGGAAATGCTAGCTAGGTATCTAGCGCTGTCATTCCTTAGGACAGGTTTAACTATGTGAATGAACAATACATGCACAACAATGTTTTTGGTTGTTTTTTTTCCATCCTGTAGTAAGTGCCTTTTTCTGAATTGTTTTTGTTATGGCTTTCCCCTTAGCCATCTATCTTTGCAAGCGGACCATGCAGAACAAAGCTAGGCTGGAGCTGGCGGATTATGAAGCCGTAGGTATACTGATGTTACAGTTCATGGGGAGGGAGCAATGCATTTTTCGAAAACTGAATCTTTCTTCTTAGTGATTTGAATTCACCTTTAGCAGGGAGCTCTCTATCTTATTATCATTATTATTTTAGTTTATTTTTTATTTATTTTCAAAAGATTCTATTGGTTAATCCTTGAGAGAATATCAAACTCATAAATGAGGATGTCCATGATACACATTTTAGTGTCTCACCTTTAAGTATCCACAGCATACTCCTTCAGAGATCTGGGGCAAGTTGCACAAAAGCTTACACTGGGGCTGCTTTTCTGGGTAGCGTTTGTCTTTACAGGAGCCAGTGGGGTGAAAAATGTTTAGATATATTACAAGTTTAACATTCTTGGACAATTACATTGCCGCTGAGGCATATCACATATTTGTAGACTCTCAAAGGAATGATTTACAAAAAAATTAATTTGAGCTACATTTTTCCAAATTCCATATACAGGCATTAGCTATGTTTAGTAAAGAGGCCTTGTCAGGCTAACAAGTAAGCATATGAAAATGCCCTCAACCTATGTTACAAGTCATTCGCTTTTTGCATTACTCTGAATGTAGGCAATGAAAGCATTCTAGCCAACTGCACTTTTGGTTATTATCGGGCTCTAGTCAATCTAATTTTCAGATTCTCCTTTACTAGCTCAACAGAGTAGTGGTTAAGTTTCAAATACTTCAGTGGAATGTTGTTTGAAAAACTGTTTCTATTAGAAATGTTTTTTAAATTAATGAAAACATTTGTATTGGTCTTAGGTTTTGTTTTAAAACAAACAAACAAAACTGATTTCCCCCTCTCACCTTGTTGTTATAAAATCTAAATTTGGGAGCAAATGTGACCTAGCTGTGACCTGTTTAATATATCTAATTCATAGACCAGCCTGTCCCCATCATGCCACAGATGTGCCCTGTACTGACTAGAGATAAAGAAAGAAAGAACCCTTTATTGATTGCTTTTGCACACAAGGAACTATGTATGCTCCATTGGATCCTTCCACACAAGTCTTGTTGATGACAATAGGAATGATATATAAATACACTGAGGACAAAATATGGCCTTCAGTGACTGCTGCTGCTGAATCCACCTATGGACTGCATTTCCATGTACAGTAGGAAATAACAGTAGACAGAATTGTCTAGCCGCAGTATACTGAGTTAAATTCTGCTCTAACACTAATCTAAATCTCCCACCTCCCATTGGGCCAGAGAGAGAGTCAACATAATTCCATAGCCTAGCAGGTAACACAAGGTCCTGGGAGACCCAGGCTCCAGTCCCTGCTCCAGTGTCTATGTATGTATTTTATAAAACATGGAAAAAATTCAACAGGAGAGACTGAAAAAGGCCCATCCCAGAGAACCTTATAGCCAAATGGTTAAGGCAGTCTCTTAGGAGGTGGAAGACCTGAGTTCAAGTCCCTGTTCCCAGTCGACAAAGCTGAGATTTCAACCCAGGCCTCTTGTACAAAGGATGAGTGCTCTATCCATTGGGCTCTTGGATATAAAGGTACCACCTCTTCCTCCTGTGTTTTATACAGAGCCTGATCCAATAGAAATAGGTGGTGAGGATCCCACTGGCACTTCAGCACTGAGCAGCTCAGTGGCATCAGAACTTAGGAAGATTTGCACATAGCCGCCAGAAGAAATAAAGGACTTGTCTACATGGGAAGTTGTGTGTAATAAGCTAGAGTGTGACTTTAACGTGCACTAGCTATTCTGCATGAACTCCCCATACGGGCACCCTTACTTTGCACTAACAGTGCCTTTGTGCAGTGTAGCTTATCCATTTTTAAGTTACTAAGCTAAACCTCACAAAGGAACTTCTAGTGTGAAATAAGAGTGCTCCCATGGAGAGTTAGTGCAGAATAGCTAGTGCACGTTAAAGTCACACCCTAACTTACTCCCTACTAACTGCCTAGTCCTCCGGCCCTAGGGGACTTTACTAGCAGAAACATAGCCAGCTAGGGAATGTAGGTCCCTTCATGGGTAGGCAGCAACCGAGCAGTGATTTTGAGGATCTAAATTTTGGACTTAGGCACCTAAAGTGGCAGTTAGGAGCCTAAATTCCTTTGTGGATTTCGGCCACAGATTCCATCCTTGAAATGCATGTAGTACTCCCAGTAACACTACCCTGGAACGTTAGACAAGGTGTGGAATATTAAAATCCACATGCACTGTATGTCCTCTTGCTGATGCGCTGCTTCTGCATATCTCCAGTTTCATTATTTAAAAAAATGATAATCACGCAGTCACCTGACTGACTAAATTCTATAAGGATCCGTTATAAAGAAACAAAAGGGCTGTTCAGCACCAGCAGCAGCACCCACACTGGCACTCATGCCATGAAGCTACAGTACTAAGTACTTTTGCATACAAGTGTCTATTGAGAATAGTAACGCTCCGATGGCAAACAATTAGCTCTTGGTTTTCTGTCACTTTCTCATTTCTCACATGATTAGAGATCTGAATTGCAAACTTGCCCTCTTAATAAGAAACAGGAAGATGATAAGGGCATCAACTCTTCCTATCGCCATTACACCAAATAAAATCAAGGGAGTGGTAGTGGTGTAAAACTGGTGCAAGTGAGAGGAGAATCAGGCTCATTGAACTGGGGAGGAATCCTCTGCATAGTTATTTTTATAAACTTTTTTGGAGGGTGTGTGCTCAATGGAGGATTCTTCCATTTTCTCTCCTCCTATAAATCCTCCTTAAACCAACCTCACCCCTCAATCTGCAGGAGATGCTTTTTTCTGGTCATGGGCTCTGCATGCAGATTCATAGGATCCCTGTGTTTCTACTGGTAAACCATAGTATGGCCTGGAAGATTAAGTTCAGGTGCCCTTATGTTTTTTTCCCCTTGTTGGCCAAATATAAGCCTGATTCTTCTCGGAGTTACACCAGATTTACCTGGTGTCACTCCATTAATATCAGTGGAGTTACTCCTGATTTACACCAATATACAGTGGGCCTAATTAAGTTTTCTTTTTCCTCTCTACCAGCTACTGCTGATTTCCTGAACCCATAATTCAGGAGAGCATCCCAATTCAGGACCACACTTAAGCATGTACTTAATTTAAGGCATATGATTAAGTCACATAGAATTCAATGCGACTTAAGCACATGCTCAAATGGTTTCCTGAATGTGTATGAATTTAGATTTATGTACGTATGGACTTCTGGGGTAAATGGGTAAAATTCTATGGCCTGTTATACAGGAAGTCAGACTAGATTATCTAACAGTCCCTTCTGGCCTTGGAGTCTGTGAATTTATGAACCAACATGTATGTGTCTAAGTGCTTTCCTGAATTGGAGCTATTGCGATAATGGGCTAAAGGTTATCTGGATCCAAACGTGAGCAGCTTGGGCCTATCTCTAGTTATTTCCATTGTCCTGACAAATAACTAGTTTCCTTTTATGAACTGCCCTGACAATACCCAGACTTCAGTCCTCTGCACTGTGGAATGCTTTCAGGGTTAACAATCCATTGAACAACTGAGGGATGGTTATCCTTTATGAAACAAGTAAGGCCGGAAAATACCCTCCCTCCTCCTCCACCCAGCCACCCCACAAAAGCAAAGTGTGTAGGCAGCTGCTATCAGAATGGGAAGTTGTCGGTTCCAAAAACTTTCACAGTATTGTCTTGTAGAAAGTACACTGAGGAGTACGTGGAAACAAGTCCAACGCTGTTTTATTAGTAGAGCTCTGGCAGTCTGTTTCACACCCTGATACAACCCTTGCTTTGGTCCGTCCTGTTCCTGCTATGTGGTGGCTTGTAAGGGGGACACACACCACACATTCCTATCATACTTTGCCTACAGAGACAATTTACCAATATTAATTTCAGTGTTTTGAGCTTTCCAGGTTAAAAAAACTGATGCAATAATTTAGTTCTTAAACTGCAGTTATAATTAGTGTGATTTAATTGTTCTCTTTATTTGTTTCTCCTATCAGGAAAACTTAGCAAGACTGCAGAGGGCTTTTGCAAGGAAGTGGGAATTCATCTTTATGCAAGCAGAGGCCCAAGTGAAGTAAGTATTCCCAGTTCAGTGAACTGGAAGAGTCTTTAGAGCTTTGTTGGGGAAGGGATTGGATTAAGAGAATGTTTCCCAGTTAAAGTCTTTGCCCAAATAACTCGGGACTTATTGGTAAATTCTAGTCCCTGTCACACTGGAAACAGCACAGGACTAATTCACAAGATCACATACCCTGAGGAAAAAATGCCAAGATAAAGATGGGTCTAATTGTCTGTGCGCAGGTCTAGAAGCCACGAACTCCTGAGCTTCTTGCTCTTGTTCAAGTCTGTTACCATTTGTGCCTCAATTTCCCACTCAGCATAAGTGGGAAGAATAATACCTTCCATGCAGGTGTATGCGTTAATGTTTGTTTGTAAAGTACTTTGAAGATAAAAAGTGCTGCCATTTCTGCAGTAGCTGTACAGTCCTGCTGCACACAGTACATTTGTTTTGCAAATATCCCCAATTATTTTTCCCACTGAATACATCAAATCCCAGAAAACTCCGTTCTATTGTATCCATACTAACTGACCTCCTTTTGCTACCAAATCATTGTGGACTATTATGTAATACTATTATGTAATATGAGTAAGGCTTACTCATATTTTACAACGAGTAATTTTTTTTCACCCTCCTCCTGTCATTCCACCCAGAACTGGGAATCTACAGTTTGCCTCCTCTCTATCCATGATCACAAAGTGCAGTCTCTTAGTAGTATATGCAACATAGGTGCATGGTTTTGGGTTTGTGAAATTAGGGTGCTTAGAAGTCTGCATGTCCATGTTGCAGAAGGAGTTGTCACATATGAAAACTACAAGATGAAGGTGACATATTAGTGTTACAGAATACAGATATTTGTATTCTTGGGAAACACCAAAAAAGCAGAGGGAATTTGCACTTTCAGAATCAAACAGCAAAACAAATGTTACAAAATGAAAAGAGATCGCTACTTATTATTATGTATATGTATATATGCATGTGTGTGTATCTATATTTGTAGTACTTTGTTGATTAACACTGTAATTACATTGTAATTATGGACCATTTAAGAACATGGTAATTATCCTTAAAATAACATGGTAATTAAGGGATTATTTCAGTTCAGAATATTAGTATTCTGATGAGATGAGAAAATTGGAAGTTACAATAATAATTAGTCTTTGAGATGCTTAAAGGTTCACTGCCAAGATAAAAATCATAATCAAACAAAACTATGTACTTCTGACACTAGTAGCATAGATTATTACAACTGGAAGGATTTTAAGTCTTATTTTCTTTTCACTATCAATGCTGTTTGTTTACTTTTTCTCCATTTCATTCACTTGGAGCAGTAAAACTCAACTGGTCACTATCACTTCCTGTCACTAGTTGGCTTCATTTCTTGGTTTTCAGGCACTACTCCAGTGCTGTTTGGGCTTAGGTTTCCAGCACAGCAGAGTAAGATTTAAACTGAAAAACTACAAGCATCTGGAAACATTATTTTTCATATCAAGTTTTGTACTCCCCACCCCCATCTTGCATATAGCATTCCATTGGTGTATTTACCTGTAGGCTGGACATGCCAAAGCCTGGGCAGCATTAAATGAGCAGTAATATTCAATGTGGACTTCAATGAGAGCTGTGGTCGCTTCATGTTTTGAAAATCGGGCCACCTGCTTAGTGGGTTTAGTTGCAATGCTTGAAAATCATGGTCTTAATGCAATTAATTATACTGTATTTTCATAATCAATATTTCTAATTTTTTAAAAATTGTAATCAATGGCACATTCTTGGAGATTGTATATATATAAAAAGCCCAGAGCCTGGATTGTGTTGCAACCATTTTATGCTTTACTACTAGAACAAAGCAGCCCTAAAGTCGGTGTAACCAGCCACAGGAGGATTACCCACTATGGGCATGGGAATCTTCCAGTGGTGTAAAGCTGGCATAACATCTCCTATTCAACCCCGTACACCTTTGTCTGGCATAAGGGGCTAGGCTAGAAGAAAGTGGGCTGTATCTGAGGGCTTGTCTTCACTATGGGGGTAAGTCGACCTAAGTTACACTACTCCAGCTACGTGAATAACACAGCTGGAGTCAATGTAGCTTAGGTTGACTTACCCTGGTGTCTCTACTGTGCTGCATTGACGGGAGATGCTCTCTCATCGACTTACCTTACTCTTCTCAGGGAGCCGGAGTATTAGAGTCGACTGGAGAGGGCTCTGCTGTCGATTTAGCGAGTCTTCACTAGACCTGATAAGTTGACACCCGCTGCATCGATTGCAGCAGCATTGATCTCCCCGGTCGTGAAGACAAGCCCTGAGTCTCTTATCCTCAGCTGCCATGCCCTAGGCCCATTGACAGCCACCTGAAGGCTGTTCTAACTTTATGCTAGCTGACCCAGAACTGGGGGAGCACAAAGCCTTTGCATGCTGCCCTCCCAGGTTGCACTATGTGCTCCTCATCTGCAGCCAAGGATCTGGGTCATTGTCTCAGCCTCATGATGCTGTGTTCCAAGAGGTGATGTTATAATTCCATTGATAGGTCAGGCTGGGGATCAACAACTGATCACAACCTCTCCAACAAGGGGTGATGGTGATAAAGACAAATAACTAATAACCCCCACAATGATGGATTTTCTCCCAACTACTACTTTAAATTATCATTTAAAAATAGTGTCAATAAAGATGCTGAATTGAGAGCTTTAGAAACGGATGCCCCCTGTATAGGAACAAAACAGGTACAGCATATGTAGTGCCAGTGTAGGCTTCCACCACACTCCTCCATCAACATGCTTCAGACATGTTCTGAAGGGACCACATTATGCTTAAGAGGGATTGTTCATTCTCCTTGTCCCATTCAGTCTCTGACTTGTCTTCTGAAATTCTTTAAAAGGGTATCAGTGCCAGTTTTGATGGTGTTACTGGTATTTATGATGTGGGGATCTGTCCATGAAGAATTTGCAATAGTTCTTAGTATGTCGCACGTGGAACAATTTTGTGAAGTCATGTGTTTTTCTGACTTGTTGGATCCTGATACAGGACAGCCACTAAGTTAATGCATAACTGTTAAGTAAACTGACTTCAATTTAAGTGCTGCGCTCAACTGGGACTGGGAAATCTGGTGTCAGAAAGGCTGTTCGCTGCCAGGTGCAGAGCAGATGTTAACAAAAAAGTTCTCTCATTGAAAACAAAAGATCCCTTACGTCAGGCTGGTGGAATGATCCTGCAAATCACTTGGCATCTGGAATCTGACTTTTTTGTATGGAAATATGTGTCACTAGAACAGGAGTACTGGATACTGCTGTCAATTGGGTCCAAAAAGCCAGGGGAAAATTGGGAGCAAGTCAGAAAAGTGAAGTCGTGGATTGTTTCATTTCTTTATTTTCCCAGAATTGACAGAAAAAAGGATAAAACTGAAAGGAAAATTTTGGACAGCCAAGAAAGAGCATTTTGGGATGTGCACAGGCCAGTGGTAAGTCTCTTTTTAAATTACGCTACTTAGCAAACCTAGCAATGTGGATATGCTGCATGGAGAGGTTAGCTTTAAAACTGCTGAACGGATTTTCTTCACATTTCAATTGTCCATTAGGAGATCTTCAGAACAAGCCAAGTTTGAGAACAAAATTGTTTCAAAAGGTCTAGATTTGTGCATGCACAAAATTTCTGATTTTAACATAAAGTAGAAGTGTAAAGGGTTTTTTTTTTCATAAGTAGAATTCAAAAGCAGTTAAACCAGTTTTGTTCAAGTTTTCTAGAAAAACTCAGCTCTGAGCTGAGACCAGGTAATTTCAGCCTGAAAGGAATTTGCGTGCTGAAATTGTGTGCTGAAGTTATGAGCAAATAAATTGGATGCTGAGATTCAACTTAACATAGACTCATAGACTCATAGATATTAAGGTCAGAAGGGACCATTATGATCATCTAGTCTGACCTCCTGCACAATGCAGGCCACAGAATCTCACCTACCCACTCCTGCGAAAAACCTCTCACCTATGTCTGAGCTATTGAAGTCCTCAAATCATGGTTTAATAAAGACTTTAAGGTGCAGAGAATCCTCCAGCAAGTGACCCGTGCCCCATGCTACAGAGGAAGGCGAAAACCCCCCAGGGCCTCTTCCAATCTGCCCTGGAGGAAAATTCCTTCCTGACCCCAAATATGGCAATCATGATTCAAAAACTGCACATTTGGGTATGATATGAAATGATGTAAAAGAAAAAAAATTAAAAATCACAAGTACATAAGTACAAACAACTACAGAACCAACTGATTAACGAATATGATTTGTAGTACACACCTTAAAGAAAGCATTTTGAAAAAGATCCTATTGTGCATTTTTGTAACAATATTTGTGCTGCAAGCAAAGGATGAAAACTCTGTGTTTTATTATTGCTTTCCAGTGGGAGGAGGTGGTATGTACATTGTTAACATCGATAGTAATATTATGAATGTCCCTTTCTTAGCCAGGCTGCGTGAACACAACAGAAATGGACATCAGAAAGTGTCGTCGTATGAAAAACCCACAGAAGGTTAAAAAGGTCAGGGTGGTTTTTTTTCAGAACAGTAACAACTATGTTTTACACCAACAGTATGTTGCTTCTTTCAGATGAGAATTTCAAAGTAATTTACAAATATTAACTAAGCCTCCACATTTGTAAGTTTATTATGTTCATTTTACAAATGGACAGGTATCAGTCCAAGTCTTGGCAGAACTGAGAACAGCACTAGGGAGTTCTGACTCCCAGACCCCTGCTGTAGTCACTAGACAGCACTCTTTTCGAATTAAGACCTGATTATTTTTTTCTTTTGCCTGGGATAGTCATCGTTGTCATTTAGTGACCACAGAGCTCCCATTTTAACAAATATAGACAAACATAAATGAACTGTTGCATATCAGCATGATGGTCCCAAACATGTCAATATGCTGGCTATTAAATGTCATCATAATCTTTCAATGTTTCATACAAATATCAAATAAAGAAAAAAAATAATTAATTGAACAAAAAGATGCCTGCTATTGCCTTCAATACCTGACAAATAAATGCACTACCAGTGATTTGATGGTGTTTTACTGTTTTGTTGTTGCTGTTGTTTTTTAAGGTTTGTGGAAAACTCGGCTCATTGACACCATATTAACCCTTTTTTCAGTGTATCAAAGCCTCAGGGTTAAAAGTTATTACTGTAAGTTCTCTTAAAGTTGTTTAGTATCATATTTAAGAGACACTTGAGTTAGAATATGATTTCCACCCCCCACCCCATCTCAGTTACTGATCCTATAAACATAAACACACCTGCATAACTTCATGCACATGGCAGTCTCCCTGAAGCCTGTATACCCCCAAAAATGCATGACAAGCAAAGTAACACTTCTCAAATATAAATGTCTCCATTCATTGTGGAAATGCAATAGACTTGTAGAGTAGAGCAAAAAACAGTTATTTTATGTCTAGATAAGAGTGCTTCAGGCATAAGAAATAGAGGGTTTGATTGACTGAAAATGCGGTAATTTATAATAAGCAAGCAGATATTGAGAAATTTTGAAGTAAGTGTCAAGATTTGTTAATCAAAAGCAGAGTTGAAGCCTTCATCAAAAATATGAGTTTCATGAAATGTAGAAGTTTCACTTTTGCAACTAACATACTAAAGTAGGGAATCAGAAAAAAAACTCTCTCATGTACCTCTGATTATCAGGCAGAGATTTGCATTTGTTCTCAGTTGGGCTCGTCAGAGAGAAATCACAATTTTCAATTAACACAGCTACAGCTATTTGCCACTCAGGTATTTGTATATACAAGCTCATTTATGAACTTTGTTCCAGATTTAAGAGTTATTGATCTCTGAAAAGGTAACAGTAGACAGTTGCTGGCTCATTACTTGACTGTTTTCATGCACAGATTTTCCTTAGGTATGTAACAATAATACTCTGTAATTTCTCGTGTTATTTGTTTCAGTCAGTATATGGGGTTACAGAAGATTCTCAGTCCCAAAGCCCTGTACATATGCCCTCCCAACCCATACGAAAAACTACAAAAGAGGACTTCCGAAAAAGAGTAAGTAGACTGCCTTAGAACAACTCCTCCAAAAACTGAGTACTTTATTTTCAAAAAGATGTTTATATTTTTATTGAAATATCAATAAAGCCAGAAACATGCTTATGTTTCCTGGTGCAAAACAACAGAAATGTAAGGTGATGTTGGCATGCTTTGAACAAAGTAGCATGTATCAAAAGCTAAATATGAAAGGGGACATGCAGGTACATTGAGATGAATGCTACATGTCATATTTTCTTTTCAAATTAACAGAGTGGCTCTCAAGTCCAAAATTCCACTCACCTTACCTGCCTACAGACAGCATTTCCCAAAAAATGTTACTAATTTGTGTGGCAGGTTTATTTTAAGTAATTATAACTTTTAAATATGTTCCAGTCATCCAATCAGGGAGCAAATGCAATGCCTTGTGACTTTTGTGACCAATCCCACGCCATGAATAGCAAATAGGCAACACAAACAGTTTGTGAACAACCCACAGTCTGAAAATTATTTGCCAAAATATTTGGCAAATACTTTCAAAGAATGAATGCATTCAACCAAAAATCAGGACAGGTTTGCAAGGAACCCCCAGCCAAAAACTCAACCAAATTTATAAAGAATTCTATGTGTGTTGTACTGTCTCTAGCCATAGTTTTGCCTCTCCTTCAGCTCGCCAAGGATACTCAAAAAGTGGGTGGTAGTGATAAGGCAGGAAGATGTATCCAAAGCAGCTGGAGGTTCTGCTCATTCAGTACTGCTTCCAGGGAACTTCCAGTAGGAATAAAAGCTGTTTTCTGTAGTAGAGCCCCCCAGGGGAAGACAGGCACCATACCACCAATGTGTAGCAAGAGTTGAATATTAAGGGGTAATGCAGTTAGGATCAGAATCCCTCCAGGGCACAGCCAACCCTACGAATGCAGGCAGGGAGGGGCAACTTACATGTCCCTGTTCCAGCACAAGTAAATCTGTCCCACTGTTGTGTTCTCTGACACCTGTGAGAGAACCCATGGTTACTCCTTGCAAACTGATAAGTCACTTGAAACGCAAAGCCAAGACTGTATTGTGACACAATCAGTGGATGCTTTAGAAAGGAGTGCCGGAACCTGTGTAAAACTGTGGGGTTGGGGGCACTGATGTCACAACTATGGCCCTACGCCCTCTGCTCCTCCTCTTCCCCTGGGTTCCCGTTCCCTGCTCCCCCTCTTCCCTGAAGGCCCAGCTCCCTGGCCAGGATGCCTGAGAACAGCCCCCTGGGGCATGTCACCCAGGGCAGGTGGTGGGTCCAGGGCTCCCTACAGTGGCCTGGGCTCTCTGGATGGCTCTTACCACTGCCCGGCTCCAGCTCGCGGAGGAAAGAGGAGGAGCAAGGGGCTGGGCCCTGTGGCAAGGCAGGGCTAAGGCCACCTCAGCCCCCCTACCGGGAAGAGGCTGGCCTCGCTAGCAGGAGCTGCCCTTTGTGGCTGGGGAGCTGATCACCTTATCAGCTCCCCCACTGTGAAGCGCAACCTCTGCCACCATCTCTCTGCGCCTGCCCGACTATGCTCATGTTAAAAAGGGGAGGGGGGCATTGCGCCCCTGGCCTCTCCGGTTCTAGCACCCCTGGTTCTAGATCTGCTCGGTTGTTAATCTCTTTTAATCGTCATCTCTTTCCCCAGATAACCTTTCTGAATGTGCAGATAGACAGACACTGTTTAAAAATGTCCAAAGTAGCTGAAAGGTGAGTTTCTTGATTTACATTATTATAATACTCTTTTGTTGATATAGTATTTCTATTCATCATCTCAGATGATCAACTTTGACATTTTTCCATAAAGTTACAAAATTTCCCAGTTAATTTTGTATGAAAAATAATTTTTTACTGCTCTTTACTCCTGTTAGCCAGAGCAGCTCTGGGAGAATGAGCTGGATTCTCTTCTGAATCATGCATCATCTATAAAATTGCCAATGCAATTTCAATTGCAGGGCCAGATTCTGCCCACACTTACAGCTTTTCAACCTCACTGAAGGCACTAGGGTTGCACCTGTGCAAACCAGGGCATTCTTTTAAGACAGTGGTTCTCAACCAGGGATCCGTGTTCCCCTGGGGGTACACAGAGGTCTTCCCAGAGATACATCAACTCATCTAGATATTTGCCTCGTTTTACAACAGGCTACATTAAAAGCACTAGTGAAGCCAGTACAAACTAAAATTTCATACCAGCAATGACTTTTTTATACTGCTCTATATACTATACACTGAAATGTAAGTAAAATATTCATATTCCAGTCAATTAATTTTATTATTATAGGGTAAAAATGAGACCGTACTCAATTTTTCAGTAATAGCGTGCTGGGACCCTTTTGTATTTTTATGTCTGATTTTGTAAGCAAGTAGTTTTTAAGTGAGGTGAAACTTGGGGGTACGCAAGACAAATTAGACTCCTGAAAGGGGTACACTAGTTTGGAAAGGTTGAGAGGCACTGTTTTAAGGCATTAGGGTCACACAGATGCAAATGACGGCACAATTTATCCTGTGGAATCTTTATTGCTGGTGATGAAGCATGAGCCAGAAAAGAACCATCCCAGTGAGTCTGCAGGGCTGGCAGTTAGAAAACAGCAGCTTAGTTCCTTGTAAACTGAGAAAATTTGCAATGGAATTTTTGATACAAATAGGGATCCCCATAATGCTATGTAGAATTGTTTTGCAGAGCAGAACTGTACTGTAATCTAAAGCAATGGAACAATGATCATTATATTTTTTGCAGTACCAGGTGAAGGCTGGTCCTTTATAGAAAAATAATTAAATAATTGAGAAACATTGGGAATTTGCCATGTTTAAAACAAATTAAAAAGACATTACCTTGCAAAGTGCTGTGCTTCACAGAATCAGCTTCTGCCTTCAACATATTTATACGGAATTAGGCAAATTAAGAAGGCCCATGCTTAAAAGTAAGTTCCCTGTTGGGTCATCAAAACTAACCATTTAAATGGAAATGTAACTAATTAAAAAGAAAACGTTTAAATGTTTCATAGGACCTTGCATAAATGTAATGATATTTTGCTGTACTGAAAATGATCACATCCATGTTTATGCTCTAGGCTTTTTGAATCAATTCTTCCCCTTGGCAGTTAGTAGCTGAATTCTGTGCTTTATAGTAAAGGTCATTTTGCATAGATTTCACCCATAAGGATGTTGATATCATGAGGAAGTAACAATCTCCAGACAGGTAATTTGTAGACAAACAAATTTATCTTTTTTTATAATTTTGCAAGAATTTGTATTAATTCTGAACAATAAAATCAGCAGACCTCATTAATTTATTAACACTGAGTATACATGTTCCTCAAGTAGAGCTGAACTGTTGTTATTAATAGTAGTATTTATTGATGCCAAAATTTTCAAAAGTAAATAGTTATTTCAACTGGAGCTAGACAGGAAATAGTTTCCTGTCCAATGAGAATTTTAGGGATTTCAAGACATTTTCCCATCCCAAATTGGGACAAGTCAAAATCTCAAACTTGTTTACAAACGGATAATCTGGAAAAAAAATTCAGTATCAGGTCAATTGAAATGTTTTGTTTCAATCATTTCAAAACATTCTGTTTTTATTTCAACAATTAAAAAACCAGGAACAAAAACCTTTAACTAAACTAATTTAACTAAAATTTCAAAATAAAGTTTTTTCAAACGAAAAAAAGAAACTTTTGTTTCAAAAATGTTCTTGTCCTATTAATTTGGCGTATGCAATCCAGTCAAGCCAAGACAGAGTGTTCTTATCAACAATGTTCAAGGCATGAAGACCTCCAGGAAGAAAAGGTCATTGTTCTTGTCCTGAAGTGTACAGTCTAAGGCCTGTCCTGCTCCCACAGAAGTCAAAAGGTGTTGTACTATTTACCATAGGTAACTGTAAGACATAAGGAAAACAGATACAGTAGAACCTCAGAGTTACAAACATCTCAGGAATGGAGACTGTAACTCTGAAATGTGCATAACTCTGAACAAAACATTATGGTGGTTCTTTCAAAAGTTTACAACTGAACATTGACTTAATACAGCTTTGAAACTTTACTATGCAGAAGAAAAATGCTGCTTTCCCTTTTTTTTTTTTTATAGTAGTTTACGTTTAACACAGCACTGTGCTGTATTTGCTATTTTTTTTTTTTAATCTCTGCTGCTTCCTGATTGCATATTTCCGGTTCCAAAGGAGTTGTGTTGTTGACCGGTTAGTTTGTAACTCTGGTGTTCAGAACTCTGAGGTTCTACTGTAGCAGACATTGGAAGGCAGGGGGAAGGATAAGAGTTGCAGCAATAAACCCAGGAGGTTACTTTAGTAGGTTTATTATAGGGTTACATGTTTCTTTTACAGACAAATCTTGAGATTTGTTCTGGCGTTTAGAGGCATAGTGAACGGGCCAGGAAGAGAATCCTAGACGTGGGGAGGTACACTGAATGAGGTGCAAAGACCAGAGCAGGAGAAGATAATAAATGGGGTGATTAGTTACGTGGCTGGACAGAGGAGAGGGTAGATGAGAAGGAATGAGCTGATGTGAACAATTATCTGAAACAACGATTGTTGTCTCTCCAGTCAGCATGTAAAATGCTGAACACACAAGGACCAGTTCTGTTGAGTAAGAAGGTGCCATTCTTACAGTCACTGTCAGAGTAAGTCCACACTTTAAGAGATTAATTCAGCTGACAGTGTGGCACTTTAGCATGCTACAGCACAACAGAGACTTCCTTCCTGTGCTCTCCATTAGACAGCCAAGTAATGACAGCAGCACCCTATGCAACACCAACTGGCATTTTTTCAGTTCAGTATAAAGGCATTTCAGGACAGTCATGAGAGAACTCCAAGGTGGAGGTCGGGGGGGGTGGGGTGGGATGGGGGCAAGGGAAACAAGTTGCAGTCTTAGCAAGACATAATACAGTCCAGCCACTCAACCTGCATGTGCCTTGTGCTCTAACTCCCACAGGAGGTTGATACCTGAAATTCCCATCTCGCAGAGTCCTAGAGCCTGAGCTCCAGCCCGAGCCCAAACGTCTACATCACAATTAAACAGCCCCTTAGTCCGAGCCAGCCGGAACGGACCAGTCACAGGTGTCTAACTGCGGTGTAGGCATACCCTGAATCTCCTGAACAGCTGTGTTTCTCATCTGCAGCTAAATCATGAAATGAGCTGATCACTGGTGGCTCAATCCTGCATGATGCTGAGCACTCCTGCAAGATGTTGAGCACCCTCAACTCTAATTGAAGTCAGTGGAAATTAAGGCCAATCAGCACCATCCAGGATCCAGCGCCTGCTGAGCAGCAGGAATTTCCTTTGATGTCAGCACTACTACCAACACCTAGCTCTTACCTGGTTCTTTGCATCAGGTCTCAAAGTGCTTTACAAAGGAGGTCAGTATCAATATCACCATTGACAGATGGGGAAACTGGGGCTCTGGAAGGTGAAGTGAGCTGCCCAAGGTCACCCAGCAGGCCAGTGCAGAGTCAGGAATAGTATCCATGTCTCCCGAGTACAGTGCTCTAGCCACTGGGATGCACTGCCTCCCAATATATGTTACAGATGCTCAGAACCACTAAGAAGTTGGTGCCTGATGTATAAACAGAATCCGTATCAGGTGCTGGATAGAGCGAGGCAGGATATGCTTTTACTGTCCTGCAAATTTTTTTGAGATTTTGACAAATTTTCCTATCCCAAATTGGGACTGTGACAGGGTTCACTCACTGCTCTGGTGCCTCCTGCCGGCTGTCATGGGAATTAGGTCTGCTCACCAAGGCGCCCTCCTCTGGTGGTGCCACACCACCATCATTTTGTTCCAGAACTCGCATCACTCCCCTTCTCTTCAGTGACACTGCCCTCTGGCTGTGCCACACTCTGTATTCCCTCCTTCTGCGGGACCTGCACTCTGTCCAGCTACTCTCTCAGTGGCAACTGCTTCCCACACAGCTCCAGAACCCTCTTCTGCTCTTACCTCAGTCTGCAGGTCCTAACAGCCAGCCAAAAGCTCTATCTAGCTCCCCTGGCCCGTACTTGCAGCGCTGCTCTGTCCCAGGTGCTGGCGCTCCTTCTTGCTGCTAGGAGACTGGTCTTCTCCCCTCAAGCTCCAGGCAGCTACTGAACTCTGCTCTGCCCCACAGCCCTTCTTATATGAGTGTGCCAGCCTACAGACCCGTCAGCCTCACCTCAGTCCCAGGAAAAATCATGGAGCAGGTCCTCAAGGAATCCATTTTGAAGCACATGGAGGAGAGGAAGGTGATCAGGAACAGTCAACATGGATTCACCAAGCACAGGTCATGCCTGACCAACCTCGTAGCCTTCTGTGATGAGATAACTGGCTCTATGGATATGGGGCAAGCAGTGGATGTGATGTACCTTGACTGTAGCAACACTTTTGATATGGTCTCCCACAGTATTCTTGCCAGCAAGCTAAAGAAATATGGATTGGATGAATGGACTATAAAGTGGATAGAAAGCTGGCTAGCTCAATGGCTTGATGTCTAGTTGGCAGCCGGTATCAAGTGGAGTGCCCCAGGGGTTGGTCTCGGGGCTAGTTTTGTTCAACATCTTCATTAATGATCTGGACGATGGGATGGATTGCACCCTCAGCAATTTTGTGGAAGACACTAAGCTGAGGGGACAGGTAAATATGCTGGAGGGTAGCGATAGGGTCCAGAGACAGATTGGAGGATTGGGCCAAAAGAAATCTGATGAGGTTCAATAAGGACAAGTGCAGAGTCCTGCACTTAGGATGGAAGAATCCCATGCACTGCTACAGGCTGGGGACTGACTGGCTAAGCAGCAGTTCTGCAGAAAAGGAGCTGGGGGTTACAGTGGATGAGATGCTGGATATGAGTCAACAGCGTGCCCTTTTTGCCAAGAAGGCTAATGGTATATTGGGCTGCATTAGTAGGAGCATTGCCAGCAGATCGAGGGAGGTGATTATTCCCCTCTGTTCGGTACTGGTGAGGCCACATCTGAAGTACAGCATCCAGCTTTGGGGCCCCCACTACAGAAAGGATGTGGACAAATTGGAGAGAGTCCAGTGGAGGGCAACAAACATGATTAGGGGCCTGGGGGTCATGACTTATGAGGAGAGGCTGAGGGAACTGGGCTTATTTAGTCTGCAAAAGAGAAGAGTGAGGGGGGATTTGATAGCAGTCTTCAACTACCTCTAGAGGGGTTCCAAAGAGGATGGAGCTAGGTTGTTCAAAGTGGTGGCAGATGACAGAACAAGGAGCAATGGTCTCAAGTTGCAGTGGGGGAGGTACAGGTTGGCTATTAGGAAAAAACTATTTCATTAGGAGGATGGTGAAGCACTAGAATGGGTTACCTAGGGAGGTGGTGGAATCTCCATTCTTAGAGGTTTTTAAGGCTCAGCTTGACAAAGCCCTGGCTGGGATGATTTAGTTGGGGTTGGTCCTACTTTGAGCATGGGGTTGGGCTAGATGACCTCCTAGATGAACTTTCTTTTTTTTTTTGGCAGGGTTGTTTGCCTACTGGATGGGAAAAGAAGTAGATGTGATATCTTGATTTTAGTACTGCTTTAGACATAGTCCCATGTGACATTCTCATATGTAAATTAGTGAAATTTGGTCTAGAAGAAACTACTATAAAATGGATGCAAAACTGGTTGAAAAGCCATACTTATCCCATTATCAATAGCCCATTATCAATGGCTCACTGTCAAACTGGGAGACTATATCTAGTGGGGACCTTCAGTGGTCTCTCCTGAGTCTGGTACTAGTCATTCTTTTCATTAATGACTTGAATAATGGGGTGGAGTGTATGCTTATAAAACAACAAACTGTAAGGGGTTGCAAGCACTTTGGAGGACAGGATTTGAATTCAGAATAACCTTGGCAAATTGGTGAATTGGTCTGAAACCACTAAGAGGATATTCAATCAAGACAAGTGCAAAGTACTATACGTAGGAAGGAAAAATAAAGTGCACAAATAAAAAAATTGGGAATAAGTGGCTAGGCATTGGAACTGGGTAAAGGATCTGGGGGTGGAATGGTACCCAGGGTTGTGAGATACCTCGCTGCGACCTAACCCAAGTGTGAGGAAATCTCTATGCCTGCTGTGAATCAGCACAAGCACTACCTTCCAGGCCTCCGCTAGCCTCACTTTCTCCGGTCGGGTTAGTGATAGGCATACTAATACCTGAGTCCTCCAAGCATCCCCTGTAGCATCCGTCCCCTTACCCACTGAACGCTCAAAGAACTGCCAGACTTGCTGTTCCCAAAGGAACAGTGGACCACAGCTTATTAGTTACCCTTAGAACACAGCTCTGCTAAACACATGGCACTTAGATATACTTACAGTGAAAACAAGAATAAGCTTTCTCAGAGAACAGAGATTCAAATGATTGCTAGTGAGTAAATCATAACACACTTTCTAGAGACTAAATTTAACTAACAGGTTGTCCTTCTGTCTAAAGAAGCTTATCTTATCCAAGGTTCTCTCCAGTGATTTCAACCAAGCCTGGCTGAAAGATCCTTTTTTATGAAGCGAACTCACTGTCCATTTACTTCCTCAGTGAAGGATACCAAAGTATCATCTTTCCCTCTCTAAATATACCAGTCACACCTTTGATGCGTATCTCAAGATAGTCTCCCTCCCCCCTTTGCCCCCGCACTGTTTACCTCTTCCTGATAGCTTCCTTCTGAAGTCCTCGGCAGCTCTTCATTAGCATTTGACTTAGAATACTAATTGTTGCCCAATGTGAACCAGACAATATTCCGTTTACACGTAAACATAAACTGATATACAGATAAACAACACTTGACTGGAGAAAAACCTGCTTTTCACCTTTCCTGATGACCAACCCCACAGTTGCATCCCTTAAGAATATAATTTTCAGTATATAGTACATAATTCTTACATAGTATCAGTACCTACGTTTCATAATTATATTGATGACCAGAATGACACAGGCTTTTATTACAGACCCCAAATGACCCTCTTTGGTCAACTAGAATGTAAATGCCAGACCCACGGGATTCCTATAATCCTTGTGCCCCCATTATGCCCTCTGCCAGTTGGCAGCAAGAGGTCCCTGGGCCACAGAGGGTAATAGTGGGATCATAAATTGAATCTGAATGAACAATTTGAATGAATCAAGCAGTTGCAAAAATGGCAAATATCATTCTGGGGTGTATTAACAGGAGTGTTGTATGTAAGACACAGGAGGTAATTGTTCTGCTCTACTCAACAGTAGTGAAGCTTCCGCTGAAGTACTGTGTTCAGTTTTGGGCACCACACTTCAAGAAAGACGTTGACAAAATGGAGAGCGTTTGGAGGATAGCAGCAAAGGTGATAAAAGGGTTAGAAAACCCTGACCTTTGTGGGAAGGTTAAAGAAAGTGTGTGTTCAGTCTTGAGAAAATAAGACTGAAGTGGGGGATGTGATAAGTTTTCAAATATATTAAGGGCTGCTATAAAGAAGACAGTAATCAATTGTTCTCCATGTCCACTGATGGTAGGACAAGAAGTAACTGGCTTAATCTGCAACAAGGGGGATGTAGGTTAGAAGTTAGGAAAAACTCTCTAACTGTAAGGATAGCTAAATACTGGAATAGGTTACCAAGGGAAGTTATGGAATCTCCATCATTGGAGGTTTTTAAGAACAGATAAGACAAATACCTGTCAGAGGTGGTCTAGGCATACATGATCCTACGTCAGTCCAGACAGAATGACTAGATGACCTCTCTAGGATCCTTCTGGCCCTAGGTTTCCATGATTCTATGGTGATCCAGCCACCACAGCAATTCCTGAGGGAACAAACATTGCTCTGTTGCTGTATGTGCCAGAAATACTCAGTGAAAAGAGTTCTCTTTCCTTCCCCCACGTTCTTTTTCTTCACTTGACCCACACACCACTGCTGGCTTTAGGATTTGGGTACCTTGAGTGAAGTTACTGTTAACCTCACAAATTGCACCCACTCCTTTCCACAATGTTTGAGCTTTTCTTGTTCGCATTCTGACATTGCATGAATGTGTACTGATACAGCACCATCATGTAGTGCCACTCCATTGTAATGACTCCTGAAGTAAATCTGGGCCTCTTCAAATGAACGGCAAGCTCATTTCCTGCGACCTGGAACAGAACCATGGAGGAGTATCCTGTGACTTTCAACATAGGTGTCAACCATACCAAGGGTGTTGTGAATCCCCTGCATGAATAGTACCCCTGTGAATGTGCGTGTAAGAAATGCCTAACACCGTTCTTGCACACCTCAGTGAAGCATAACCTCTACATCTTCTGTCAGAATTATATTACATCATTTCAAAGGCCAAAAGCCCTAGTTTACATTTCTTTCCCTTAGGATTGCCTGTGCCTATAACTTCATTTAGACAAGCAATGATCCAGTTGCTGTTGATAGGCTGAATCAGCAAAAGGCACTTAGTCCATGTTGTTTTATTTAATTTTGACTTATTTTTTGCTACTATTTGTGACGCTTGCAATGCATTCTCATTATTTTATTAGGAGCCATTTAACTTTCACAGCAGAGTGCACCTGATTGATTTTTTGACCTCCTCTCGCATTTCCATCTCCGGGATTGCTGTTGCTCTCTGAAATTGGATACCGTTCCCTCCTCCAACCCCTAACCCTCAACAATCGTGAAATGTAATTAATGAAATGAGATAAGACATCATGGGACTGGATGCCCTGAGGGTCTATTGGAACCTACTACATTTACAAAAGTGTGTGATTTTAATGCCTTCTGACAACAGTTAGGACCAAAAAAGAGGAGGGGTGGTGAGTAGGGTAGGTCAGAGCAACTTTCTGGTTTTTGTGACACAAATAAAAAAATTAAAAATTGTCCATGACTATTCAGTGTCTGTGTTAAACAAATTTCCTTTAGCTATGTTCATCTTCGTGTTGTGGATTCCCTCCCTGCCCCCATTGCAAATATTTGATTGATCTAGTTCTACTCACAAACATGTTTCCCACAAGAGGAATTCCCAAGTTGTTTCTGAAAGTATTTGTGGAAACCACTTTTTAAATCTGCACCCTCAGATATTTGCTTGCACACTTATTCAGTCAAGGAATAGAAACTATAATACGTGCCATATCTAACCAGTCACAAGTAAGCAACATGGCATATATATCAAATATTTGTAATAAAAACAAAATACTCAACAAAATATTAATCACATCATTTCAGGTAATACTTGAGGGAATTGCAATCTGCTGGTGGATATTCTGAGAGAAGAAAAAGGAACGTAATTAGCTGAATAACTTATTGTGAATTATTTACTTAGCTCTAGTATAAACACAGCTCAAAAACTTCCCTGCTCAGAAGCACAGCATGATGCTGAGCTCCTTGCAAATTAATTTATGGAGCTTTACCAACATGTACACCATTTTTTTAATTTTTTGAAACTTAGATTATTAAAAGATGCCAACTATTATTTATTGTATTGCAGTAGCATGTAGAGGTTGCCGCTCCATTGTGCTAGCCACTGCACAAACATGACTAAAAGATGGCTCATACCCTGAAGAGTTTGCAGTCAAGCTCTGATCCTGAAAAAGTCTCCCCCACTCCCGTGCGTAACTTTATGCACGGTGCATAATACCATTTAAATCAATAAAACTACTCAACGAGCATAAAGGTAATCATGTGCAGAAGTCTTTGCAGGATTGAGGCCTAGGTACAAGACAAGACAACAAGTGGATACAACTGACTGGGGATCACATGGTAACAACATGATCACTGTGAAAAGCCCTGGCCATATCACACCAGCTGCCTAACTGTTATCGGGTTTTTCTATACGCACCACAGCAGATGTGAGTTTTAAAGAGGACAATGCAGTGGCTTTGTGAAATTTTCTGGAGAGCAACTTCCATGCATAAGAGGTGGCATGGGGCAAAGCATCAAGGTGCTTGTTGGAAAATTTGACCAATATGTAAAACTAAAAAGAAAATTGTTGAAAAATTGTAGTTTGTCAATTCACATGTAAGCATGTAGGCCACAGCTGTTCTTTTCTTTTTTCCCCTGTCCTAGTTTAATAACGTACTCAGACCAGTACATTGAATATGATCCATTTATAACACCTGCTGAACCTTCCAATCCCTGGATAAGTGATGACGCTACTTTATGGGACATAGAAACGAGGTAAGAAATTGAAATTCCATAGAACTATGAATAACCTTAAAGCAATCCTTTCATTTTGTTTGTATTGCGCTCCCCCATTGCCCCATATAGACAGTAGGTTGTATACGCATGTAAGTTCAGAAGCGATACATGCTTGCAAGAAATAAGGGCTCATGCTATTTTTTTCTTTTCATAAGTTATATTAGATGGCCACAGAGAGGTCTGGGACTTTCTTGTTTGTTTTGCTCTTCTATGGCATATAATAAATGCGTGAATAGGT
This sequence comes from Natator depressus, assembly GCF_965152275.1. NCBI lineage: Eukaryota > Metazoa > Chordata > Testudines > Cheloniidae > Natator > Natator depressus. Next base: position 66,690,061 of record NC_134239.1, read on the forward strand.
TAAAGAAAGAATGTAGTGGTGATTCTCCAGTGCCATGCACCTTGTGTGGTTATTTTATTTACACCCTTGAAAAATGGGTGTGCAGTTTTGCTAAACCGGAATGGTCATATTGTATACCCATTTTGCACAGGTGTGAATGACTACCCAAGATATAAGGCAGAATAAAGTTTAAACCCAGTGTCTTTATTTACTCGGATCACAATGACAGTAGCACTTGGGATTAGAATCATCATGCCTGAGTGTATGTCTAGCAGTTGCAAGAGCAGCTCTGAGTGCAGCTCAGAGTATTTGGATCCTGGCTCCCCAGCTCATTCCATATACCCATCGGTCACATTGCTAGACCTCAGTTCAGGCACCATGGTGATTAGGCAGCGTCCACTTCTCCCAATCCTTTGTTCTTACTATGTGAATATTTAGTTGGCATTCCTACTCATGACCAAATACGACCTGGGTGTGATATTAAAATAGTCAAATATTTCAAAGGGGAGCTACAAATTCGCTCCAATCATGTTCATGCCTGACTATGAGATGGAAACCTAAGGTAAAACCTGCTCTTTGGAACTTGGAGTTAAAAAAACTCAAAATCAAAATACTGGGTCTGCCTCTGGAGGGCCAGTCCATGCTGAATCATCATCTCCAGGCACATGGTTGCCTGTGGGGAGTAGCAGACTCAGCAGCCAGACATCAAATCCTGTCCCAAAAGAAATCCAAGGACACAGCAAATGGATTTGTGTGTTTCCCTAAATTGTGAAAGGTACCTCCCCACTTTCCCTCCATTGCACACAGGAATCTGTGATCCATTTCTTAATCCCTACTTCCCTTATCTTTTATTTTGTGATACCCTGGACTTATTTTTAATCTGTTTCACTTTTGGTTTTTGCTTCCCCTGCAAGACCCTGATGCAATTTTGATCGCTTTAACTAGTTTTGTATCAAATAAACAGCCCTAACTGCAGCAAAATGCCCCTCTGATGTTAACAGAGTGCTGGTACCCTGATATCTAAACCTATATTATAACTGTATCTCCCCAAGTGGCCAGTGTGGTGTCTCCTGAAGGACTTTTGTGCTCCTGAGAACGATGATTTAAACCTGGTATCAGGGCTGCATATGAATGTAAAAGAAATGCCTCACCACCTCTAGGGTCTCAGGTCAAGTTAATGGAGATGATACTCCTGGTGATGAAAATGAGAAGACGGTTTTTCTGGGAGAACAATAGCTCGATAGGTCCATTTTATTCTATACTGCGAGAACATTTGCTGCATCTGCATCTAGTTGCAACTTGTTTGAATAATTTTGAAAGCTGAAGCTCCCCGCCACCCCCTTTTCAGGAAAATGAAACAATTCACACCTATTTCAAACCCACCACGTGTTGGCAAAGGCCTACCCATCTTAATTTATACAGCTACTGTGACCCTGCAGCTAGTCCTTCCTGGAACCCCACACTTTGGGAAATGCAACTGTAAAGTAATTCAATTTTGGATACAGATTGGGCTGTCAAGTGGAGGTCATATCAAATCCTGGTTCACTCCATGCCCTAATACTAACACGGCTGCTACTCTGAAGACTTTAAAAGACTCCATCCCCCCAGTGACATTTATTTTACCTTTGTTTAATCTTTACACCAAAGGAAAATTAAAAGCAGGCACACTAATTTAAACTCCTGCATCCTGGCCCCCTTTGTCCTTTTTGCAGGGACCCCCACTATCGATTAGAGTCTCTGATTTTAGGAATCTTTCGTGACCAGGCCTCATCTGTAATCTGTGAAACAGAAAAGCATGTCGCTCGCTAGGCATTGCACTTGTCTTAAGGAGACCGAGATTCTAGTACGACTACTCTGAGCAACCATGTTGTATTTTAATGGATGTCTCTTATTTGTTACCTAACGTCATGTCACTCTTAATCAGAGACTCCTCAAGCCTTTTCATAGTGTGGGCCACATTTTAATGCATTGCTGTTCTCCTGGAAACCTCTCTTCTAATTTGCAATAGCAGACACCACCTTCTCCCATTTGCAAATATACCATATCCCTGATGTAACTATAGAAATTACTGTTCCATGGAACAGTAATATTAGGGAAGTATTTAGGACAAGATTTTCAAAGGTGACTAGTGATTTTATGTGTTTCCATTTTTGGATATGCAATTTAAGACACCTTAAAAAGGCCAGATTTTCAGAGGAGTGGGTGCCCTAGTCTTCAGTTCTTCTTTGCATATGGTGCATGATGGCCTCCATTTGTGTGAGTTACTAGAGAAGCCTCACCCTTTGGTTTGTCATCCTTTTTCCCTTTGATGTTGAATAGAGTCAATTGACATTCAGCCTTTTTGGACCACAGATGGACATGCATTCACTCTTACCTTTCCTCTCCCTCACCTTAACAGCAAAGAGCCCAGCCAACAGCGTGTGAAAAGATGGGGCTTCTCTATAGATGAGGTGCTGAAGGATCCAGTGGGGCGAGACCTGTTCCTTCGTTTTCTGGAGTCCGAATTCAGTTCAGAAAACCTCAGGTAAAACCCCTCCACTTGAGCTGTATGCACAGGTTCACACTCATGTACTGGGCCAAATCCTGAAATCCTTACTCAGGCAAAACCGCTCATTGAAGTCAATAGGAGTAAAGACTGAGTGAGAGTTACAGGATTTGGCCAACAGCATATGCACTGTAAATTTAATAGACGTTTATACAAGTGGTGCATTTATGAAAAGATGTAGATAATCATGACCAAAGCCACCTTTGCCAAGGGTCTGTCAGTGTGTCAATAATAAACCTGCAGCTTGCAAAGGTTGAACATTGTGATGAATCAGAACATACATATGGGTTCGTATACAATAAGCAGTGCAGGGATTCTACAGAAGAAGTAGTATGTGATGATGTAATTAGAGAATATCATAATGCATCCAAAAAAGGGGGTCAAATTAAGGTTGCATAGTGGTGTGAGGCAGTGATATTGTGTCCTGATTTGTCTTTATTTCTGATGAAGTTCAGGATCAAATTCATCATGCTTTGTGCCTACAGCGAGCACCTGAAGTTAAACTGAGTTTGGTTGACCACATCTGGAATTGTGGCATCACCAAATGAATCCAGCAGGGAAGAGAAAACTAGGGCAGTTAGAAAGGGGAGAGTCCATGTTTACACCTATCTTATACATACCTGAAATCAGAGGAATGGACAGGCTGAAAAGGGACATCATAGTTTATTGGGATTTTAGCAAAATAAATTCCTTAACTTTCCTTAATTTAAATAGATTAAATAATTCAGAGAACATGAAATGTGATGTGACAAACTCCTCACAATGCACTATGAGTCAATAATTTTCATAAAGAATAGCAGAAACAAAACCTGTTCTTTAATGAGAATCAAATTATACAATTGTCAACAATTTTTAATCTCATTAAAGAGTTCCCCATGGGTATGCATAATGGAAACACAGTCCATGGGAGGGATGCAGTCCAGAAGCTAATTTAAAGGATGGTTCATGTTCTGTGTAATATTTCTAATACAGAGCCAAGTCATGCAGTCCTTGAATATGCAAAATCCCGATAGATTTCCCTACAGTATCTTCTTTATAGTTAACACCACTGCATAATGGGAAATTTAAGCCACAAAAAATAAGGTATGTAAAAATGGCTTTTAGAGACTAAAAGTCAGGAAATTAAAGCTGAAATTCCTTGGGTCAGGGGCTGCAGAAAGTGGGTGGTGACCTCATTTACCAGCTGAAGTGCAATACCTTAGCACAGGAAGGTAAGTGTAAGAGTTGCGGTGAGACTATAGCTTCATTTGAAGATTAAAGGTGGCTTCAAATTCCCATATGTTTCTATGGCTTAATTTTGTGTTTCTAAAGCTTCAGGAATAAGGAAATGAATGTTGAATGCTGCAGTTCTTATGGAGTCCAGTAAAAATACACAGACATGCACATTCCACATTACATCATCACAGTGGCTATCAAATGTTATTCTTGTTGGCAATCTCAGTATAGCGGCCAACAGCTGAGCGGGCACAGAGATTGAATCACCCTTTCTCCCTAAGAAGCAGTCCCTCTAGAGGAGAGTTAGAACACTTTGGCAGGGCAGTACTGGGCAGCCAGCACAATATCTGTTCTGAGGATATAAAGAGGATTAAATAGGGCCCAATTCTCATCAGGTGTAAATTAATGTGGTTCCTGAAATCAGTGGAGTGACTCCACTTCACACCACCTGAGAATCTAACCCAGTGTCTTTCACTGGCTCTAAATTTGTGTAATTATTTTAACTTTAAGAATGAAATATGAATGAACTGGGTGAACAATGCAGACATTAGAGCACTGAGTTAGTGCATGAGAAAAGTGAAATTCACTGGAAAATTGTTTTAAACTATAGGGAAACTGAGTCAAATGAGAAATCTAAAAAGTAAATGAACAGCATAAAAAGTTTTAAAAAAATACAATTTTCATTTTTTTTTTACTTTTATTGATCTAAAAAGTTATTTGTAACGCAAGCAAGGCAATATTTTTAAGTGGTCTTTAACCTTACCAAGCCCCTTTAAGTGGCTCTTGAACTTCTACATCTTCATTGCACTTATGTACATTTGTGTTTTTGTTCTGGCAATTAATCTGCCATTATGAAACACTGGTTAGATCTTTGCCAATTAAATATGGTGCATTCCTCAGATTCCCTCTGTGAAATGCATTCATGCTTGGACTAATGAAGGGCAAAAGGTTTGCCTCTGGCAGGTGTGCATGCACTCAGCCTACTCTAATGAATCCCGAGGGTATCATAATTAGAAATCAAGTTGTTACCTTTCTGTGTCACCGCTAGCCACTCCCGATGCCGATATGTATTCTCTTTGACCTTGAGGTAAAGCCTACATACGTGCAAAAGGAAAGGAGTCCTTTCACGCAAACTATCCCAAAGCCCAACGGAGTTAAACAACAGTTTACAGGATAGGCCCTGACCCTGCCTGGCAATCCACTAACACAGATCCTTAACTCCAGTGGGACTCCACACAAACACAGGGTTCCATATTAGCAGATCCTCATGCTGACTGATGCCTTAGATAATAACTAACACAAGGAGAGAAAAATGAAGACCTATTCACAAGAGAAAATAGAAACATCTTGGATTGTAGAAGGCTTTGCACCAACAGAGGTGTGGAATTGTATGGAGGGACAGAGGGAAGGCCAGTGCTAGACACAATCAAGCAAAATTTATACTTGTACTTACTAATGAATGTCTGAGAAGTTGTAGGTAATTTCTTTAGGATGAACGATTATTTAATGCTCCACGCTTGCTAGAAAATTCCCATCTGCAACCATTCTTTAAAGACCCTGCAACCAACAGATATCAATAGATGTGTGAGGTGATCACAATGGAGCCATATTCTTTCATTAGGGCATGAATGCAACCCTCATTAATGTTGACAGGAGTTACATGCACACATCAAGGGGAGAATAGACCCATATGTTACTGAGTGGCCAACAAGACAGATACAAATGGGTGAAAACTGGAAAACTCAGAAGTTACCAGGAGTGCAACCAAAGAGGTTTCCTGCAATGTGCACTGGGCTGGCTGATTTAGTTCCTTGAAATGTTTTTACATTTCATTATTATCATAATGCCTAGGAGCCCCTGTCATGTACCAGGACACCATTCTGCTAGATGCTCTACAAACACGGAATAAAAAGACAATCCCTGCCCCAAATAGCTCATAATCTAAGTATAAGACAAAAGAGGGATACAGAAAAACTGATGGGGAGTATCAGGAAACAATGTCAGTACTGGTGAGCATGATTGGCAGTGGTCTCTGTACAGCAGCAGTCTAACCATTGTCCAGTTTTATGTAAGCAAGCCACATAGCACAGTTAAGGAGAGATTTGAAAGAGGATAATGAGTTAGTTTTCTATATGTTTTCAGAGAGATCCTCGCAAGCATGAAGGGCAGCATAGAAAAAAGAACAAGGTGTTTGAAAATGTAATAAGTGGGCAATGGAGACAGACATCACAGGCTGATTGGAACTGGGAGTCAACTATTTTATACTGAATGAGAAATTATATGTAGGGTGGGGATAACTTGTGAAGTTCTGTGACAGTAAAGACAATGAGCTTATATTTGATGTGATAGAGAAGAGGGAGCCAGTGGAGGGATGCAAAGAGAGGGGTGACACGGTCAAAGTGACAGGCTAGGAAAATGATCTTTGCAGCAGCATTCTGAATGGATATGAGGAGGGGCAAGACTGCATTTTCCAAGCCCCCCAAAAAAAAGGATGTTGCAGTAATCGAGACACAAGATGATGAGAATCTGGATGAGGTTAACTGTGGCGATGGATAGGAAAGGAGCAAATTGGACCAAAGTCAGCTCTCAGCTACACTGGTGTAAATCCAGATTCACTACACTGACTTCAGTGGGGCTACAGCACTCCTCTGTAATGGAGAGCAAAATTGGTCCTTTGAGTGAGACTTCAGTGAAACTGCCCATGTAAGAACTGCAGGATCGGGCTCACGCACTCCTGGGTTTGGTTGAACTCTATAACTTATTTATTTACTGGCTGTTATTTATGTTAGAGCAGGAAAGTCCATCCTTTTTCTCACTGTTGATTTCACTCTTCTTTCTCTCACTCTTTTCTTTCACCTTTCTGTCACTATCTTTGATCTGCAATTTGATTTGCTTTTCTTGGTTTTTTGGAGCTCAAAGAAGTATAGCAGATTGCTGAGATGTTCAATCCTCCAGTCAGAAGATTTTTCCCAGCTTCAAAGTGTGTCAGTTGGAAAGAAAGCTAAAAGGGATCATGGGAGAAACCAGCTTATCCAAGGGGAAGGGAAATTGTACCCCTGACCGCAGACCTAAGTAGACAGCACATCCATCCTTTGTATACAATGCCCAAAGGCACTTAGATACTACGGTGATGAGCGTGATATAAAAATCTGAGTAGAATAGAAATGCACAGTGTGCAGCACACTAAAGCAGGTATTTCTGTGTGTTGATGGGATGGGCTAACTCTGGAAAACCAAGTGCTGAAGGCAGAGCTACTTGCAAAATGCTTTTTCCGATGGAAAATGTTGACTACTAATAGAAAACCAAAATTCTTGACCAAAAACTGAAAGTATTGATTTTTGGTTTTCTGATGAAACATCAAAAATGGGGGGGGAGGGTGGAAATGAATTGAAAACCCAATTTTCCATTGAATAAAATGTTTATATGAGAAATTTTTGACCAGCCATAGTATTTGCACCAAAATGCAATCATATCATGGTGAATTTACAGAAGGGCTGAACAGAAGACAATGCTGATGTCTGAGTTATACTATGAGTTTCAGTTAGATTTATTACTGGGATGGTTACACTCTTTACTGCAAATGATGTAATGAAAATCTGAAACTTTACTGAAGTTAAAATGCCTTCACATTCAACATTCATTTCTCTAATCTTCTCTTGGCCACCAGAGGGCACAAAAACTCTATTTCTGAACTTACTGTGGGCACAGAGAAAACTGTGTGCTTCAGCAGTGAGAATAATTTTTATGTCACGTTTGCCTGGGTAGCAAATTGTACATAACCATTCAGGAGACCGGGATGAAAATCCTGCTCCTTTCTGTACTCTCATCCTAGAATATACCCACGCATTACACCCAGGTTGTGCACTGGAGGGAGCATTTACTTATTTATTTGTAAGTGCTCCGGAGCATGCTAGGTGCCTCACAAACAAGTAAAAAAAGGCACATTTCCTGCCCACGGAGCTAAAATGCAGAAATTAGAGCAGCTTCCAGGTGGAGGCTAGGGAAAGACAATACAGGGAAGGAAGTATAAAGTTTAAAAATATAGGACCAGACCCTCAGCTGAAAAGATCAGGCTGTAGGAAGGTAGCTTCTCCAGCCAGGGGTCAGTTCAGCAGCCTAAAGGCTGCTCTAAGTTACACCAGCTCCTGCAGCCTCTCTTAGGAATTGCTGCATCAGTGCTCCATCCTACCCCTAGCACACCACCTTCCTGCAGCTCCATACCCCAGATACACTCCCTTTTGGGCAGCTTTCTGCAGTCTCATTTAACATTAAGGGGGAAAGATAGGCTATAGACATGACACCCTTACAAATTAAGTGGACATCTTAAAAGAAGATAGAGGAAATAAGGACACATAGGACACCACAGCCAACCCAAAATAAAAATGTCTCCCTATTTTATAAAACTGACTGCTGAAATCCAACTTAGAGAACATTGACTAAATGGCCTTGGTGCAGTCCCAGTGCATTTCACTGCCAGCATACTGTAGAGTGAGAGAATAGCAACTATATATAAAAGAATCTCTATAAGCATTACTCATTGTAAGCCAGGGTTACAGAATTAGGCCCCGTGTGTACCAAAGTTCTGCAAACGCCCCAGCAAATAGTCACGAAGTAGGACAGCTAGTCACTTCATGTGAATTAGTTCAGGATAGTAAGTCATGCCTAGACAGGCTCCAGGACAAGGACAGAAGGAGAAAGCTGACGCTGTTGTTGGCTTCTCTCTTCCCTTCCTTTGTCCATGGCAATTCATGCCTATAACTTCCTGCTCAGTGTCTGCTGAACGTTACCCAGCAGATCTTCTATTTATTTATTTCAGCCCTGGCTCCTCTCTGTTGCTATACTCCCAAGTGCCTTGGTGTGGGTGCCGCTTCCTGCATACGTTTACATAATGCACTCAGGGCCAGATTTACACCTTATGCGCCTCTAGGCACAGCATCTTCAGTGCCTTCCCCGCCTGTGGCTGACCTTTGTGTTGCACACAGTTTTAGAGCGGTAAGGCGCCCCTAGCCATGTGCCTACTGTGCCTAATTAGAAATCTGGCCCCGTATGCACTTGCTTGCACCTGTGACCAATGTGTGCTGTTTGGACGGAGACTACTTGGGCTATGCTCCTTTTCCAGGAAGCTGTGATCCCTTTAGTGTTATGCAACCACTGAGCACAGTGACCATGCGGCTTTGCCCTCTTCCCTTTTTGCTAAGGGCTTCTTGTTTACTTTACATGACTTAGCCATGAAATGACACACTTTCCCTCATTCCCTGTCCCCCTGCAGTCAGAACCTGAGAAGAAAGTTTTTACAGATTAAGGATTGAGGCCTTTCACAGACATGCTTTATAAATACAGTTTGACCCTGCACATTATACAGTATCTGTCCTCCATTATAATGTCCAAAGAGGACTACACCAGATTGCAATCTTAAGGCTGTAATGAAGATGGGTTAAGCAATGAGCTAGTATCATTTGCCTTGAGAATGAAAAATATTCATTGTAATGATCCATATAAACTGTTGATGCTGATTGTGGGCCCACAAAATTGTTGATCTTTGAAGTGTTCTTCATTTCAGTTGGCTGGTTGCCCCTACTCTTTCTTGCCGGTTGCTAGGGCTGTAGAGGAGGAGACCATGAATGGCCAGCCAATCAAGCTGCAGGAGGCTTTAAAAGGTCAAAGTAGCACAGCCCACTGCTGTCTCTCACCGATTTCACAGATGGATTAAGTACTTCAGTCTGGTGAAAGAGTTTGTAACAACAAGGAGGAGCAGGAGACAAATCTATTATTATGACACTGATCATAACAAGAAAGAAAATGGTGCAAACTCACCCCACTCATGTTAGAAGTCCAGGTGTGTAGGAAAGGCCTGCTACTGGCTAGAGAGTTGGGCAAGGAATATTATTCCTTTACAGTGTCATGTGATGGCCCAAGCTCACCAAGATATATTCTTTGGCCTTTCTCTGAAACTGTGGATACTGGCTATCCATTCTCCTGTAGCTGTATGGACCCTGCAGGGCTTATAGGAATGACAGCCAGTTTGTATGCATACAGTCAGACATGCAGGGAAGTGGCACATTTTGAATATGAGACATTCTAGAGTTACTTTTCTGCCCCTCATAATGTTTTAGTGGATTGGTGTAGAGCATGTTGGACCTCTCCAAGTCAAGTACATAAATGGATACTCTGCCATTGACTCCAGTAGGTGTAGGACCAGGCCCCACTGGTTCAGGATTCTGCTAGGGTGGATCCACAAAGTTATTTCTGAGTTTTTTCTTTTCTCTTTCTTCTCTGTTTTGTTACTTCCTGTAAAAGGTTTTGGTTGGCTGTCCAAGATCTCAAAAGACAATCTTTGCAGGATGTTGCCACCAGAGTGGAGGAAATCTGGCAAGAGTTTCTATCTCCAGGGGCACAAAGCCCTATCAACCTGGACTCTCACAGCTATGAGAGAACAAGTCAAAATGTCCAAGACCCGGGGAGATACACTTTTGAAGATGCCCAGGTTTGGATTTTGATTTTATTACTAGTAGGAAACTAGTAATTAAATAGCTAGTTTTATGATAACTCCTTATATTCTACTATGGCATCATTATCCACTTAATTTTAAGAAAAAAAGAGAGGTGCAGTTGGAAAGGACTTCAGTGATTTCAGCTCAGGCAGGGTGAACTGTATTTCTCTAAATCTATTGTCTTTAAGAGGCTAATACTCCCCTGGAAACAAAGATGTTCCTAAACTGACAAATCTACAAGGAGTGCTAAGTTGGAGCAAAGTGTCTGGTCCAGGCCATGGACAGGGTTAGTTACCAAGTTGGCATCAAGAGACAAGTAGCGGAGTCGGTGCTGTGCCAGGTCAGGATACCAGGAAGTCAGGATCAGACACCAGTTACAGAGAGGAGGAAAGTAGTGAAGTTGGGGATGAGTCAAGAGATGGAGCCTAAGGTTCACAATACGGCAAGGCCTGGAGCAAAAGCAAGCAGGTGGTCTGCATCATTGCTCACACACCTCCCTGTGATGGCTTCCTGGTTTATACACTGGCATAGGCCAATCAGAGGGCTGCCATCCAGGCCCCACTGGATGGTACTTCCTGAAGTATCTAGATTCACAGGGTTCCCTCACAAAGCCCAGTCTGAGCTCCTGGTGGCAATGTGAAAGCGTTAGCATCCTGGAACCTCCATGGTCTCAAGTTCTAGTCCCACAGTTGCTTATATCACCTGCCCTTCAGGCTCCCCCTCAGAGTGGTGCTAGTCCAGACTTATTGGGGTGAGTCCTTTGGAACTCCCTCACCTGGAGCATGGACAAGGGAAGCACATTCTCAGGTGTGCTTTTCGGGACCATTATCTTCCCAGTCCACAAGATAGTACAGGTGTCCACATATCTATTGGACATCTAGGATGGCATGCACTTTGAACTACTCGTAACCCTGGATTTTGACTGGTGGTGGTGGTGTGGTTTGGTTGGGGAAGAGATTATTAGTATAGGGCTTCAAAATGGAAATATAAAAAACTGGATGTATTTTGGGGGACTGGAGAAGCTGTAGTATAAAGGTAACCAAGATGATCTGTTGTCATATCTGGAAGGGTCCCAGGAACTGGTGGTCCAGTTTTCGGGAGGGTCGACTGGTCGGGAGATTTTTTGCAGCAAGCTACACCTTCTGGCCTACTGTGAATGCCAGAGTTCCCTGTTGTCAAAAAGTGTGCATGCCTCCTGTAAGCCTTCTTCACCACTAGCTGGTTCTTGAGCTCCTTCTGGATATGATGAATCTGTTGGACCTAATTAGTGGCAGCAGGGATCAGGGAGGCTGCTGGTAATGCCAGCTGAATGTGGGAATGGAGCCTATAATTTGAGAAGAGGCTCTGACCTGAAGAGGCCTGGTTGGCAGTGCTATATGAAAACTCTGCATACGGCAGAAGCATGGAGCAGTTATCCTGGTGATAGTTCATGAAACATCTAAAGTATTCTAGTACTTGGTTCACCCTTTCAGTTTGCCCATCTGTTTGGGGATGGTGCATGGGGAGGTAACTATGCAGACATACAGTAACCAGAGCACTACGCACCAGAAGCAAGAGGTAAACTGTGGGCCTTGGTCTGAAACTATGTGGTCTGGAAGTCTGTGAAGATGAACTATGATTTGCATCGGGAGTTGGGCAGTATTCTCAGCAAAGGAAAGATGGTTGCAGGGGATGAAGTAGGCCATTTTAGTCAGACGGTCTATGTCATAAATATAAAGGGAAGGGTAAACACCTTTAAAATCCCTCCTGGCCAGAGGAAAAACCCTTTCACCTGTAAGGGGTTAAGAAGCTAGGATAACCTCGCTGGCACCTGACCAAAATGACCAGTGAGGAGACAAGATACTTTCAAAAGCTGGGGGGAGGGAGAAACAAAGCCTCTCTCTCTGGTCTGTGTGATGGTTTTGCCGGGGACAGAACAGGAATGGAGTCTTAGAACTTAGTAAGTAATCTAGCTGGAGGTGCGTTAGATTCTGTTTTCTTTAAATGGCTGAGAAAATAAGCTGTGCTGAATGGAATGGATATTCCTGTTTTTGTGTCTTTTTGTAACTTAAGGTTTTGCCTAGAGGGATTCTCTATGTTTTGAATCTAATTACCCTGTAAGGTATTTACCATCCTGATTTTACAGAGGTGATTCTTATTATTTTTTCTTCTATTAAAATTCTTCTTTTAAGAAACTGAATGCTTTTTCATTGTTCTTAAGATCCAAGGGTTTGGGTCTGTGTTCACCTATGCAAATAGGTGAGGATTTTTATCAAATCTTCCCCAGGAAAGGGGGTGTAAGATTTCGGAGGATTTTGGGGGGGAAAGACGTTTCCAAACGGATTCTTTCCTAATAATAATAATACCGGTTAGACGTTTGGTGGTGGCAGCAATAAAGTCCAAGGGCAAAAGGTAAAATAGTTTGTACCTTGGGGAAGTTTTAACCTAAGCTGGTAAAAGTAAGCTTAGGATGTTTTCATGCAGGTCCCCATATCTGTACCCTAGAGTTCAGAGTGGCGAAGGAACCTTGACATGGTGGCAGAGCGGTGGGATTAACTTGAAATCATTTTGAGATCAATTTGAGATTTTTTAAACCAGAAGCACTGATTGGAAAACGAATTTTTTTTTCCTTTGGGCTGCTGAAAAGCAGGTTTTTGGCTGAAAGCAGTTAGAGGTTGTTTTTTTTTCTCTGCTTTGGGGCCAGAGCAGAGACAAAAGGGAATTGTCTTTTGTGAGCTGGAGTGTTCTCTACCTAAAGGCAGGGTAGTTAACCTCCTGCAGGGAAATTCACCAGTCTTCACAGACCAGAAGAAGTTTTTTACCTAAGAGCAACTAGAGGGTTTTTCTGCCTATTTGCCTGGAGACAAAGGTGTTAGGGGTTTTGGGTTTTTTTGGTTTTTTGTTTTTGTTTTTTTTTTTGGGGGGGGGGGGGTTCTAGGATTTTTGTGTAGGCTGACAATCACCATCGGAATATAGGTATCCTATTACAGCACAGCAAAATATTACAAGCCAAGCTTGTTTGTTTGTTTGTTTGTTTTATTTCTAACTCTTGGGTGTAAAGTTAGTTAAAAACAGAGAGGTTAGGATGACAGACTCCACGTTTCAACAAAAGCTGGAATTAGCCAGATTTGAGGCTGAGGAAAAACAAAAGGAACATGTTTCAGAGTAACAGCCGTGTTAGTCTGTATTCGTAAAAAGAAAAAAGAAAAGGAGTACTTGTGGCACCTTAGAGACTAACCAGTTTATTTGAGCATGAGCTTTCGTGAGCTACAGCTCACTTCATCGGATGCATAGCATATCGTGGAAACTGCAGAACGATATGCTATGCATCCGATGAAGTGAGCTGTAGCTCACGAAAGCTCATGCTCAAATAAACTGGTTAGTCTCTAAGGTGCCACAAGTACTCCTTTTCTTTTTTCTTTAAAAGGAACATGAAAGACAGATAGATCTCATGCGCATGGGAATGGAGGCAAGGGCCAAAGAAATGGAGGAGAAGGAAAGAGTGAGGAAGCATGTGGAGGAGGAGAAGGAAAGAGAGAGAAAGCATGTGGAGGAGGAGAAGGAAAGAGAGAGGAAACATGCACTGGAGATGGAGAAGGCAAAGGCTCAGCAGAATATACCAACAAACCCTAGCAATCCTTCTCCAGGTACCACTTCCCATCCCAGAAAGTTCCCCACCTACAAGGCAGGTGATGATACCGAGGCCTTCTTAGAAAACTTCGAAAGGGCCTGCCTTGGGTACAGCATCTCTACAGACCAATACATGGTAGAGCTGAGGCCGCAGCTCAGTGGACCCTTAGCTGAGGTGGCGGCTGAAATGCCTAAGGAACACATGAACCAGTACGAACTGTTTAAAACCAAGGTGAGAGTCAGAATGGGGCTAACACCCGAGCATTCCCGTCGGCGGTTCAGAGCCTTAAGGTGGAAAACAGATGTGTCATTTACCTGACATGCCTACCACATTGTGAAACATGGGGATGCCTGGATATCAGGAGCAAGTGTTAAATCTCTAGAAGATTTGCCCTTCCTAATGCAAATGGAGCAGTTCTTAGAGGGTGTTCCTGAGGAAATAGAAAGATACATCCTAGTTGGGAAGCCCAAAACTGTAATCGAGGCAGGGTAGATTGGAGCCAAATGGGTGGAGGTGGCAGAAAAGAAAAAAACTGGTCACAGTTGGAGCAGATACCAGAAGGGACAACCTCAGACCACACCCTACTACCAGGTGCAGCCCAAGGCCCCACCTGCCTGCCAAGGAACCCTCCAGCCAACTTATCATCCCGCCACACCATTCTCCAGCAACCCCCCTCGCCCCAGTGACCCGTCAGCTGGACAATGTTTTAAATGTAACGAGCTGGTGCATGTAAAGGCCAACTGCCCCAAGAACCCCAAAAGATTACAGTTCATTGCACCAGAATCACACCAGAGGTCCTCAGGCCCAGATACCTCCCAGATACCCTCGGAGCAGAGGGAAACTGTGAGTGTGGGCGGGAAGAAGGTCACCGTGTGGAGGGACACCGGAGCACAAGTGTTGGCTATCCATGCTTCCTTAGTGGACCCCAATTTAATCGACCCAGAGATCCAAGTGACGATTCAACCCTTCAAGTCCAACTCTTTCAATTTGCCTACAGCCAAGTTGCCTGTCCAGTACAAGGGCTGGTCAGGAACGTGGACTTTTGCAGTCTATGATGATTATCCCATCCCCATGCTGTTGGGGGAAGACTTGGCCAATCATGTGAAGCGAGCCAAGAGGGTGGGAATGGTCACCCGCAGCCAGGCTAAATAAGCCGTCACGCCTAGCTCTGTTCCGGAAACTTCTACCAGGACCCAGTCAGAGGTGATGGACCCGGACACCAGGCCAATGTCTGCAACAGCAGTACTGGATCCAGTCCCAGAGACCCAGACAGAGCCAGAACCGAAACCGGCAGAACAACTAGCACCAGACCCATTGCCAGCACTGAATCCAGTACTTGCGACCCCAACACCAGAGGGCCCCACCGAACCTGAACCAGCAGCAGCTGATAACCCTACACAAGAGGCTCAGCTGGAGCCTGAACCCCAACATAGTGCACCAGCGGAGAGCGGTTCACAGTCAACGGAAACAGCCCCATCCCCTACATCGCTTCCAGAGGGACCAAGCCTAGGTCCACAATCCAATGAGGAACTGATGTCTCCAGCATCAAGGGAACAGTTCCAGACCGAATAGGAAGTAGATGAAAGCCTCCAGAGAGCTTGGACGGCAGCCTGGAGCAACCCTCCGCCTCTCAGCTCTTCTAATCGATCCAGGTTTGTTGCAGAAAGAGGACTTTTATACAAGGAAACTCTTTCTGGTGGACACCAGGAAGACTGGCATCCTGAGAGACAGTTGGTAGTTCCAACTAAGTACCGGGTCAAGCTCTTGAGCTTAGCCCATGATCACCTGTATGTGGGGCCACCAGAAAAAATGGGCAGTCATGTGGGAGGTCTTAAGGTGGCCAAAATGATCTGCCAGCAGAATGCTGTAGCACTGTCATAGCACCTCCAGTCGGGGATATCCTGGGGGGACATATATGCTCTCAAAGTATGTTGTCCCATCCTGTGCCTCTTAGTCCCTAAGGGTATAGACTATGTTCCTTGGGTAAGTGGGTCTTCTTTGAGGTGGACCGGGTCTTGATGAATTGCAGCATTGACAAACTTACTAGGCTTGAGGAGGTAGGGAGCTCAGAGGTAAGTTCCTCATTTTCTCAGTAGTATTCCTCCTTTTGTGATAGAACCTCAGCTTTCCCAATTCAGTTTCCTGAGTAGTAAGTGATTGTAAACTCAAATCGAGAGAAGAACAAAGCCCACCTTGTCAAAGCTTGGGCCTTGCAGAGGAACTCAAAATTCTTATGGTTAAAAAAAACCCTGTACTGGGTGCTGAGCTCCCTCAAAGGTGGTGACGCCATTCTTCAAAAGCAGTTTTGATTGTGCGTTGCTCCTTGTCCAGTGTTTCATAACTCGTTTCTGTGGGGGGTGAGTTTTCAGAGATTGGTATGCTGGGGTCCAAATCGCTGCAGGAGTACCACCCTGATTGTCACCTTGGACATATCTGCTTCCTCTATAAATGGGCGAGTCAGATCGGGATGTGCCAGATTTGTGACCATGGTTAAGGCTGGTCAAAAGCACACTGGGTTCAGCCAAGCAAGTGAACCAAACAGCTTTATGAAGGATGGAAGTCAGGGGGTGGGGGAGATATTTGTTCAGAGAAATTGGTGGTGAATTGCCTATAAAAATTTGCAAAAGTCCAGGAAGCATTGAATTTCTCAGTGGGTCCGGGATTCTATCCAGTTGTGCAGGTCCATCTGAATACCCTCTGGGGAAATAATGTAATCCAAAAATTCAATGGTGGACTGGTTGAAGGTACGCGTCCGTAGTTTGGCGTACGAATCACGCGTCCAAAGCCTCTACAGGATGGACCAGCCATTATGGTAGCGCTGCTCAGGGCTCTCAGAAACACCAGTATATCAGCAAGGCATATGATCAGGTATTGGTCCAGAATGTTCCTGATCACATCATTTACAAAATGTTAAAACTTTGTGGGGGCATAGGTTAAGCCAAATGGCATTACTAGATATTCAGCCTGCCTGTACTGGGTACAAAGAACAATCTTCCATTCGTCCCCATGCCTTATGCACACTAGATTGTACATTTCTCAGAGATCTAATTTAGTGAAAATGCTGCATTAACATTAACTGCTGTCAGCTGTGATGTATTTTGGACCATGACTGTAGAGTAGTGCTTTTTATAAGGTTAGGAGAGGAATCTTCAAACTTGAATCAAATGCTTTATTCCTCTCTATCTTGGTCATGAGTCAGAAGGGGTGTGTGCAAAGGTTCCAAGGCAGACCCCAGCATAAATTAAAGCAGCCTGAAAGCAGTTTTTATAGCAGGAGATTAACAATGCATACCTTTTTCCATCAGCCATACCCCAAAACAGGTGACCAGGAGCTGTGGCATCTCTGTGTCACCTGTAGATCCCCTTTAAGCAGGAGAAATTGTGATGGGAAAATATAGCCCAAAGTTATTACAGGCACAACAAGAGTGAGTGCAAAAGAAAATTATTACAATAAGTAGAATTATTGTTAAGAAGTCCATCTTGCTTCAATAAACTTTTAATTGGAAGAAGATGGCAGAAAATCTAGACTTGGACTGATCAATTTCCATTTTAATTGCTGCCCAAAGGGAGCTAATCAAATCAAATGGGAGTTCCTAAGACAAGTTTTAGTTAAATGTGGTTGCCTCCTGATAGATTTTGATTCCACCACTTTCTGTTGCAGTTAATGAAAATATTCCCATGACCAAGAGATTCTATGAGTCAGAGGTGCTCTCCTGTAATCTCCTGTATTCGAGTTGGAGATCAAATCCTCTACCTACAAAAACACTCCAAAGATAGAATTCAGAGTGAGTTCATGGGGATCATGTATCCAAGTTAGCTGCTTGTGCACTGTAGATGGCTTCTAATAGTTTATAGTCCTTAGAAAGCCATACCACTAATTTCTGAGTTAATTGGCAAATTAACTAATGAGACTAAATAATGAGAAAAAGCAGACATAGGAGGTAACATAAATGCCATATGCCTAGTGGAAAACTAGACTATTGGAGCTACCATGGATTCACCCTGGAGAAAGGCAGATTCTGTTTGCACAGCCAGCTTTCACAGAGGCTCAGTCTGAAGATGGCTGCTTTAAGATATGGTATGTGCTCAACTGGAGCCTCATCAGTGTAGGCTCCACATAGCATACCCTGAGTACCCTAACTACATCCCTTCCCTGGTCAGCATTGCCCCCTTGTGAAACTGTGTTGGCTGGCTCCAAAGTCCTGGAATGTTGTGGGCATCTTTCTATTATCTGAGTGTACCAAGATCCCATGAGAGTTCAACACATCACATTCCTGTGGTGTAAGCCAGACAGAATCAGTCAAAACATACTAATGGCAGGGAGGCAGAAATGTGACTGTTATGTTAAAACTACACAAGATAGGGGACAGAATAAAACAATGTGAAAGTCCTGGTATAAGGAGAGACAAATTTAGTTTACCAAACAGTGCATTCATTAAATGCCAATGACTTCGAGATGCTCTAAGAGGGGAGAGAGGGTTGGCTCAGCTGAGAAAAGGAAAACACTATATCTGAATTAAGAAAATAGGAAAAGGTGACCATGGAGTAGTATCTTGCCTGCATGCTGAACTATGGGATAACATCCGTACAGAATACCAGGAGCACACTGGAAAAACAGGGAAGAAATGTTGGCATAGGAATAAAAGGGAAGGAAGTAATATGACAAAATGTGCTTCAAACTACTGAACACATGAAGACCAAAAAGTCAAACTTTGGCATATTATTGTTATAATTCATTTATATAACACTGTATATGTACACAATGCTTTACAGAACATATCTTGCTTGCACTAAGAACTTATACAGAAAAGTTACAACCACGCAGAACAACAAGGGAGGTTAAGAAAACATTGTAGATGAGCCCCAGGCAAAACCTCTTGATCCAAGTCCCACTCCTACCTCCATTTTCAGTGGGGTTGAATTTTGCTAATGACCCCTAACTTTATACTGAGCTGAACAAAAATTTTAGATCCAAACATCCTTGAACTTTGGAGTACTTATAATCCAGATCTAAATTTTAGATAAATTTAGTGTGCATTACAGTGGTCCCAATAAAATAGATTTATGCATGAGTAAGGATTTTGCCACCTTTGCCCCATTCAGTTTTGCTAACATGACTCAATCCCGCCCTGCAAAACTCCCCCCATCTGATATTTTACTCATGTATTCCCACACTGCTCTGTTTATGCACATCCATCCTGCCTTGTCGCACCTCTTGCTATTCCAGTCACATCCCAGGCCCCCATCCATCTTTGCCAGTACACTTAAGACCTGTCTAGCCCTGTTCTATGCTATTCCACTCCTGAGCCCAGCTCCCCACTCCCACCCTGATACTTTTACAAGTGCACCTCATTCATCTGCACAACCCCCATTGCTTATTCTTCCCTGATCCCCGATATACACAGCTATGCTAATGCTCCTCAACCTTGATCTGCAGCATCTTTTGTTATTCCAATCCTGGTCCCCTCCGGAGGAGACACTGCCAATTTAAATGATTATTTTCTGCTCTTAGACAACTGTCCACTAAGCAAAAGATTGTAACGATCAAAACAGTGTTTACTTGGGACTAAAGCAGCTTTTAATACAAGGACACCATAGGGAAAGGTCTGCTCAGTTAAACCAGTGCACCACTTAGCAAGTTCTAAACTCTCAGAACAGGTATCAGCATCATTGAGCAACCAGTGTGAGGCCCTAAGACATGATGCTGCCAGGGTCAGATTTGGAAAGTATATAGGTACCAGTCTATCCAAACATCCTCCTTCTGCAAATGAAGCTGCTGATCACCAACCCATTTCTTACCTGAGGTAGAAATAGGGGCTTGATTATGTGACACACAAGCTCTACTTTCTCCTGACATTCTTTTGAGTTTTTTTTAATAAACTCCATTTTATTTTATTTTTCAAATTTTTATTAGGTTCCTAGCCAGTTGAAATGTCCTCTACCCTTCAGAGAGCCATTGATCTATGTTCCAGTCTCACAGGCCATGGCATTGTGAACCAATATCACAAGAATGCGCTGCGTTTCCTGATATTAATGCTTGGTTGTTGGACATTTCCTGGTAGATTCTGGAGCCATGCATACTTTAATAGATTGTGCCACAAAGTTGCCCTTGAGGTTTCTTTTGTGTATGGTTAGTTGGACTTTTTTTGTTTGTTTTCTGGTTTGATAAACCAAACAGCTATTTTAGATTTATGTTCAATTACCTGAGGTAATCAGCTATTGTTAAATATGGAGGTGATTTAGGGAAATTCAGTTCTGATCCCAGCTCAAGTAAGGGTTTAACTGTACTGCTCAGATACTTAATTCCAAAGCAGAGTTAGATCATTGTGCCAGACTCCATCTGCTCAGACTAGAGATGCACCTGGCCCGTGAAGTTTGGATCCAATTCCAGATCTCAGCAGCCCCAAATTTGGATCCAGTTTGTTCTGGCACATTATAGAGATAGGAACTTCTACAAAATTTTCAAGCGATCAGCCTTTCATTTTGATTCCATCTTTAGCTGAGACTAGTACCGTAATAATATTAGGACCATGTTGATCTCTGACATTAAAAGCAAACACTTAATGGGTTGATGGAGATCTTCTCCACGTGTGGGGTGAGCTCTCATTTTCCCTTCTCCTGAAAGCGAGAACCTCTGAGAAAGAGAGAGAGAGAGAGTGTGTGTGTGTGTGTGTGTGTGTGTGTGTATTGTTTGTTTGGTGTTTTCAAGCAAGGAAGAAATGAAGCAAGCAGATGAAGAGCAATGTATTTCATATTGCCCGTTCAGTAGACAGATCTCTTTTTGATGGGTCTTGAGTAGAAATGATTGGAAGAAAGGAAAGTTTAAAAATAATAAACCTTTGCAGAACTGTAACATCTTTTGTACAAAACCCTCAAGGCACTTTACAAACAATTTAATCATGTATTTCAACCTCCACTCATGTAGCCAGCCCACATACACACTCACTACTATAAAGGAAAATAAGTATTATTATCCCCAGTCTTCAGATGGGGAAACTGAGCCAGTACAGAGAAGTTTAGAGATTGGTCATGGTCACAGAGCAAGTTAATGACAAAGCATGGAACAGAACTCAGGAGTCCTGACTCAGTCTTTTGCTGTTATCTCCAGACTGCATTTTCCTAATTAACATTCTCAGTTATTAAACTTTTTGTGATATCCTTCTATGGAAGAGACTGTGCACAAACCAGGTGTAGAGTTCTCCCTTGCTCCTTTGTCTGTGTCCAGCTCCTTTGGGCTGTAGGGGGCAACACTTCCTTCCATTTCTCTCCAATTTCTCTACCCAGGTGTGGTCTATTGTGATTGCAGAAGTATAGTTCTCCCCAGAACCCTCACCATGTCTGTCTGTCTGTTAAGCTTACATTATTATGCAGACTAAAGGATGAATAAATACCCTGTGGATTTCACAGAGCAGCCTATGACCAAACATCATGAATCTAATGGGGGACCATCTTCAAGTGAACAATTAAGTGTAGCAAATAGTGAAAATCAGGAAAGTGAAGGTGAAGGGTTAGATCTGAGTCCCTGTTACTGTAGAAGAAGAAGACAAAAGATACCAACCAGGGTTCTGCACAGTAGAAGGTATTCAACAACTAATTCTTTCAGTTTCCTGACTTTTTTAAAAAGAACGTGTGTGCATGCTACAAATCTTGAAGTAGTTCATGGTTTTGAAATGATTTTCATTTTGAATTTGTTGTTTAGTGTCCATATTTTGTGACTGGACTGATGGACTTGAAATCTCACCAGTTCATGACAAATGACATATAGTCATGAAGTCTAAAGTGACAGCCTTTGTCAAGCTGTTGTCTCTCTGCGGGATGAGACCTCAATGATTGACTCCCTTCCGGTACTGCACAAGGGCATGGGGTTAGGAAGAGGGCATAAGGAACAAGCTCCCTCCTTGTACATTCAATAATATAGGTCTCTCCAAAGCACATGAGAATGAGATGAGAAGTACATTGGCCAATGTGTTTGTCCACACAGCATTTCCCCAAGGAAGAGTGGTCTGCAGAATACTGAGCATACTAGCTTCCTGTGCCGCAAACAATAGCAACTCCTCCAGGATGACTCAACATACAACTTCTGAAGCCAAAATCTGATCTGAAATCTGTAGTCAGAGCATACAAACATATGATATAATACTTTGCAATAACTTGCGAATAGTACAAATCTACCCATGGACCCAGCATGTGTTCTCCATTTATCTCCAAAAGGACTGACATAATTTATCACAGTAGGGACACTTTTTTTGTATGTAGCCCCTGCCATTGACGTGTTGTATGATATTTGCTATTGTAGGCTACTTCCATAGGGCCACTTCTGCTGCAGAGGGACTCCAAATATCCCTGCACACAATGAAACTCAGCTTTGTAGTAGTGTTCTCTTCACGGGAACGTGGAAAGGGAAGTGGCAGATGGATTGGGGCTACAGCAAAGTCTTGAACAGTAAGTTCAAGAACCTTGTGTATCAGCTGGACAACATGTATGGGGATGCAGTGGGCTATGGCCACTACTACAGTTTATGGAGGCTTCACTATGCAGTGTTTCCTGGTTGAAAGGGGATTCCATTCCCTGCAAAGTCTGCCTCCTCCATGAGGCAAAGCCTGTTCACTCAGGTTTTTTGCCAAGGACCAGGATTTCACCATATTGTGAGAATCAACTTCTTACTAATGATCATTGCTCTCAAAACCTAAAGCTGCTCGTATGACATTAGAATACTGAGTCCCCTCCTGTCTCCCAGGAGAGCTGTTTTTATATTTAGCTCTAAATCCTCCTATAGTACAAAGCTGACCTCTGGATTATACTGAATTCCAGAACTCTACACCTTTGTATGCTCCCACAATGAGCATGTAAAGAACACCTAGCAGTTTTGCACTTCCACCATATATTTGAGGGTGAAAAACCAACTATCACATAGATTTCCAATAGCTCTGATGCTAAAGATATGTTATATTACCATCTATACATTATAAACTAACCGTAAAGGTTTACATTGCATTTCCAACTGTGGATCTACAGGGATAAACAGTGGATTCCTCTACATTACTAAAAATGAGCTCTGAATGCTTATGGTTGTTTCTTTTTCCCCATCACCACCTTACTGTACCTTCATCCCAATGTTTATTGCAGTCATGGTTTTATGCTTTTCTAGTTTAGCAAAGAGGTAAGTCCATATTATGATCTAATTACACATCAGTTGTTAAATAACAGTATCACTTGTTTGAGTGCAAAGGAAAACCAACAGCTAAAACTTCAGATGTAATTTATTGTGTCACTTAAATAACTTGAGAATGGTCAAATAGATTTTTCTCAAATTTTCCAAAGCAGTTCACTCTCAGGCAGACCTTTTGTGTCAATTACCAGCCTGAAACATTTCTTTTGTAAACTATAAATCTCTAAAAATCTAGGGCTCCAACAGAGTCTACAATGATCATTTAACCATAGCAATGCTAGCTAGCACCACTCTAATTAACCAGGGGGCTCAACCAGGGAACTTTGTAATTTTGATATAGTTGGCACATGCAGACACTGCTAAAATGATTACACAAAGGTAGTCTGAAAAGGGAAAAAAGGGAAGAAAATTGAAAATGCAATGGAAACAAGAAAAAAACAAATGCAGAAGAGTGGGGTTTTTTGTGTGTGTGCTGCGGAAGGCTAAGGGTATTTTGAGTTAAAACCCTTTGAGTTTTTAATGGGTGTGTCATAAATATAAAGGGAAGGGTAAACACCTTTAAAATCCCTCCTGGCCAGAGGAAAAACCCTTTCACCTGTAAAGGGTTAAGAAGCTAGGATAACCTCGCTGGCACCTGACCAAAATGACCAATGAGGAGACAAGATACTTTCAAATCTGGACGGGGGGAGAAACAAAGGTTCTCTCGGTCTGTGTGATGCTTTTGCCAGGACCAGAGCAGGAATACAGGTCAGATCTCTTGTAAAGGGTTAATAAGCAATCTAGTTAGATATGCGTTAGATTCTGTTTTGTTTAAATGACTGATAAAATAAGTTGTGCTGAATGGAATGTATATTCCTGTTTTTGTGTCTTTTTGTAACTTAAGGGATTGTAACATAGAGGGATTCTCTATGTTTTGAATCTGATTACCCTGTAAGGTATTTACCATCCTGATTTTACAGAGGTGATTCTTTTACTTTTTCTTCAATTAAAATTCTTCTTTTAAGAACCTGATTGCTTTTTCATTTTTCTTAAGATCCAAGGGTTTCGGTCTGTGTTCACCTATGCAAATTGGTGAGGATTTTTATCAAGTCTTCCCCAGGAAAGGGGGTGTAGGGTTTGGGAGGATTTGGGGGGGAAAGATGTTTCCAAGCGGGCTCTTTCCCTTTTATATATTTGTTAGACGCTTGGTGGTGGCAGCAATAAAATCCAAGGGCAAAAGGTAAAATAGTTTGTACCTTGGGGAAGTTTTAACCTAAGATGGTAAAAATAAGCTTAGGGTTTTTTTCATGCAGGTCCCCACCTCTGTACCCTAGAGTTCAGAGTGGGGAAGGAACCTTGACATGGTGGCAGAGCGGTGGGATTAACTTGAAATTATTTTAAGATCAGTTTGGGATTTTTTGAACCAGAAGCACAGATTTTTTAAAAGGACATATTTTTTTTCCTCTGGGCTGTTGGAAAGCAGATTTTAAGCTGAAAGCAGTTAGAGGGTTTTTTTGTCTCTGCTTGGGGGCCAGAGCAGAGACAAAAGGGAATTGTCTTTTGTGAGCTAGAGTTTTCTCTACCTAAAGGCAGGGTGGTTAACCTCCTGCAGGGAAATTCACAAGTCTTTACAGACCTGAAGTTGTTTTTTACCTAAGAGCAACTAGAGGGGTTTTCTGTCTATTTGCCTGGAGACAAAGATGTTAGGGGTTTTTTTTAAGGATTTTTCTGTAGGCTGACAATCATTATCAGACAACATAGGTATCCAGTTACAGCACAACCTATTTTTGTTTTGATAAGCCAAGTTTTTTGTTTGTTTGTTTTAGTTCTAACTCTCAGGTGTAAAGTTAGTTAAAAACAGAGAGGCAAACATGGCAGAGCCCAAGGCAGAAACAGCCAAAGAGGCTGCCCGCAGGAGAGAACTAGAGGCAGCAAGAGAGACAGAAAAAAAACCAAGAGGCTGCTCACAGGAGAGCTATGGAGGCAAAGGAAAAAGAAATGGAGGAAAAGGAAAAAGAGAGGAAGCATGCTGAGGTGGAGAAGGAAAAAGAGACGAAGCATGCACTGGAGATGGAGAAGGCAAAGGCTGAGCGGAATCTACTGGATAACCCTAACCATCCTTCCCCACAATCCACAAATGGGAGTGACTATGTCCACAGTATGATGAATCCAGTGATATTGCTGAATATTTTCTCACCTTTGAGAGACTGTGCACTCTCCATAAAATTCCTGAAGTTCACAAGATGACCACATTGGTCGCAAAATTAACTGGAAGAGCTCTGGACATATTCAATAAGATGCCTATTGATGAGGCTTCTCACTATAATAAATTCAAGGATTTGGTTTTAAAGCAATTTCAAATTACATCTGAAACAAACAGAGTAAAATTTTGAACCCTTAAGAGAGGGCCTGGTCTAAGTAATGTGGCTTATCTAAACCAGATGAAGGATCTGTTAGGTAAATGGGTCCAAGGAAGGGGTGTCACTAGCTTTGACGGAATGTGTGATTTGATAGCTCAGGAGCAATTCCTGAATATGTCCAAGGAGGAAATAAAACAGTGTTTATGGGATAAGGAAATGGACTCAGCAGAAAGTCTTGCTTCTTATGCTGATCTATACGAGCAGTCGCAGACCGCTAGAGAGGCGGGGCAAGCCGGAACAAAACAGGTGGAGGGAGCAGAGAGGAACAACCCTGGTTGCAGTTGGAGCAGATACCAGAAGGGACAACCTCAGACCACACCCTACTACCAGGTGCAGCCCAAGGCCCCACCTACCTGCCAAGGAACCCTCCAGCCAACTTATCGTCCCGCCACACCATTCTCCAGCAACCCCCCTGGCCCCAGTGACCCATCAGCTGGACGATGTTTTAAATGTAACGAGCCAGGGCATGTAAAGGCCAACTGCCCCAAGAACCCCAACAGATTACAGTTCATTGCACCGGAATCACACCAGAGGTCCTCAGGCCCAGATACCTCCCAGATACCCTTGGAGCAGAGGGAAACTGTGAGTGTGGGCGGGAAGAAGTCACCGCGTGGAGGGACACCAGAGCACAAGTGTCGGCTATCCATGCTTCCTTAGTGGACCCCAGTTTAATCGACCCAGAGATCCAAGTGACAATTCAACCCTTTAAGTCCAACTCTTTCAATTTGCCTACAGCCAAGTTGCCTGTCCAGTACAAGGGCTGGTCAGGAACGTGGACTTTTGCAGTCTATGATGATTATCCCATCCCCATGCTGTTGGGGGAAGACTTGGTCAATCATGAGAAGTGAGCCAAGAGGGTGGGAATGGTCACCTGCAGCCAGGCTAAGCAAGCCATCCCACCTAGCTCTGTTCCGGAAGCCTCTACCAGGACCCGGTCAGAGGTGATGGACCCGGACCCCATGCCAATGTCTGCAACAGCAGTAGTGGATCCAGTCCCAGAGACCCAGACAGAGCCAGTTCCAGAACCGGAACTGGCAGCAGCCAATAACTCTACACAAGAGGTTCAGCCAGAGCCTGAACCCCAACATAGTGCACCAGCGGAGAGCGGTTCACAGTCAAC
Organism: Natator depressus; assembly: GCF_965152275.1. Classification (NCBI taxonomy): domain Eukaryota; kingdom Metazoa; phylum Chordata; order Testudines; family Cheloniidae; genus Natator; species Natator depressus. The sequence continues at coordinate 66,716,587 of NC_134239.1, forward strand.
AGAAACAGCCCCATCCCCTACATCTCTTCCAGAGGGACCAAGCCTCGGTCCACAATCCAATGAGGAACTGATGTCTCCAGCATCAAGGGAACAGTTCCAGACCAAACAGGAAGCAGATGAAAGCCTCTAGAGAGCTTGGACGGCAGCCCGGAGCAACCCACCGCCTCTCAGCTCTTCTAATCGATCCAGAGAATTAAAGGTTTGTCAGTTTACAGCCCAGGGAGGAGATGGCGCTGAGTGGCCTGAAGGTGTCTCCTATGAAGGGAAAAGTGCTGGTGGCGTGGAAGAGGTGAGCCTCTCCATGACCCTTGGGTGTATGCAGCGACAGCAGATCAAGAAGCTGTGCAGTAGCTACGCGCCGACATTCTCAGCCACCCTAGGACAGATTGAATGGGCATACCACTCCATTGACACAGGTAATGCTCACCCAATTAAAGTCCAACCTTACCAGGTGTCTCCTCAAGCTAAAACTGCTGTAGAATGGGAGATCCAGAATATGCTACAGATGGGGGTAATCCGCCCCTCTGGCAGTGCATGGGCATCTCCAGTGGTTCTAGTTCCCAAACCAGATGGGGAGATACATTTTTGCATGGACTACCATAAGCTAAATGCTGTAACTCGCCCAGACAACTATCCAGTGCCACGCACAGATGAACTCTTAGAGAAACTGGGATGGGCCCAGTTCATCTCTACCTTGGTCTTAACCAAGGGGTACTGGCAGGTACCGCTAGATGAATCCGCCAAGGAAAGGTCAGCCTTCACCACACATGTCGGGCTGTATGAATTTAATGTGCTCCCTTTCAGGCTGCGGAATGCACCCGCCACTTTCCAAAGACTTGTAGATGGTCTCCTAGCGGGATTAGGAGAATATGCAGTCGCCTACCTTGACGATGTGGCCATATTTTTGGATTCCTGGGCAGAACACCTGGAACATCTACAAAAAGTCTTTGAGCGCAGAAGGGAGGCAGGACTAACTGTTAAGGCTAAGAACTGTCAAATAGGCCTAAACAGAGTGACTTACCTTGGACACCAGGTGGGTCAAGGAACTATCAACCCCCTACAGGCCAAAGTGGATGCTATCCAAAAGTGGCCTGTCCCAAAGTCAAAGAAACAGGTCCAATCCTTCTTAGGCTTGGTCGGTTATTACAGGCGATTTGTACCGCAATACAGCCAAATCGCCGCCCCACTGACAGACCTAACCAAAAAGAAACAGCCAAATGCCGTTCAGTGGACCAAAGATTGTCAGAAGGCCTTTAACCAGCTTAAAGCGACACTCATGTCTGACCGTGTGCTAAGGGCCCCAGACTTTGACAAACAGTTCCTAGTAACCACAGATGCATCCGAGCATGGTGTGGGAGCAGTTTTAATGCAGGAAGGACCGGATCAAGAATTCCACCCTGTCGTGTTTTTCAGCAAGAAGCTGTCTGAGAGGGAAAGCAACTGGTCAGTCAGTGAAAAAGAATGTTACGCCATTGTCTACGCTCTGGAAAAGCTACGCCCGTATGTTTGGGGACGGCATTTCCACCTGCAAACCGACCATGCTGCGCTACCGTGGCTTCATACCGCCTCAGGAAATAACAAAAAACTTATTCGGTGGAGTTTAGCTCTCCAAGATTTTGATTTCGACATCCAACACATCTCAGGAGCTTCTAACAAAGTGGCTGAGGCACTCTCCTGTGAAAGTTTCCCAGAATCAACTGGTTAAAATCGTCCTTGAGATGTGGAAAATATTGTTAGTCTTTATATACTTGGTAGTATATTTAGAGGTGCATGTGTCTTATTAACTCTATTTTCTCCTAGAACTCCAGGAAGAAATAACAGCCAGCGTTTCACCCTATCTGTGATTTCGGGGGCATGTCATAAATATAAAGGGAAGGGTAAACAGGGTGTTTTTCTTTTAGGGTATAGTAAGGTTAGATCCTTCCTCCTGCTACATATTTCATGCGTACTCTGAACTACATCTGCTACCAGCTCCTTCTGCTTCTGGTGCTGATGTGGCAATTCCTCCTACCTAATCTGAATCAAGTTTCAGTGCAGTTCTCAGTACTCGTCTAGACTAAATGGTAATCAGATAAGAGTGCTTATTAAGAATATTAAGTTCAGCAATGACACAGAAAAGGTTTAAATGTTGTAACTGACTCTCTTCCAGGGTTTGTTCTGTTCTTTTATTGCACAGAGCTTGCTGATGATCCCTGGGTCTGTGTTTGTGCTGTTGTGCTACAAGGATCCTGTAAGCCAGGGCAGGATTCCAGAGGACAAGCTGGAGGAATGTAATGTGAAGCCTGTGGAACCTAAGTGGTGCACAGGCCTTGTGTAGATCCTCTGTTAATGGGGCAATTTTTTTATTCTAAAAGAATGTTTTATACTCCAAATGTGATAGAAACTGTACCTTAAAACATACAGGGTGTAGAGAATCTCAAGATGTGTCTTCGTCCATCCAAACAGCTACAGACAAGCATTAGCTTCTGCTTACTCCTAAATATATACCAGAATGTGGGGCACTCTCTATTAGCAAGGTAGAATCTGGGGCATATTGGAACACCATCTGAGTTGGAAGGTTGCAAGAACATTATACTTGAGCCCAGAGCCTGCAAGACCTAAAAAGCTTGGACTTTGTGTAGATTTTGCACCAGGCGGGGAGCACATGAAATTTTGGATGGATGTAAAAAAAACAACAACCCCACTTTTCAACCAGAGAAACTGCCCTTCTCTTGTACACACAATTCAGAGAAAATAGCTAAGATTTCCCACTAGAAAGGATGCTTTGAATGAAGAAAATGCTTGCTGAGCTCTATCAGGTACCCAGCCTAGAAGAGTGCATTATAAAATTATTTTTTAAATCACTCGGCCGTTTCCAACATTCTCGTCTGGTATTCCCAAGGTCCTGGTTGGTTGGCCGGCTGCCACCCTCTGCCCTAGTCAGGGTCATTGTACTTTGATTGCTTGGGGGAGGGGGAGGGAGAGACTTAAGATCTTGTTGCAACACATTGATTTGAAGCAGGTGCAGCTTTGAGACAGCTTCTGCTATCTCATCCACCTCCCACATTCCCATCTGGATTTCCAACTTTGATATTTTTTTTCTTTCCTTTCTTGTCAAGAAAATTTACAAAGCTTGTCCTTCATCTCTTTCCAAAGATGTGGCATGTGAAGGGAAAACAGCAGAGGGGTGCTGCGTCTTATCAGGGTTTACTTCCCCACACTTCAGCTGTCAGCCATAGCCGGGGTGTGATTTCCTTTCGGTCTCTCATAACTATGGTAAAGAAAAGTTCCCTGATTTACTACCTAGTTGGTCCTTTGTTTTCTAATCCACAGAAGTGTCAACATTTTCCTTTTTAAAATTTACTATTTATTTTCACATTTACAGTGTAACATATGTTGCAACAGCAACTGAGCAATTATTTGCAAAATGTAACAGACATGATGTAAAGCTATGCACAGAGAATATGGAATGGCTGTACACCTCCTGCACTGTATAGTGTTCTTCAGACTTGAGAAGAGACAGAATTCACATGTTGTAAACAAAAAAGGGATACTTTATCCAGAATGCTGGATATACACAGACCTGTAGCTCTCAGCTGCTCAAATTCAGAGACTGGGGAGCAAAGACTGTTGTCTGGAGATACCGTACAGTCTCAGAGAGTAGAAGCAAGTGACCTGCACTACCTCTGGGATCTTTTAGGAGAAAGAGTTAACCTACAGCAGGGCTGTTCTGATCACACTCACTAGACCACAGGGGAGAGTGAACAAATGATACCTGTAGATCTAATCAGCATGAATACTTTACCTTAGTTCTTTTGCTAGAGGATGATAATTAACTATATGTATCATTCATTCTTAGATATGATCATGTCACTCTATCGAGTAATGGAGCCATATACCCTGAAAAATCTAACCATAAAACAGATTGTTGTGAGCACATCCCCTCAATGCTCCATTCTCCACACTTCAAGGTCTTTGTCCTGATACTCAAATTCCTGCATGAAATTGGCCTAAGGTACATGAGAGATCATCTCTGCACCCACAACCATAGCCTCCTGCAACGGCTGCGTTCCATAGGAATGATGGAGCTGCCAACCCCAGGGAGACAGAATTTTCAGAGTGGTTCCCATGTAACTCAATACAGCTCACTACCCAAAGAGAGGAGAATGACCACAAAGACCTTACTGCCTTCAGAACAAAATGCAAAACTCTCTTCTTTTTGACTTCACTTTCCACAATTAGCTCTTCACATCCACAGGCACAAAAATACACCCAGGCTAACTGTTCATGTTTACTCCTACAGGTGGAGAAAGGGGGAGAGATCGTTTTGTGACTGTTTTAACACATGTGAGACACTGGTATTACTGTGACATGGGGCTTCATAACTAGATAAATATGTGAGACTCCTGATATTAGGTGCACAGACCCAAACTAAGCCATCCTTGGGAGGGGAGATCAGCTTTGCTTGATATCAGATGCACAAAGCAAACCTCTATTTTCACTGCCGTTCTCCATATTCCAGATTAAGAGTATGTCTACACTGAAAAAAAAATGCATTCTGAACTCATATTAACTAACTCGGGTTAATGCATCTTTTATTTCAGATTAGCAGTTTGAGTGAAAGCCTATAAAGGAGCCTGGGGTTGAACTCAAGCTGCTAACCTGAGTTAAAAGTCTCATTGCCCATGTCCTCACTGCTATTTTAACCCAAGCTTGCTAATGCAGGTCAGCTAACCTGAGCCGAGTATACCTTTTTTTGCAGCGTAGGCATACCCTAAGTGATTAGCTAAAGCAACATGAGCCACTACAATTCCAGCTGCGTCATCTAGCTAGGTCTCAGTAATACATAGTAATTATTAAACAATCAGAGGATAACAGGGTGCTAAGGAATAGCCAACATGGATTTGTCAAGAAGAAATCATGCCAAACCAACCTAACTACCTTCTTACTTAGGGTTAGTGGCCTATTGGATGCGGGGAAGCAGTAAAGGTGGTATATCTGAATTTTAGTAAGGATTTTGACACAGTCCCACATGAGTTACAACAGAAATTCTTTCCGAGGTGTCTGGCAGGGGGTCTTGATGGCATGCTCCATGTTCAATTGATCACCATATTTGGGGTGGAGAACGAATGGTCTCCCAGGTCAGATTGGCAGAGAACCTGGGGGGGTTCACCTTCCTCTGCAGTGAGGGACATGGGGCACTTGCTGGTTTAAACTAGAGTTGAATGGTGGATTCTCTGTAACTTGAAGTTTTTAAATCATGGTTTGAGGACTTCAGTAACTCAGCCTGAGATTATGGGTCTATTACAAGAGTGGCCTGCAATGTGCAGGAGGTCAGACTATATTATTACAATGGTCCCTCCTGGCCTTAAAGTCTATGAGTCTGAGAGACATTCTCATAAGCAAACTAGGGAAATGTGGTCTAGATGAAACTACTATAAGGTGCGTGTACAACTGGTTGAAAGATTCTTTCAAAGAGTAATTATCAATGGTTTGTTGTCAGACTGGGAGGATGTATCTAGTGGGCACAGGTGCTGGAACTAAGGGTGCTGCTGCACCCCCTGGCTTGAAGTGGTTTCCATCATATACAGGGCTTACAGTCTGGTTCAGTGGCTCTCAGCAACCCCACTATAAAAGTTGTTCCAGCCCCCCTGCTAGTGGGGTCCAGTGGGGATCTATTTTGGGTCAGATACTAGTCAATATTTTCATTAATAACTTGGATGGTGGAATAGAAAGTACCTTAATAAAATCTGCAGATGACATGAAGCTGGGAGGCCTTACAGGCACTTTTGAGGACAGGGTTAGAATTCAGAATGACCTTAATAAATTTGAGTATTTGTCTGAAATGAACAAGGTGAAATTCAGTAAAGACACATGCACAGTACTATACTTAAGAAGGAAAAATAAAGCACAAATACAAAATGGGAACTAACTGGCTAGGCGTTATTACTGCAGGAAAGGAGGGGTTATAGTGAATCACAAATTGACTATGAGTCAACTGTGATGCAACTGCAAAAAAGGCAAATAGCATTCTGGGCTGTATTAACAGGTGTGTCATTTGTAAGACACGGGAGGTTATTGTTCTGCTCGACTCCAGGCCTGACCTGGAGTACTGTGTCCAATTCTGGGTGCCAGACTTTAAGAAAGATGTGAACAAATTGGAGGTAGTCCAGAGGAGAGCAACAGAAATAACAAAAGCTTTAGAAAACTTGACCTACATGGAAAGGTATAAAAAAAATGGGCAGGCGTAGTCCTGAGAAAGGAAGATTGTTTGGGACCTGTTAACAGTCTTCAGATAAGTTAAGGTCTGTCTTCAAGAGGACTGTGATTAACATTAAGTTCTCCACGTCCATTGAAGGTAGGACAAGAAGTAATGGGCTTAATATACAGCAAGGGAGACTCAGTTTAGATATTAGGAAAAACTTTCTAACTATAAGGGTAGTTAGGGACTGAAATAGGTTACCAAGGAAGTTGTGGATTCACAACATTAGAGGTTTTTATGAACAAGTTAAACAAGCATCTATCGGGGAAGGTTTAGGTATACTTGGTCCTGTGGCATGGACTAGATGACCTACATTTCCATGCAATATCAGGCACCTCGTCCACTGTGATTGGATGGTGGCACTCTTATGTGACAGAAACAACATTAGACTGTGGTTTGGTGAGTTGAGCCTCTGAGAGAAGGCCCTAAACAGAGCCAATAGGATGGATAATAAGAGCCAGCCCCCTGGCCTGTTCTTGAAAAATGCTCTTTTCCACTTACTCTAGAGTTGTAAAAGTAGGATGCTCCCTTCGCTGATGTTTAAAAGTCATTTATGAGATTTATATTATAGGCTTATTTTTTAGACCATTACGTAGAGGGGTGTTGTCTTAAGGTTAGTGCACGGGACTGAGGTTTTGTTAGTTTCATTGTGATTGCTAACGCTGAGGGGCAGTACCTAAGGATTGCTAGGGGACTTGTTGCTATTCCTAAAATAAAATGTCTCTTCCTTCTTCTGAACAACAGTGCAAGGCAGAACATAACTTTTCCATGGCACTCCTTGAGTAAGAGTAATGGGCAATTCCAGCAAACTGCCCAACCTTCTCCTAATGAAATAGGCTCTACTGTCCAGAGTTGCAACTGAGCCGTTGTGGATCGCATAAGTAGTGTGTTTGCTTTACATAGTCACTGTGCTGATTGCAGCTAACTCGTTGATTTGGGATACATGCTCTGTAAAATGCAATATTCTTCCAACGTTCCAACTGGAAAGCCCTGAATTTCCTGTCAGCAGCACCATGTAGATAAGCATGTCTTGGAATGTGCATGTCTGTAGAGGGCATTGCACTTTCGCATCCCTAAAAATGTCTGTAGAGAAAGATTATAGCCTCCCAACAGGTTATTCATCCTCTCAGCCACACAGTAAAGAAGAGAAACACATGCAGCTGCTCTGTAGGTTAGGAAATGGGATCACAGTAGGTAGTAATGATAGCCCAGAACAAGGAATGAATTAAAGTCATATGTACAATGGGACTCGCCTATTTGCCCTATATGAGAGTAGAGCAGCTAAATTCCCACATACCCCACTGTCAATCTGTCTTTCCCCCAATATTTATTATTTGAATTTGCTTGTTTTTCTGTGTATTTCAGAAATTGTGAGGTGCTAGACACTATAATTACAAGTCATCTCAATGGGCTGCAGATTCCCTAGATTCTAACATGACAGTTATATCAACAATACATTGGTGACTATTAATGGAGGGTATCAAAGACCAGTATGGACTTAGCCAGTTATTAGAATCCACCATCCAGTGGCTGGATTTGTTGTGTATGCACATTATTGCAGCCACAATTCAAACTGGAACCTTTGTGGTCCATTCTCAGCAGCTCTTCAAGTGAGTCAGTGGGAGCTATGCTGAGCAGGTGTCAGCTGGAAGACACTCTGCAGACCCTGCAAAACATGAACAGCTGGTTCAGATGTCCAGTGAATGTTTCAGAAAAGCTATGTTATTAAATGATCAGCATATCCATCATGTCATCAGTCGTGAGTTTAAGAAAACCCTTGAACACTTATAACTGAAGAACAAGATTTTGCTTCTGGAAGCTATTTCTCATGCTCAACCACCTTTCCTCATTAATGTTCAAAGTTTAGGAATAATTATCAACAATTCCATAATGTCAGTGCCCTGCAGAGGAACAGTTGCAATATCATTGTTTGCTGGTTCCAAGGTGTGGAAACCCAGAGAGAATGTTCAGGAAAAATGACATGAATACATCTACATTAGAGCTTTGGGTGTGATTCTGCCTTGTCTTTCCTGGGAGGGACACAGTCAAGGTGTCAGCTCACTGTTTCTTTAATCTCAAGATCTGATGAATCATTGTTTTGTTCTCCCAGCCTCAGCTGTCAAGTCCCTACTCTTTCTAACAAAGAACAAATAGAGGCTGTTGTCTTGGCTTGGAGGAGGACAGTTTGCCCTTGTTACAGTACAGGTGCAACAGCTTTACTGTGAACTGACCTGGTTTGGTACATCTCTCTCTAACCTGCAAACATCTAGTGCCATCTGTCTGTATGTCTCTGCGGCTATGAGGACTGAAAATATTTTTACCCCATGAGGATCATTTCCTTCTGACAGCAAGCCTCAGGATCTGAATGCAGGTTTCTCCATTATGTACTAGATCCTAGACATCAGCACTCACTAAGGGCACCGCCCGAGGCAATGATTCTTGGAATATGGGATTGGGCCATGCAGAAATTGTCAGGTCCTCGGACCGGGCAGTATAGGCCACTATGTTTTTCCCCCCGATTAAGTGGCATCCAAACCTCTGTACCAATAATGTATTGCAGCACATTTTTTGTGCTCAGGCCCCCCTGTAGCCTTCTCCAAGGCTAGCATATTCTTCGTAACTATGCTAAAAAGTGATGAAATCTACACTTTCCTCCACCCACTCCTGAGAGGCCATAATCTCTACTGTGCTCCCAGCATGTCCTCAGAGGCAGGGAATCTCATCTCCGTGATAGGCCCAGTCCCTACACAGACACTGATCCTCTATGACACTCCAGGCACACTTACTCTCTAGAGACCAGGAATGTCACCTCCATCAATGCCCCCAAATATTCCCAACCTACAGAAGGAATTATCTCTACAGTGCTCCTGGTCTCAGGACAGGGAAAGCTTGTGTGTGTTTTGACATAGTTTGATTTCTTGCCCATTGTGAAATACTCGTTGCTGGGCATGGAGTTAGTGATATAAGAGGAAATTAACTTGAGCCAGTCATCATCCAGCTGAATTTAATACAGTCGAGTCCTACAATCTTACTGAAATACTGTGAGAGTTAATAAATAATGTCACATGCACACAAGAAAAATATAAGGCTTTTAATGACCAAACTCATGACATCTACTTTATTTTTTTCCCTCTAGTTGGCTATGAGTTTGGCTCTCTATGTTCAATGCTAAACAACTAGAGCAAATATTCCATGGCTGCTGGAGAGGGGAAGTCAAATCTCATGGCTGTATTGGTAGTGGGAAATAAAGCTAGCCTCCCACTTTGCTTGTGTTTATGTCTTTTGAGATTCTCTTTCTTAAGGATGCAGTAGGACAGAAAGACTTTGGCTTTGCTGTAAACAGGCTTTTCTTCTGTAAAATCTTGTGCTATTCATTAGCTATAGAACATTGCACCACTGGAGGATGATGGCATCAGAAAGTGAATAAGCAAAATTGACAAGTAAAGGATTGCTCCAAGCCAGGTCACATCAGAGGGTAAAGATTATACTGTGTCTGAGTAAAAAGATTGCCAGCAATGCCTACCTTACAGAGAACACAGTAAAAACGTTGAATAAGGTAATACTCAGACACACACATACAACTCCAGGATTGAGCAAAAGTATATGGATGCTGGAGCGTTGCTGGGTTGCAACCAACTCCTTCACTGGTTCTCCCTCTCTCCTAAAGGTTCATGTGCACTTAAATACTGAAGCTTTGGGGTCGGGAAAAAAGATTTCTTATGATATAAATATACACAATTTAACAGCATAAAAGAGGTTTCCACAGGCAAAGAACTAATAGGAATGTCCAGTGTTCCTGTTTTTCCTCTTGTGAATTAGATTCTCTTTTTTACTGCTATTCTGTCTTTACTCAATCAAGTATATTTAGGTTTGATTTTGTTGTGTTTGGCATGAGGTTATTAAGAGTTCACAGGGGAAGTAGAAAAATAACTGAGTTTCTCAAGATACATTCAATTATGAATTAAAACTGAACAAGCAAGTTGATGATGTGAGGTAGGGGGGAAACAGCTGTCTGATTGCAGAGAAACTCCACCCACCAAAGCTCTGAAGCGGAGTATCAGATTGTAAGTATGACATCCTCAGAGTAAACTCTTAATGGTTGTTCGAACCTTGATGATAGGACATTAAGGGACAGATTCTTTCATGCTTATTCTCATGTAAGTAGTACAACACTCCTTCAGTAGTCTTTTTTATTTCAATAGCACTAGATGGCAGAATCTGGTCATAATATAGTAGTTTCTGAGAGCCTTGGGCTTTACAAAATCAGCCCTTTTTTAGGCTGCAGATTAATACATGCAAGCTCTTTGGGGCAGAGACCATCTTTGGGTGGGGTATACAGTGCTTAGCATAATAGAGTTCTCTAGGACGTGGGCTCCTGGGCACTGCCACAATACAAATGATAAATTATTAAAATTAGGACTTTGCCCCCTCCCTCTAATTGTCTCTCTCTCTCTCTCTCTCCCTTTCATTGGACTGTTTTGAATCCCTCTGATTTCTGAATGGCATTTGGTAACAATTCTCAAACTTTCCTTTCCTCCTGCCCTACAGGAGCACATTTACAAGCTGATGAAGAGTGACAGCTACGCACGTTTCCTCCGTTCTAACACGTACCAAGACTTATTGCTGGCGAAGAAGAAGGTATCTTTTGGGAAGGACATGCTTGCATCTCTTAGCACCTATTGATTCTCGCCTGCTGCTTGCTGCTAGTGTGAAAATGGGAATATTGTTTCATTTACTTTTTTTTTTTAGAACATTTGTTTCCTTCACCTGAAGGCCCAGGGTATGGCATCCCTATATAGAGCTTTGGCAACCATGGCAGGGGAAAGGTAGAATGGCCAGCCAGTCAAAACACAGAATATGGAAAAATGCTCAGATTATACTGGTGTCTTCCAAACTCAATGCAGGCAATTAGAAGTCCACTGTCTCCTCTTCATGACAAAGATGATATCTTGTATCAGAATTAGACCCCATAAATGTGTTCATTTACTAGTCAGGGTAACAAGATTGGGGAGATGGTACAGTATCCTAGATGTAACCATGTGATCTTCCTTTGGGATGCCTTACCTGGGGACCTCCCTGTAATGTCTTACCCCCTCCTCCTTTTCCCAGCTCTTTGCTCCCCGAAAATGTTTGCTTTTTATTTTAAACAAGAAATAATTGTAACCCAGAGAGAAATCAAGAACTTCAGCCATGTTCTTCACCAAAGACCTGGGCCTCAGTTCTTTTCATCCCCTGGGTGTCAGCACATCCACTGCCAGCAACATATTTTCTGACAGGAATTCCCCACTCAGAGTAGCAAAGGATTGATTCTGTAGGATTAAGTCAGTTCTTGTCCAGCCAGTTCTATTCAGGCAAGGGGGGTTGGAAGGTAAGATATTTACTTCTGCATTTGTGGCTGTGTTTAAATGCTTTCTGTACCTCCGAGCTTGCTCCAGTACTCTGCAAGAGAGAGCAAGAATGTGTTTGTGTGCACGCACCTACCTTTGTATGACCCACTTACAAAACACTAGATACAATTACTTCCAGCTACTGCAGCCTGAGCTTGTGGTTTTCCATCACCATACTCTCTGCTGTTTCTCCACTGCATTCTCAATGGGCTGTCAAATTACAATTTATTGGCACAACTCAATGAAATCCCATTGACTTTTTACATGCTCATTGTTATTATGGATCCTCAAAATGCATATCATAACATAATGAGCCAAACTTTACTCTCCGTTGTGCCTAGCATTCGCTTCAGTTGGATTGCAGAGGTGTGACTGAGGACATAAACTGGCCCTGTGTTTTAAAACCAGCTGGTTTTAGACGAGTACAGACCAGAAGAAGAAATACAAAGTCCTAGCTGACATTTGAAATTTTAAGTTGCTCTTTAAACCTGAGTCAGAATTCAGAGGTTGAGGGAAAGAAAGAGGTGCAGTTAAAACTTTTGAACACCATGTGATGATGTAAAAGAAATTAAAAACCTTTGCTGTCTTATCCCTATGGAAGTCCCTGTATGTTCTCCCTCTCAAGTTCTCCCTTTCAAAACATTAGGACCTGATGGTTCATGTGTTAATACAAAGGGAAGTTCTCCTCCCAGCTCCAGTTTTGAATGAAAGATTTCTTTGGAATCATTGTTTGCTGTCAGATCAAGTGCTAGACCTGTCAGCATGACTTTAACGATTCCTATGCCACCTGAGGAACAGATTTCAGTGTCATGCTAACACTGCAGTGGAAATAAGAATCTAGTTTATTTTAGAAAGAGCTGTGAGTACTCAAGTAAACATATCCAAGCAAAAAGAAAACAGTGGCAAAAATCATGTAGATGTGGCATTCACCAATTTAACATATGGTGGGGGGAAATTAAAGTTACTTCAGAAGCTGTAAAGCACATCTTACTGTGTTCAGCTAGTAGACATACCCCTGATTGCACAAAGATGGTGACTGAAAGAAAATGAAGCTTCCAAATGCTGACCTACCTGGTAGATCCTTAGTAGTTTTATAGCAGATTTGAGAGAGTCCTTTAAGGCTTCTTGAGGCAGCCTGGAATGTGGACTGAGGGTAAAGGAACAACAGTGGGATACCAGAGCCTTTCAATATTGAGGATTTCAGTTTAAATTCCAAGAGTAAAAATTTGGCTTTATTGAAGTCAGTGGGAGTTTTGCCATTGACTTCAATGGGGCCAGGATTTCACCCCAAAAGTTGGAATCCTTGTCGGGAATACCTCCCAAATGTCCCTCATTTCAAGGGACAGCACTCATTTTAGTCCCAAACTGGCTCGCATTCCAAACCTGTGATGTGCCTTTTCTTGTTCACTATTAATTATGGCAGAAATGCAGAATCATGGAACTGAGATTACAGAAAGTTATTTATACTGAGGAAGTGAATCCCACTGCATTTTAAGTTTCTTGTATGAATGTATTTTTGTGTCCCCCTCATTTTGGGTCATTGCCATACATTGCATCCCATATATGGGCCATGTGGCAAAAGTACAGGATTGGGAATCATGAGATCTGTGTTTGTTCCCTGGCTTTTCCACTAATTTTCTTGTGTGACTTTGGGTAAGTCACTTAATCTCTGTATGCCTTATACTCCCCATTCTGTAAAATGCAGGTAATAATTCTGACCTGTGTAGCAGAGATGTTGTGAGTCTTAATTAACATCTGTAAAAATGTCTGGCATATTTTGAGATCCTCAGGTCCAAATCTCTATATTGTATGCACTGTGTAAGTGCAAAGTATCATTTTTCTACATCACAAAATAACTGCACATGTGAGAGTTTTTGATCCAGGGTCTGGAAGTGGAATGAGCAAGAGGGGCTTGTGGGCCAGGATTCAAATACATTGGCAGAGTTATGAGGAGGAGAGGGGAAAATGAATATACTTTACACAGACTCATGGATACACAGATGGTGGACATGGGCCATGTATAGGCTAGGAGTTCCTTATTCATTCATGATGGAGTTTTTCTTCTTTCCTACTGTTGTCATTGTTATATGTACCACAGTATGATGGCCTAGAGCCTGCAAATCCATGGTATACTACTTGGAGTGCAAGACTTGGCTCCAGCAGGGGTGTGTTTGGAGGCTACATGTAGGAACAAGGAAGGTTAAGAGCTAGATGTAGGTCTCTGCATTGCACAGAAGTAGGTCATCCTTGCATGCCTGCCTGCCTCCTTACTCTGAAAAGGGCAGGGTGAAAAAGGGGAAGGATGTGGGCAGTGCATCCATGTATCTGAGGAGAAAAGGCCTTTAGCCTGTTAAGCATGCAGATGAGCAACTTAGCTATGTGTTTGTCTGTGGGCCTCACTCCTGCTTCTAGGTAGGACTCATTAGGTCGCTGTCAGCAGCTGTCTAACAGATGCAGGATTGGGTTCTGCTGCACTCCTTCGCCTACCCATTGCGTTTTACTTCTTGTGCATACGCACAACATGCCACACCTGTGTTGTGCAAGACCAAACATCAGTTTGCCCATATTTCTATTGATACATACATTATCACATTTTATAGTGGGCAATAACCACCATCCCTTCCCCTCAGGAGCCAGAAAATGGCCATGTCCTTGGATGACAGTGAGCTTTATACAAGAGAAGAAATGCCTGTTATATTTAGGCCTTGAAAAACCTTCTCACCCACTCACCGAGGGCAAATAGCGATTTTGTCAGGGTGTGTTGGCTGAGGAGGGCTAGATATTCATTGGCTCCTGCTCTGAGGAGAAGGAAAAAAGCAGAGCAGCTCAAGCCCCGGTGCTCCTTCAACAGGAGGGGTCATTCTAAGAACCTAGATAAATAGGAGGGAGGGAGTGGAGGCGCCCTGAGACTGCTAGTTCTTGTTCAGGAGATGGGGCAGTAAGAACAGTGGCTGATGCACTGACGTTCTTCCGAGAGTGGAACGTTTGTGTAAAATGAACAGCAAGCAGCAAGAGCCATTCTCACCAAAAAGGAGGGGCAGAGGGGCCTTTGAGCCACCGTCTTCTAAGAGGAGGAGAGGGGAGGGTTGGAGAGGGCCCAGCTGCAGGTGAGGGGCTGAGAGCTATCTGAGCCCCAGGAGGGGTAGAACAGTGGAGGAGCTCTGCAAATAGGTGGGAGTGGGATCTATCATCAGTTTACTGGGGAGGGAGAGCTGATGCGCCAATATAAATAAAATATGCTCGGTTTAGGAGGGTAGGGCAGTTGTTTTTCTCCTGTAACAAGAACACATCGGGCCATATTCCATATTGCCCTGTGCTAGTGCGTGCAAAGTAGGTGTAAATTGCCACCCCTCTGATCTAGCAGTGTTTTCCACTCATTCTGCGCTGGTGTCAATGACTACGTGAGGTGCAGGGTAATTGATAACCTGACTCTTAGTCCACAGGTGAGTGAGTATCAAGGGAATTTTTCAAGCCTTGCTTATAATTATGCCTAGTAAAATATTGTTCCTTTTGAAATATATGAATCTCATGCTTCTGAAACACAAAAGCCTTGAGGAGAAATTAGTAACAGGTTCCAATATGAATGGTGGACCTACAGTGTAGAATACTGAGCTCTTAGAACTCGTTCATACTCTCCTTCAGTCAATGGCAAAACTTTCATTGGTTCCAGTACGAGCACAACTGGGACCTTAGTATACATATTAGAAAGAGAAGAGAACTCAAAAGTCATATTAGCATTCATGGGAGGAGTCTCCATTGCAAACAAGTTCTCTTTGAAAACCAGTCTCATGCTCTCTCACCTTCTCTGTCTCCTTATAGTGTCTGCCAAGCTAACTTCAGCACCTTTCCATCCCCTTCTCAATCCCTTCAGAGGAAGTGTGACTGACTTCACTCTTAGCGATAGAGCTTTACTTGAGTGCCATAAGAATGCTAAGAGATTTCCTACTAATCATATTGTTAATCATTTGTAGGTGGTTTTCTAATGTCTACACTGCCCTGTACTAACAGACTCTTTACTCAAAAGAACTAAAATCGGAACAGTTTGATAAATAATTAACCAATAGAAAAAAGAGAGAGCTGCAGTAAATGATTAGTGATATAGCCCATCATATTCTGGATTTTTTCTACACCTAACTGGGCTCAGCTGTTTTTAATAAAAGCTTTTTAAAATTTTAAAAAATCTGTATCCTACTGTTAGCTTGTACAGTAGCTCTGTCTGTTTACTGTTGATGAGGGTAAGTTTTCTTTTTCTACGTTTGAGGACTGCTTGAACAAGCTTGTGTGTTTGTACGAGCATCGTTGTCATACTTCAAGGCATTTTGGTGCACGTCCTGTGCTTTACCTGACATGTTCAAACAACATACAGAGATCCTTACTCTTTATTTTTCTAAATTCTTACTACTTTATTTTTCAATTTCCTTCCTCCACTTTGCAAGGCAGCCTCAAGCACCTTTGGTTTGAGCTGGACCGAGGCAGGCAAGCGGTTACCTCAATAACACATAGCCAGTCACACATTTTGTAGACAAGCAGGCAGGAAATGCTGGAGAGCAATACAGCCAGCACAAATGTGCGCTCCTGCTGAAACTGTGCATGTCAGCTGCTTGGCTTGCAGCCAGGTTTGAGTGCTTTTTATTTTAATAGAAAAATGTAACGCTTTGATCAACAACCTGATACTCTGGTGACTGGTGTTCTTTAGACACCTTAGACAGTTAGATTTAAACTCAGGGCTATTGCGTTAATACAGTTCACCGTAAGTGTGTCATATGTTGGAGCTGGGAGTGTTTGCAAGGCAGGTTTCAGTATAGGACCTTAGTGTGGCTAAATTTTCAGATGGTAGTTCCCAGTGAACCCTTTCAGTATTAGAATAAAACTTATATGCTACAGCTTGTCAGTTGATACAAAATTTCAGTGCCCCAAACTGAATCCTTGTGGTCCATTTACACCACCCACTCCAGTTTCCCTACAACAGTGTTCCAGACATTCCTGATTCTTCAGTTGCAGAATTTGCCAGAGAATTGAACCTTTGCTACCAAAAGGAGCTCCAGAGTCTAACCTTTCAAAAACAGCCACGTTTCTAGCTCTCCTGGTGTGAGCGGCAGCAGCGAGGCGGCAGTGCAGAAGTTCAGATCTGGGCAGCTGGCCAGCAGCAGCTGCTGGCCACGAGCATTCATGTTGTATGCCATGCAGGAGGACTTATTTTTTTAATCCTGCTCCCATCCCATCCCACAATACCCACTTCCACTCCCACTCACTCCCACGTTGTTTCCTGAATTTTTACCATGCTTCTGCTATTACGACAGTGGGCCCCACGGCATCTGTGGGATCCCAGTCCCACGTCAGGGCTCTAAAATTGTCCTAGCAATGGCTGGACATGTTGTTCTCAGGATGTCTCTCCACTAGCACCCACCCACTTTTCCTGCACCCCCATGCAATGGGATGGGAACCCCCAACCCTCCCAACTCATCCGTGCAGAGGGAATGGAGTCCTCATGCACCTCCACAAGGGGCTGAGCAGCCCCTGCATCTCCTTTTCCCCACCCAAAGGGCTTAGAAAACTCTAACCCTCCATGCATCGTCATGCAAAGGGGATGGGCTGCCCTATCAGCCCCCATTGCCACCCTTACTTCTGCGCGGCTGCTGGTGGTAGTGCTGCCTTCAGCGTAGAGCCCTGCGGCAGGACTGGGGCCCCACAGGTGCTGCAGGACCTGCGGCCATAGCAGCGGGAGCGGGATAAAAATTCAAGAAACAATGCGGGAACAGGTGGGAGTGGGTACTGAGGGGCAGTACAGGAGCAGGATTAAAAACAGAGCCCTCCCGTGCTGCAAACAACATGAACAGCCCGGCCAGCAGCCGCCACTTTCCAACCGGCCGGCTCTGACGTTCTGTGCTGCTGCTGGTGGTGGCAACGCCACCTTTAAAGCTTGGTGGCCGGAGAGCAGCAGCTGCTGACTGGGATCCATGCCTCCCCGAATACAGAAGTTAAACTAGGCCTGTGTTTGCTATAATAATTGTATCTGGGACAACACACTCCAGGGCTCGTGCATTGTATTGCATTGTGCTATCCCTTTTACAGACTCTCTTTTTTCTGTTTTCATAGGTATATGTGACCCTATCTCAGACGGGGGTACGTGGTAGACTACTTTATTTGGAAAGGGGTACGCAGCCTAAAAAGTTTGAAAACCACTGGCTTAGACATTTCATTTCATTGTCAAAATTGTGCCGTTAAAGCACTGGGCATTGCTGGGGATGAGGCAAAGCTGCATCACTTCAGTGGGAGGTCAAGAAGCAGGGATGTAGCCATGGGTGGGCCTGAGTGGGCTGCAGCCCACCCACTCAGCATCTAGGCCCACCCAAATCTGAGTAGGGGTGTAGAGCATCACATGGGCACCTGAAATCCAGGGCGGAGCTATGCGCCCGCCCTTCAGAAATCTACACTCCGGCAGCTCTGCCTTGCCATTTTCTGAGCCGCCCCATGAGCATGCCCAGCTCGGCAGGTGAAGGCCTGTGTCTGGGGGCACCAGGGCTAGGAAGAGGGCGTGGTGTCGGGGGAGAAGCTGAGCTAGCACAGTCTGTCACTGCCCGTCCACCCAGGGGTGAAAGGAACTTAAAGGACTTACCAGTACTCTGGAGTCCTGCTCTGGGGGGCATGGCCTCGACTGGAAGAGGCGGGGCCTTTAAATACCCGGGCCCTTTAATCAAGATTTAAAGGCCCCAGGGCTCTGGCTGTGGCTGGGAGCCCTGGGGCCTTTAAATCACCCCCGGAGCTGGGAGCCCCAGGGCTTAGGGGTGATTTAAAGGCCCCCCGCCGCTACCCCAGGGCTTCGGCAGCGGGACTCGGGGGGGTGCTTTAAAGAGCCCGAGGCTTCCCAAAGCAGCTGGAGACCCTGGCCATTTAAATCACCACCAGAGCCCTGCCACCGCTACCCTAGGGTTCCGGCAGCAGGGCTTGGGCGGTGCTTAAAAGGGCCCGGGGCTCCCCACAGCAGCCGGAGCCCCGGGCCCTTTATAGCACCACTGGAGCCCAGAGGCCACTACCTCAGGGCCTCTGGCAGCACTTTAAAGGGTCTGGGGCTCCGGCCTCTGCGGGGTACTTGCTCTCGCCTGTATGCCGTACCAGACCGTACTGGCTTACTTTCACCTCTGCCTCCAACTGAAAGTCGGGGCTCACCCAAATTTCCACTCCTAGCTACACCACTGTCAAAAAGGGACAGTGCTTCTGAGAGGCCCAGTGCACAAAGGTACTGCACAGTCTGCGTTGTCCTTTAGATTGATGCAGTGGTGCACTTGGCCTGATCTGTGTCAAAGGGCAGCTCCATGCCTCACTTTCTCCCTACCACTCCCATGTGCCTCCCCTGGGGTGACATGCTTCCCTGTGAGTGCATGGAAGAAGGAGTTTCTGCCCTTCCCTGTGCACAGGGACTGCAATTGTGACTTAATCTTACACTGGCCACATATGAGTGAGTCTGGAGGCTACTTGTACTTTCCTCTCTTCCCTCCACTCACACACTATGGTGTGAATGTTAAACAACCCCCACAGTGCCCAATCCACACAGGGTATAGATCTGTTATGGCTCCCAGCTATGGAGTCTGGTTCTTTAGCTCCACTAGTAAAGATCTGTGCTTTCAGCCCTGGATGTCCCTGGTTCAGTCCCCAGAGTTGGTCAAGATAGTGGCTGTCACACAGTGACCAAATTATGACAGGTTCAACAGAAGTCCAACTCACAAAGATCACCAGCACAACTGGCACTAGCTGGGCATCCTGGAAGGTGTTGCTCTTTGGGTAGGTAGAAGGGTTGGGAGTAATTCACAGGCATGAAGAGTTTGCTTGAGAAGCAGACATTTATTGCAATAAGACTAGGACCATCACTTACGATAACTTCTTAACTTCCTGGAGCAGGAGTCTTCTTTCTGTACTGGGCTCTTCCCAATCTTGATTTACCCTGGACCCCTTTGGGCGGGGTGAGTTTCTCTGACTCTCCAAGAGTTTACCCAATCAGAAGGAAGAGTCTATTCATCTTCCCCACGCCTTACCTATCATTCCTTTATTTACTTTCCACATCAGCTTTCCTGCCCCCACCAACTCTTGTACTGCGCAGAGAGGTGCTGCTGGTGTGCCATATAGAAGCCACAATGAACAGCTTCCCCAGTGGTCCAGTTTGGAATTACACCTGCCATTTTAACTTATATTTGGCCAAAACCCTCAATTTAACATTGTTTTATACATGGTTCTTGAATATGAATATCAGTATAACCTGCACAATGAACACTAGTATTGAAAGCATGGCCTCATTGTTCCTCTTCTCTCCCTACTGAAATGCTGTCCTTAGAATTAAAAATCACAGTAAACAAATATATTTTTTAAAATAACACTATTTTATAGATCAGTTATACACTTTCGTCATCCTAGAATCTCTAGCATTTGTGTTGGATGCCTTATGGTGGCATCTTGGCTCTTTTAAATAGTTACACAGGAGAATGTTCCGGGGTTGTCTCATGCAGACAAGGGATGTTGTTTTCTTTCAATGTCCATTTCCATTGGCCCTGCTGTCTCTCAGGACTCATCACTGACAGCTCGTTCAGTCTGTCTGGTCTTCTAGGCATTAAAGTGCTGCTCTTTGGTGGTAGAGGTAATGAATTGGCAGTATAATCTCGTAAAGGCTTGGCATATATCCGGTTACAGGTGCCTTCACCAGTTCACCTGCCTTCCTTTTGGATTCTCTGTATCTTCTCTTTGTTGTTTCTGTACTCCTTCTTTGTCATTCTGGGTTGATATTCCACCTGAAGTCACAGCTGTTAGGTAATCACAGGCAGAAGAGTCTAGAGAAGTACTTTACTTGTATCTGTTTCTCTTAGGGGTTTTATCTCATATACATGGCCCTCTCTTCTTCCCTCTTCTCCAGTATAAATTGTATCCTCCCAATATCATCATATTTTCCCTGGCTCCCCACATTCACATAAGTTTCTTTCCAGGACTCTGTCTCCAGGGTGCAAGCACTGCTCAAAGCTTTCTGTCTGCAATCACGCTACTGAATTTCTCCTGTTTTCCATAACAACTTGTCGGCCCTCTTCAGCTGTTCTCTTCATCAGTCTGCATAGTTGGTTCAGTCCTCCTCTCTGGATGGACACCAGTCAGTTGTTAATGGATCCCACTGCTGGAACCCATATGCTTCTAAGCCCCCTGCATCTGGGTAATGACTCATCACTGTCCCTAACCCTTGGTCTCTCGGGCACACTTCTGGATGGACCTTGGGTGTTTGATGCTATTCTTGGGCAGTGGAATATGTCCAATTGCTTAGACATATTCCCCCAGGATCCACCTGGCTGTGAGAGCTCTTGTTTCTCAGCTAACCCCTTCAGGGACAGATGAGCCAGGAATGCAGGCGTAATAAAGGAATTTGTTAACCATACACTTTGCTCTTTAAAAGCACACTGGGGAATTATGGATCTTTGGGGAATGGCAAACAGTCCTGAACACAGCCCCGCAGGCCTGATCTCACCCTTCCTGTGAGTGCTGGGTTTGGGCAGCATCCTTAAGCTAGGTATCCCTTCTTGTCTTCTTACTTGCCTGTGGCAGTGGTCTGGCCTCTTGCTTAGAGAAGCACCCCTCTTCACCTCTGTGCTTTCTGGAGAAGTTCTAGTCTCCAGCCCGCTCCCTGGCCCCATTAGTTTCTGAGTAGACAGTCATTCAAAGTCAATGGCCCTCCTGATAGAAAATGTATTGTTCCAGTAGGGAAGTTATCCAACATTGGTGGCCCTTGTTTGCTCAGTCTCAGCTTTTTAGAATTTTCCACTAGCTGTCAAGTCCCTGCCACAAAATGGGTGCTTTAATCTACCCTGGAGGTTACAACACAGCATGAAGGTCACACTCCAAGAAGGAGGTTACAGTACAAAGCAGAGCTTCTGAAACAAAATGGGTTTCACAATTTGATACAGACATATCCTCAAGCTGTCACTTGGCATGACTATTTCCCACTTTATTCTGTACACAGTCAAACCTATCTATAGGAAATCTTGGCGATGGGACCATACAGCAATAAAATGGAGAACACCCATTTATGTTTGGAGCAATTATAATCATGCACTATGTGGTACAGACAGTCCTTCTGCATGTATTGTTCCTCAGACAATGTATCATTACTGAGAAAGTTGTGCAGACTGTTTCAACTGGGTTCCCTGAAGATGGTCAGGTGTGGCGGTATGGATGCTTTGTATCTCTCTATACTCCCCAAGTCTCTTTAAGAGTTGATTCTCAAATTCCTTATGCTCATGGATCTTTTCAGAAAATTCAGATTGAAGGACAAAGTCTCTGAGTACTTTATTGTCAAATGTTCTGCTGGATTTATTGGCTGTTGGAGAGATCTGTGTAAATATAGTGAAATGATGTGTTCTCTACTTCCTTTTACTAATGTCTAAATGCAGCCAAACAATGGAGAAGGGAGGTGGCTGTTGCGCTCTGCCAAGGGCTGGTGATTTTTTTCTAATTATTAGGTCTTTTCCATTCAACATACTGACAAACATGCCAATAACTCATCAATTTCTTTCCTCATTAGTGGCCAAAAGAATCTCTCTTGTGCCAAATGAAATACTGTTCAGTCCTGAGGTGAGCCATGTTCCTCATGTACATGCTAATAAGCCAATGGTGTATGTGTTTCAGTCTTATTGCAATGAAGTTTTATGACTTCTAGCATATGAATATCCCTAAGCTCTGTGTAAACCAAAACCCAGGCCAAAAACATGACCTCATCTTTCCACAGCCATACACAGTGTACATATGCTGCCTCATACCTAGGTGGCTTCTCCTGAGAAGAGGTGAGGCACATTGAGTGATGCAGTGCAGTGAAAATCTGCTTCTACCCTCTCAATAAACAGAGGAGTTCAGGCTGTAATTCCAGTGCTATTTTTCTCCAGCACTGCATTCACTCCCCAGAACATTATAAAGTTGACGTGGTTCTTCCATCTTTCTAAAATCTGGCTAGGAGCCTCCAATCAACTGTTTGGCAGATGTTAACCAGAATCAGAGGTCTCCGCACAAACAGCTACAGAAGGAAAGTTCAACAAGAAATCAATAACAACACTACACAGACCCTGTTTTATAGCTTTGACTCAGCTATGGAGCACATTTTTAACAGAAGAGAAGAAAAAGTGTCGTTCTCCAAGGCAGCTGGTGGCTCTCATTCTTTAAGGGTTTGCTGTTTGCAAAAAAAAAAAAAAATCCAATTTTTAATTTATTTTGTTTATTTTTTTGCTTCCTTATGTTTTGCTGCTGTTTTGAAAAACTGCATTTAAGCTGAAGGTTTTTTTTCTGTATTTTTTCTCCCCACTTTTTTTCCCCTTAAAGCCAGAGAATGAGCAAGGTCGTAGAACTTCTCTAGAAAAGTTCACTCGCAGTGTGGTAAGTTCCTTATTTTTTTTTCTTTCCTCGGCATTTTACTTTTAGTTGTGGGGTGTTGGTGCTTAACTTTTTAGTTCTTTTTTAATTTTTTGGCAGCTAGCCTTTTTGCAGCTTTTCTTTTAATTCAGTCGCTCATCAAAACTGTAGCTCTTAAGAAAGGGTTGTGGGGGGGAGGGGAGCAGAATTCCATAGTGTGCAATCTGGATAAAAATCACCACATCAATAGGCCAATTTTGGTTAGCGTTAAAAGGCAGGTTGTGGTTTTGCTATTTTCACACTACAATATTTGTTATGGCTTACCCTGCACATTGTAGTAGGACAGCATGGTTATAATAGCGTTATTTGTATTGTATCCATATTGATTTCTATGCATGGTTAATGATAACGTATATATAAACACATATATACCCATATTGCACCTTTTATGTATCAACTGCAACAACTTCCTTGGTAGCCCAGATTTGTTGGTGGTGTTGTGAGAAGGTGATGTATGATGATGAAGATGATAGTCAGAATGCGGTTGAATCTGTAAGAAGCTACTGTTCAGTACAAGATTTTGTGAAAAGAACATGATCTTTCTTACATTTTCACACACCTGTGTAATGAAGGAATTGTACGATGTGTAGATACAGTACATATGCTTGTATTTGTGTGTGTACATACATGTATGTGTATTTTTATATAATACATACGCATGCACCATATATATAAAGATAAAATATTTGGATACACAGATAGAAAGGGGAAACTACTCAGGTAAGTGTGAGCTATAATACAATGTGTAGGCATCAAGGGGTTCTTTCTGATGCTGTCATGCTAACTATACAAGCGAAACTCAGTTGTGACATCAGATATGTCTGCAGACTCCAAAGATGTGTGTTATCTCTACTGGCAGGTTTCCTCTGTAGTGCTTTAATATAGTTAATGCATATGGGAGACATAAAAAACCCCATGTTTACAACACAATCATATACAAAATATTACTCAGCCAATCTGTGTGTGTGCATTCTAAAATTGTCAGAAAGCGAGAGAGAAGAAAACAAAAAGAAATATAGTATAGATATTTTTACACTTGGAGCCAGATTCTGCTCCCAGTTATGCTCATATATACTGAGAGTAAGTCAGTGACTTCTGTGGAGTAACTGGTTTTACAGTAGCATAATATGGTTCTGAGAGCAGAATATGGTATTTAGGATTTTGATTTCAAGATTAGTATGAAAATCTCATCTCGAAGTACTAGGGTTATGATATAAAATATAGTCAAGGCAATCATCATAGATTGATCTATAGTTTAGGTATTGCAGTAAACTGTAAATCATGTCCTTGCATTTTATAGCTGGTATAAATTGGTTTAGCTGTACTTTAATTTCTATGGATCCAAGCCAATTTACATCACCTGAAAATCTGACCCATATGATTTTTAACCTGTCATTGTCACTTTAAACAAAATAATTGTTCTTGTTTAAAATCTTATGAGATCAATAAGCTGTTTTAAACAACACAGGAAACTGGATTTTTGATAATATTACAGACTACTAATTTTTCCCCCTTATGCCTATTGTCATGTGATCAAAACTCTTTTGGCCTGATTTTTCAGTTACACTGTTTGTGCACTAGAGACAGGGCTGGGGGGGGGGGGCGAGAGATGATAGTTTTAAGCCATCTTTGTGCTCACTGTATTCAGGACCCAGGCAAGCACTGACAAGGCCTCTGATGTAAATTGGGGCTATTCTAATTTATGGTCTGCTTCCACAGGCCACTTAAGTGCCCTGGGAAACTGAGAGTAGACATAAGCGAGTGCAGCCCACCCATGTTCTAACATGTCCACAATCTGCCTTCTTTACTGTGCGTTGAGAGCACAGACAGCACCAAGCCTTTTTGTTGGTACTACATCAGCTGAGGAGGACCTCTGAACCTAGGTACTACATCAGCTGAGCAGGACCTCCCTGGGGACTGTATCCACACCATTTAAGTCTCTTTATGTTGCCAGAAAACCATAAAATGAGCCTTAGTGTAAGTGAAAATTGGACCCTCAATATTTCTCTGTTGTGACTTATTATATGTCATAGTTCCTTGTTGTCAGGGGCTGGGAAGTGGGTGGTCTGACACACTGGTCAGGGCAGGAGTTGGGCAATGGGAGCAAGGATCAGAACCAGAGGATGGAATCCAGAGTCAAAGCCAGGAATCAGAGCCGAAGGTCAGGACCAGACTCAGAGGCCAGAGCTGAATTAGAGTCAGGGAGTCAAGCCAAGGGTCAGAGAACAGAAGCAGGAACCAGGAAAAAGGCAGGGATGAAGTCAGGAACCAGCATCAAGGCTGGGAGTAGCAACAGCAAGCCAGGATCCACTTTGTTGCACAGACAGTGTCTTGTATCCCCTTCTGGGTTAAATAGTGTACCTGGTCCAATCAGGGGCTCCAGAGATCCTCCAACCAAGGCCTTGTGGCATGGGTGGTACTTTCAGTGGAATGTAAAGTGCTAGGGCTCCTAATATGCCAGTCCCTGGCAGGCTGTTGGGTGGAGTTGTGAATGTGGCAGCAGCCCATGGGCCCGGGTTCAGGACCTGTGGCTCCTCACACTTGATTGATAAATATAGAGGTGTGAAAAGAGAGATTCACAGTACTGGAGAAAAGGGCAAACATTTATTTTGTTATATGGTTTCTTCAAACCACAAAATATTTTGCAGTTTTTGTCTCATGTTTTAGGTAAAAATGAAATACAAGCTTTTGTTGCTTCCAAAATGCCTTCTCAGGTGGGTGAAATGCTTTGTGGGCTCAGTCCCTAAGCTCTTAAAAATAGTGTCATGTTCTGAGGTTCTTGCTATCCTGGATGATGTAGTTTAACTCCAGACCAGGTAGACTACTATCAGAAAAGACGCCATGGCACCCTACTAGCCAGACCGAAACTTGGAGCCTTCAGGGAAGACAAGTGAGGAGTAAGGAAGAGCAAGACCTTATTAAGATGATTCTTTTCATCCTGAACCTTAATTTCTACAAATCCATAAAGCCAGGACTTCTCATGGGGTAGTTTTGACTCAGAAGGAGGTTCACAGATGAAATTGCATAAAATCTTTTCTTAGTGTAAAATCTTTTCTTACTGTAAAATGTGCCAAGTTTCCGCAGAAGCCAGATACCACCATTTTCACATTAAACCCAACAGAAATGGCAACATTTTGCCCTTCAGCAGCTTTCAGAATTGTCAGAAAAACAAATGTTTCATGTTTTACTTACAAATGTTCCTGAAGCAATGATTGATATCTTTGCACAACTACACGGGGAGGGTACTCATTACTCCACGACCCTTATGTAACAAAGGGTATATTCAGCAGTTGCTCCCCAGTGGAGCTCCACATTGCCACCAAAGGGAGTTCTACCTGCAGAATCAGGGCATTATATTTCATGTCCCGGCTCACTTGACCTGATAACTCACAACATGCCAGATATCCTCAGACTCCTCAACTTCTCTTATGAAATATTTGCAGCTCATATTTTCATTGTTATTTTCCTTTCTGCTTCTGAGCCTCAGGCCTCCTCCAAGCAGTCAGGAAGTAACACATGGGCAATGACATTGTCACTGTACATTGTGGCAGCCCCTGCATCATCAACACTGCTGTCTATTCACACCCATGCACTCTCCCTTCAAGCTCTGGCTTTACCCCAGCTGTACCACAGCCAGGGGGAACAGCAGTACAGTCTTAGTACCAAATGTCACAGCCACCAGTGCAACATTGGTGGTCCATATATATACTGTGGAGCAGATCTCACAGATGTTCTCTGCACAGAATTGTCACTGATTTCACATGAGAGTTCCGTAAGTGGAGCAAATGCAAAGTTCTCTTCTAATGTAGGGTGAGTCCTTAAAAATATATGGACAGATATACAGGTCTGATGTAAGCATCTGCAACACTTCTGCCAGGTGGAGTCGGCAGCAACAAGGGCCAGGTTCAATATCTAGGGATTCCTCAAAACGGAACTGGCTCAAGCCACACCTGGTAATCCGGGAAAATTAAACACCACCTTTGGGTGCTTCTAAGAAGCAATACTTCCCCTGTCACAAGCACTGACTCTGTGTAGAGCAAGGAAAACTTTTAATAAACGGGGAAAAGGAACCCAGCATTAATTTGGGAAAACACCACTACCACAATTTGAAAGCAAATGACCATGAGCAAGCAAACACCCCAGAGCATGCTGGGCAGTGTCCTTTGCCTCAGTTTCTCACCTTTCAGCATGAAAGTCCAACAACAAATGTTCCTTTAACATATCACTCCTCTCTCCCTCCACTGCACCCCACTCACAGTTGCTGTCCATGGTCAGTGAAGACCCACCGTTCAGAGGTACATTCATATGAGTTCACCGCCCATCTAGGGGAAGCGGGGAAGCATCAAGCAATGCCTCAGCTACTGCACTGCGGCTGCAACTGGCTCACAGTGGTTGCCATTCACTGTGCTGCCACCGTTAGTCACTCGGCCACCACTATCCCACTGCCACCGCACTCTGCTACCTCTGTCTCTCTGCTGCAACATGATGGTCTGAGGTTCCACCACTAAACCCAGTCTCAGTGATTTCAGAGGGTAGTGGGGAACCTCACTGCTAGTGCAGGCTGTGCAGTGACTTTCACTGCAACACTATTCCACACCTGGGTAAGGCTCAGCACCTGGTTATTACTGATTTCAGCGCTAGTGATCGCTGAACAAAAAAAGGACTCTCAATGGAGTCCAATCAGCTCTGTCTTTAAACAGTACAAAGGGGAGAGTCAAATGTTGTCCAGGGCTGCTTAGGCAGAGCCCACACCCCTATGTCAGAACACCTGTATCCACACTCTCTCCTTCACTGGGATTTGGTATCCCTAACCCCTACTTAGTGAGTGAGATTCAGTTTAGGGGGAATTCCTCATTCAGGGCAGGTTAAGTGCAGTTCTGCTATCCTTTTTTCATACAATAAGGTTAACATTTCATTACCACTGCACGCAATACTGAAGTGATCTGTAACCCAACACCAGCCAAAAGTGATCATTTTGGCAAAGCAGCTCCACCATGCTACGCACTTAGGCAGAGTAGGCATGTCTATCGAAACACAGTCTGTTCCTGAAGTCTTTTTCCCCAGCTCAACACTAGGTATCAGGGGAGAGCTCATTCAGACCCTACTTACACATCCATCAAGATTCACCCGGCCCATTGGGCCACATATTTGATGGTCATTCTTTGAAAGCATAATTCAAAACCTATAATCTTTTAAACCTTTCAAAGGGGCCTTGGGAAGATTCTTGTGGAGTAAATCTAGGGGGCAGTCACAGTCAAGGTGGGCAGGACTTTGCAGATCTGACAGCCTCTTGCTTCAATGTGCCTTCTAATCCACCTCATTTTAACAAAGATGGCACTGTGCAAGTGGCAGGTTTAACTTAAGACAGTTTTCTTCAGTGTATGGCAAGGAGTGACATAACCAAAGCTGAGTTATCCTTTTTGTGCTCACAAGTATAGATAAATGACATCATAAAATCAGACATCATGTATCATATTATAAATAGCACCCGGTATTAAGGGTTATAACTTAATTTTAAGCACACACACACACACATAAATCCATATGATCTACATTTCTCTCCTCTGACATGTGTGATCATCTTACTAATTAAAAATAGCCTACCAGTGCTATTTTTAGTCATGCAGTCTCAGCCTAGTTGTTTAAACCGCTGTAGTTTCCCATCTGCTTTGGAAATGATTTAATAATCAGACAGGCAGAAGCTTAGTTTTCATAAGCTGGGATGATCCATCAGGGCCATGAGTAGAAGAAAAATATATTTTAATGAATACATGGAGGGAAAACAGTGGTGTTTTTATATTACAGTGAAAGCCATTGGGTCCATTCCTGTCTTGTTGCTGGTAGCACATAATATTTCCCACATTTAATAAAAGGAGAAACAGATGATGGTTCCCTCATAGCATGCTTCAGCTTCTTGAATATTTCCATTGCCTGAAGTCCAACTGGTAGTTAGTCCAGTGCCAATTCTGAGATTAAAACCATGATTTCCATCCTTCGCAGGATGCATATGTGTGACTACCAGAGCTGAGCTTAAGCTATAAAGTTCAGATCAGAAGCCAAACTCTTCTAAAATTGTAACATTCCAGGAGGCTACCACCATGAGAAAACCAGCATGAAAGCAAGTGACAATATTGAGCACTAGGGGCCCCACATTTTATTCCTACTTGACATTTATATGAACAAAAAGAGCACTTGCAGGTACAATAGCTAGGATTTTTTTGTAAATGACCAGGAGTATCAGTCTTCATGCTTCAGGCCATAAAATGGTCACCAGTCGTGGTCGAAAATGAATTCTAGCCAGGGGATAGTTTTGTATGGCTTAGGTTTATTTGGGTGTTTCAAAACTTTTCTCTAATTCATTAGCCACTGTAAGGAGATAGGATACTGGCCTAAACAGACCATTGGTCCTAACGGGTATGGCAGTTCTTATGTACTTCTCTTCCGCTTAATGAATATTGCAAAGATAGTTGTATGGACAAAGAGAAGTAAAAATGTGCCACTGGCAGCATCACCTATCAAGTGTCTGCCAATGCAATGGTGGTGCCTGTCAAATACCAGCCCAAACCAAAGTGCCTAGCCATAGAGCAAGTGTACAGGATGTAATAGTTGATGCCAAGTCATTGGCCTGGGAAGGTGTATACGTCATACTTCTGGCTAAAACAGTAAGCATGTTGTGAAGGATAATTATTAGTGCTTATGGAACAATCCCCTCATGTACATGCTCTCTCTCTCTCTGCTAATGCAGTGGAATTTATGTTTAAGTGTCATTTGTATAAACTTGTTACAGAATGTTTCATAGCTGCTTACAGCCTATGTATGCTCATACAAGTTAAATGTAGATTACAATACATCTCATACAGTTAGCATCTGTATGGTGTAGTAAAACATGAAGTGAAAAGGAATCCAACAGTCAGAGAGAATGAATGAATTCAGGGAAATTCAAAGAATCAGGGAGAGGAGTTTTTTTAATGAGTAGGTTAGAAGTCCTAGATCATGGAAAAGAGATGAGTTTAGAGATGGGGTATGGAAAGGATCAAGGAGTCAGGTGCAGAGAGGCAGGGGAGCTCTTCCAAATGGTGAGTGCAGCCAAATGTAGAAAGACACGGGGTTAGGGAGATAGAAATCTAGTATTTCAAGTGCCTAGGAAACAGGCTGGAGATTAAAAATATGAAATTAAAGATTCATTTAATGACTCTGAAGGAACCTGAAAACTAAGGCGATACTGGATTAGCAAATGGACATCAAGCCATCTAAGAGCAGGGGAATGTTTCAATGTCTAAGTACAAATGAAGAGATTAGCAGACACATTTTGGCCATATTTTCTGCTGGTGTATATGGGTGCAGCTCCATTGGCCATTAAGGACAGACCTACAACAGTCAAAATGAGAGGAGGAGAAGACAGGAAAAGTTGATGCTCCTATTGCTTTTGTTATCACTGACTGGTGGACTTGTGTTCTTCTCAGTACATAAGCACAGTGGGCAGCATTCTGGATGTCCTCAAGACACAGCATGCCATGGTTCCTCCCTGGTTTTGTTTAGATGTCTTCTGTTCCGCTGATAGGGCTTACATCTTTAAGAGTGATTGTGACACATGATCTTCTTATGATTGGTACAGCTATTACCATGCTGGGTGGCCAACTAATTTCTAACTGGAATCTAACATTCTCTCCCATTTGCAGTAGTGGTGTCAGGAACCTAGCCTGTAGCAGAGCCGTCTTCTGGCAACCTAATGATGGCTTCTTACTACCCTGTGTTGACTATTGAGCTCTGAACAAAGTGACAGTCCAAAACCACTACCCTTTGCCACTTATTAATGAACTCATTGGAACCGTTCTGTCACAACATACTGTGTCTCATAACCAACTTCATCCCTATGCCTTTTATTCATGAAAACTAACCCGACTGAGAAGAATTATGATGTTTGGGACAAGAAACTACTTGCGATAAAGACAGCATCCGAAGAATGGAGGCACCTTCTAGAGGGAGCTCAGTTCCTGGTTCAGGTCCTTAGCAACCACAAGAATCTGGAATATCTCCAAACAGCTCAGAACCATAACCAGTGACAGATCCACTGGTCACTGTTTTCTGCCAGATTCAATTTCATCATCATCTACCATATTGGATCAGGAAATGGGAAGGCAGACACCTTGTCCTACAAGGATGAATATACTGAGTCAGATACAGCTCCCTTGGCTACTATTTTATGCCCTTCAAATTTTATTCGAGGGTTAACAAACAGGGACCTGATGTCCCTCCTCTGGTGCCTGCTTCCCCAAGACCTCCAAGCTACTAAAATCTGACAGACCCTAGATTATCCTAATTATCTGCCTAGCTCAGTATTTCATTTGAAGGATGGTCTGCTTTATTGTAGAAGGTGCCTTGTACATCCTAGAGGACCAGCGCAGTCTCAAGATGTTAAAGTTGTATCATGATACACCAGTTGCTGGCCACTTCGGCCACTTCAAAACTCAAGACCGAGTTATGGAATTTCTATTGGCCATGGTTGATTACTGACATTAAGAGGTATATTAGTTCATATGGTCTCTGCTGTTGAAGCCAGTGCCCACATGCCAAACCACTCATTCTTCCATAGTCTTTGCCTATCCCATCTTGACCCTGGTCATTGGTATCCTTGGATTTCATCGTGAAGCTACCTCATTTCCAGTGTTGCATGGTTATCCTCATCACTGTTCATCTCCTCATTAAGATGGCATACTTTATTTCCATTTGCTCCATCACAGCCTCCCTGGAAATTACCTATATTTTCCTAGATCAGATTTTTCAGCTCTATGGTCTCCTGACCAGAATAGTCTCAGATTGAGATTTACAATTCACTTCCTGGTTTTGGCACAAACTCTGCAATCTCTTAAGAATGGAACCACTTACCTCCTCATCCTATCAACCATGGACCAATGGGCAGACAGAACAAATGAACCAGATCCTTGAACAATACCTCCACTGCTTTCTCAATTATCATCAAGATGACTGGGTTGTCCTTCTGCCATATGCATCGTTTGCATACAACAACTCCACCCATGCATCTACCTGACTTAAAATGTACTATGGAAATTATGATTTCCGTCCTTGCCTCCAGTCAGCTGCACCTACAGATTCCAAAGTCCCTGCTGCAGCAGATCTAGTTGCCCACCTTTAAGAGCTTACCAAACACCTAGAAGCTGCCAAGGAGAGTTACAAACATCATGCCAGCCAACAAATGCCAAGCCACACCAACCATGTCAGTGGAAGATGCGCACATCCTTCAGCCAAATTGGACCACCAGGACCTAGGCCCATTTAAGATCATGGAACAAATTAGCCCTGTAGCATTTAGTCTCCAGTTCCCAGAATTCTTGAAGGTCCACCCAGTTTTCTATGTGTCCTGTCTGAAACATTATGTAGAGAATCCCTTTCCTGAGAATCACTGTGCTTCCTCACTCTCTCCCTGTAAATGTCCAGGGCCAAGAGGAGTACAAGGTTAGGGAAATACTGGACTTTAAGTGAATTCAAGCCAAATGCTATTATCAGGTGGACTGGGAAGGCTATGGACCAGAAGAGCAATCATGGGAGCTGGTAGAAAACATCCATGCTCCAGAACTCGTACCTGCCTTCCATCAGAAATACACTCTAAAACCTGGTCCCATGGCTCCGATGAGGCTCCCTTGAGGTGGGAGTAATGTCATGGGCCTAGCCTGCAGCATAGCCAATCTCTTGGCAACCTGGTAGAACACATCTGGCCCTGATAGAAGCTGTCTGGCTGTGCCACCTGATAATTGGTTGAAGGAATCAGGAGGCTGATAGTTAAGTTCAGTAACAGCAGCAGTTCAGTGGCTGTTCAACTTATTCCTAGCACACAGCTGCACTTGGACCTGTCCCTCCATCTGTGTTCTCTAGCCTTGCTCCAGCCCCAACCTGTACCTGCTCCTGCTCAAGCTCCTGGCTTCTTCCTGACTCTGGACTCCCGACTCAGACCCTCAGCTTCGCCTTCTGACTGCACTGCCATTAACCCTTTGGCTTAGGCTTCGGTTTTTGACTCCTGGCTCTGACCCTCTTCTATGCTTTCTGACTGTGACTCCAGTTAATCCTTTGGCTTAGGCTTTGGTCTCTGACACCCAGCTACAACTCTTGACTTCACTCTTCATAGAATCATAGAATCATAGAATATCAGGGTTGGAAGGGACCTCAGGAGGTCATCTAGTCCAACCCCCTGCTCAAAGCAGGACCAATCCCCAATTAAATCATCCCAGCCAGGGCTTTGTCAAGCCTGACCTTAAAAACTTCTAAGGAAGGAGATTCTACCACCTCCCTAGGTAACACATTCCAGTGTTTCACCACCCTCTTGGTGAAAAAGTTTTTCCTAATATCCAACCTAAACCTCCCCCACTGCAACTTGAGACCATTACTCCTTGTCCTGTCATCTTCTACCACTGAGAATAATCTAGAACCATCCTCTCTGGAACCACCTCTCAGGTAGTTGAAAGCAGCTATCAAATCCCCCCTCATTCTTCTCTTCTGCAGACTAAACAATCCCAGTTCCCTCAGCCTCTCCTCATAAGTCATGTGTTCCAGACCCCTAATCATTTTTGTTGCCCTTCGCTGGACTCTCTCCAGTTTATCCACATCCTTCTTGTAGTGTGGGGCCCAAAACTGGATACAGTACTCCAGATGAGGCCTCACCAATGTCGAATAGAGGGGAACGATCACGTCCTTCAATCTGCTCGCTATGCCCCTACTTATACATCCCAAAATGCCATTGGCCTTCTTGGCAACAAGGGCACACTGCTGACTCATATCCAGCTTCTCGTCCACTGTCACCCCTAGGTCCTTTTCCGCAGAACTGCTGCCTAGCCATTCGGTCCCTAGTCTGTAGCTGTGCATTGGGTTCTTCCGTCCTAAGTGAAGGACCCTGCACTTATCCTTATTGAACCTCATCAGATTTCTTTTGGCCCAATCCTCCAATTTGTCTAGGTCCCTCTGTATCCTATCCCTGCCCTCCAGCGTATCTACCACTCCTCCTAGTTTAGTATCATCCGCAAATTTGCTGAGGGTGCAATCCACACCATCCTCCAGATCATTTATGAAGATATTGAACAAAACCGGCCCCAGGACCGACCCCTGGGGCACTCCACTTGACACCGGCTGCCAACTAGACATGGAGCCATTGATCACTACCCATTGAGCCCGACAATCTAGCCAACTTTCTACCCACCTTATAGTGCATTCATCCAGCCTATACTTCTTTAACTTGCTGACAAGAATACTGTGGGAGACCATGTCAAAAGCTTTGCTAAAGTCAAGAAACAATACATCCACTGCTTTCCCTTCATCCACAGAACCAGTAATCTCATCATAGAAGGCGATTAGATTAGTCAGGCATGACCTTCCCTTGGTGAATCCATGCTGACTGTTCCTGATCACTTTTCTCTCATGTAAGTGCTTCAGGATTGATTCTTTGAGGACCTGCTCCATGATTTTTCCGGGGACTGAGGTGAGGCTGACTGGCCTGTAGTTCCCAGGATCCTCCTTCTTCCCTTTTTTAAAGATTGGCACTACATTAGCCTTTTTCCAATCATCCGGGACTTCCCCCATTCGCTACGAGTTTTCAAAGATAATGGCCAGTGGCTCTGCAATCACAGCCGCCAATTCCTTTAGCACTCTCGGATGCAACTTGTCCGGCCCCATGGACTTGTGCACGTCCAGCTTTTCTAAATAGTCCCTAACCACCTCTTTCTCCACTGAGGGCTGGCCATCTACTCCCCATGCTGTGATGCCCAGCGCAGCAGTCTGGGAGCTGACCTTGTTCGTGAAGACAGAGGCAAAAAAAGCATTGAGTACATTAGCTTTTTCCACATCCTCTGTCACTAGGTTGCCTCCCTCATTCAGTAAGGGGCCCACACTTTCCTTGGCTTTCTTCTTGTTGCCAACATACCTGAAGAAACCCTTCTTGTTACTCTTGACATCTCTTGCTAGCTGCAGCTCCAGGTGCGATTTGGCCCTCCTGATTTCATTCCTACATGCCCGAGCAATATTTTTATACTCATCCCTGGTCATATGTCCAACCTTCCACTTCTTGTAAGCTTCTTTTTTATGTTTAAGATCTGCTAGGATTTCACCGTTAAGCCAAGCTGGTCGCCTGCCATATTTACTATTCTTTCGACTCATCGGGATGGTTTGCCCCTGTAACCTCAACAGGGATTCCTTGAAATACAGCCAGCTCTCCTGGACTCCTTTCCCCTTCATGTTAGTCCCCCAGGGGATCCTACCCATCCGTTCCCTGAGGGAGTCGAAGTCTGCTTTCCTGAAGTCCAGGGTCCGTATCCTGCTGCTTACCTTTCTTCCCTGCGTCAGGATCCTGAACTCAACCAACTCATGGTCACTGCCCCCCAGATTCCCATCCACTTTTGCTTCCCCCACTAATTCTTCCCGGTTTGTGAGCAGCAGGTCAAGAAAAGCTCCCCCCCTAGTTGGCTCCTCTAGCACTTGCACCAGGAAATTGTCCCCTACGCTTTCCAGAAACTTCCTGGATTGTCTATGCACCGCTGTATTGCTCTCCCAGCACATATCAGGAAAATTAAAGTCACCCATGAGAACCAGGGCGTGCGATCTAGTAGCTTCTGCGAGTTGCCGGAAGAAAGCCTCATCCACCTCATCCCCCTGGTCCGGTGGTCTATAGCAGACTCCAACCACTACATCACTCTTGTTGCTCACACTT
Organism: Natator depressus; assembly: GCF_965152275.1. Classification (NCBI taxonomy): domain Eukaryota; kingdom Metazoa; phylum Chordata; order Testudines; family Cheloniidae; genus Natator; species Natator depressus. The sequence goes on from NC_134239.1 coordinate 66,752,350, forward strand.
CTAAACTTAATCCATAGACACTCAGGTTTTTCTGCAGTTTCGTACCGGAGCTCTGAGCATTCATACTGCTCCCTTACATACAGTGCTACTCCCCCACCTTTTCTGCCCTGCCTGTCCTTCCTGAACAGTTTATAACCATCCATGATAGTACTCCAGTCATGTGAGTTATCCCACCAAGTCTCTGTTATTCCAATCACGTCATAATTCCTTGATATCACCAGGACCTCCAGTTCTCCCTGCTTGTTTCCAAGGCTTTGTGCATTCGTATATAAGCACTTGAGATAACCTGCTGATCGCCCCTCATTCTCAGTATGAGGCAGGAGCCCTCCCCTCACAGACGTTCCTGCCTGTGTTTCCTCCCGGTATCCCGCTTTCCCACTTACCTCAGGGCTTTGGTCTCCTTCCCCCGGTGAACCTAGTTTAAAGCCCTCCTCACTAGGTTAGCCAGCCTGCTCGCAAAGATGCTCTTCCCTCTCTTCGTAAGGTGGAGCCCGTCTCTGCCCAGCACTCCTTCATGGAACACCATCCCATGGCCAAAGAATCCAAAGCCTTCTCTCCGACACCACCTGCGTAGCCATTCACTCTTGGACCCTCCCTGTCTGGATTCAGCACTAACTGGTAGGCTGGACTCTTGCTCCAACCACTAGGCCAGACTGCACATGACTCAGTCGTCAACAGGTGGTAACTGTTTGGTGTTATTGTGGTAGTAATTCTTTCATCCTAGTTTCCTGGCATTTAGTTCTTTCATTACAACTTCAGGTTTTAATTGACTTTGACTCAAGAAGCTTGTTATATGTTGGCACTAAATTATAGGGGGGAGGTTTGGTTTGGTTTTTCTCTTTCAACCCATAAGTCTCGAATTGTGATCCCAATACAATGCTAGGTATGGAGCTCTTTGAGTCCTCTAGGATTTTTATTTTTAAAATCAATTCTCTGCTGTTTGTATTGAGTTTTATGCTAACTGATTTAGCTTCATTTTAAGGGATATGTGTGGTGTTTGTGAACTGAGACATCAACGAGAATTGCCAGCATAACCCACTCATGAGTTGCAGACTCCCATGGAATCCTATCATGAGCGTGCTGCAATGAACAATATGTTGTTATGCTGCTACTTAATGTGTTGTGCAACAGATCAGGTATTTTTTTTTTAAAAATGAGTAACTACTTCACTGATAAGAGGTAATCTAATCTTTCTCGTTTAATCCAAATAAACTTTTGCCAAACCTTGGACTGAGGTTGTTCAGGAATTCGGGATAGTTTCAGTGGTTCTCTTCGTTTTGTTTCCTGTACTAACTGCAGATTTTACGCTTGATAATTTATTGTCAGTGGGATCGTTCATGCCTTACCAGAGTAACCACTATTCTTACATTTGCCCAGCATCCAGATGGGTATTGTGGGTTAGGCTTAGCATTTCTGACTTTATGTTGTGAGGTGTTATGACTTGGATGGACCATTCTTGGAGTGAGAGGATATTTCATATTACCTGCCCGTCCCTGGGAAGGTTTGTTAATTAGTGCTCATGGTGATGGCAGTTTTTGTGATTTAGGCACCTGTCCACTTGGAGCTGGGCTTAAACCATTTCACACAGGCCACCAAGCAAAAGTAAGATTATTAGAGCTCTAATTTACCACCAGCCTAGACAAGATTTGAACTGTCAGCCTACAGGTTCCGGCCATGCTCCAGCCTATTAGCATATCATTTATCTGTCTAGGCTACTTAGGGAATTTTTAAACACCCTGAAAGCTACTGCAGGACACAGATAGAACTATGAAAATTGAGACTTTGGTATCATGAACACTGACTGTCAGTATAAATCCTGTGGATACATCTTCCTGAGGCTTCTCCTCACATCAGAGGCACAGAGCCATGCTACTGGCATCTACACTACCCTTCATCCTGGTGTTGTGGGTGTGAGCAGGGAAAAGAGGCATGGCCGTAGCATTCCTATATTCTATCTATACTCAGTTGCTGGGGTTATTGGCAACCATGGGTAATTTAGGGCAGATTTGCTGCTGATCTAACATATTCCAGGAGCTAGGCTGGCTCCAGGATTGGAGGAGTCTAAAGATGCATCTTTGTTTTGTGACACCCTTTTTTGGTATAGAGATGTAGGAAACCATTTTAGAAGCCCTTTGTTCATTTTTAAATGTATTTCACAATAGGCTCAGACTGATAAATGTTTAATGCGTGATTAAGAGTTGCAATAGTGGGTCCCTGTTAGCCAATCAGCCTGCAGTAGCTGTAAGAGTATTTGTATACTAAAATTCTATTGTCTAGAATGCTGTGAAAACTGATATGCACAAGTCATAGATCTCTGAAAAATCACGGAAGAGGGGAGAGATTCCAGAAGACTGGGAAAGGGCAAATATAGTGCCAATCTATAAAAAGGGAAATAAGGACAACCCGGGAATTACAGACCAGTCAATTTAACTTCTGTACCTGGAAAGATAATGGAGCAACTAATTAAGCAATCAATTTGCAAACATCTAGAAGAAAGTAAGGTGATAACTAACTGTCAACATGGATTTGTCAAGAACAAATCTTGTCAAAGCAAACTGATAGCTTTCTTTGACAGGGTAACAAGCCTTGTGGATAGGGGGAAGTGGTAGATGTTGACTTTAGTAAGGCTTTTGATATTGTCTCACATGACCTTCTCATAAACAAACTAGGGAAATGCAACCTAGATGGAGCTATTCTAAGGTGGGTGCACAACTAGTTGGAAAACCGTTCCCAGAGAGTAGTTATCAGTAGTTCACAGTCATGCTGGAAGGGCATATCGAGTGGGGTCCTGCAGGGATAAGTTCTGGGTCCGGTTCTGTTCAATATCTTCATCGGTGATTTAGATAATGGCATAGAGAGTACACTCATAAAGTTTGCAGATGATACCAAGCTGGGAGGGTTTGCAAGTGCTTTGGAGGATAGGATTAAATTCAAAATAATCTGGACAAAGTGGAGAAATGGTCTGAAGTAAATAGGCTGAAATTCAATAAGGACAAATGCAAAGTACTCCACTTAGGAAGGAACAATCAATTGCACACATACAAAATGGGAAATGACTGCCTAGGAAGGAGTACTGTGGAAAGATATCTGAGGGTCATAGTGGACCACAAGCTAAATATGAGTCAACAGTGTAACACTGTTGCAAAAAAAGCAAACATAATTCTGGGATGTATTAGCAGGAATGTTATAAGCAAGACATGAGAAGCAATTCTTCCATTCTATTCCACGCTGATTAGGCCTCCATTGGAGTATTGTGTCCAGTTCTGGGCGCCACATTTCAGGAAAGATGTGGACAAATTGGAGAAAGTCCAGAGAAGAGCAACAAAAATGATTAAAGGTCTAGAAAACATGACCTATGAGGGGAGATTGAAAAAATTGGGTTTGTTTAGTCTGGAAAAGAGAAGACCGAGGGGAGACATGATAACAGTTTTCAAGTACATAAAAGGTTGTCATAAGGAGGAAGGAGAAAAATTGTTCTTCTTGTCCTGTCCTCAGAGGTTAAGAAGCAATGGGCTTAAATTGCAGGAAATGAGGTTTTGGTTGGACATTAAGAAAAACTTCCTAACTGTCAGAGTGGTTAAGCACTGGAATAAATTGCCTAGGGAGGTTGTGGAGTCTCCATCATTGGAGATTTTTAATAGCAGGTTAGACAAACACCTGTCAGGGATGATCTAGATAATACTTAGTCCTGCCATGAGTGCAGGGGACTGGATTAGATTACCTCTGTAGCTCCCTTCCAGTCCTATGATTCTATATATGTATTAGTGAAATCTATTTAGATAATAATGTAGGACTTTACATGGTAGCTGGCTGCAGGATTTTTGCTATATTTGTTAAATATTCACCAGGCTAGAGTCAACAGCTGACGGTAGAGGCTGGTGACATCTGAAAACAAGTAGTCAAATTTGATGTGTAAAAGTGAATTTTAGAGCCAATTTCCAGCAGTAGATAGAGAGTAGAGTACACAGTGTCTAATTCAAATAGGAGGGACACTGCCTGACCTGGGGGAAATTATATGACAATAACAGAATCAAAATATTCTAGTGATAATGTGAACCACAAGAGTCAGTGAAACCCAGAGAACCTTAAAGTCACCATTCTTCTGTTTTTTAATTTATATTATACATAAATCAGACTCCTGGGTCTATGCCCCACATGGGATGCCATTCCTTCCTTGCTTTGCTGTACCCTGTCCCACGCACAACCTTTTGCCTCTCCCTACTATCCCCACCCTGCATATTATGCAGTCCTTTCCCTGCTGCCTCCCTTTTTGCCACTTTCATACCCCCACCTCTTTTACTTTACCCCTAGCTCTTGGTCACTGCTGCTGCCTCATGCTACTCTGTTCATTATGTGCGCTCATTTTGTCTGCCATTGGAGTCATTCTTACATCACACTCCAAGAGCCCAGTCCCTCTTGTTTTAATGTCATACTCCATGAGTATGACGTCATACATGTGAAAAGTGTGGATGGGATCTCATCATTCACAGCTGAATGAATTATATTTTACATGAATTCTAATGAGATATTTTATAAATGTTTATGATGTGAACATTGTGAAAGGAGGCTTCTGGTTGGTTGATGGGTAAGTACCTGGTAGAGTCACACAACAGGCCAGGACTTTCTGCTTTTTTTAACTTATTCCCTGAAAATCGTGTAGACCTTTCAGTTCACCTTTATTTACCTGTGGCTTTCCAAACACTGGACAAATGCAACATAGATAAATAGGTGACATCATGAGAGGGCGTGGAAACTATTTGCCACTTGCACTATAAGAAAACAAATGTGCCACCTGGCCTAAAATTAAAAGTCAAAGACACCAGTGAGCAGAGAATAAATACACCCAAATTGCAACAAGCATAAAGGGGCAGTATCCTGAGATGCAAACAAAGTGGGTACCAGGAACAGTTAGCTCAGAGAGAGAGAGACTGAAATAAATGTCAAAACTTCTCAAATGTTGCATTAAGGGAGCTATCTGGAGATGAGATTGCTTTACCTTCAGGAAGGATATTTTATTAAAATAAAAATAATAGTTTGTCTGCTCAATATTTTAATCATTTTGTATTTACAGTCACTCTAAGAGGTGTGACTATACTGGAGAAAGGTACCTGCACTACTCAGGTGGCAGAAAGCAACACAATGCACCAACAGTGTGAGGGTGTCTAATATACATTCACAACATGGCCTCTGTTCAGTGTAACACTTATTATAAGTGGTTAATACCTACCACTGTAGAGGACTGTACAGACATTGTATGCACTTCATGTACTGAATATATGCTGCATGCCTGAGTATACTGCATCTATTCCCTGTATCTACATAATACTATATCTGTATTATGTATGTGCTACATGGGCTTACACAGCATGCTTTATCTACTGTAAAAATAGGCTGCATGTATTGCGTGTATGCCTCATATTCTCTTCTACACAAGGGCTCCTTTAAAGATAAGTATCCATAGTTTCTATTGGATAAGTTATTCTTCCCGTCCCTTCCTAAGAACACTGTTGTGTAGCATAGCTGGCGCAGAATGGCTGCTGTGTTACACTCCAGAGGTCGCTACATTCCAGCAGTGGGTGAGTGATCCCGATATATAGTTTGTAAAGTGCTTTTGGAGCCTTCTGGATGAAAGGCGCTACATGAAGTGTAAGAAAAAACTATTATTCCTTCGTTGTCTTTTATTCCAGCTACATTCAAGCTCTGAACTATTAAATATCAATACATTTCGGCTAGAGATTGAGTTCTGGTTGCTAAATTCAAATCCAGATTTCAAATACCCTCAAATTGACAGATTCAGTTCTGGGCTTTTCTTTGGACCCGGCTCTGATTTCAACTTAGCCTGGTCTAAATTTCCTTCTCAAAACAGGTGCAAGCAAATGAACTTTGACTTCACAAGTTTCTATTCTTTTCTTATCATGCAAGATATTTATGTGAGTAACTCCTATTTCCACTAAAGGGAGTTAAGCAATTAAAGCCCCCCTGTTCATGGTGAGAAGACTAGAACCCGATGTTGCATCTGCAGTGAAACAGTAACACAGAATGCTGGCTTCTCCTTCAACATTAAGAGGACACATTCTGCCACAGAGCTGTACACTGGCTGTAAGAATTTAGGAGTTGCATATAACATAATTCTATCTACAATTTACCTATTAGATAATATAAAAGATGGGATTTAACCCTAACCCTAACCCTTCCAGTGAACATCAGAAAATAGCATATATGTTATAACTAAAAAGAAAAGGAGTACTTGTGGCACCTTAGAGACTAACCAATTTATTTGAGCATGAGCTTTCGTGAGCTACAGCTCACTTCATCGGATGAATTCATCTTTTTGCAAATACAGACTAACACGGCTGTTACTCTGAAACATGTTATAACTAGCAATCAAGGTATTTTGTGACCTGGAGGATATTTGGGAATTACTTATTTTCACTGCTTAAACATATTAAAGAAGATAACAGCTGTTAGGAGGGAGTTCTAGACTGCTATTGTGCCATTTAAAAAAACCCCTAATCTCCTTTTATCAGCTTTGACATACAGTGGGCCAAATCCTGCAGTCCATATTGATGCAAAACTTTCACTGCAGATAATTGACCTGAGAAATTACTGCCGAATTTAACCAGCAGAATTGATTTCCAGAATCATTGTTTTCCTCTGCCAGGATATCAGGCTGGTGGTGGTTCTGGCATGGGCAAATCCTGCAGTATATTTCTATGTTCCAGATCACATATTTTTATCACAGTCCTTCTCCAGAGTTTGCTTAGGACTATGTGCCAGTGGCATAAGTTAGAGCAGCCCCTAGGCTGCTCTAACTGATACCAGGGCTGGCACAAACTAGTTCTCAGAATCAAGGATCAATAACTGCTTCTTGACAGAAGAAGATCTTTCTCTCATTACGTATGAGATCGTAGGGATGATCACCAAGATTTGCAAATGGAGCTCTAGGAATTGGTGGGTTTTGAAGTATGTCTTTGTTCTTTGCTTGTTTTGTACTTGGAGGCTATTGTACATTTTACTGCTGTTTACCATGGTAAAGTACATGCCTTGGTGAGGTAAATGTTTTAAGAATAGGACATACTCAGTAAAATTGAAAATAAAGCAGGGATGGATAATGTTAGTTTTAATTCACCTGTTGTCCAAGCATGTGCCCATAGAGTTTGTCATAAATATAAAGGGAAGGGTAACCACCTTTCTGTATACAGTGCTATAAAATCCCTCCTGGCCAGAGGTAAAACTCTTTCACCTGTAAAGGATTAAGAAGCTAAGGTAACCTCGCTGGCACCTGACCCAAAATGACCAATGAGGGGACAAGATACTTTCAAATCTGGAGTGGGGGGAAACAAAGGGTTCTGTCTGTCTGTGTGATGCTTTTGCTGGGAACAAATCAGGAATGCAAGCCTTCCAACTCCTGTAAAGTTAGTAAGTAATCTAGCTAGAAAATGCGTTAGATTTTCTTTTGTTTAATGGCTGGTAAAATAAGCTGTGCTGGAGGGAATATATATTCCTGTTTTTGTGTCTTTTTGTAACTTAAGGTTTTGCCTAGAGGGAATCTTTATGTTTTGAATCTGATTACCCTGTAAGGTATTTACCATCCTGATTTTACAGAGGTGATACTTTTACCTTTTCTTCAATTAAAATTCTTCTTTTAAGAACCTGATTGATTTTTCATTATTCTTAAGATCCAAGGGTTTGGGTCTGTGTTCACATGTACCAATTGGTGAGGATTCTTATCAAACCTTCCCCAGGAAAGAGGGTGTAGGGCTTGGGTGGGATATTTTGGGGGAAGACGTCTCCAAGTGGTCTCTTTCCCTGTTCTTTGTTTAAAACACTTGGTGGTGGCAGCATACTGTTCAAGGACAAGGCAAAGTTTGTACCTTGGGGAAGTTTTTAACCTAAGCTGGTAAGAATAAGCTTAGGGGGTCTTTCATGCGGGTCCCCACATCTGTACCCTAGAGTTCAGAGTGGGGAAGGAAGCTTGACAGGGGTATAGCGAGAAACACAACCAGGGTCAGGGGAGAGAGGGGAAAGAGCAAACACCCAAGCTATTGATTTTGGAAAAGAGTAAACTATATTCGCTCAGACTAACAGTGAGCAGTAGTTAGATAGAGTACCACGGTCAAATGTCTCCAGATAAGAGGTCCAGTCTGCAGTGTTTTGGAAGGAACTCTTGAGAATACAGTGGTTAGGAGTTGTTGGCATGGCTGGAAATGAAGTGAGCTGTTATTTGTACACCTAATGTTGAAAGCCATGCTACGTGCTTGGTTTGTATTTTCTGTAAGGCATGTTTTTGGCCGTATTGTCCATTACTTTTGTGTATACTAATTTTAATGTTTTTAATGTCTGTTTCAGAGTAACAGCCATGTTAGTCTGTATTCGCAAAAAGAAAAGGAGTACTTGTGGCACCTTAGAGACTAACCAATTTATTTGAGCATAAGCCTTCATGAGCTACAGCTTATGCTCAGATAAATTGGTTAGTCTCTAAGGTGCCACAAGTACTCCTTTTCTTTTAATGTCTGTGTGGATTTAGTGTTCAACTAAGTTATTTTACTTTATCATTATTGGATTTCTTTAACTATCTTTCATATTTATCTTTTGTTTTCTTAATTTGTTACTTATCTTATGTTGGCAACTTGTCTTTTTGTGGAAAAAGTCTAATAAAAAGAACATTAAAAAATGAAATTGCCCTAAGATCCATACAGAAATCTAACAATGAAAAGATGGACAGTGTTGGAAAATGTCTTTCTCGAGGAACAGTTTGGTGGGTAGCAACACTCTCTTGATCAATACTCAATTGATGTGCCTGTGCCACTTTAGTTAAGATTTGCTTCAGTCCAAAATGTCAAAAATATCTATCACCACATGAGAAATGTCATGTTCAAGCCTAAACCCAGGTCTGATTGAAGTGCCATTTGTTTGCCTCCAAAAGAAAGATGTACATAGCTTCAAGTCTCAGCCCTTCTGGAGGGTGATTTGCATAGAGATCAAACAAACAGGGGAAATGGCAGCAAGAAGTGGATGCGGGAGGGCGGGGGGGCAGGAAGACCGACTGTTATATCTGAATCAATTTCTTGAAGTCCTAACCTGATGTCAAAGGAGGTTGGCAGGAACTATGGACAGGAACTCTTGTAGCATTCAACTCATTTGATCTGGGTGAGTCTGGCAAGGGAAGCCCAGATGCGGGAAGCCCTCCCACATACGTCCTCTTTGCCATCCCATAACCACCAAATTCCCCATAGGATAAACACTGCCCAGGTAGGTAACTGATAGAGTGCATGCTGATTGCTGATTAGTGCATGCTGATGCTGATAATGTCTGCATGTGTCTGTGTGCTGGCCAGAGCACATTCAAGTATTCTGAAACCACAAAAACTGGCCAAAACAAAACTTTCTTTTTTTGAAGATGGTTACTTCACAACATCCTCCCAATCTCCTAGCTATGAGAACAGCAGCCAAACTAGGGAAATTCCCCTGTTGTATACAGCATTAGCAAAGTACAAGATGGGGAATAACACAACACACAAAGACGCACAATCTGTTAAAGCAGGTTAGAAAGAAATGCTGTTCTCTATTTATGCAGAAAGCCTGATGGAAAGTTTGTTTTCATTTGACTTTTTGCCTCTACAGGGCAGTTGTGTTTCATTACTATATTACACTTCATTAAGAAGCTGAATGTTAATGGAATTTTAAATCTTAGTTCAGCAGCAGGTCACCTAGGGCCCAAATCTGCAAGATGTTAATCATCTCCTGAGACATAGTGAGTACCCTTCACTTCAATAGATTTTGGCATGAGCTGAGGGTGCTCAGCACTCCAGAGGACTGGATCCCTAAGTCCCACAGCTGATCAAATAGTAGAATGGACTGGACAGTCAAAAGTCAGATTCTGAATATGAATGGCCAAAGTCCTTTTTAAGAATTCCCTGAAAATTATCTTGGGGTTAATCCAGCTTCATATTACACACTGCTTCCCTATCAGAGCCGCAGTCTGTCCCTATTTCTAAAACTGCAACTACTGCAAATGGTAGAGTTCAAGAGTAACAAACTCATTCCGCTCTATAAACAGAGCTGAGGAGTACCTTACCCACCTGCTATAGGTATGGACTGGATCCTCTCCTGGCACCTACAGTGAAGTACAACTGTGTGCAGCAGAACAGCTGAAAAAGGAACTAACCCCTTTTCCTTTCCAAAACTCTCCAGCGATACCCCTAAAGCTGGAACATACTGTTTGATTGAGAAAAGTCTGGCTAGTTGGTTGTTGCTGCTATAACTACCAAGGAAGAACATCTTGCTGCTGAAAGACTTTAGGTGGGGGGGGTTGGTTGGTGGTTTTTGTTTGTTTTTAAGATTTAGCCCCTGTTGAAGGTCTACCCCCAGGACTGTGCCCACTTTTATCCTTGACCTAAGTGGATCATCATATGTGTTTGACAGTCAGAAATCAATATTTGGTGGGTGCAGGCTGAAACCAAAAGCATATGCTGTATAAAGCCAGCCAACAGCACCATGGCAGGATGGGAGGCAAGTTGGGTTGGTTTTATTTTTGATAGATACAAATGGCAGAAAATATGTATTTTGTTTAGAACTTTTATTAAGAAAATGCAAATCCAGAGTGCCATATTTTACCGTCATAGCCACACTGACAGCCAAACCCTTAGTCAGCGCTCCCAACGAGGCAATTTTGACTGAGTCAAGACTGTGGGATTTGGCCCAAAATATCCTTTGGGGTTTTAACTTTTTTGGCATCTATCATACCTAAGTGAGGACCAATTTAACTTCTTCCAGTCTTTCTCCTGGTTGACTTCTACATCTCAGCTAGACAAGTCCCAAAGAGGAGACATGATATTGGGATCAAATTAGCACAAATACATACTACTGGACCCCTTACCTTGCAATCTGTGCATTCAGCTCTGGACCCACAATCACTGCTGTCAAGGTTCCTTCCCCACTCTGAATTCTAGGGTACAGATGTGGGGACCTGCATGAAAACCTCCTAAGCTTACTTTCACCAGCTTAGGTTAAAACTTCCCCAAGGTACAAATTAATTTTATCCTTTGCCCCTGAATTTCCACTGCCACCACCAAACTTTAACTGGGTTTACTGGGAAACGTAGTTTGGACACGTCTTTCCCCCAAAAATCCTCCCAACCCTTGCACCCCACTTCCTGGGGAAGGTTTGGTAAAAATCCTCACCAATTTGCATAGGTGACCACAGACCCAAACCCTTGGATCTTAGAACAATGAAAAAGCATTCAGTTTTCTTACAAGAAGACTTTTAATAGAAGTAAAGGAATCACTTCTGTAAAATCAGGATGGTAGATACCTTACAGGGTAATTAGATTCAAAACATAGAAAATCCCTCTAGGCAAAACCTTAAGTTACAAAAGAGACACACAGACAGGAATAGTCATTCTATTCAGCACAGTTCTTTTCTCAGCCATTTAAAGAAATCATAATCTAACACATACTTAGCTAGATTACTTACTAAAAGTTCTAAGACTCCATTCCTGTTCTGTCCCCGGCAAAAACAGCATACAGACAGAGACAGACCCTTTGTTTTTCTCCCTCCTCCCAGCTTTTGAAAGTATCTTGTCTCCTCATTGGTCATTTTGGTCAGGTGCCAGCGAGGTTACCTTTAGCTTCTTAACCCTTTACAGGTGAGAGGATTTTTCCTCTGGCCAGGAGGGATTTTAAAGGGGTTTACCCTTCCCTTTATATTTATGACAACTGCCTTCATAAATAACAGAATTTGTGTGAGAAGGATTCAGAAATCCGATTTGTCAGGGGAGGCTGATGATATCTCAAAGTGAGGCTATGAAACTGACAGCAAATTTTGCAGAAAAATGGCATTGTGATGGCATAGACTGCCCCTTTAAAGACAGTGGTACCTAGGGCCCAGCCAGCCCAGCCCAGCCCAGTCACAGGACACGGCCCTTTAAGATTTTGAAAGGTCTGATACAGAAACATAGAAGATTAGGGTTGGAAGAGACCTCAGGAGGTCATTTAGTCCAACCCCCTGCTCAAAGCAGGACGAACTCCAGCTAAATCATCCCAGCCAAGGGTTTGTCAAGCTGGGCCTTAAAAACCTCTAAGGATGCAGATTCCACCACCTCCCTAGGTAACCCAGTCCTGTGCTTTACCACCTTCCTAGTGAAATAGCTTTTCCTAATGTCCGATCTAGACCTCCCCCACTGCAACTTGAGACCATTTATCCTTGTTCTGTCATCTGCCACCACTGAGAACAGCCTGGCTCCATCCTCTGTGGAACCCCCTGTGATGGTTTCGGTCACAGAGATCTCCTTGGGACTGTCACCTGATGTGCCAAAATTACCTCTGTGCCTGTTTTCCCTGCCAGCTTGGGACTTCCAGAACCCTGCCTTGTTGAGCCAGACATGCTAGCCTGCTGCAACACAGACGCATGGTCTGGGCCACACCCCAAAAGCTGCAGACTTTAACCAAAAACAGCTCAGCAGGTTACCTCTCCAGTACCCAGATATCCAACCTCCAAATAAATCTGTTTTACTATGTATAAAGCTTATACAGGGTAAATTCACAAATTGTTTGCCCTCTATATCACTGATAGAGAGATATGCACAGCTGTTTGCTCCCCCAAGTGTTAATCATTTACTCTGGGTTCATTAATAAACAAAAATTATTTTATTAAGTATAAAGAGTAGGATTTCATAGAATCATAGAATATCAGGGTTGGAAGGGACCTCAGGAGGTCATCTAGTCCAACCCCCTGCTCAAAGCAGGACCAATCCCCAATTAAATCATCCCAGCCAAGGCTTTGTCAAGTCTGACCTTAAAAACTTCCAAGAAAGGAGATTCTACCACCTCCCTAGGTAACGCATTCCAGTGTTTCACCACCCTCCTAGTGAAAAAGTTTTTCCTAATATCCAACCTAAACCTCCCCCACTGCAACTTGAGACCATTACTCCTTGTCCTGTCCTCTTCTACCACTGAGAATAGTCTAGAACCATCCTCTCTGGAACCACCTCTCAGGTAGTTGAAAGCAGCTATCAAATCCCCCCGCATTCTTCTCTTCTGCAGACTAAACAATCCCAGTTCCCTCAGCCTCTCCTCATAAGTCATGTGTTCCAGACCCCTAATCATTTTTGTTGCCCTTCGCTGGACTCTCTCCAATTTATCCACATCCTTCTTGTAGTGTGGGGCCCAAAACTGGACACAGTACTCCAGATGAGGCCTCACCAATGTCGAATAGAGGGGAATGATCACGTCCCTCGATCTGCTCGCTATGCCCCTACTTATACATCCCAAAATGCCATTGGCCTTCTTGGCAACAAGGGCACACTGCTGACTCATATCCAGCTTCTCGTCCACTGTAACCCCTAGGTCCTTTTCCGCAGAACTGCTGCCTAGCCATTCGGTCCCTAGTCTGTAGCTGTGCATTGGGTTCTTCCATCCTAAGTGCAGGACCCTGCACTTATCCTTATTGAACCTCATCAGGTTTCTTTTGGCCCAATCCTCCAATTTGTCTAGGTCCCTCTGTATCCTATCTCTGCCCTCCAGCATATCTACCACTCCTCCCAGTTTAGTATCATCCGCAAATTTGCTGAGAGTGCAATCCACACCATCCTCCAGATCATTTATGAAGATATTGAACAAAACCGGCCCCAGGACCGACCCCTGGGGCACTCCACTTGACACCGGCTGCCAACTAGACATGGAGCCATTGATCACTAAGTGATCAAGTAATAAGATTTAAGTGGTTTCAAGTAATAACAGACCGACCCCTGGGGCACTCCACTTGACACTGGCTGCCAACTAGACATGGAGCCATTGATCACTAAGTGATCAAGTAATAAGATTTAAGTGGTTTCAAGTAATAACAGACAGAACAAAGTAAGTCACCAAGCAAAATGAAGCAAAAACACGCACATCTAACCCTAATACATTAAGAAACTGATTGCAAGTAATATCTCACCCTCAGAGATGTTCCAGTAAGCTTCTTTCACAGACTAGACTCCTTCCTAGTCTGGGACCAATCCTTTCCCCGGTACAGTCCTTGTTAGTTCCAGCAGACATCTTAGGTGGTAAGCAGGGGCTTTCTCATGACTGGTCACCCCCTTTCTCCTGTTCCACTCGTTCTATAACTTTGGCCCAAGGCGGGAATCTTTTTGTCTCTCTGGGTCCCCATCCCTCCTTCTAAATGGAAAAGAACCAGATTTAAGATGGATTCCAGTATCCAGTGACATGGACACATGTCCTGTGAGACCTCATTCTTTATTACCCATGGGCTGGCCCACACATACACAGGAAGGCTTGCAGTTAAATAAACCCATTCACAGTTCATTGATTCTGAAGCACCCTTAATGGCTTCCACTTAATATGTTTACAACAGCAATACAAGTTTATATCTTATTCTCTTAACTCCAGACATAGAACTAATACATGCAAACAAATAAGATGAACACACTCAGTAGATTATAGTCTTTGTAATGATACCTTACAAGAGACCTTTTGCATAAGGCATATTCCAGTTACATCATATCCACACTTATAAACATATTTTCATAAATCATATGGAGTGCAATGTCACACCCCCTTTCAGGTAATTGAAGGCTGCTATCAAATCCCCCCTCACTCTTCTCTTCTGCAGACTAAATAAGCCCAGTTTCCTCAGCCTTTCCTCATAAATCATGTGCCCCACCCCACTAATCATTTTTGTTGCCCTTCGCTGGACTCTCTCCAATTTGTCCACATCATTTCTGTAGTGTGGGGCCCAAAACTGGATGCAGTACTCCAGGTGTGGCCTCATCAGTGCCGAATAGAGGGGAATAATCACCTCCCTCGATCTGCTGGCAATGCTCCTACTAATGCAGCCCAATATGCAGTTAGCCTTCTTGGCAACAAGGGCACACTGTTGACTCATATTCAGCTTCTTGTCCACTGTAATCCCCAGGTCCTTTGCTGCAGAACTGCCACTTAGCCAGTTGGTCCCCAACCTATAGCAGTGCGTGAGATTCTTCCGTCCTAAGTGCAGGACTCTGCACTTGTCCCTGTTGAACCTCATCAGATTTCTTTTGGCCCAATCCTCCAATTTGTCTAGGTCACTCTGGACTCTATCCCTACCCTCCAGCATATCTACCACTCCCCCCAGCTTAGTGTCAACCACAAACTTGCTGAGGGTGCAATCCATCCCATCATCCAGAACATTAATGAAGATGTTGAACAAAACTGGCCCCAGGACCGATCCCTGGGGCACTCCACTTAATACTGGCTGCCAACTAGACATCAAGCCATTTATCACCACCCACTGAGCCCGACGATCTAGCCAGCTTTCTATCCACCTTATAGTCCATTCATCCAGCCCATACTTCTTTAACTTGCTGGCAAGAATACTGTGGGAGACCATATCAAAAGCTTTGCTAAAGTCAAGGTATATGATGTCCACCGCTTTCTCCATATCCACAGAGCCAGTTATTTCATCATAGAAGGCAAAAAAAGTATTGAGTACTTCAGCTTTTTCCACATCATCTGTCACTAGGTTGCCTGCCCCATTCACTGAGGGTCCCACACTTTCTCTGACCTTCTTCTTTTTGTTAACATACCTGTAGAAACCCTTCTTGTTACCCTTCTCATCCCTTGCTAGCTGCAACTCCAATATATACAAGGACTTATGAGACATTGTAGAGAGGAAGTGGGAATAAGTGGTGCTTGGGAGGAAATCCCATCACTGTTTGGTTATGAGCCCAGAACCAGGAGCTTTGCAGAATGGGCAGAGCAAGGCCCCCCTGTTCTCAGCCAGTTGGGATGAGTGTTAAGGAAGAGGGCGAGATTATATGCTGTCTCCACCCTCGTAGCAGGAGAGGACTCACCTGCTGAATCCTGGGGACCAGCTGGGGAAAGGGACCAGCTGAAGGAGAAGCTAGCTAAGGCCCTACAGATGGTTGAAATCATAGCCCAGCTCCAAGGAAGAGCATTGGGGACTCCTGTCTTAAGAGTGACTGACTGACTGAAGTACAACCCAGCTCTGGGAGGAGGGCTGGGTCTTCCCTAACTGGAGCAAGAAAATCTATCAAGACTCTTATATGGCACCAGAGTGAGTGTTAACTTTAGCGACTGAGTTACACTCTGCAATGAGTTACACTCTGAAGAGAGAGGTAATAAGCCAGACCCTATGAAAGGGATCTATTTTTCAAACTAATCTGATCTGGGTAATTGATTGAAATAACCTGAGTGCTGCACGCAATGCACCTGCAGGGCCAGGAGGGGGCACACTTGAGAGTAGCTCCCCATGTCTGCTTTGTGGTAGTAGCAGTGGGAGCTGGGACCTTCTCCGATCCCAGATGAATGAGAACAGCTGCAGCTGGAGAATGGAGCAGAAATGCCGGAAGAAGGTCTCCTCTCCCAAGCTGATGTATGGGGCACAGATGTGGTCTCTGGCATTCCCATGCCAGTTGCTGGAGGAAGCAGAGTCATCCAAACAGATCCTGGCAGTCCTCTGGCAAATCTGGAAGACACAACAAAAACAGTGGGATCTGCAGCTGGCCAGGGTAGCAAAGCAGCACCAAACCACGTTGGAGAGCCTGTGTAAGGCCCCTGTCTGTGGTGTCAGAGCTGGAGAAAAAGGGTATTCGTGACCACTTCCTCTCTGTCGATATCACATAGATCCTTGTGTTTATCAGACCTTTCAAAATTTTAAAGGGCCATGCCACATGATAGGGGAGGGCTGCTCCCTAGGCACCACTACCCTTGATGGGACAGACTACTCTGTCACAGTCATACTGCATCTCTTTTAAATCAGGGAGGACAGTGCCCACCCTGCCTTTCCTGAGGAGCCACTACCGCCTTCTGTTCCGGATACACACATTCGGTCATTTGCATGCAGAAGTGATGGTACTAACAAATGTTGAAGCCCTTTTTGAAAAACTGTGGCATGTGGCTTATGGCCAACCAGAGAGAGCAGGGTTTGGAAGGAATGTTGTGTCAAAATGCAGGACTAACTCACTCTCCTGAGGATGACCAGGTGCATCACCACTAAGCAACTGTACGGCACGATCTGTTTTATTTCAGCTCTCTCAGCTAACTCCACATGCGAAGCACCACACTCAGCAACATTTTGTGGATTTATGTCTTTCCCTAGAGGACTCTGGGAGTATAAAGCAATGAAGGGATTACAAAGGAAACATAAATACAGAGGGTCAGATCCTCAGCTGCTGTGAGTCGGCATTGCTCCACTGAAGTCAACGGAGTTGAGCTGATTTACACCAGCTAAGCATGTGGCCCGGTATTTTCATCTGTGAATTTTACTCCCTTGTTATTTGTATTAAATACAGAAAATTTGCACCCTTTTTCCTCACAAAATTTAGTTTTCAAAATGTAAAAGGAAAAGAAGGACCTGTATAAAGAGAAACCGCTAAACTAAACCCCTCCAGCTTTGGGGGTGAGCAGATCCAGATCCAAGCTTTGCACCTGGGACCTATCTCTGTAGTGGGCTGAACCACAACCCTGCACCTAAATCCACCCAAACATTGGGGCTCTTTGGTTTCAGATCTGAAATTTTCACCTAGGGGCCCTTCTCTACCCATTGCCAAAAATATACAGAATCAATTTGTCTAGGTACTTTGGTGAGCCCCTCCCCCATTCTAGCTTCACACAGAATATATATGTGACAGTTGATTTGGCATCATCTTTTGAAGTTTCATATTTTGCAAAATGGGCATAGATTCTTTTATTATTTTAAAACACTTCGTATCTCTTTATCTGATCTTCAACACCATACTATCTCAACCCCTCCCAGTTTATTGACAAATTTATCCTCCAAGGTGCAGAGAGATTAAGTGATTTGTCCAAGTTCACACACAGGAAGTCTGTAGCAGAGCTGGGAACATAGATCTCCTGGCTAACAGGCCAATACTTTTACCAAAAGACCCTGCAGATGGCGGGAAAGGAGTGGGGAGATGCATGTCCTGCCTTTGCCTAGGAAGAGTAAGAGCAGATGGTGAGAGCCTCTGGCAGAGGAAGGAACAGCTTCTTGGCAACAATCCCATGCTGTTCTGATTCAAAGGCCTAACCCCTGCTAGCTCATCACCAACATTTCACCTGTCAGTTACCCCTTCTGCTGCTTTAAGAGCTGTGGGGATGGGGCCCTGACCTCCATTTTCAGACTCATTCTCTGCTTTCCATGAGACCATGCAACCCTTCTGCCCTAACTCTGCTGTCAGCTGCCCCAGTCCCTCTAAGCAGCCTGGCCCTGGGAACAATTTAAACATGCACACATTAAATTCAGCATTGAGGATGGGACCCCTTTTACTACTCACCGCAAGATGGACTGTTAAACATGGAAGAAACATGGGGATGGGGGACTGGATGCCCCTCTTCCAGCAGAGAAGCTGTGGCACTGTTTGCTGACTGCCTGTCAGCTCTTCCCCCTCCTTCTCCCCTCCCGCCACCCCCAACATCCTCAGCCAGCAACTCCCCTCTCTTTACTTGCAACAGGAAGTGGAGACCAGGGGTCAAGATTGGGCCAAGTTATGAAGCTTTGCAAACTAAACATTGTTCATGTGCAGTAAATTTTTAACAAAAATCTGCCAACATATGGCTGGGTGGTAAATTGTACTCCACATGTGGGCATAGTTAACTTAATATATAGTTAAAGAGCCACATCTCTGTGTAAAATCAAACCTCTGTCTACAATTTTTTTAACCTACTATTTTTACAGGTTACACCTAACAACACTATAACGGGAAGAGAGCAGAGAAAAAACATTTTTCTTTATTTTTCAGTTCATTTACTTTTATGAATTTGACTGCATTTTATATGTAGCCAATTTCACTGTGTCATTTGTTTCCCTTTGCTTTTTGTGTGGGTCTTTGAAACAGTAAGAAATAAGACTTTTCCAAAAATTTGGATATTTTGGCTAAATACAGTAACATAAAATAAGCTCTGTATAAGACCTGTTAGAGGTAGCACAGCTGTGATATTCCTTGTAAGCTTATTTCAGTATGTTTTTATAGTAGGAGAGTATTATTGTCAAACAAGAAAAAATGACCAGGGAGATTTGGCAGCTGCTGAACTTACCTGAAATTACATGTAACCTATTTTTAAAATCTGACTAGCTGTAAAGTTGGCATTGTCCCTTTAACAAGCACATCTCTGAAGGTGCACAAGAAATGAGGCAGGGCTGATATGCACTGACCGGGGGCTGAGATCTGTATGGTGCAAGCGGAATCCAATGAAGGGATTCAAATCTGGTAGTGACATGGGCACCTGGGCCTTAATCCTATACTTATTGAAATCAATGGCAAAGTTCCTGTGGACTTCAATGGTGCAGTATCGGGGCCCTGGAGAGCAAAATTCCTTTAGTGTTTTGAATGGCCTGGAGGAGAGCAAGCAGGGATGCCAGAGAGGTGGAGTTTGCAGTAGACATGGTGAGAGATGACTGAGGTGTGGAGAAAGGGGTTTGGTAGAAGGGAAGGGACTGATTAAAACATCTCAAAAATATGTTTGTCCTAAATGTATTTCTGTTGGACTGATAATCAGTGCCCAGAGTTTGAGTTTGAGTCAAGCGCCCAGGTGGCTCATATCTTGAGTACAGCCCAATACACACTGTGAGGAAGCTGTCAGAGTACTCATAGGCTCAATTCTGCAACCTTTACTTACACTGAGCAGCATTTACTCATGTGACTAGTCCTATTGGTTTCAATAGGTTAACTCCCATGGATAAGTACTATTCAGTGTGAGGAAGGGAGGTAGAATTGAGCTTTACATTGGCTAATTCTCATACCATCACTCAACTTCTCTTGACACTAACAGATTAAAGTGTAATCCCCCTGAGATAATGCCAGTGGGCAGACTTCAGTGACTGAGCTGAAACCCTTCTTGCTGAACATTCAGCTGAACCTCATTTCATAGATTCCAAGGCCGGAAGAGGCCACTGTGATCATCTAGTCTGACCTCCCGTATAGCACAGGCCAGAGAACTTCCCCACAATAATTCATAGAGCAGAGTTTTTAGAAAAACATCCAATCTTGATTTTAAAATTGCCAGTGATGGAGAACCCACCACATCGCTTGGTAAATTGTCCCAATTGGTAATTACCCTCATTGTCAAAAATGTACATCTTATTTCCAGTCTGAATTTGTCTGTCTTCAGTTTCTAGCCATTGGATCGTGTTGTACCTTTCTCTACTAGCTTGAAGAGCCCATTATTAAATATTTGTTCCTTATATAGATACTTATAGACTATAATCAAGTCACCCCTTAACCTTCTCTTTGTTAAGCTAAATAGATTGAGCTTTTGAGTCTGTCACTATAAGGGTATGTTTTCTAATCCTTTAATAATTCCCGTGGCTCTTCTCTGAACCCTCTCCAGTTTATCAACATCCTTCTTGAATTGAGGGGAACCAGAACTGGACAAGTATGCCAGCAGCAGTCTAATATAGTGCTTAATACAGAAGTAAAATAACATCTGTACCCCTTCGTGGGCTCCCCCTGTTTATGCATCCCAGGATCACATTAGCTCTTTTGACCACAGCATCACACTGGGAGCTCATGTTCAGCTAAGTATCCACCAGGACCCCCAAATTCTTTTCTGAGTCACTGCTTCCCAGGATAGAGTCCCCCATTCTGTAAGTACGACCTATGTTCATTGTTCCATTGCAAGATCAGGTACCTGAGGCACAGAGGGGTTGAAATACCAAGAATTGAGTTACATACAAATTACTGCCCCTGTGTAAGCATTGGCATGGGTAGGAAACCACATGCTCCTGTCACCACCCTTATCCCCTGCACTCAGCTGCATCTGCACCCTTTCAACCATTTCAGTCTCCTGCCCTTCACGGCCCAGCTGATTGAACAGGCTGATCTATTTTACTGTGAAGCAGCTTCACTCACAGCTTGGCTTTCTTCTTCTGTTTGTTTCTCTAGGGAAAATCTCTGGCAGGCAAGCGCCTCACAGGCCTGATGCAATCCTCCTGACAGCCTCAGCCGGACAAGCAGTTGCTGACATCCCTGAAGGACAGCTGCACTCCACCTCCATGGACGAGTTTCATTTTGGGGAGAATGGGTCACTGTGAGAGAGAGTGTGAATGAGAGCAAGGGGAGACAATGGAGCACAAGGTGGAGAGATCAGCTCACCGGAGGTTTCTCTTTTCATAGTTTACATCAACACTTTCTTACTTGTACAGCTTTGTAATGACATTGAGTTCTATAAAGGTACTTTGGTTCCTACTTGGTTTCAAAGGATCACACTTCATTGTATACGAAAGGTCAACAAGGCAGAGGGCTTAGTAGCTTATGAGGAAAGCAATCAGTCCCAACCATAACCTAGAGAAAGAAGAGCTGAGCGAGATCAGTATTTATCCTTCATCTCTTCTCTCCCTGGCAAATGCCACCACCATCATTGCCACTTGCTCTCTTTCTGGTGACCACCTGGGTCCAATAAAATATCTACCAGAAGCTGCTTCTCCTGCTCAAAAAATGCCTAATTCACGTCTGCTGTGGATGGAAGCAATTTCATTGACTTTATATTTTTTTTGTTCCTTTCCTCTTTTAAACCAACGGTTGGAAAAGCACTTTTTAGCTCTTCACTTGCTGTCCTTCCAAGGGCATGTAGCATGTCCAAAGATACATGGCCAGATCATCAGCTGAAGTCAGTGGAGCTAGCTGAGGATCTGGCCCATACAGTCAGATTCTGAGCTCTGTGTAAATCCTCTGCCTTCAGCGGAGTTACTCTGCATGTACATTAGCGTGATCAGCGTTTGCCCTGTGGTCACCAGGCAATGTTTTAGATGTATAATATATACACGCATAGTAATGTTTTATATTGTATTTGCTTTCCTTTTTATTTTAAGATTTTTTTTTACCTCCTTATCATTTTTTTCAATTTAATTGAAAATAGCTTGACCTGAACCACTTTGGGAAAACGTCTAGCCACTCCAAACAGAGAGGGTCAAAATCTGCACATTTATCCAGGTAAAGCTAATTTGATTGACTTCAGCCGGTCACTCAGGATTTACAACGGAGGGGAGAATTCAGAGAGGAGAGCGTTCCTGGTTCAGGTTACACAAGGGTGGAGCAGAAGCATGCTGTGACTGGGGCAGGGATTTGGATACCAGAGAACACCTTTTGAACAAATATGCACTGCCCGGTCCTTTCTTTAATTCTCAGATATGCCACTCCTCTGGGATGTGCCATTTCTAATAACATTAGAAAAATGAGGACTGGCTGAACTTTGTGTGACATCAGGCCCCGGAGTACAGCTTGAAAAATGACCCAGAGGCTTCCCAACACTGTTCTCAGGAGTCTCTGTAAGAGCTGAGACATGTATCTTGGGAGGGGGAGGAAGAGGAAAGAACTGAAGTAAAGTAATTCATTCAATTCATCTAATAATAAAACCCAGGTAGAGTAGTTGCAGAAGTAGAAAATGACCTGTAGTCAGCTGCAGTATATTGTACATATACAAAACCTTAAAAAAAACCCCCAAATGTGGCTCATTTAGTTAGTGTCACAAAAACTGCCTAATGAGTTAATGATAGTTTTAAGTTCATGAACTAGCAAGTGGTTCAGAATAAGTACTGTCTATTGCCTGTCTTCACTCACACACTAAGATGTCTTTTGGTGCAGGTGGTAGAAACTTCTGATATAGGTTCCAATCCAGCATCCCTACTCAGGCAGAACTAGCTAGCTTATCCATTTATCTATCTATAATATATGTGTAATGCTGACAGACCCCAAGCGTCAGCAGGCAGGATTGAACCTGGGACCTCTGGAGCTAAATGCATGAGTATCTACCGTATGAGCTAAAAGCCAAGTGTCTGTTTGCTAAAGCTGTAGAGCAGACTCGTTAATCTCTCAGTGGTCTCGGTGCCACTAGATGGGACAGAACACCACACCCAGAAGGTGTGTGAGTTACATGTGTACTTCAGCTGCACTAGTATCTAACCTCTATCCATATACAAAATTAGGATAACACAATTTCTGTCAGAAAAAAAAGACCTCTCTCTCTTCTCCCTCCCCACTGAAATGAAATGCCCCACAAGGGCACTTTATTGCTTCCAGGAAACTTGTGTTGTGTTTCAAGATACATCAATGGAAGTGCTGCCTAAGTGAGTGCAGGATCAGGCCCTTTGCCTGTATGACTACGCAGTAGAGCTTTGAGGAGTGGTATTTGTTATCTTTTGCTTTATTGCCATAAATAGTATGTTAACCTAGAGCCTCAGACTAAACTCTTCCCTTTTGTACACCAAAACCACACTTGAGTCCCAGGATTGCAGAACTGCTACCTCAGTGCATGGGCACATGCATGTTCAGATGGTCTCATGCCCTGAGGTGACATTTGGTCACCCTCAAGATCTTACTTTGTCCATCCCCACTGGACAAGATCTTCTGTCTTTCTTTTATCCACCTAGCCTCTGGTAATAATGGGGCCTTCTGCACAACAGGCCCAGTTGGCTATCATACCTGCAGCCATCCCCAAGAGTTTGAGAATGTGATGGCTGGCCTCCCAAAGATATTTTTTTTCTGTGTAAAACCCATCAGTGGCACATGTCACCCGAGTTTTATAAGACAATTCCTGCTTCCACCCCAGACTATCTTACTGCTGCATGAATGCTGCTGCACATTCTGTGGGCGGAGGTATCTCAGCCCTGCCACCTTCACTAATAAGGAGAGTGTCTTATGAAATACCAAGTCAGGCTGCATAGAGTGGTCTCAGGTAGGATGTGTACATGAAACGTAAAGCATATGGGTGTGTTCCATGAGTTGCAGGCAGGGGGGCTGTGTGCACTCAATGTTAGGGGAGGACTGTAGCTGCTGTCATGCAGGTATGAACACTTATTCATGCTGAGTTTCTAGCAGCAAACTGAGCCCTTGCTCCATTCTGGAATGCTGGGTTCTGGAAGAGTGTGAAGCTGGAGCAGCTGAGCAAAGGTGCTCTGAGCTATTCTGTCCGCAAGGGACACGTGGAAGCAGAATGCTTCATGGTGCTGGTGAGGAGTGTGCTGTATAGTGCTCCTCACCTGCTGGTGCTACTGCATGCTGGCAGGTGTACAGGGATGGGGGAAACCTGGCCATCCTCCCAGCAAGGAGCACTGGTGTTAGGCTATACCTTGGATCTGTGACCTGGGAGAGTGGAAAGAGGCTTCCTGTTCCTTCGTTCCTCCCCCTCCTCCTTTTCTGTAGGACATCTGTGTCAGAAAGGGCAAAAGTTAGTGAATACTCTGTTTGTGGCTGTGCAGTGCAAATAGTATGCTGAGCATAGAAGGAACTTTTACAGAGAGTGTGTATGTGTGTGTATATATATATACCCAAGGGGGCCTGGATGTTGAACAACTTGCTAGTTAAGTGAACATGCACGCAATCTAATCTGCTCAGCAATGACTAGAGGAGCGGCCACAGCTGCATTTTCTCTGGAGATCAGAGAGCTTTGCACCTACTTGGTTTTCTGACTCAATTTCTGTAAAAGCAAGAAGCAAGACAGCAGCCAAGTCCTTCTGAGGACACATACAGACTCCTCCGCCTTGGTGTCTCACTTTCTTTCAGCATGATAGTATTTATATGCAACTACTTCTATACGAACTGCATTCTTGAATTGTTTTTTAATGCCTTTATCCATACCATGTGATGCTACTTTTGTCTGCTCAACAGGGTCCCATTGGGTATCGCAGCAGCAATCCTGCTATGTTACAGTGTGTCTGGTGTGTGCCAACTACCTCACCATTCTGAAGATGAGTTAGGAAAGCAGTTTGCCACCCCCACGCATGCTCTAAATGACGTTGTTTAAGGGAAAGGCCTTATACCAACTAGCAAGGTGGAGGGCTTCTAAAATCTCAATAGCATGGAAGCTGTTTATAAAGCTTCCCATTACCACAGGCTACTGCTGTGAAATACGGCTGTAAAGATGTCTTTGGATAACACAGGTGCTACTGGATATTGCAGTAGCGTAGTATCAGAACAAGGCAGTAAGACGGTTCCACACGACAGTACAGCCAAATGTTAGACTAAGACAATAATAAGATACCCAAGGCTCGTGCAGCAAAATACTCTCCGTATAAAAGGTACCACGGAATCGTGCAGTAAAGTGGTATCTGGACAATGCAATCATAAGATGTCACAGCATTCCAGTATATCATAATACCAGGATAAATGTAGCAATAAGGCAACACAGGATACTGAAGTAAGATAGTATTAGGATAATGCATCAATAAGGCACCACTGGGATGCTTCAGTAAACGAGTTTGGGGATAATGCAGTGATAGTGCATGCCAGGAAACTGTGATACATTAGGAGCAGGGTAGTCCAGCACTACGGTACCACAGCTTGCCGCAGTTATAAGGTGCTGCAGTAAGTAATATTCAGATGAAGCCATAGGAGGATGCTGCAGTTAAATGATATCAGACTGCGAAGATACGGCAGTCAAATACCACAAGATACTGTCAATGGACAATGGAGACAAAATATGCTTCCACTCCAGGCTACGAAAAAGTTGCGGCAAGGTAACCAAAAATGTTTTAGTACGCGCTACACTTCATCATTTGTCAGTTTGCTTTCAAGGAAGCTGGGGTAGTCGGACTCCAGCACAGCGCTCCCTGCTATTGTCTGAGATAGGGTGACCAGATCGCAAGAGTGAAATATCAGGACACATTGGGCGAGCGGTGGGGGGGTGGGGGGGAGAGATAGACACAGGTGCACAGCCCCGACCAGAGCCATGAGAGGGGGCACATGGGGTGGGCCCATGCTGCGCTACACAGCTCCCCTGCCCAGCGCCCCCTGGATCCACTATGCCCAGATTCCCGCCCCCACCACAACCCTTCCATCACAAATGCACAGTGCTGTGCACACACACCCCTGCCCAGCGCCCCCCTGCCCATAGCCCCACCACAGCTGCCCAGCACCCCACACAGAACCCCCCACTCGCTAGTTTCCCAATACACACAGATTTCTCCTCTCTCCCTTCCAGTGCCCTTCCCCACAGCCCCACCACCACAACACAATGCCCCCCACAGACTGCCCAGTGCCCTGACACACACACATCTCTCCCACTGCCCATCACCCCCCAACAGACCCCCACTTCCTAGCACCCCAAAACACACAAACCTCCCCCACTACCCAGCGCCCTCCACACACCTCCCAGACACTCACCATCACACCCTGCCCCCTTCCCTGGCCGCACTCACCAGCCCTGCTGGGAGGTCTCTGGCTCCTAGGGTGAGAGCAGCGAGGGGAGTCTCCAGACTCTCCACGTGCTGCACCCGCCACAAGCGCGAGCTCCATGGCTCCCATTGGCCGGGAAAAGCGCCAATGGGAGTTGCCGGAGCCGCGGAGCAGGGCTTGCAAGCGCCGGAAGCATGCAGAGCCCCCACCCCCACCCCGCCCCAAGAGCCAGAGGGACCTGCCAGGGGGCGAGGTGGGGAGTCCTGGCGGTGCTTATCTGGGGCAGCTCCCATCCCGGGAAGCATCCAGCAGGCAGGTCCTTCTGGCTCCTAGGGTCATGAGTCAGATCGGGTTGGGTGGTGGGGGGTGGAGGGCTCTCTGCCCGCTCCCAGCACCCGCAAGCCCCGTCCCTGCAGCACATGGCGCTCCTGCCAGTGGGCTGGCACCGGGAGCTGCCCCAGGAAGCAGTGAGCGGCTGCAGTCCGGATGGTCCCCATATCGGGACAAAGGGTGTCCTGACCGATGTACTTGGGACAAATCTTCTAAAATCGGGACTGTCCCAATAATATCAGGACGTCTGGTCACCCTAGGGACAGATCACAGCTGGTTATTGGTCCACGAACCACTGTCCTAGTGTCAACATTCTGCCATTTCTTCCTGTCCCGAGACACAATAGCCTTACTGTCACTTTACGTAGCTTCCTCTTCCTAGATGGCATAGTCAGCTATAAATGGCTCGGTTCATGATTTGACTAATGTGGTAATGCCTTGGCTTGGTTCTGCCTTCAAACTCCTTGGCTTGCCCTAGTTTTGGTTTAATTATTAAGCAGGATTCACACATGTTGCTAAACTATAGTACATGGCAGGTAGGGTAGGTTGGTGTGATTTTTGTATTTTAAGCTGTGAGAGTTTGTGTAGCTTCGAAGCACTGTTTATAACCTGAGACTCAAAATGACCGTGAGCTATGTAAACAATATGCTAGGCTCAGGCCCATATAGTCCTTTGAACTTAGTGTTTGGAAGAACCACTTTGTTGTGAGAAAAGTAATCTTACTGCATGAAAAAGTCAAAATTGATCAACTTTTCACATGCTATAGCTTTAGTCTCCCGCTCCCAAACATCTGCAAAGCTCACAGCTAAGAGCCTGCAATCCTCTAATCCTGCCGATAAGCACTTGAAAATGAGCTTTCAAAGGGCTGCCTTTACATTCTGATCCTATTACTTGAGTGCTTTTAACATCAGTTTATGGCTATCATCATAAGTGTCAGTGTGGCTGCCCTCTTGCCTTTGGGCTAGAAGATTGTGGTCTCACCTCCCACCCTCACCTCTAGTAAGTGCATTACTAGAGGATCCATCCTTTGGCTGGGATGCTAAGCTGAGCTCTCTTCTGCCCGTCCACAGGGGCTAGGCCAGCAGGAGAGCTAATGATTTCATGATGGGTTTTTTAAACAGTAGCTAAGAACCCTGAGCTGCACTGTCAAGGAAAGAGGCTCTAGCTTTGTCTAGACTGGGCTTTCAGGTGTGATGTTAGCTATCATGTGCTAACGTCACCCCTTTAAAGCTCAGGCTAGACAATGCCTCTTACGTCTGCTCTATTTTCAGGTTGTTGCTGAGGGCAGAGTGGGTTGCCTTCTTATCTTATGCAATGAGACCATATAACTACAATCCCAAACTCTTCTGTATGTAGACATAATTCCCTCTTGAAGCAGCCAAGGGTCTAAAATGACTCTGTGCTGTTCTGAAGTCACTTTAGGCCAAACCTTGAAAAATGAAAACCTGTAGGCTTTTTTCCTGAGAAAAATGTGCTGAAATGCAGAAGTGGGGACAGGACAGCCCTGCACCACTGTGTGATTTAGGGCACCCAGAGCTATGTAGCAAGCTCCAGGCTAGCTATCAGTGGCTAATGGACCCCTCTGCGGCTCCTTTCCAACATGGGTTTGGGCTTTGTGAGTTCCCGCTGAACCCAATCCGAGTTCCTTCTCTGGAATGTAGGGGGCGCCATATGCTGCAGAGCCAGCACCATGGTCTGCTGCATTGGCACAAAGCAAGATTTAGAGGCTCATGCTGTGGAACCCAGCTCCTCAGCGGTCCCATGAGCAACGACTGCAGTAAGGGCAGCAAAGGGGTGGTGAGGCTGGGCCAAGGGAGAGCTGGGGACAGTGAATCTCTCACTAAAGGATCCATGAATCAGTGCCACTTTAGGAGCAGTGTTACAATCAGCACAGGGGTTACTGCAGCCTCAGCATGGATCCACAGCCACGCCCCGATACATTGCACCCCACTGTTCAATCTGTGTGCTGATTCCCAGGCTTTTGTGCATGACCCCCCCCCCATACACACACACACTCCTCCTGTCCTCCACCATGTTGTCCAGGATTGCCCCAGATGTCTGCTCCACAGTGCAATGGGAAGGAGGGGGACTCTTTGTGTGAACTCTGCTGCCTGGCCCTCCAGCGCAGTGGAAATGTTTCAGTGCCTCTGAGTATTTTTGGTCTTAAGCAGGCATGGAAGCGTGTTTAAGATTTAGCCTTTTGAGACTTCTAGGGAAAGCTTAGAGCCAGCTGGAAGGTGCGAGAGCACAACTTTGCCTTCTACCACGAATGAGTGGGTAGCACTCTGCATGCTCAGACTGCAGGGACCGTGACACCACAGCGCAGCCATCACAGCATTTGTGCTCTCTGCTTTCATTTTGGAGGTCATGTAACCCTCGGTTATATGGCTTTTTGTGGCCTATTGATTGGAAACAAATCACGTAATATCAGGAAAATCAGACTCAAGAGGGCTGCTACTTCTTGCTCTTTATCCTGAAGGACAAATTTGTTTGCTTATTTTACATATCTTCAGGCAATTCCAGGGCACTCATCACCAAGTACCTGAGTGCCTTTTTGTTGCCTCACAACAGTAGAATGTTGCATCACCATATCGTCAATGTTGCCTCAGTCCCCACTAGTTCAGCTCCTAGCAGCCTCTCTTCATTCACAGCTGCCTCCCTCCCTCAGTAAATCTCATCCTGCTTGCCTAGCCTCTGCCCACCTTTTAGGAAAACCTGATTGTTTAGCTAGGAGGGTCACATCAAGATCTGCCTGATTAATCTGACTGAAGGACTTCGCCCTGTATTGAAAACGTTCCAATAAGGAGCTGCTTTGTGCCTTAGACAAACGTTATGATTAAAAATAAATGTGAAGGACTTGGCTCATATTAGGCCCTGTTTGTCCAAATCTCAAACCCACTGCACAGTTTGGCTCAATGAGCAGATTCAGCCCAGGAGTGGCATATTGGCAGAACTAACTGGGTGCACAATGCTGGCACTGGTCTTTGCTGTCATGTTTTTTCTTTCAGGACAACTAGTCACTGACAGCATCCTTGTATGTTGTAATAGGGAAGGGAACACATCCTCTCTTCAGGCTTCCAGGAACAGTGTGTGTCAGGTTTCAGACATTTGACCTCCCACCCCAGGGCACTAATAGGCTTTGGGAAAGTTGGTCTATGATTTGAGATAACAGGTGCTTTCTGCTGGTCTAGACTGTTCATGTCTGCCTAACAAAAAGCACCTCACCCACCTCAGCTCTCACACATGTCAAAAAATTAAAAAACAATGGAAGATCTTAACGCTCAGAACATCTGCAAAGTGCACCCCACCCTTTTACTTGCCCGGAACCATGGAGCACCTTCTCAGGCCTCCTGAAGGTTCTTCACCCTCCCACCTGGCTCTGAATGCTTAACTACTCCACCCACATCTAGAACCTTCCTGCTAAACTCTCCATCCTGCCCCTCTTAACGCTCCCAATTTCCAGGTGCCATCCATAAATTGGCACAGTTTCATATAACCCTTTAACTCAAAGAGCTAACACAGCTTTCTATAAAGTAGCATAGCAAACCGTGGTTTATCATATGTGCACCAAATTATCTGACTATGGAAGAGTCAGTGTAGAGACCCGAGTGTGACCAATAGTAAATCTGTAACCATCAAGCAGAATGAAGAATTGGTTGCATGCACTTTTCTTTCTCTACACCTGTATTATTAAACAGATCCAGTGAATCTGGTGGCAGAGCATTTTGCATCCCCAGGAGACAGGTTTGGGCATGAACTCTTGAATTCTTGTTCCCAGGGCTTTGGGGGCTATGTTGTGTCATAGGCGTGATGTGTCCTGGGGTAAAGGAAACCAGTTTAGCAACCTCCTCTTGGCTCTTTGCCAGAGATGGCACAGTGCATCACTCATGGCATCTCTGCAGGCCAATGTCATGTGACACATCCTCCCCTCCCCGCAATGGCCAAGAAAACAGTTCCCAGAAAGTGGCTGCATTACTATATTAAGGTGTTCCTGCTCTTGGTATTGCTTTGTTTCTGTGGAATCCTTCACTAAGTAGAACACCGTGGTCTCTGTGTAAAAAGAAAGGAAAATCCAAAAGAAAAGATCGAGCTTTGAGCCTTGTGTTTGCATTCATCTTTGACACAACGGATTTCTCCTTCTTGGAAAGCAGCTATGGCATAAATAAAGCTGTTAATAGCTTTGTTATTAAAGTGCCCTTTACTACCAATAATCATGGAACCATAGATAATAAAAGACCTGGCACCTCAGCATGTTCCGCCCTCTGCAATGAGCAGGATTTTCCCTACTGAATATTCACCAGTGTTGCTTTATCCAGCTTGCCTTTGAAAATCTTCTGGGATGGAGCCTCTGCAGATACCCCCAGACACTGTTTTCAATACCCCAAGCATTCTCACTGCAACAGAAGAATAATTCCTTCTTCTGTAAAGTCTAAAGAGCCATCTCTGAGCAGATTTAAGCACCGTGCTACCCCTCTGAAGTCCCTAGGAGGTAAGGCACAATAGATTTTTGGTCCTAAAGGTTTTCTTTATGCATCTTCATGCCCTTGCTCCTACTTATCCCTCCCTACACCAATCTTCCCCCTCTTCCCTCCCCACTGATATCACTGACTCCTTGTAGATATTTGCAGACTGTGATGTCTCCTTTCAATCTCCTTTTTCCCCTCAGGCTATATATATTTAGTCTCTTTTCATATGTCAGGTCCTCAAAGACCCTTACCAGCTTTGTTGCCTTTTCTTTTATTAACACTTGAGAAAAACATCATAATGAATGTACAGAAGGACCTCACTAACCCACACTTCAGTATGCTTTATAGTTCACACAGAAAATGACACTCTCGCCCCTCCCTCTCTCAGCAAAGGTTTAATAGCAGATTCTAGATCAGAGTTGCAGCTCACTAAGACCACAGTCTTTTTACAAAATATTGACTTTGTGCAAGTTGATTATGAAGTATTCTCAGAAATAATTAAAACTAAAGTTGTCCAAGTTGTACTGCTGAGTAATGCAGTAGCCTTGCTTTTCTTTTAACTACTTGTTCACTTAATGCCTAATAAAATCCCATTAAAGGCAATGGAAAGACATCCCTGGGCTTTCATGGGAATTGCAAAATTGCACTAATTAGCAAAAATGAACACCTCACAATGGATTGCCCAGTCATTCGTATGAGCTGGCAAGGCACTATGATGTGTATGCATGCTCATGCAACTGCCACATATGCTATGGTGATATCCAGTTGATAAATACATTTATCACGCATCTTTGACCACTTCGTCTACCCTCTGCCCACACAGTAGCTCCCCCAGGACAGATTCCAACATTCCAACAGTTTCAAATGGCTGCCATTTTAAAAAGTTAACCAGCCAGAGAAATGTTTCCCCCTTTCTGCCCCAAAATTACCCCAGGTCCAGGATGGGCAAGATTCAACACTGGATCAGTGACAACTTTGCCATACATACAAATAATATAATTTTTAAAGTCTGTTATGACCAAAAAGGTGATTTTTTTATACCATTGGAAAGAGGGAGGTGCCCACCATCGCCATGGGACCCAGCACTTGATTCCAGCCCTGAAAAGGCACAAGATGTGAGTCTTTAAAACTGTGACAATTTTAGGAGCAGAAAAGCCATTTTAGGTTATTTTTATGGCTCCCTCAGAACCCAGTACAGTTGGTCTCACAGAGAGTAAGGCACCTGGCTTTACAGGTGGGAGGTGTTTGGAAAGTAGTCCCAGGAAAAAAATTGTACACCTCTTGAATTCATTCCTAGATTAGTTTTTCACATAAAGAATGACTTGCATAACAGACTTGGGCCTTCACCACTCATGAGTAATGCATCATTCCCCAACTCATGCTGCTAAAAGCTTTATACAACACCACACCATCATGCCTTCTCTCTTTATATTCATACGCAGATATTAGGATTGATAGATTCAAAGCCACCTTAGGGATTTAAATGCACAAGTCCCATTGAAATTAAAGAGAGCATGTCCAAAGCTCCCAGGCAGCTCTGAAACCATCAGCCTGGTATTGTATATGGTATACTATTGTACAGAGATAGTTACACGTGTGGATGTAGGTATTCGCTGTAGTTAAGTGGGCAAAGCCACTTTCATTATAAATCTGTGTCTGGTGATTTACACCAGCTGAGGCTTTGGCCCATAATGTATCTGAAATTATCTGAGTACATGTTCTGAGGAAACAGTAGGGCCCACCCAGCCAGCAGCATCTGCAATGGCAACACCAGGCTGGCAGAAGTGGCTCTGGCCAGCATTGGCAGTGGAGGAGTTAGAAGGGGTGAATGCAGTGACTGGGCTCCCCACTAGGGTTAGGGGAAGAAGCTTCAGGATCCCCACTTGGACTGAGTCGGAGGAAGAGGCCCGTGACCCCCTGCAACACCCTATAATGGAGGCATCAACCCATCTACCCACCCCAGGTAACAAACAGCAGCCACAAATCCTTTCAGCACTCACATAAGGAGGGGGGCCCAGAAAGCACTTCCCTTCTCTGCAGTGGCTCTCGTCATGGCCCCTGTAACTCCATCCACTTCCTGCTGCTTCCTGCAGGACCTGATCCCTGCACCTGATAGGTACCACCCACTCCGCCTGCCTCTTTAGTGGATGCAAATAACTAATGGCTATAGACTTGGTTCTATTGTAGTGGTGATGGTACAGTCATCCAGTTAGTGTTGCTATAGCTACAAATAAACGTAGTAATGAATGTTACAGGTATGATCACCACAAACCATTGATTATGAGGGAATTTAAAGCCCTAGCAGAAAACAATATTGACAAGAAAGCTGGGCCCTGGCTGGCTCTGTGCCCCACTCCGAAACTTCATGTAGAGCGACATTCACCCCTGTGCAGAGGACCAGCCTGAGGCCTATGCACCACTTATGGTAAGTGCTATTTTGAGGCCTTGAGTGGAAATTCAGAGCTGCACAGACCTTGTTCTGGCCCCAGGATCGGAGTGAATTTCCCCAGAGCAGGACGCATTTTTTTTCCTCTCCCATGGCCAAACTGTACATTTTAAGTGCCCATGAATGACACCTGGCTATTCTCTACCTCCTGGGTGTAGACACCAGTTTGCCAAAAACGGTGGCATGGTTGGTGACTCCAGGCAGAAGTAGCACCCATGGTTAGAGACTGTGCATTCCTTTCCGTCAGCCTATAATTCAAAGCAAAGAATTTCTTTGATTCATTGCATCTCTTTTTCTGGCCACAGTTTGTCTGTGAGAAGATTGCAGTTTTTGCAGGTCTAGTCACTATTTGAAATCATCTGCAAAGTTATTAATCTTCAAGTAATTCTTGGTCTATAATGCCGCCACAAGCAGGTTGTTACTAGCATTTGACATTTGAAATTCAAAATGTATTGGTTAGTTTTGATTGGGTGCAAAGGTTGCATTGTATTGTTTCTGCCCCCTGAGCTTACCATTTAGAATCAGATTTCCAGCATGAACTGGTGCATGTGTGTTCAATATTCACTTTCCAGAAACATTTGCCAATATTTGCTTAAATGTGACTGTTTCCATAAACTTTCCTGGAAATAAATGTCTGTCTTTGATTATTCATGGAAAGAAAAGGGATGAGAAACCAGGCAAAGCTAAATTTTGTTGGTTATTATTATTTACAGAAAAGTTATTGAGGCATTTACTGTGCTCTACAGATAGGGTCTGCCAGGTGCGGTATGCAGTAATCTGAGTATAGAGTACCCATCATGTTTACTCAGCTAAAACGCCCATGGAAGTTGCTAAAGAGATTTGTCTGGGAAAGAACTGCAGGACTGAGTCATAGGGTAGCCAGCCAGCTCATTCACCAACACAGCTTGTAATTGTACCTTAAGCCTACCGCAGAAATAACCCAGACTGCAAAAGCTGGTGTTTTTAACTGTACAGAGGAAAGTTCTACTGTGCACTGTGAAAGTAGAAAATTATTCAAACAGCATTTTTCTTGCTCCCGGCTAGTATTTTTTCCTTTGGAAGTTGGCAGCCTTTTTAGTGAGGGGCTTATCTCAAAAGGCCCAGGGCTTCACTCTGAGAGGTTAAAATGAGCAGCTGCAGCTCCCCATGATGTCAGTAGGAGATGTGGATGCTCAGCACTTCTGAAAAATCAGCCCCCCCCGTTTGCTTTTGACTGCTTTCTCCTCCCCGTACAGCTAAGTATCTCAGCCGTTCGCTTGTTCCCTCCCAAACTAAGATCCTTTCATCCCCAAGACACCTGGTCTCCATTTCCAACATCATTTAAAGCTTCCTCCTCCCGGTGTTGTGTTAGTGCAGGTTTTTATCCCACCTTTGAGCCTTAGCAATGCTTTGACAAGTGTACCCTGTGTGACATCACAACATCTAGTAGGAGCTCACTTCTGGCACGCTGTGACCAGTCTCTAGGCCCACATAATAAACTGTAAGTGGCCCATAAGGTAAGGTTTTAATTACAGGTGGACTGAACCGAAAACTGAGCTCCAAAAAGTAACAAACACATTTTGTAGCTCCGGCCCCTCTCTAGGGTAGCATCTCCTGTGCTATGCTACAGCTGTTCAGTGGTCAGAAGAGCAAGCCAGATGCATGTTTTAATACAATTGAGAGCTGCAGCTCCATTTTACGTACGTTTCCTTATGTAATTAGTTATCCACCTCCCACACAACCCATCCTGTTTAGAATTAAAATTGTACGTATTCTTTATTTTGGTCTATATAACTATATATGTCCATAAACTAGGGCAGGATGATTGGGAGGGCAGAGGATGGAGCAGGCAGGCTGGCTTGTGGGGAAGGGAGGCGAGTGGGGCTATGCTGGTGAAGTGAGTTAGGAGGTACATCGAGGGGGACTGACCGGCTGGGACAAGGGGTGCAGAAGCAGGAAATGGAAGCAGTTGAAAGCATGAAACAGCTGGGTGAGGCTTAAAGTGACCAGAGTCTCAAAGAATAAACAGGGCAGCTATCACCTGGAGAGGCGGGGTGATAGCTAGCACTTGGCGGGGGGAGGATGGGCACGTAATACCTATCACTCGGGGGAGGGAGCAATACCTATTGCTTGGGGGCATCAGAGCCTGCAGGGAGGAGCAGCACTACTGAGTTACTGGGGGGCAGGAGGGGAGGGGAAAGTTGTTGCTGAGCCTCCTTCCCCTGGACATGTTGAAGGGCCTTGCGGAGGCTGCATGCTACCTGGGGTGCAGTATGGGCTAGTGCCTTGCGGTCTCTTTTCCTCAATCTCTCTCCAGTGCAGATCCCAGTGCTTCCTCCCCTGGCCCCTGTGGGGAACCCATTCCCTGCACTCACCCAGCCCGCACACTATTCCTGGGCTTGAGCTAGCTCTCGTCAGGTTCCTGCTTGCACGAATGTTGACAATGCTCTTGCCCCTGGAGAGTCCTGGTGTTGATACCAGCAGAAGTACTGGTTTCACTTGATGCCACTGTGACCGGTCTCCACCTGGAGGTGCTGCTGCAGCTGCTCTCCTTGGAGGCAGGAGCCAGTGGAGTTTATTCCCAGAGCCTGCAGCAGTGCCCCCCGGCTGGTGGGGTAGGGGGAGCTGCTGAGCATAAACCAGTTCACTTAGATGTCCAAATACTAAGGTGCCAAATTTCCCACACAGCCCCTTGAAAGACCGTGTTTGTCCTGGGAAAGAACTGGCCAGCTGGTCACCTTACCCAAAGCAGACCCCTCAACTGCACCAAATTGTGCAGGATCTTCTGCACTTTGGTGGCATGAGGCTGCCTGTTCCACGGCAGAGGCAAGCAATGTTCCACCCCAACCAAATACGCTGTAGCCTTGGGGAAAGTATACGGGAGTAGGAGGTAGCAAATGATGAGGTCAAACCTCAGCCCTACTGACTGTACTTGCACTTCACTGCCCTTCTTGCTTACCAAGGCTTCATACCACAGCCCTAATGTCGTAGCCTCCCCTCAGTCAAGCGATGTCATACCAGTTTACTTCAGGTGAGTTGGAAACAGAACCCACGTCTTAGCTGCTCTGTCATGCTGCCTTTCAGTTACTTAGTTATCCTACCCACTAAGGACTACACCACCTTCCCAGTACCAGAACTCTGAAATGCCAGGATCTGAAGTGCCAGGGTTCAGAACCTGCTCGTGGGGCTTTATGGCTGCCTGTGATGGAATTTTGTAGATGGTTTGTTTAATGTATACAGTCAAAAAACATTTGTCAAACAGGTTTATAGTGAACCATTATCATCTGTCAATTCGGGTGCCTCATGTAACAGAATACAGGTGTTCTACATTTCAGTTATTGTCACGTGTTGATTGCGGGTGTCCAGCACTGGAAATTGAGCAATATGCCCAGAATGAACCACCAATCCGGGGCAGCTTGAAGCACATGGGAGTCAGGGACAGCATCCAACTGGGAACCAGAAAGGAAAGGACAAGAACCCAGCATATTTACACTCCAGACTTCTATGCACCACCACGTCTTCTCAAGCCCACCTCCTGTCTCACTGAGGCACAATGTGTGGCTTCCTCGCTATGGAGCAAACCTAATGCCTGAGGCAGTGACTAAGGGACAACAAGTGACATCCAGCATGGGCTCAGCTCCACTGTCTAGCACTCGCCTCTCGCACAATGAGTGAAGGGGAAGTGATGAGCCAATATGTACCCAGCTCTTAACTCTCTGCCTCTCGGTAGGGAACTGTGTGTCTTCCAGTTAGCAGAGGCAGCCCTGGGACTAGCTAGCTCAGCCCACAACCAGCTCTTTAGCCACCATGACGTGACTAAGGAATTTAAATAAACTATTTCAGCAGCATAACCATCAGAGGCCAGACTGGGCCTAGCATGACCATATGTTGGGTCAGGACACAGGGAACATCCCTTCTTATTACATACCCCATATAAAGGGCCAATCACAGTCATTGTCCGTGACCTTGGGGAGTACAGGGGTTTCTCCTTTTGTGCATCCCCAGGGGGGACCCACGGCTGTGAGACACCTCGGTACCACATGCCCTTAGCATGGAGAAGCCTTGTCTGTGCCTGCCGGGGTCAGCTTGCTGACTCCCCCAGCCACGGGCAACACAAGCACTCCCCTCTCAGACTATGCAGGCTCCACTGTCCTTCTGCAGGTTAATGATAGGGATGCTCAAACCCTCGACGTGTCGCCCTGGAGGACCAGCTCCTGGTCCACTGGGCACTCATAGAATTCCCAGATTCACTGCTCCCAAAGGAACAATACCCACCCTAGATCACAGTGCCACTTAACGCACAGCACTTAGATGTGTTATTAGCGAAAAGAAGCAAATGTTTATTTAGCAAAGCATACAGGTTGAAATGACAGCAAGTAGAAATATTGGAAACAAAGGGTTACATGTAAAAAAAAAAAAGCATAACATGCATGCTAGAACCTAGACTTAAATAACAAGTACTGTCCTGTCTAATGAGGTTTAGTTCACTCAAAGTCTTGCAGCATTTGTCAGCAAGGTTGACTATGACCCTCCTTTCATAAGGCAGAACACACTGACAGTTCATCTCCTCAGTAAAGAGATCCAGGGGGTACCTCTGCAGTCATAGTTATACCCTCCCGAAAACCATTGTCTTTACTTGTAACCAGGATTACCTCCCCCCTTGCTATTTTTGTTTTTCCTGCAGGTTTCCTCTTCTGTGTTTCTCACTCTTTTGATTAATAGCAGGCTCAGTAACGCAACCAGGCCACTGTTGTGATGCATACAATGCATGACACACTCCCTAACCAGACAGAAGCATCTCCTACCCTGTGCCTGAACAGAAGCTGTCCAAGGCCTGTCACCAGCTGGTGATTTGCTTTTAAATTTCAAGAGCACAATTCCCAGCATAGACACACAACTTCTTAAATATTATCCTTACATACATTTCCCAGTGACAATGCCGACTCGTAAATTACTGGCTCTTGGTACAGCCCTTATATACCATCCTCTGGTGAATTATTATGCATACACCTGACGAGGGACCGCCTGTAAAACCATATGCATCGCCTCTGTGCTGTTGTCAGTTGGCATCAAGAGGCCCCAGGGTCACAGTCACACTTTGCCCCAAAGAAAGTAGGGAGGTGATGGGGACCAGGCAAGCCTGCACGTGCACCCGCTTACTCAGATGCACACACACCCCTGCTGTGCACAGACAAGCTCTCTTTGGGAGGTGCCGTTCCTCAAGACCCCCAGTTAAGTGCTATATCCTAGATAGGGTTGTCAGTTTTTCCGTGGATGTGATGCAGGTGACTAGCGCCTGTCTTGGTTTGAGATTATTCTACGGTTTAGGTTTAGTGCTGCCGTCTGGCTGTGATACAGTCAGACAATATGAACTAGGTACACTTCATGAGTTGTTCATTCTTGTAGAAAGCACAAATAGTTTTGGCATAATCTATGCATATAATATATGTAAAGTAGGGTCATAGGTTCCTACATGATTAGAATAGCACACAGAAAACTGTAGTCCAAATAAATACAGTTTAACATTGTCCTTTATCTGAAAAATAATGCTGAAAAATAACTTGTAAAGGTATCAGTTTTTCCATAATGAACTTGCTTTATGATGGACAGCTGGGAAATTGCAGTTTGACCTCATCACAAACAGCCACTAGCAAAAGCAGCCTGGCATAGGGTCAACATTATCAATGAAACAAGACACCGTGAATGATGGGACAAATCTTTGCTCATCTTTCTTACACTAACAGGCCAGATGAAGCCAGTGGACCTGTGCATGTGAGTAAAGCAAAGAGTATTTGCTCATAATCATGTTACTAATAGCTTAGCAGATGTTGTCTGTAGTTAGCTCCCCTCCTGATAGACCATTCTACCACTATGGAGGATACAAAC
Source organism: Natator depressus (assembly GCF_965152275.1). NCBI lineage: Eukaryota > Metazoa > Chordata > Testudines > Cheloniidae > Natator > Natator depressus. The sequence continues at coordinate 66,791,565 of NC_134239.1, forward strand.
AACATATACAAAATTTAAAAAGGGTAAAGGATTTATAATAAATAATAAGAAGGCACCTGCAACTGTTCAGCCAATCAGATTATTCCATTGGCAGTTCCTCACGATGCCTCTTCCAAAGAGATGTCAGCTATTGACTGGCCAGTGGCCTGATGCACTGTCACTCTTGGAAGAGGCCCCTTTTTAAAAAAAAAAAATACAAAGCTCTTTTTAAAAAATCACAGAAATGCAATGATGCTTTTGTATCTATTTTCAGGTCTTCCCTGCTTGGGTTTACTGACAGTATAGCATACTCGCACTTGCTGTACTCCATGGTGCTTACTGTTACTCAAGCCAGAAGGCACCAGAGGCAGGGGGCTCCCTTACAAATAAGTACTAGGTTGCCTCTGGTGCAGTCTTTATGGTATGAGTGTTAGCTTCTTTGCTTCAGTTGACTGTGCCACTCTTATAGTAACACCCTTATACTATAGGTGGTACCTGGGACAGTATGTAGCTATTTATAGGATGTCACACTACTAGCCAAATGGCACTGATATTTCAAATTCATGCATCAGCACAAAAGCCCAGCCAGATGTTGTGTTGCAGGTAACTGAGAGCCCCTTAAATCAAGGCACTGGGGCTTAGATTGTGATCTTTGTTACATTCGTGTAAATACAGCTCAACGCCACTAAATTTAATGGTGCAACACTAGTGTGATACCATTGTAGCAGAGCAGAATCTGACCCAGACATTTAATAGTGAGGTATCATTAATAAAGCTGATGGTTATGTGTCTGCACTATGTAACTATCCATCCTTACATGGACTAAATTCCCAAGTCCTGTCCCAGCATGCACTGAGTTCAGTGTAACAACAGGCACTGTATTCAAAAAACCTAGTCAAATGTACTGATGAAGGGTGTCCTTAGTTTAACTAATTTTGTTTAGACTGAATACTGCACACTTGACATTCGAGGGAATCAGGTTTAGAGAACTCTTCTGGATGAATGCTGAAGGTTTCCGAAGAGGAGACGAGAGCAACTAAATTCCAAACAAAGCCCTGTACTTCTTCTGCAAATATTTTGCCAAATCTCCTCACCTTTCACACCTCCTATCCAAACTGCAAACACAGGCTGGCAAATAATGTGAGTATCCATGCAGGCAATGCTGATATTCAGGTAGTGGTCCAGATGGTGCCAATTCGGAGGTTATATATCCAAATGTTTAGTAGAAAATAGAAAGCTCTCAGCCGTGAAAGGCAATCACCATGCTTCCTTCTCAATGACTGGCTTGACAGCTTGCTATGATCACAGATGTGCAAGAGAGCTAGCCAGGTGTTCTATATCAATGAAAGGCAACACACACATAATCACCATGGTTCAGTCAAGCAGTTCAGTGGAAAAAGGAAGAAGAAAACTTTATTGAAATGTTTAGATTCACATTAATTAGCTAGTCATAGCATCTTGATTTCATTGGCTTTCACTAGCCCTAAGGAGGGTGCTTTTGTCTATTAGCGTCTTTTGCCCACTACAACAGTAAGTATCCCTTGGCAAGTAAGTAGGCTAGGTTCAATAACTTCATTCTTACCTCTTCTCTGGCAGGGTATTTACTTGCAATCTGTGTGGCTCACAAGTGTTTTATCCTTTTCCCGCCTTTCCTTTGAGACACATTTTTTTCCCATTGTAATCCAAATTATAGGACACATCTCTCTTTGTATTGGCTAATGAGAGGAATTCAATGTAAAGCATGTATGTGGACCTGTTAGAGTAGCAACTCTCAACCTAGTTTTGTTTCATATCGTATATGTCAAACTCTCGTTAGACCAACATCCAGTATCTTCTCAGCTAGGCTTGATCTGGTGTAAATTTGGTACAATCAAGTGGTTGCAGGACAAGTCTTACTAATTAATCGATTAATAGATTGTCAGGCCAGACAGAACCATTATGATCAATTACCCTGACCTTCTGTGTAACACAGGCAAGGGACTTTTCCTTAGTAATTCCTGCATCAAGTCCATATCTCGTGATTTAGAGCTTATTGGCGAATATATAGCTGGGGACTAGCTGCTGAGTGAAGGAGTCCTACCTCATATGATGAAATACACATGGTTGTTGAGGAGTTATATTGCAATTAAAGTTTTTCATCCTCCCATGTCGAACCTCCATCAAAACCTACAACTTCCCAGAAAGGCTTAATCAATTAGTTTCAAGTATTTATTACAGATTGAAGAAAAGCCAAGAGCAGATCAAACTGAGCCCAACATATATTTCAGTTGAATAGACTAGCGCTGGCTTCATGTTGGATTCATAAATTTGATTCCCCAGCCAAATTTATCCCTTATGTAACTTCATTGAAGTTAATAAATTTGTACCAGGGATGGATTTGGCCCATGCTATTTTTTGTGCTTAAACTTGGGTAGGTTTTTTTTTTTTTTTTAATAATGCACTTTTGGTCAACTTAATGACCTAGTGGTAGTATTACGCACTGCCAAGTGGAAGAGTGTGTCTGGAAATCCAGGACAGGTTTCACACTCTGAACCAAAGCAGAGAAAGGGACCTTGTTAGAGGCATTGAGCTCAGCTCTTGGAGAATGTTGGCTCACAATGGCCTCCAGTGACCAATCGGGGTCGATTAAAAGTAACGCTGGTCAGTGACCTGGGCTCCTTCCTCAGCTTCTTGCCCTCTTTCTGCACCCAGATTTCCTGACTCACATAGGTCCCTTTGTGTGGCCTCAGTGTATTGGCAGGGAGACCACAAAACGGAGGCAGAATCAAAAAGTTGTCATTGGGTGAGGGGGCAGGCTGGGGAGGCTTCACTTGCTGACAAAAGGCAGCAACGACAAACAACACAAAGCAAAGCAAACCAGCAATGCTCCAAGAGCTAATACTGCACTTTCCTTCTGCACTTAGGGCTAGAGCTCAAGCAGGCATCTCAAAATGAACCCATAGTATTTACAGGTGTGTAACTGTACATTTAATTGTGCTCTAATAACCAATTTGCATATGCAAGTGCAGGCTTTTGCATATACAAACAGATGCATCTGCTACTACTTTGGTAGCTGTTAGAGAGTCAGATGAAAATTTGTTCAGTGCTGTTGTTGGTCTCTAATTTTAGATATGTTTCTAGTGTGAACATTTATAAGTAAACTTCACTGAGTAAAAACATGATGCTGTTTCTATTTCCTGTATTCCCACACCAAAATTTTCACTCCCCAGCATTTCCCCCAATTACCCATTGCACTTTAGGTTCACAAATCTACCAAATGCTGATCAGGTGTCTCTACTGAAAGAGCAAAGTTCTCATGGCTTCAGGGGCAATATTTTAGGTGCTAAACCTTCTCACTGCAATGTGTATCTTTATAGGTTCTGATGACGAAGACCTGTATTGCTGTTTAACTTGTAATGCGGCAAGTCTGTAGAAGCAGTTACTTCTTTGCATGTATATAGATTATCAATAGCAACAGTTTCTTGAAATTAATAACAAAATATGTACCAAAACCGCAATAGATTATTGGAACGCTAAATAAAATCCTACACAAGTTTCATTACAATGATTTGGTGGTTTTTTTCATAAAAAAGATTAATAGCCATTGTGTCTTATAAATGTAGACCACAATACTGGTATGATCCTGGCCAATGGTTCAATTTTAGAACAGAGTTTTAATTGCATGTTTTATTATTGGTCCGTTCAGGAGGGAGGGTTTTTTTAAAAGTGATACTTTAAAGTGATACTTGTTTCTATCTCCATTGCCCATGCTCAGTGGTTCTGCAAAAAGTCCCATTGGAATGAATAAGATACTGCTAAACGTAAAGGGCCTTTAGTGATGTAATGCTCATGAAAAATGCCCTCTGTTGGGTAGGCAAATCCAGCCACTCGTGTTGTCAGGGAGGTTCCTAAGTGACACAGAGGACAACGTCGTGATATAGAAAGTAGAGACTCTAATCAGAGGCAAAGCCATCCTGGGTCTACTGCTTACTGAGTGGGAAACGGACTGAGAATGAATGAGTTGTGGGGAAGTTTGCTTCTGTATCAGTGATCAGAAGCAACCCAAATTCCACCCAGTACAAATGATTTCACAGAATGCAGCAATAAAAGATATCAGGTTTCAGGAAAGCAAACTCTAGGCATTAAGAAATGTAGTGAGTAATGTGAAATAGGAGAAAGTTTTTAAATCTCTCAAATGGAAGAAGGCTGGGGAATCCTGAGACTATCATATTAAGGGACAACAGAGCAAAAGGTCCCTAAAAAAAAAAGCGGTAAAAGAACAAGACGTGACCAGTGTGCCTACACAAGGCAGGGCTCAAAAATTCTTAGTGTAAAAATAACCCACACTGGATATGGAAAGAGGCCCAATTTGCCATCTTGCCTCACTCTGAGTTAGCTCGTAAACTCCTATTTAACAGAATCTCTGCACCAACTCAGAGATGTTAAGCTAAGTGAAGTTTGGTCCAAACTTATATCATAGCCAAACTGTTTTCATCCTCAGACAGATGGCTACTCCTTAGCACTCTAAAAAACAAATCTCAATTTCTCTTTCAGTCTGTACTTTCTTATATGGCCCTGATGACCACAGTTTCTGAGCACTTAGTACACTGGTCTAGGTAAAAGGCCAATTCCCTTGCGTCTTTCCTGCCCATGGTAACTAAAGCAGCCTCTGTCTCCCTAGGGACCACAGAGTGTTAATATCTGCCTCAGTGAAAGAAAAGCAAGGAGTAGAGTTAGGGGAAAAATGGTTGATCATCACTAGAAAAGACCATGCATGCCCCTTGCCTCCCCTCCCTCACCTTAATGCTTCCCTATGCAGATCCCTTAAAAATTCTGAAAAATGACTCCAGGAGCTACTCACTTAGCTAAGGCAAGTATGGTGCTTATTGAGCATCCTGGGAGGAAAATGACTCACTCCTCACCCAGTCCCATCCATGGCTCTCATGCACCCTCAGCTCTGCTGAGGCTGGTCAACTCATTTCATAGTCACTCATGACTGAGGGGCCATATGGAAACATTTAGTAAGTAATGAAAACCATGACCTGTCAAACGTCATGGGTTGTGTCAAGCAGGTTTCTAATTATAGCCTGACATGTAAATACTCTTGGAAGATAATTGCACTTATTGGACTAGCACAATATTAATTAAATATTTTGATTATTTCTATCAGAGGCTTTGTGTGTGTGTGTGTGTGAGAGAGAGAGAGAGAGCGCTTTTGAATGGATTTAACCCTTGCAGCACTAAAAACAAGTGTACTCATCCTTGGATTGCAGTGAAGAGCTGAATCCGAAGTACACTAGACCCTCTTGCCAATCTGAACTCTCCTCCTCCCTGTGGCTTAGTCTCATCACACGTCACCCCACTGCCTTTCTACCGCAGCCTGCCTCTGCTCTGATTCCATGTCCACGTCCTCATATATCCCCAAGGGCACGTGCTTGTGGCTTACCTGCCTCCTACTGCAGGGTCCAGGATGGTAGAACCAGCTATAAGAGGGTTGCACTGGGAACGCAGGCCAGAGACGAATAAGGATTTCTGGCAGCAAGCAGGTGGGGCAGGGCTTGCTCTAGTCCAGAGACCTGAGCTATTCTACAGCATGAAACACTCAGATATTTGGCCTAGTAGCCTCCCTGGAAAGCCAGGTTCCAGGTGTTAAACTGGTCAGTTTCCAGAGTTCTGCCTTTAACTGGGTCATGCTGGAGTGAGCTGCAGGACTAGATTAGTGCCGTAGCTCTTGAGACTGCTGATTGACTGAGCTATCACAAATCATAGCATTCTCCAGCTACACGACCCAGTCATTATGGCAGTGTAGGCTAAAGCCCATTTTCACGGTAGCCATGTTGGGCCAGAGCATGTGCTCATACAATCCAGCAGGAGTCACTTACGTTTTTGGTGTAAATCTGGTTCTGCTGCAACTGAGCTGGGGGCAGAGGCGAAGTAGTAACTTAATTTGTATATCTGCAGATTAGACACCTCAGCAATCCAGAAGCCAACTGTGCAAAAGGTTGCTGAGGATTTTGAATATTCAGGAATGACAGTATGTGACTCCAGTGTCTGGATCACTTGTCCTGGGGGAAGAAATAGTTACCTTAGGTTTTAAAGCTAGAGAGTTCCAACCTGGCACCAAGTAAAATGTGCGTGGCTTTTGAGTTCATGGTAGACTTGAAGCTGAGTTCAGCCTCCCCTATAGGCTTACTAAGGCTGGTTAATGTTTTGAGTGAGTCCAGAGGCCTGACTTTGGTGTAGGCCTGGAGTTATGTGTCTAGGAGGGAGCCGGCTGCAAGCAAACACTGGCCCAGCCACCTTTTGAACAAGCCTGGGGAAGGATTTTGAGCAACTGAGCCCAGAGAGGGGTTTTGAGTGATCTCAGAGCCAGGTTTTGAGGAGGACAGGGGCTGCATTTCAAGTGAGCCAGGGCTGCAGTTTGAACACGTATGTCCCAATTAATGGTTGCACATTGAAACCATGTGAAACTCGCAGCTTTGCATTGTTTCAACACAAAACTAGGTGAAAGTGGTTGGTTTCAGGTCACACTGTCTCTTGTCCCCTCTCTCAGTAGAGCGACTTGGGAAGCATGGTCCATGTTTGCACACTTTCACCATGTGGGTCACACTTCCCATAAGATGTCCCACTGATTTGATTTATGCGCTGTACAACTAAACACCAAACACCATTTTCAAAGAAAAGGAAACCACTCTTCTTATCATCACCTACACATCTGGGAGAAAGGATAATACAGGAAGAAGCTGCTTGGTTTTGGCATTACAAATACCCAATGCAAAAAACAGACTTCTGGTCAGTACTCCCAATATGCTCAGAAAAGGTCAGAGCCCTGATTCCAGTGCATTCTTCAAGGCATAATTCCTGACTGGCAGTGTGTACGTAAGTCAAGAAAAATACAGTGAAAACTGTGGGGGATGGTACATGTTCTGTAGCAGAGCTGACTAAGTCAAAGCAGCAGGCTGCTCAGAAAAGCTATACTTTCCAAACTTAAGAGCCCTGGCTCAAATGCAGAGTGGAACCAAGACACAGATGTATCGATGCAGAGGTAGTTCTGTGTGCCTGCCGGGGGAATATTTTTTGCATAGTCCCTTTGTGAAGAACGGCAGTCCGTTCTTAGTGGGCTAGGTTGGCGTTAAAGGCCCTAAGCTTCCTCTCAGCTACACTGGTTTTTACACTGCTGCAACTCTATTGACTTCGGTGGCGTTATTTTGGATGTACGTGGGCAAAACTGAGTTCAAAGGATCTGGCCCAAAGCCACCATTTTTTATTGGTAACTTGCCTGTTTACAAAAAGTAGATGTTGTTCACTCTGGCTGTTTTACCTCATTACGCTCACAAGCTCTGTCCTGCCTCCCCCTCTTCTAATGACCCCATTCCATGCATCTTTCCTTCTAATTGCATTTGCAGAGAGGAGAAGAATGTTTCAGCATAAATTAAACAAGAAGCTGTATTTATGCAGCTCTTGCATTCTCTCTCTCTCTCTCTCTCTCTCTCTCTTTTTAATGCAGTGAATTTATTACTGCAAAAGATGCTGGTTTGTCACTTCTGGAGATAAATCCCCTATTGATCCAAAAAAGAGAAGCCATTGAGTGGACAAATTTTTCCATCCAAATTTTTCCACAAAAGACCATCCTTTTAACATCCTCAATTCTAAAATGCAGGGACTACATCGAGGGGTGAGAGGGAAGCCCATTTTCCATGGCTCGTTGCAGCTTTACAAGGATGTTACTTAGTGCCAACTGTGATGGTGGTTCTTGTGATATAGACACCTGTCCAGTCCTTAATTTGTGCAAGGGCTTGCCAGGGATATGCCAGGCACCTCTAGGCTTGGCAGTTCATGGACTCAGTACCTCTGGGCTTGCCATGTCAGTTATTAAAGTACAAAAATTGCTTGAGCCCCAGCACCTCTTTCATTACAAATTAAGCACTGCACCTGTCTATTAGGCCTGGTTGGGCTTTTTTACCTACTTTGTGGGTAGACACCCTCTAATTTTCCATTACATTCAATAGGAGTTTTCCACAAAAGATAAATCTCTGCTTCTGTTTATGTATTTAGATCCTTGCTATAGCCTGATGTGAAATATTTATTCACTGGACTTGGCACTTTTATGCCTGTTCAGAAATTATCTATGGAACAATAATGATTTTTACAAATGTGTTACCTCTTCATAATTGGCTGGTAAATCATTCACATGAATATATTAGTTTTCACTGACTGTCTGAGTGGGCTTTTGAGCAGCCAGCAATTGGTATTTTATCTGTGTGACTGGTCACTTAAGTCACATATTGTGCCTGGTGTTGTGACCTACTCTTCATAAACAGCAGCAGGGCCTGAAGCAATCATTAAGGTGTTGAATCACTGGGGGACAGCATGGGGAAAAGCTTGGAGATAGGCCTAGGAAATTTTTGGAATCATAAAATCATATCTTTTTGGGCATAAGAAAGGGCATGGGATTTGGCTATGTGGCGCTCCCTCCAGACTGAGGGAGAAGGGTAGAAGCTAAATGTATTGACTGTCTAGACAATTTTCTTTTGCCATATTCTCACCAACTAACTGTATGTATATAGGTAGGGTGGCTGGGCCAGCACTGCCGGTGTGGAGATGCTAACGTATGCAAAAGGTCTCAGTGGATCCATTTATAATAGTTCTCCCCCTCCCAAATATTTGTACAAACAAAAACTGGGGCTATGAACATTCACAGAATAGCAAACAAACAAGGCACAAACACAGCTGGATTGAAATAGAAATCAGATTTGGGGAAGATTCATGTTTATGAGAGTCACCCAGCTCTAGCTGCCAGGCTCAGCAAACAGCATACATTTAAATCCTTTCTTTGCCTCTGAAAACTTTATACTGCCCATGGAAAAAATCAAAGGCAAAAACAAAACGGCAGTGGAGGATTGAAGAAGAGTGAGGACCTGCACTTATCATTTATCCCAGGAGAAAAGGAAACCCCCAGGGAGCATAGATATGGTCTCATTAAAAAGGGGGAACAGGGGATGGCCATCTTTGTAATAAGATGCTGCTTTTGGCTGTGATCACAGCCAGAGGGAGTAGTGTAGTCAAGTTCTTCTTTTCCCCTTTTTATTATTTTAAATATTGAATTTTAAAGGACAGGCCAAAGTAGAAAATTAAATGCTCACTCCAGAAATGAAGCCAACATCAGCCTCTGGCTTTGCGACTGGATTATTTTTGAAGGCACAGTATGTACAAAATGAGGCCAGTGAGGGCTGATGATGGAATTCCCAGAGGGGGCAGGTTCCTTTAAAACACAGATTAACAGAGAAGGAATGCACAGGATATGAATATGAATTGATGTGGGGCCCTTCCTGGTCTCATTCCATTCAATAAAGTACATTCCCTTATTGCATGTCAATTATTTACATTATTTAAATATGTATCCTCCGATGAACATGCCATTATTGAAATATATATGCTGTATAACTGTATGTAACATGTATCATCCAGCTATCTATCAGAGAGGGCTGCATACACACGTGTACCCGGCTAACAATAAGATAAGGGGATGCCACAGAAACCAGCTACCTCTCTGTAACAAGCACCCTTTGACTGGTCCCTATTGCACTCACTGTGCTGACCCTTTAGCAGAACCAGAGTCAGATCTTTTCAGAACAGTTTGAACACAGGCTCTGTTTAACATCATGGGAAAGTTAATACCTGAAAGAAGCGGGTGTCTTTCTCCTGTGCCTGCACTAATCTCTGGTACACAAAGCTTGTGGGCTCAGAGATAGTTATTTTTCTTCCCTTCAGCCACACAAGTTCACAGTAAAAGAAAGGCAAATAGTGTAAATTCTCTCAGCCTAGTGATTCCCAAAAGGTAACATTATTGGTGAAGATATTGGCTATAGATATCCTAACATTATTTCCTCTCCTAGCATATAAGGATTTATTGTTAATTCTCCTGACTCAGATATGTTTACATTCTGTAATTCTCCCTCTGCCTTGACATATCGACCTATGGTATGTATCTACTTTGGTTTTAATGGTAGGGCAGTGGGAAGGACTAGACTACAAACCTAGAAGTGCAATTGCCATTGGCCTCTACCCCTACTGCATAATGAGTCAAACTAAAAACCTGGACCTGGATACCCTGTTTTCAGAGACATTCAACATTTGGATCCAAATTTTGCAGCTTAGACCAGTCTGTTTCCTTCATGTACAGCAAGGGCTAAATTTTCAAAGATCCCATTGTATGTGCAGTGGCAGCTGAAGGTGTGCACTCTTCTGCCCTCTAGGAATGTTTCCAGTTTTCCAAAGCCCTGTTGGTGAAATTGAAGCCTGATAAGAACATGCCCAAAGTCTAGACGGGCCCACACAGATCATGGGCATCTGCACAACTCAGTATACTTGGCCAGACCGAAAAGCAGCTGAGGTAAAGCTTGGCTGATATCAGATTTCATCTTGTGTTCCCCGTTTCTCACCCTTCCCCTGCCATTAGCAAACCCAAAAACAATTGAGGACTCACTTAGCTGGGTTCGGCTCTGCTGGAACACTCCCTGGACCACAGGCTGGAATGAATACAATTTTACTGATCTGCTGTAATGTTAACTAGCAACAGTTCTACAGAAATAGAAAGTTCTCCTCAGTGCTCTTACCTCCTGTGACAGCAATAAGAAAAAGGGCATTAGACAATGGGTACATTTTAAAAACAGATAACACTTCTATTAACTCTAAAATAGAGCCAGATTCTCAGCAGGCCTAAATCCATGTAGCAAAGTCAATGGAGCTACACTGATATACTCTAGCCAACCAGTCCAAAGCAATTATACTTACTCTGCTGGGCGTCTGGCATGGTACTGCCCTCCACCAATTTCCAAAGGGGTATTTCTATATCTCTTTAACAAAAAAGGGGGGGAAGCCATAGTAGAGATTAAAATTACACTGATAATACAGACAGACAGATGCTAGGCTACCTCCCACTCATGGACAGCAGGTCTAATAAGCCAGGAAAGGCTAAGCCTCCCCTGGTGCAGCCACTGTCGCCGGCCGCCCCATTTTGGCAGTTTGCACAGGAGAAGTTTTTGCTTATTATGGTACCCAGGAAGCTGAATAGCACATATCGCCTCCTCAACCACCCTAGAACCTGCATGGGGCATATAAAGCTCAGGTTCTTTGAGAAGAGACAAGCACTTTTCCCACAGAGCAGTTTAGGGTTTCAGGAGGGGAGGCGGGGGGGGGGGAGGCGAGCCTTCCCGAAGGGGGGCTCCACCCATGCTCCCACTCCACCACACATATTTACAGATGCAAAAACAAAGCCTCTATCTTATCCTGCTATGGTACCCTGCAAACAACTTTAGAGTATTTGAAGTTTCTGGAAGACTCTGGAAAGATTCTGCACCATAATTCTCCATCTGACAAACACAAATCCCCTCTCCATGTGCTTCCAATTTAGTAGACACCAAAATGACTCTGTGTTTGTTTCACTTCCTAGTTTGGGTTCATAGAATCATAGAATATCAGGGTTCGAAGGGACCTCAGGAGGTCATCTAGTCCAACCCCCTGCTCAAAGCAGGACCAATTCCCAACGAAATCATCCCAGCCAGGGCTTTGTCAAGCCTGACCTTGAAAACCTCTAAGGAAGGAGAATCCACCACCTCCCTAGGTAACGCATTCCAGTGCTTTACCACCCTCCTGGTGAAAAAGTTTTTCCTAATATCCGAGCTAAACCTCCCCCACTGCAACTTGAGCCCATTACTCCTTGGTCTGTCATCTGCCACCACTGAGAACAGTCTAGATCCATCCTCTTTGGAACCCCCTTTCAGGTAGTTGAAAGCAGCTATCACATCCCCCCTCATTCTTCTCTTCTGCAGACTAAATAATCCCAATTCCCTCAGCATCTCCTCGTAAATCATGTGCTCCAGTCCCCTAATCATTTTTGTTGCCCTCTGCTGACTCTTTCCAGACAGTCCCTAGTCTGTAGCAGTGCATGGGATTCTTCCGTCTTAAGTGCAGGACTCTGCACTTGTCCTTGTTGAACCTCATCAGATTTCTTTTGGCCCAATCTTCTAATTTGTCTTGGTCCCTCTGCATCCTATCCCTACCCTCCAGCATATCTACCACTCCTCCCAGTTTAGTGTCATCTGCAAACTTGCTGAGGGTGCAATCCATGCCATCCTCCAGATTATTAATGAAGATATTGAACAAAACCGGCCCCTGGACCGACCCTTGGGGCACTCCGCTTGATACCGGCTGCCAACTACACATGGAGCCATTGATCACTACCCACTGAGCCCAATGATCTCGCCAGCTTTCTATCCACCTTACAGTCCATTCATGCAGCCCATACTTCTTTAACTTGCTGGCAAGAATTCTGTGGGAGACCGTATCAAAAGCTTTACTAAAGTCAAGGAATAACACGTCCACAGCTTTTCCCTCATCCACAAAGCCAGTTATCTCATCATAGAAGGCAATTAGGTTAGTCAGGCATGATTTGCCCTTGGTGAATCCATGCTGACTGTTCCTGATCACTTCCCTCGTCTCTAAGTGATTCAGAATTGATTCCTTGAGGACCTGCTCCATGATTTTTCCAGGGACTGAGGTGAAGCTGTTCAGGCCAGCTGTTCTGAATACATACTCATGGGGTTCAGGTGGGTTTCTTCTTGGCACATCTAGCCCATGCCTCTGTTCATACTACTGTGGCTACATTGCTGTTTTTAGCACATTAGCTCCCATCAAGTATGTCTACACAAGCTGGGAATCATAGCCCTAGCTCATTGTGCAGACATAACTAATCTGCCCCTGCCCCCACCCCCATCCCAATCCAATCTGTGCGCCAAAAAAAAAAAATCTGCACACACTATTTTAAAATTCTGCAAATTTTATTTGTCAATAAATAAATGTGGAGGCTCCAGCATGGTAGTGGGGAGCACAGGCCAATGGCTGCACGAAGGTGGAAGATCACCCTGCAGCCCTCCCTGCTCTCCACCCCCAGGACATGGATTTGGTGGTGAGGCTGCGCCCAACCATGACACAGCGCCAGGGCTGGGCCTGCCCCAGAAATACCCCTGGGCCCTGCCTCGCCATGCCAAGTGCACCAAGTCTGGGCAGGCAGGCTGAGCCCAGCAGGATCCAAGTGTGTATGGGGAGAGCCAGGTTCTGTGGGGGGCAATCTGGGTCTGATTGGGAGGGGGATCTGGATGCACAGGGGCTTATTGCAGGATTCCAAGTACAGGGGCAAGGAGGGTCCAAGTGAAGGTGATTGGAGCTCAGCAAGGGACTCTGGGTGAGGAGGGCATGGGGCTCAGCGGGGGCAGAGGTGTCTGGGTATGAGGGGCTTAGCGGTGGGGGTCCAGGTGCTGGTAGGGTAGGGGGTTTGGGTGCAGCTGGTTGGGGTCTGGGTGCAGCTGGTTGGGATCTGGGTGCAGGGGACTCAACAGCATGGCGGTTAGAGTGTGGGGGCTCACCAGGGGGGTGGTCTGGGTGAAGGGTGGGGTCGGGTTAGTGGGGGGGTCTGACTGTGGGAGGTGAGGCTCAGCGGGGTGGGGGTTGGGGTGTGGAGGGGGCTCGGTGGGGGGTTCTGGGTGCAGGGGGGAATCTGTATATGTGGGGGTCTGGATGCACAGGGATTGGGCAGATGGTGGAGTAGCTCCCCATACAGTGCCCCCTCCCCCTGTGGCTGATGAGCTATGGGGACAGGGTATGCATGCAGAGGTTCCTTCAGCCGGGGGAGGGTTCTGGGGGTGGGTCTGACCTGGCCCAGGCTGCTCCTTTCAGGGGGAGAGGAAGTACTGTCCTCCCCAGCCCATCCAGGACTAGCAGCTGAGCCCGGCGCAGGACAGGAGCCACCAGCTGAGGCATTCCCAGCCCCACATTCCCCACCCCATCCCCTACAGTGATTTACCTCTCCACCAGCTGCTCCAGGTGCCCAAAATGATGCACCCCCATTGCTGGGGAGGGGCACGTGACTACTCTTGTGGCTTCCTTTTGCTTCCCCTTCAGAAAGTCATTTTTCTGTGGGGAAGCAAAGAAATCTGCAGGGGACATGAATTCTGCGCACGACCCCAGGAGTAGTGAGCAGTGTAACTGATACAGAGATGTCGATATGAGGCTACAGAGAGCCTTTAATAATAGCTCTGAGCCATGTGAACTGCCTGACTCCTCTCAGTAAGGGGTTAACTCAGATGCCCAGTGATAATGTAAATGCCAACAATATTAACTATTTCATCCTTCATGTATGAAGAGGGAGGGTCACAGATCTGCACTAGTTACTGTGTGTCATGTCTCATTTTGGTGCCACAATTGGGTGGCATTTGGGAGAAACCACCACCGATTTTCCCACTCAAGAAAGAGCCAAGTCCCAGCCTAGGGGCACATCAAAGTCCCACTACTGGTCAACTCAGAGAGCACACACGATCATATCTCGAATATCTGCATCCAGGAGCAGCATCTCATTTTGGTGACTCACAGAGATGGATCTTGGAAGAGCACCCCCTCCTATCCCCCCTCCTTAGTCTGACCCTATCTCTGCTTCTCAGTAACAATAATGGAAACAAAACAAAAAGAGGGAAGGCCCTGACTGCCCCTAGGTGCACAGGAGACAGGGGCAAGCACTCTGTGCCCCCCCCCCACAGCCGGAGGAGCTAGCTCCCCTCCCATCCTCAAAGGACATGGTTCTCCCCGCCACGGCCCTGGGGCCAGTGAAGCAGCCCCCTCACCCCCACAGCCCAGGGGCTGGTGGAGCTCACTTTCCCCCAGCAGCTCAGAGGAGCAGTCATCTGGTGGCACGGGTGGGGCTGGAGGAGTTCGCTCTCCCCGCCCTGACCTAGAGTTTTGTGTGTTCCACATGAAAGGGGGGGCCATGTCCCTGCTTGCCCTCCTTGCGCACGCCCCTAACGTAGGCAAAAAATCTCCCCCAAATCAACAAAGTGAGATATCTACTTCTCTTTTCTTCCCTCTGGCCTTCGCGTCTCTCTCTGGTCACACCCTCCCTGTCTCACACCTTGCCCCTGCACTTTCCTTCCCTTAACCTTTAAAGCTCTTTCCATCCTCCCACTGCTGAGGTGGGGAATCTATGCTGGCCAGCCAGGCTCGCCCTACCCTGTGCACACCTCAGGGTGAGGCCTCTGAGCAAAGTGTTTTGAGCTCATGGCTCATCTTGCCTCTTGTGCTCATGGAATGAGATTTTGGCCCCTCTGCCTGCTGCTGTGCTCCAGAAGGGGAGGGTCTTCTTGCAGGTGAATTCCTCCCATAGGCCAGGCACTTGCTTGAACATGGCACCTCAGGCAGACTTTCCAGTCAATGCCTAAAACGTCCCTTAATGCTGAGCGCCAGTGCCAGAATAGCAGTTGCTCTAGGAAATAAGGAAACCATTGATAAATAAGCCCAGTGTTTAACCAAATAACCCTCCACCCCACCCCCACTGTAATAGGCTCACAGTTGAACATGAAGCAAAGCTGATACCTGACTCTTCGCCTGGCTTCCCCCAGGAAAACATTTTAATGAGGCTCTCAGCTGTAGTGTCACACAGAGGACATTAATACTGTTCATTACCCAAAGTTGAGCCCATGAACACTCAACCAACCCTACCTTGGAGACGAGTTGTTGTTTTGACCCAAATGAAGTGCTGATGGCTGAAATGCAAGTCCAGGCTTGTGAAGGAACATGAGACCAAGGCATTAGGCCCACAAACCTGGCAATGGTGCTTCCCTAACCGAGCCGTTAAATAAAGGATGTGTCTTGAGAGAAGGACAATCTGACCCCTCAAAGGGAAATTGCCCTGCAGTGGACAAATCTCTCTTGAGAAAATTCTGAAGGTGTTGATAGGCCCCTTTAGTATTTCCGCATAAGCACTGTGTGCCATATAAAGTGGATGGGGGCTCTGGAAGGAATTCTTCTGCTAGACAGCTGCACCTGTCCCTGTCTAAGCTTTAGGCTAGGTTGGGAGAAGCCAGGATTCCACACAGACATGCAGCACAGGAGCAGCCTCCTGTCTGCAATAATTCCCAGGCCGTTGCTTCACACCATATGTACAGTCTGGCTCAAGGTCATGACTGGGGAGGGCTGGGTGAATTAGGATTACTGCAGTGAACTGAACAGCTTTCCTTTCTGAACTAGCTTGAACCAGTCAAGCTTCCATAGTGTTGGAGCTTAGACCGTGACACAATAAATAAAGGGCTATGAACAGCGTTGCTTGAAGCTTAGTTTATGGCCTGTGTCTGTATCTCCTTATCACAGTCTTTACAGGGTACAGCATG
Source organism: Natator depressus (assembly GCF_965152275.1). NCBI lineage: Eukaryota > Metazoa > Chordata > Testudines > Cheloniidae > Natator > Natator depressus. Next base: position 66,807,737 of record NC_134239.1, read on the forward strand.
ACAAAGGCCCTCTGTCTGCTGTGTGTCAGAACTAGCAGTTCGGGTGCTCCCAGGTGTGCTGCACAGGTAAAGATGAATTTTAGCAGGCTGCATTGGCCATCTGTAAATGAGCACACAGACATCATCCTGGCATGCGACAAGTCCATTATCAAATTCTGCATGCCGAGGGTGATTTTAATTATCTTTTGTCCCTGGAGGACAACAGGATGCTCTTTGAAAATCTGGCCGGGGATTGTCAATTAAGCAGCCTCCAGCATCACTAGACCAGGCCCAGACACATCATCTTGCATCACAAGCTGAACCCTGCCCTTTCATTTTCTCCTCATCTCCCTAACTCTGCTGTTCTCGGCTGGGAAATATTTATTACAGTGAGCTGTGGCTGTGGCTGTTGGGTTGCTTGTCTCCTTGCCAAGGTCAGTCTGCAGTGTAGGCACTTCTGCTCTCAGGACATTCTCTTCGCAACTGACAGGCCTTCCTTCATCTCAGTGCAGGGGCAGGCAGCCTTGGGAAGGAGGCTATTTTCGTTCACAAAGCTTTTCATTTCCCAGGAATACAGAGGGCATTACAAAAATTAAAACAGCAACTGTAAGCAATAGGCTGTGTTTGGTATCAAAATAGCCATTTGCACGACGGCCCTTTTGGGAGTGCATACCATATCGACCCATTAAATCCACCTTTAGTGCTTCAGGAAGCCTTACTTTTTACAGCTGGAATCACAGTCACTACTCACTAGAAAAGCCCATATTTCCCAGGGTGAAATCCTGGCCCCATTTAATCAATGTGAGTTTTGCTAGTCTCTCAAACGGAGCCAGGATATCACCCCTTGAGTTTATCCTGGCTTTGCTGAGGTGTGGCTTATCCTTCAATGAAACCTATGTACCAGTAAAATGACAAAAAGCTGAATTACCAGCTACAGTAAGTGAAATTTGCAGGCAACCAACTCACAAACACTAGCATAATGTGATGAAGAATGAGATCATTAATGGCTTGCCTACATTACAAAGTGTTGCTGCTTTAACTACCCTGGTATTGTTAAAGCAGCAAAATCTTCCTACTGCAGATACAGTTATATCAGTATCAAAGTACTCAGGAATCTGTGTAAGTCACCTTCATACCAGTATTACTGCATCCACACTAGGGCTTTGAGCAGTATAACTCCACTGGCAAACAATCACACACCTGACCAGCTAATCTTAAAACTTATCTTAAAACTGAAATAAGTCTTAAGACCAGCCCTACCTTAAAAAAAATAATAGTGATACTATTTTAAGATACATTTGTTAGCAGGTCAGATATATTTGTTTGGATCTGTCTCTCTGTCCATCACTGTAATAGCTAAACAGAGTATCTCATTGCCTTTTGCACCCAATACAACATTTTTAAAACATGCACTTCAACTTCAAAGTAGTCTATTAAGCCATCCCGGAGACTGTCACTTGGAAAATCGTTGTCAGGCTTCAGGTTATCAGAGGAGAGTCTCACTGACTAATAATGACCAATGCAAGTGCATTTCCTGGCAGGTAATGCCCACTTGGAAGAGATTTGTCTCTGGGCCTAACCCCGCCAATCAGTCACTGTTTCACAGGTCATTATGGCTATTGAAAACCACAAATATGTAAAAATACAGAGAGAAAACACATTACCATTTTCATGTGTTGAAACTTAAAAGCTACTTGCCTGTAACTACAGAGACACAGTTCTGTTTACACTACCATTCATCACCCAAAGCAAAGTAGGTTGTCCTGAGAGTCCATGGAGACTTTCTTCTGGGGCTGAGACGAAAGACCCATGTTGTCCTGTAGGGCTTCAAACTCTTATCTTGAAATCAGCATTTTTTTAACCCTGGGCTGAAATGTCTTCTCTTCCAGTTAAGTCACAATCTCTTCCATAAGACTTCAGGTAGCCTCAACTCTGCCAATGAGTGCATGTGGATTCGCCACCAGGAATACTTCACACTATTCAAAGGTAATTGAAAATGGAGGATTCTGGTTGCAGCCTCATGGAGCTTAAAGGTTCATGAACCTCCCGACATGTATTTTGGGTACACAAAACTAGGCTGAATTTGCGCCTCCTTTTTCATGGCAATTTAAACCCAGGGATTTTGTTCTTGTTTTTTAATCCAGGGTGAGTCAATTTAAAATAGCTTATCCCACTAAAAGGATTATTGTGCTCAGATATATTTCGGTAATGAGTGCTGCATAAATACATAGATACAGAAGAAAAAAGACAAGAATCTGCCCTCTTAAAAAAAATAGCTAGCCTGCCACAGGTTGATTGCAAATATAAGTATATATAGATATATACAGGGCCACTTCCTCAGCTGGTGTAAATTGGCATAGTTGCATTGCAGTCAGTGGAGCAACACTGATTTACATCAGATGAGGATTTAGCCCACAGGATTTATTTTTTCCATTCGAATTTTTGTCTTTGCTCCTTCTCTGGTCCTTCTTTCCTCAAGGTCTCTAATAAGCAGGAAAAAAAGAACCACAATGGCTTTTGAGTTGTAATACAGTGTTTGAATTCACTTTTCTTCAATGCTGAATTCTGAGTTGTAAATTGCAGGCATTTTTAGCCCGTTCGTTAATCTCTCTGTCTTAGCCTTCTTTCTGGGCCCAATATTCAGCTGAGGTCATGACTGACATTGAAGTCATTTGGTGTCAAGGTAAATAATGCTTCAGAAGGTTGAGCTTGCTAAAGCTTCAGATCCCTCTCCACCAAGCAGAGCAATACCATCCCCTCATTCTCCCTTCGCCATTTGATTTTTCCCCTCCATGGTTCTGGAGCATATGGCCCTGGACAAGAGACAACCCAGTATTCTTCCATTGTTGTTTATTCTGTCCCATTTTACTTGATCCTGTCTCAGCATTATGAAATGTTTGGGAGGAAAAAGAACTATTAGAAAGTAAAGGATCCTGAAACCCTTGGTGCACTGGCTTTTCTTTTTCACACAGAACTGTGCATAATGTATAGCATAACAGAACAGTGCTTAGAGTAACTTAGAGCCGTGATTTCCAAAGTGGGGGCCCCTGACAGTCTGTCATGGGTTATTCGGGAGTCCATCCCTTGAGCCAGGGCCAAAACATATCCGAAAATAGGGTGACCACATGCCCCTAATTGGGCGGGACAGTCCCAAAATGTAAATTTCAAGTCCCGGTCCCAGGCTGAATGACTCTGGCATTTGTCCCGTATTCCCTGCAGTGCCCTCCACACCTGCCTAAGGCTCAGGGGCAATGCCAGCCTCTTCCCAGTGGGGGGAATGACACTGAAGTGGGCCTTAGCCCCCCCATTGCAACAAGGCCATGCCCCCTGCTCCGCCTCTTCCCCCTGAGGCCCCGCCCCTGGCCAGGCTAGAAGCCGGAGCCAGGCAATAGTAAGAGCCGCTCAGGGAGCCTGGGCTGCTGTGGGGAGCCCTGGAGTTCTGGACCCTCCACCTGCCCTGGGTGGTGTGCCCTGGGGTGGGGCAGGGATACGGGTTGGGGACTGCTCTTGGGCATCCTGACCCACCGCCCAGGGCAGGTGGAGGGTCCAGGGACCCCGGGTGGCTCTTACCACGGCCTGGCTCTGGCTTCTCACCTGGCTGGGGGGGAGGGGCTCAGAGAGAAAAGAGGAGCAGCAGGGGTGTGGGCCATAGAGGGGCAAGGCTCTTGCATTCTGTAAAGGTGGTCACTCTACCTGAACAGTGTTCCAGTACTTTTGCCACAAGGAGGACACCATTTTGTTGCCAAAATGGCAGTCTCCCCGCAGCGTGACCTCTCATGCATCATGCGTGAAAAGTCATGCTGGTGGGGGTGATCCAAAACTGACAAGGGCATTCTGGTAGTACTGGAAATGAAAGGGGTTTGGGACAATTAGTGAGATGCCAAAGGGGTCCTTGGCAGAAAAAAGTTTGAGAACCACTGATTTAGAGCAGAAATCTGAGGGAGGGGGTGTAATTAAGTTTTGGTTTAATTAAGTGCTGGATTAATTGCCCTGGAGTCTGAAAGTCTTTGTTTATCTATAGATCTGGGATGAGGAAAAGAGGTGAAAGCTCTCCCCACCAACAGGGTCAATTTTGACATTGAGGAATCTCCTCTAAAAATGAAAGAAGGGTTCTCTCCCCAGGGCCCACTCACTTTTCCTGTCTGCTAAGAGGGCCAGCAAAAGAAACAATTGCGGTGGTAGTTTTTGTGACATGGACATCTGTCCACTAAGAACTAGACTGAGAGCAATAAGTCATAGGTCACAGGATAGCCATCAGATGGTAATAAATTTGGGTTATTACTGAGATAGGGATATGCCAGATATCAACAGGCAACCTAACAATGAAAGGCTCCACACTCTGATTACCATTGATCTGAGGCAGCCAGCCCCCTGAGGAAGATGGTTTTCTAGTCTCCATTCGCTGCGAGACTTCAGTGACAAAGTGAAAAACATCATGTTAACGTGATTTATCTAATGCTGGAACCCTCAACAGTATGTCCACTGAAAACTGAGGACTTCCATGTTCACAGCCTTGTGTGTGTGTTTATCAAAGGAAGGTGAAGCGGGACATTGTGCAGGAAGCTGCATTCAAAGTGCCCATTCATACTGCATACATTTCTGTAGACAGCCAAGGAGCTTCTGACTGTCAACCATTTTTTCAAAGCTTTTCCTTGAAGCCTGTGGCTAAATAGATCTCAAAAACATCTTAGGCTCAAGATATTACAGTAATTGGATCCATATAAGTACCTGGATAGATACTTTAGTATCTTTAAATTTAATACACAGACTAGGGAGAGAAGACAGATTTTCTGGAGAATGTGACATGAACCATTTGTGGGCTGTCTTTGCAGAGTGAGACAAAGTCCACATTTTTCCAGTATGCCTACAGTACTTTTGGAGGGGTAACCTTTTCCTCCACTTTCACATCAACAAAGGCGTTTAGTTAACTTCTAAGTTATCTCATCATAAAACTAAGATATAGTAACTCACTGACTAGTTCTTAGGACTATGTCTACATGGCACCTGGTACAGATGACAGGGGTGTGAACTGCAGATCGCTCTAAAGCAGGGGTGGGCAAACTTTTTGGCCCAAGGGCCACATCGGGCTTGCGCAACTTTATGGAGGGCCGCGTAGGGAAGGCTGTGCCTCCCCAAACAGCCTGGCCCCCGCCCCCATCCACCCCCTCCCACTTCCAGCCCCCCTCAGAACCCCTGACCCATCCAACCCCCCCCCGCTCCTTGACCCCTGACTGCCCCCTCCCAGGACCCCCTACCCCTAACCGCCCCCTGGGACCCCACCCCCTATCCAACCCCCCCCCCCCCGCCCCCTGTCCCCTGACTGCCATGACCCCTATCCACACCCCTGCTCCCTAACAGGCCCCCCAGGGCCTCACCCCCTATCCAACTCCCTCTGCTCCCCGTCCCCTGACTGCCCCCCCACCCAGAACCTCCACCCCATCCAACTCCTCCCCCCCCCCTGCTCCCTTACCATGCCAGAGCCAGCCATGCCGCTGCGCTACCCAACAGGAGCGTCAGGCCAGAGCGCTGCCCGCGCGGCGGTGTAACTGCAGGGGAGGGGTAACAGCAGGGGAGGGGCCGGGGGCTAGCCTCCCCGGCCGGGAGCTCAAGAACCAGGCAGGATGGTCCCGCGGGCCACATCTGGCTGTAGTTTGCCCACCTCTGCTCTAAAGTGTTGCTCTCTAACTGCCCCATGTAGACCCTTCTTACTCAAACTAAAAGGTATTGACTGCATCAATGTGAACTAGGTACCTGTTAGTTCACACCAGCAGGGTCTACACAGGGAAGATACAATGCAACATGTCAGAGTGCTCTGCAATTTATACCGCTGTAGTCTGCATAGCAGCACCACGTAAACAAGCCCTTAGTTATCAGCTGTATGATAGCTTCACAGAGTTGCATTGGTCACCACTTAGAGATGGTCTAAGCCACAAAGTTCAGAATCTGGCTCTGAATTTCCCAAATGTCTGGATGTGTTCAGATCTGGGGTTTGGGCTCAGGCCCAACTTTCGCTGGTAATGAACACAGAGCAGGTGTGGATTTTGCCCTTCTTTGTTTGAAGGAATTGAAATAAACAGTGAAACATTCATGAAAAGAGCCAGGGTTCTCTGGCTCCACACATCTGTTTAAACACATAATAAAGGCCCCAGGCAGCAGGATTTTTTCCACATTTTCAATTGAAGTGCTTTAGTATAAAAAATGTACACACAAGTTCTCATGTCCTGTTTTCTTTAATAGTTTACACTTTCTCTAAGTTGCAACAGAATATTAGCTAGATAAGTTGTCAACACTGCTAACTAGCCACAGAACAAGACACTAATAACAGTACAAGATGCTTGGAATACATTCCTGCAGATGTGTATGACTATCCAAGAAGTCACGTTAAGTCAAGAGGTCCCAAGCACACATCACCCTCTTCTCTCTTCTTTCTCCCACATACAGGATTTTATCCTCAGTTTTCCTAACCAGCAAATCTCACTAAACGTAGCAGGCCAGATCCTCAGATGGTGTAAATTAGAGCATCTCCATTAATTTCAGTGGAGTTATGCTGATTTACATCCGTCGAGGATCTAGAACACTGTATCTTCACATAGTTGCAAACTGGGGGGAAACATAATGTATGTTTCTATGGAGGACAAATTGATGGGTTTTCTGAACCTGTGCTATCTTGTAGCTTTATCAAGCATATTTTTCCAAGGGTTTTGGAAGTGAGTTGGTTCCCTTGGGAGAAATTGGACCAAGACTATCTAGAAATGTAAAGAGATTTGGCACCATCCTGGGTTCAAATACTCATCTACTTAAAGCTGTGCACATTCCCTCAACAAAAAAATCAAGTTTTAAAATGTAAGCTTCCACTGCCCCCCTCCCGCCCCCGCCCCCAAAAAAGGGTCTGACAAGGGTCTGACAAAAACTTTAGAAAACTGGGTGTGAGCAAAGGGCATTCTCAAACATACCATATCAAAACAAATGTATACATACACACATAGTAACAATACAGTTACTTCAGAGGGTTTTTTTTTTAAGTTTACACTTTTCAGAGGAAGGTCGAGAAAATATCATGATGAGCTCTTCTGACAATAAAGCACTGGTTCCCAACCCTGTAACACTAATATCTAACCACCAGTAATAAATGAACTCCAGCAACCAAGCAGCACAGTATAAACTCCAATTAAGTGCCACACAGGCCAACAACAGGCAACCTGGAGGCAGTGTGAATGGCTGAAAAAAGAAAGACACATGAGGGAACTAACAGAAGTACATATTTTTCTCCTGTTCTTGGCTGTTCAGATCTGAGAAGACACTTGAGCCAAAGAGGCAAGAGATCTAGAGTGTAGGGTCCCCAAGCATAGGTGCCACTGCTGTGAGTGCTCCAGGGCTGGGTGCTCAGCACCCATCAGTAGCTCCACGGATCAGCTCTTCCCTCTCTCTGCCTAGCACCTCCCGCCCACCTGCAGCCCCGCCAATCAACTCCTCCCCCTCTCTCCCAGTGCCTCCCGTCCACCGCGAACAGCTGTTCAGTGGTGGGCAGGAGGTGCTGGGGGGAGAGGGGGAGGAGTAAGGGCAGGGCACGCTCAGGGGAGGGGACAGAATGGGGGTGGGAAGAGGCAGGGTGAGAGTGGGGACTTGTGGGGGTAGGGTCTGGGGCAAAGCAGGGGGCCAGCACCCCTGGAGAAAATCCAAAGTCTACGCCTCTGTCCCCAAGGCACTATGATGAGGTCTCTCTCTCACCCATCCCTATCACCACCCCAAAGGCATATGCAAAGGGATGGCTTTTGTCTCTCTGAAATGGTGACTCAAGATTTTGGCTGTTCTCAGTGCAGGAGGTTTCATAATGTTTTTGCTCAGCCCATCGTAGTGAGACGTAAACACCCCTCCCTCTGAGTGTCATTCTGCACTCACTTTGTGACTGAGAGGGCAAGCAAGTTTGTTTGACATTGCAGTGTTTTCCCCACAAACATTAGTTCAAAACACTTGCACCCTGAAAACCAAGACTCTTGGTTGGAGCTTTCTGTTGCTACCAGCTCAAGACCTCCCAGGATTCTGTTGACTGGTGTTAGAGTACTATGGTAACAAACTATTGGGACTGGCCCATACATAACAACGTTGATTCCTCCAGACATCAACTCCATCTGAATTGACTACATGTAACCACCAATAGCTCCATTTTGAAGTAGGGAGCAAAAGCCAAGTTCTCTTCTCCAGCTCAGATCATTAAAGACTACTTTTGGAACAGAAGGTCTGGCATCCTGTGAAAACCTAGTGGTCACTAAAAAGTCAAGAGTTAGAAATCTTCCTCAGCCTCCTCACATTTTAAGATACCTTGGGTTTAACAGTATGGATCCTTATCCACCTCCAGCCATCCTAGCTTGACATCACAGATAATGCATTAAAGTTACTGTGATGCAGTCACTGCACATTGAGATATATATACATAGAAGAAGAGGTAAGGGGTTCTCAACCTGAGGCTAGGTCTCAAACCACCCTTCTCTTTCCTTATTACTAAATGGGAAGGGGAGCCCAATTAAATGAGAAGGGAGTCTCTCAGAACGTCCCCAGTATGGAAAAGAGGGTTGTGGGTATAGAAATGTGTAAGAACCTCACAAGAACACAAGAATAAACAGAATACCCCTTAAAAATTTTTTTGACTAACTCAATTGACATTAAAACAGCTCAATAGATTATAGCATGCAGAGTGTGCAGAAGAAAGAGAACATTCTGTCTCCTGGATAAGGGATGGATAGTGTCACTCAGTATTGCCCAGAAATTATCCAATCAGCCTGCTCTTCCCCAGCCCGCTACTTTTATGACAACAGTTCATCTGCCTTAAAGGATAAGGGTGGTTATAAACAAATTTCTAGGTCAAGGCGTTAAGAGACTGGAAATAGATACCTTTCTACTTTTAACAGAAATAATGCATCATACATTTATTGCTTATGGAAGTTCTCAATCCACAGAGCAAATAGCCTCACTCCTGACCTTGAGGGACCAACTCTGGAGATTAAAGGATAACTCAATCCCCATAGCCATTCAATTCCTGGCTTCTCTGTTAAGAGTGCCAACATGGGGGCCAATTCATGCCAGCTATGTCTGTGTATGGACATTTGTACACTAGGTATTAATTCGAGACCAACGATCCATTTCATATAGCAACCAAACAGCTATCAGTTAACAGATTCCAGTCCTGATCTACGTTTCTTGGGCTAGATGTGACTTAGATGCAAAAGACTCTATATCCCGTGCCCTACAACTTTTTAATTGGCTAGAAAGCCTGGTGGAGTATACTGACACTAAATAATTACATAGCAGCCAGGTCAAGAATTTGAGTCAGGATTTGCTCATAATGTCTAATGGATTCAGCATTTTATGCTGTGTTGGCATGGAAAGTTGAAGTCACAACAGTTGTGTATTACTGGCCTCACACTGAAATTGATATTACATAAGAAACAAATTTTGTTGCACATTTCATTACTTTAAATATATTTAAAGTGCAGTTCCAACAAACTGAGTCTATAAAAATGGCATTATAAAAATTGACAAAATTGACTGGTGTCTCATTGATTTCTATAGGCTATATGTTCAGTTTTCAAGTTAACAGATGTTTTCCCCCAACTGCAAACCAAACCAACTTAGCCTGGGCTGCGAGAATCAAGCTGGGTACCTCACAGGGTGTGACATGAGGCTTGATTGATTAATGTCTGAGAGGTACTTGGACACTATGCTAAGGACCACGGAATGCCTCTAACTAAAAAAGCCACATTTTTGCCTACCTATGTGACAGCTTGAAAAATGTTGACGGTGGTTGTATGCGTATGTTATTAGACAACCTTCCTTGTGGTGGTAGCTCTCTTGCATGGGATCTCAATCAACATAACTTCACCAGCTGTGGTGCTTGGGTGACTAGTGTGGTGACAGAAACATCAAGGAAAAAGTCTATGCAGTTTCAGTTAAATTGGTTAGAAAACAGGTTGGTTCCAAATTAACTATAACCACTAAGGAAAGATTCCTAGGGATGACCACGGACAGCTCAATAAAACATCTGCTCATTTGGCAGCCACAGCCAAAAAGGTAACAAAATGTCAAGAAGTACAAAAAGTAGGCTAGAAATAATATTAAGAATGTTTTAATATCTTTATGTAAACTGATGACATGCCCTGATCTTAAATACTGTTCACTTCTGATCAAGTTACCTCATAAAAGATATAGCAGAAAATGGCTGATTTCAGAGATGGGTGACAAAAAATGGTTGGGGCAGGGAAAGACTTCCATATGAACAGAGATTGAAAGGACTGGGAAAGACGACTTTAGAGAGGAGATGAATAAGAGAGGACAGTTTAGAAGTGTGCAGAATAATGAATGGTATGGAGAAGGTAGATCACACCCTTCTGTTCACCCTTTCTCCTTCTGCAAAAACAAGGGGACAATCAATTAAAACAACAGGCAATACATTTAAAACTGATAAGCCAATCCCTAACTGCTTGAGTTTAGGAAGAAATTTGCTCTAATGGCAAGTTATTCCATAATGTCTCTTACTGGGATTATTGCATCTTTCCCTGAAGCATGTGCTACTGGCCATTGTCAGACACTAGATGAGACTGGTTTGATGAGGGATAACAATTCCTATTTTCTCATGTGTGTAAAGTAAGTTTAATTTTTAGGGGAAAATAATGAGAGATACTGGGTATGGGTTTCGTGCCTAAAACACTTAAATTATTGAATGGGACTCAAAAGACTTTAATCTGGGCCTGTTTAAAACATTGGGCAAGATTCTCTGTCATCAAAGTCAGTGGCACTATGCCAGTTTACTTCAGCAGAGGATCTGGTCCCCTGCACAAACTCCCTTAATGTATATGTCATATACCTTGTCCTGCATCAATAATAGCTCCCCATCTCCCCCATCCCTCATCCTTATAAACACATTCTAAAACAATGGTCCAAATAGTAGAGTAGCACGATTGTAAGATGTAACATTTTGTACCATGACCCTAGAATGGGGTAGCACGTTTAATAAAGGGGAATCAAGGCTCTCCCCCGCTCCTCTTCCTCATTCATTGCAAGTAACATTCACATATCACCGAGTCTATCCCTTATTTTAATAAATGATTACAGAATTGTACAGTAATAGCCCCAAGCGCTGCAGAATCAGTAGGCCGGATCATTGTATCATTTCCATAGTATTTAAAAAAAAACCAAAGGTTTACATCAAAACTGTTTCCAAGGCAATGTGCTATGATGTCACAGAGGATTTATCCTGCTTCCCGTTCCAATTATGACCAAAGGGGGAAGTTTGGATTATCACCATGTTAAGTGCCAATAACAAAGAGCCAGATTCACACTCTCCCAAAGTTTGATGGTATTTGTCCAGAGTCTTTGTTTGCACCCTCTAGATCTCTAGATAAGAGGGAGGAAAACTGTTCTAGCACTCACAAGCCAGGCGCAATGCTCAATCTGAAATAGTGGGGGTGGGGAAAATGTGGTAAGATAATTATTAAAAAACCCACAACTTTGGGCTCTTTGGAGCACTGACTGCCCGTCATATGTAATGATTTGCTTGAAACTTGGCAATAACATTCTCCCTTGCACACCAGCACAGATGATGCCAACACAGCTCTGAGGATAACGTTTGTTAAGTAATTGTTACTGCAGAGCCAGTAAAGGGAGCACATTTGCTTGAAAGATTTGTTAAAGTGCTCACAAAATACATAGGCTGTTGTGTGTGTATTTACAGTTTCTTAGCTTAGAGTAATGACAATAAGGAAAGGTCAGATTCTGGCTGGCAGTGCACATAAATGCCCATCAACAAATCCATGAGCACAGCATTTAAATGGTAATGACATGTAGCAGCTAATGACCCAGGCTTGGTTTGAATTGGTGAGATGGTGATGGAAGTGTTCATTATCAATCCCCTGAGACACTGTGCCCCAAGAACTAGGGCTGTCACTTCAGACATAATGACAGCGTCCCAGGAGAGCCCAAACAGGAACTTTACGTGTTGACATGACTGCAAATGGTGCAAAGCTTCCAGCACCATCTTAGTTTTCAACAGTTGCTTAAATCTCACAGGACAAATGTCTGTCTCTCTTACAGATAAATAGAAAGTAGGGAGGAAAACATTTTTCTTAGAGGGCACTTGCCTACCTAATGAGGTCCAAAATATGGCCTACTTTAGAACTGATCATATCTTGTAAGGAATGTCCTCAGAATCCTAAATAAATATTTTTTTAAAAAAAGAAAACCTACTACTGTCCTCAGATAAAAAATCCCATAAGAATGAGCCTGCATTTTGATGCAACAAACTAAGCAATGTTGAGGCTCATGTTGACTTCTGCTGCAGTAGGAAGACCGTAAAATGCAATGCCTGCTGGAGGGCCAGGTTGAGATGGAATGGAACATTTTTCCCTATGTTTTTAAACAGCATTTTACATATAGCCAAGAGAGCAGATAAACCATTACAAGACTATTAATTCTGACTTGGAATGAGCTCAATATTTGAATTTCAGCAACCCCAAAATTCCAGGCTCTCCAGATCTCTAGGTTTGGTTCAACCCTTTATGGAAGTAGGGGCCATTGTGAAGTTTAGCTTTTAAACACCATTAATTTTGGAGGTGTTAAGATTTAGGTTGGGGCCTATTTTGATTACAGAGTTGAACATGCCCCTTTAAACTAGTTTGTGGAATACAGTTGTTAAGAAATACAGTAAGGTTTTATTTTAAGAGAAGAAAAAGAGATGAGATGAGACAAAATATGGAAAGATGATTCTCAAAAAAGCTTTAATGAAACTGGCCTTTGGAAATTTCTCAGTCACTGTTGCCTTTCCATAAGAATGTAGGAGCAAGGAAATAAGAAGGAATCAGGCAAGAACTCCTTTTGCTATATTCCCTGGGGAGCTGTGAAAGGGCGGGTATGTTATGTGTTACATTTTATCTGTTCCTCTGATTTTGAATAGATTCTCTTTCCATCTAGCTGCAGTGACAAAGGCTCCATCAGCAGTGGGCAAAGGGCATCAAAATCCTGTCTTGAACTTACGATACCTGCAACTGTCTGGTGTGTCAACAAATGACTATGTTCAAGCACAGTTCACAGGCTGAGGAGAGGGTGTCTTCTGCCTATGTGACACACATCCACTCTGTATCTTAGACAATTTAAAGGCAATTCCAATCTTAATTTTCATGACCACAGAACACACAGCAATTCCCTCAACTACTGCTAACTAGCAGCTTAGAAATATTAAATGGCAGAGGCATAACTTGAATCCTTTCCCGATGGACAAAACTCCCCAGTGTGTCACTCCCCAGGACTGCACAGGTAAAATGAGGCTAACTAACACTAAGTCTTAGTGCCAGACCAAGAAAGACTCTCTTGGACAGCCTGCTCACTCACTCAGGACATGTGCACTGTGATCAGTGGAACTGGAGTCAGAGGGCCCGTGTACCTTGGAGGGACAATCATTGGAGGTCACCAGAAAAACAGGGAATGTGAATGAAGAGAACAGGGCACAGGGTTTAATAAAGATCCACTTGCTCAACTTAACTTGCATTCAGCTTCACTCTTTGCTGTTGAAACAACATGGAAAGGAGAAGAACCTGAAGTGAATTTTGTCAGTCTTCTCATTCATTAGGAATGTGAAAAAAAGCTGAATTAAACCTGTATCCTCATCCTCTGAAAGAGGCAGGTACAGCTCCTGGGTGGCCTATGTTGGGTTTCAGTGAACTGAGTCATAGTGGGGACTGGACTGAATGAAGTCTGAAAGGATGTCAATATCTGAGAAAGCTGCAATCAGCAGAGTATGAAATATGGCTTACATTTGAATTTATAAGCCCTGGGTGAGGAAAATTCAGCTGAAACAATGGTTTTCCTGTTCCAAAATAACAATAATGGTGGATATTTCAGATGCATAAGCGAGTAATATAACAATACTTTGCACTTCCACCCAAGGGTCTAAAAGCATATTACAAACATTAAAGAGTTATTGGCCTGATTTGCAAAGGTGCTAAACACTTCCAGCTCCCATCAACGATTGTAAAATCAAGGCATAAACCCTATTAGGCCCCTCCTCCCATGTGACAAAGTTAATTATTTTCCCCATTTTACAGATAGACAAACGGAGGCATGACAGAATTACATGACTTGCCAAAGATCAGGCAGCAATTCAGCAGCAGAGGTGGGAACAGAACTCAGCTCCCTGGCCACCAAACTCTATACTTTAACCACCCATCCATGCAGATTATGCTCACATAGTCTGCCAGCCCACCTTACTTAAGTGCGCATACATTCCTCCATGGTTTTAGGGCACCCACTGGCAACTTCCAATCATCCTTCTTTTAGTTTATCTCTTGGTTAACACTACGGGCGAGATTCTGCCACTCTTGCTTAGGCTAAGTAGTGCCTTACTACATAATGACAAGTTTCAGAGTAGCAGCCATGTTATTCTGTATCCACAAAAAGAAAAGGAGTACTTGTGGCACCTTAGAGACTAACAAATTTGTTAGTCTCTAAGGTGCCACAAGTACTCCTTTTCTTACTACTTAATGTACCTCTTGATGTCAATCATGCTATTTGTGTGTGTGTCTGTAACGGGTCATCAGTGAGAGTAAGGGTTTCACATTTTGGCTCTAATTAAAGGTACCAGTGCTAATAACGATGCTGCTGACTGAGAGTGTGTTGTTACGGTAATCATGACAGTGAGGTATTTGGGGGCTGATGTTACTGCTGGGAGAGTTCCCTTGGGACCAGAAAGACCTCCTGCTCTGAAGGACATTAGCTCCCTTCCCCTCCAAAAAATTGAGTTTATCTCGTATAATCCAGACTGGGGTTGGTGCCTGCCCTGAAAAGCCACTTAACTAGCTGCCTGGGCTGGAGGTCATTATTAGTAATTATATCTCCACTGAAGACAGATTTGGCTGCCTGCCAGTCCCAGCTCCTGCCCTTCTCTGACCAGAATGAGAAAACACAGCCAATCAACAAGAGCTTTTCATTTCCTTTGCAGGGCCTTGACTGTTCAGCAGGAGACCTCTGAACTGTCACCTGAATCTCATCTGTGTGTGCAGTACCACTGACCTGAGGCTGTCAGGGTTTTCATGGGGTAGGAGAGAACAGTGTAGTGGATAACTAGAAGAGAATTCTTCTCCATCTTCAGCTGTGACCTGGTTTCACAATAGTAAATAATAGTACTTAGTACTTATCCAGTGATTTTCATCCACAGATCTCAAAGCTGTGTACAAAGATGGGATAGAATTACTATCTCCACTTTATATATGGGGAAACCGAGACACAGAGACTGGGTGACTTTTCATGATCATATATCAAGTCTTTGGCAGAACTGGGAATAACAATGAGATTTCCTGATTCCAATGGACCAAAACAAAAATTCTATCCCTTCTGGCTGTGAAGAAAACCTCCCAAGTAACTTAAAGTAGAGTTTACTTCCTACGCCTGCACACAGGCAGAGAGAAACAATAGTTCTGAGAGGCGGAACTTGCTCCATTTAGTTCAATTGCTTGTTAATGCTGAAGCCCAAAGATGACAATTAAAATGTACATATTGTTAATTATTTCACTGCTGGTCATTTTAGTAGAGACACTGTGCTTTTGAACTGTGGGCAGAGCTTGTATAGAGTACACTATATTTCCTGCAGTTATTGTGGCTGCTGCAGTAGCAGGGGAGTTAAGAACCATATCTAGCATAGGTTGCTGGCACACAGGGTTCACATCAGGAAAACACAAAGGACATGGTGGGCGTGAGGGGGTGCGAGTGTGTGAGAGAGAGAGAATGCCACAGATTTAGTCCTGGGATTGGGTGAAATAAAATGAGCCCATACTCAGCTTTCCCTGTCCTAAAACATTAACACATTAAACTATGAACTTGTCTGATGTTAGCAATGAAATCTTTGGAGAGGTTTATCATGAACTGGGTGAGTGCTGCCCCTTCTCCATTGCTTCAGCTCCTCCCCTCCATTCAGATCCCAAATTTGGCTCCTGCCAGATTAGAGGTTTCGTGCAACAGTCTCAACAACAGTTTGAACAGAGTCTCATGGAACTGGAGATGGGAAAGACATGTTATTTATTTGTAATGCGGAAGCATCTTAGAGGCCCTGACTCATTGTGCTAAGCATTGTACAGGTTTATAGCAAAAGGAGGTCCCTGCACCGCAGGGCACACATTCCGAGTCTACAGTGAGAGACAACAGGTGCACACAACAGACGGACAGGTGGATCACAAGATAACAGTGCGAGCCTCTCCAATCTGGCTTCCACTTTCTACACTCCACTGAAACTGCTTTCAGCAGAGCCTCTAACAACCTCTTCCTTGCTAAATTTCAGGGTGAATATTTCACCCTCCTCAGCCCATTGGCTGCCTTAGGTATAATTGTCCATCTTCTCCATCTTGAAATCTTGTCCTTCTTTGGCTTTACAAAGTCTATTCCCAGGGCCTGATGCAGATTTGTTCCCGATTGTGTTATTTCCATTGTTTTATCCGGACTAGTTTTTAATGTCTGAACTGAAACAGTGCTGCTTCTTTCACTTTTCCCTTGGAAGACTATTTCTTAGAGTAACAAATTTCAGTGTTTAGTCATAGATATATTGGATAGATAGATCTTGCTGAAGGAGATCTTTCTGTTAATCTAAATTTTCCCTTTCTTATTTGTCTTCCTGTTACTGCTAGTTCTACCTTCATGTACCACTCTAAATGATTCCTATTGCTCCATGGTGTTTGAAATACTTTCCCACAATCCCTTGTTTTAGTTGTTTCTATGGCCACGTCTATACTACGGGGACTACAGCAGCATAGCTACAATGCTGCCGCTATGCTGGCATAACCTCTGTAGTGTAGATGCAGCCTATGCTGATAGAAGAGGTTTGTCCATTGCTGTAGGAACTCCACCTCACCAAGTGCTGGTAGCTAGGTTGATGGAAGCATTCTTCTGTTGACTTAGCTGTGCCAACACTGGGGGTTAGGTCAACATAGCTACAGCACTCAGAGGTGTGGATTTTACACACCCCTGAGAGCCGTTGCTATGTTGATCTAAGTTTTAAGTGTAGGCCAAGCCTAAGAAAACTACTTTGATGCAAGAGCTTTGAATTAAACAGCTGCACTGAAGAAAATAATCCCCTGGAATATCACTGTGCACAAGGTACACTAGCCCTGCAGCAGTGACAGCCTTAATTAATATTTCTTTCCACATTCATCCTTTTTTCTCCCTGCTGTATGACCCCTTTCAAAAAACAGCGGATAAAGAGAAAACACAACAGCCCCACACCTAATATGCTCTGTAGGAAATTATCTTTTTGAGTCAGTGTGTAATAAACCCTTTTCAGAGTGCAGGAGAGAAGCTTGGGAATAGCAGTTTAAAAGCCACGGGGAGTAATGTTTGCTTCATACGAATGCAGTTTAACAGTGGCTTTCCAGTCTCAAGACCTGAGCTAAACCACTATTTGCTAACA
Organism: Natator depressus; assembly: GCF_965152275.1. Lineage (NCBI taxonomy): Eukaryota > Metazoa > Chordata > Testudines > Cheloniidae > Natator > Natator depressus. The sequence continues at coordinate 66,825,153 of NC_134239.1, forward strand.
CAGTTAAAGGATAGTGCTGCCCCAACCACACTAAAACACATGCTAGAAAATGGACACCCTCCACCCCGACCAATGCTGATAGCTGTGTTAGCATATGGCTATATTCAACTGGAGTTGGGGCTCAACAACTGCGGAAAGCAGTGCACAATCTCAAGTCGGGGAACCTAAAAACTGAGATACTCAAAATTAGCAGGTGCTTTTGAAAAAGCCCTTTGGGTGGCATGAGGTAAAATTTACTGTTTGTAAAGCTCTTTGAGCCTCAGATGCAAGACGTTATGAAAGTACAAAATCCTGTTAACTCTGAGGTGAGCACAATGCTAGGTAAAATGAAGAGGGACTCACCTGTAGTCGCACAATACAATCACTGTAGGCTGTTGGTCAAGAATGCAAATATTCCTTTCTTTGTGAGAGGGAAGGGAAAAAATGCAGCACCCTCATTTTCCTTTTTAGTAACTGTTAATTATTTTCAGGCCCTGCACTAAAGGGGAAGAACTAAAGGTTAAATGTGCCATGCTCACAAAAAACAAAACAAAAACAAAACCCCAACCCAAACCAACCACCAAACTACACAATATTAAGGCTCTCATGGAGCAGTCACCGTGAAATCCAAACTAATTATATGCCATTCTTTGGCACCTCTTTCCAGCTCAGGGTAGTAACAGAAACTTCCCTCCAAGCAGACTGAAGTGTGGTTCTAGTCAGACACAGGACTATGTAATTGGATGATCCCATCTTTAGTTTTCTCTCTTTGCTTCTGCATCAAATGTGACTCATTTAAAAGCTAAGTCGTGGTTTTGCTGTCAATGCTGCAAACTCAATCTTGGATCTCAAAATCAAGCTACTGACAATTTTATTGATGCTCCCTGAGGGAGAATAGGATCTTATTCATGTTTCCATAGCTGTATTAGCTCTGAAGGGCTAACGGGGAGTGTTTGCTTGTGATAGTAAAATAAGCACATCTGACTCAGATATACAAAGGGAAGAGATCTGTTGCATGGGTCGGTACTGCTTAGATACAGTCACCTTTTCTGACTATGCGCCTGATTCACTTACTCACTGGTTTCCTGGACCAGGATCCAGTCAGTAGAGCCAAGAACACGGAAGGGCCAGGATCAAGCTGGCTGGGGGATTCAGCACATCTCCTGGACAGCCTCACCCAATGTAGCTGAGTTGATAGTTGCTCCTCTCTGGAAGAATCCCTAGGGTAGGACAGCTGAGGTGCTAGGCTGTCTCTTTCAATGCAATTGCTCCCACGGGCACAGGAAGCAGTTTGCAACTCACTGTCCCAACACAGGTGAATCATTTCCCATAACTGCACTTTAAGGGCTCATCTAAAATAGGATAAAAAATGGGGGAGGATGGGTTAAAATGTGTGACCAAATATGTTTTAATGAAAAATATTTCAGGGCCTGGTACAGAGAGGAGCTGTATTTTCACGTCACCTCAACCAGCTAACATGTGTTTCAATAGATCGTTAGAGTTTAAGCCAGAAGGGACCATTAGATGATCTAATCCAGGGGTTCTTACCCTTTTTCTTTCTGAGGACCCCACAGCATGCTTTTAAAACTCCATGGCCCCCCTGTGCCACAACAACTGTTTTTCTGCATATAAAAGCCAGGGTTGGGTTAGGGGGTAGCAAGCAGGGCAATTGCCACAGGGGGTCCCGCAAAGCTAAATTGCTCAGCCTTCAGCTTCAACTCTGGGTAGCAAGGCTCAGGGTCCCAGGCTTCAGCCCTACGCGGCAGGGCTTCAGCACTCTGTCCTGGGCTCCAGTGAGTCTAATGCTGGCCCTGCTCAGCAGACCCACTGAAACCTGCTTGCAGCCCCCCAAAAATCCCTGGTTGAGAATTGCTGATCTAATCTGACCTCCAGTATGTCACAGACCACAGAATTTCACCCAGTTACTCCTGTGTTTGACTAACTGTTTGACTGTAATTGTGTCTAACTAAAGCACATCGACTAACAAGGCATCCAATCTTGATCTGAGCACTTCAAGAGATGGAGAATCCATCATTTCCATTGGTAGTTTGCTCCAATCTGCATTAAAATACTGTATACTGGAGTTTTTAAAAGTATCAGTTCACATGTATTCACTAGCAGTTTTAGAACACCCACCTTTTTATCCTAGTCTAACCCTCAGTATTTGGTTCACATCAAGTACCACTAACAACTCACACAGCTGTGCCAGAGCCAATGGAAAAACCCCTTTACTGTAATCACAACCATTTACTTTTTAATGTACCGATTTAGTTTTTTAAAAGCCTCTAAGAACAACATTCCCAAGAAAAAAATAAAAATGGTGAAAACTGTTCAACTTTGAACGGACATTTATTCAATGTTACTTCCTGCCATGAAAAAAAGAGAGGGAAGCATGACAACAGAGTCCCCAGAATGTTTTTCCCTTACACTAGAGCTTAGAATCATCAAACCACAGAAGTGTAAAGCTGGATGAGACCTCAACAGGTCCAACGCAGGATCAAGTAAAACCAGACCATCCCTGACAGGTGTTTGTCTAACCTATTCTTAGAAACTTCCAGTGATGAGGATTCCACCCCACTCCCTTGGAACCTCTTCCACAGCTTAAATGCTTGTATGATTAGAAAGGTTTTCCTAATATCTAACCTAAATCTGCCTTTCTACAGATCAAGCCCATTACTTCTTTTCCTATATTCAGTGGACACGGAGAACAATTGATCACTGTCCTCTTTATAACAGCCCTTAACATAGTTGATGACTCTTACTCTTTTTTGAAGACTAAACATGCCCAGTTGTTTTTTTAACCTTTCCTCACAGGTTTTCTAAACCTTTTATCATTTTTGTTGCTCTCCTCTGAACTCTCTCCAATTTTTCAACATCATTCCTAAAGTGTGGCGCCCAGCACTGGATACAATACTCCAGCTGAAGTCTCACCATTGCTGAGCAGAGCAGGACAATTACCTCCTGTGTCTTTCATACAAGGCTCCTGTTAATACATCTCAGAATGATATTAACCTGCTTAGCAACTACATCACATTGACTCATATTTAATTTGTTATCCACTATAACCCCCAGATCCTTTTCAGCAGTACTTCCACCTAGCCAGTTATTCCCCACTTTGTAGTTGTGCATTTGATTTTTCCTTCATAAGTGAAGTACTTTGCACTTGTCTTAATTGAATTTCCTCTTGTTGATTTCAGTCCAATTCTTTAATTTGTCAAGGTCATTTTGAATTTTAATCCTGTCCTCCAAAGTGCTTGCAACCCCTCCCATCTTGGTGTCATCCAGAGATTTTACAAGAATACTCTCCACTCCATTATCTCAGACATTAATGAAAATATTGACTAGTACCAGACTCAGGACAGAACACCACCAGATATACCACCCCACCCCCATCCCCACCCCCAGTTTGACAGTGAACATTGATAACTACTCTTTGATTACTGGCTTTCAACCAATTGTGCACCCACTTTAAAGTAATTTACTCTAGACCACATTTCCCTAGTTCGCCTGTGAGAATGTCATGATTATGCTGGGTTTCGAAAATTGCCTTATTGTGGATTGTTCCTTTAAATAAGTGTACAGCAAAGGAGTAGCATAAGGAAATGTGTCCGATGGTTAAAAAAGCTGACTGTGAATCCACTTTTTCACTGTATGACTATGAACAAGACATGGTATAATTTTTCTGTGTCTCTGTAAAATGGGTACAGCGCTATTTACATAATGGGTATTGTGTAGATTAAATAATGAATGTTTTAAACACTTTGAAGTTGTCCAGCCCTATGTACATGCTAAGAATTATTACTGAGTGGAATGTACCTTCCTATTGCCTAAGAATAAGGCTGTGAAGCCGGGAGATATAAGTTGCAGGAGCATCTTAATGTCAGAGAGGTGAAAGCTTTGGATTTATCAGGCTGCTAGAAGTTAACTGGAACTGTCTGTGCATGTAGATATGCGAGAGTAAAGCCTGAATGAATGAAGTGTAACTGGACCATGACAGAAAGTTACTATTAATCTGAACTCATACATGTGCATTCTGGACTGTAGCAACTAACTCTGCCTTGGTAGATTGGATATGGAATACAGAGGCTCTAACACAATCAGTTCTTGTTAATGCTTTGAGTAGAGGGACACAAGGTACAGCTGATAGGCCAACTGAGGCTCCTGGAATCCTAGGATGTGGGCTGCTGCTGCAGTCTCCCTGGACGTGCAAGGTGGAGATGACACAGCTAAACACTTGTAAATTTTCATGAGGGTTTAACTGCAACAGGCAGCAAATATGAAAGTCATGGCAATTTATTTTGATTAACTAATGTATGCAAATGTGTGTGCAAATAAGCTGTGGCCATCCAGCTCCTGGCAAGCTGCCAGTGCAGTTTTCTGTACCAAAAGGTGTGGGCACCTCTAGCATCTTGTATCCGACTCAGTCTCTAGTTATGGATCCAGCACATCTGCCGAGGGAAACTAAGAAGGCCACGTGCATGGGAGCATTGGAGAAATGTGACAGACTCCATTAGCTCTTCCTAGGGGGATTCTAACAGACAGGAGGGAGCTGAAAAGAAAGGCGACGGCCGCTCAGAGATTTGGATGAGACAATGGGGATGAATAGTTTGAAGTGCTTCAGCATGTTGCCCAATGAGGCTGAAAGAAAGTTGGTCATTTAAAGTTTTTAAATGGTTTTGTTTAAATAGTATGTAAATCATCTTATTGTAGCTGTGTGGACACAAATGCTATTTGATGGTCTAGGATTGTATAATGTAGGCCTGTAGTAGAGATTTAAGCTCCTATCTTCCCCTCCCAATGTGTGTCAGAAAGACGATTTTTGCACACTTTTCAACTGACACTATCTCGTAGTTTTGGGACGCTACATTTGGGCATTGTCCCCTACTAATGGATTAAATTAATCCCAGGGGAAGACAATAGAGCTGCACGAGGGGTAGATTTGGTGCAATAGGGCTAGAAATAAAGTGCTCAGGTACCACCTTGGAATGTAAAGAAAACAGTTTTTGTGGGATTGAAACAATTCTAGGGCAGTTTTGTGAACTCACACACAACTGCACTATGTGTGAGTCCACAAGAACAAGATTGAGAAACTGACCAGACTGGTTTCTGTGTCCAAGCTGAAAGAAGTGAAAAAGCTAAACAAACCACATAAAAAATTAAAAGTAAATTAAATTTATACAATTCATTTAAGTTTAACAGTCTGAGGTGTTATCAGTAACACAGGGAAGGACCTTTTTTAAACTAAATTATATTTATTTTGACAATGTCAATTTAAATCCTCAGGGTGAATAATTTTGCAGAGGGGCTTCAATTAATATGTATATCCCAAATGCAATCTTAGTGTCCTTACCACCTTGCATAGGCATCCTGAGCCACTCATGCTGCTTGGGATTCATCAACCTATATTACATTCCTCCTCTCATGCAAGCTTTTAAATCTGTTTATAAACAGATTTTATATGTCTTTATATACACCCAAGATACTGTAGGACAATTCTTGTATACTTGATAGAATCAGGAGTAGCATATTTGCAACTTTAAAAATCATATTTTTAAAAAATAGTCCTTACATGTTTGACCCCTTAGATTACTGAAATGGAGACGATTGTTTAAAAAATACTTATTCTCCATTGATGCTTTTGTTTTGTTGTTGTTCACTTTTCTCTATTTCACTTAGTTTGGACAGTGACAATACAGTGAATTACAGTGATGCTTCCTGGTTCTGATACATGAGCTCAGTGCTATTTTGTTTGGGTGTGCTACACATCAGGGGACTGTTTAAATAAAGGAAAGCTATTTTTATTTAAATTTAAAAACCACCATGACAATCTTTCTTTTCAGGTTCTGTAAACCTTTACTCCTCACCTCTTTATAAATAAAAAACAGCCTTTTGGATCTGATCTTAATAACAGTGCCACTTTAAGATGGTCTCCCTGAACATTAAAAGAAACTGGAGAGGGGTGGAGTAGGTGCCTCTGAGTCTATATATATTCTATTCTTCTTTCATTTACACTAAAATCAAATTTCTAATATCAGTAAAAAGCAAAGGGTTTGATGATTCAGCAAAGAAACGGTCACCCAAGGAATTTTAGATCAGTTCCTGTCTCAGTGGCAATATGCTCGTGTTATTCACAACTCAGGAAGAACGGAGCTACCACAACCTTCAAAGCCTCTCTAGAACTACACAGTGTTGCAGTAAAGCGGTTTTCAGTCAAGCCTGTGAGGAGTAACAGTTCCCAACATCCCAACCAAAGCATCTCATCAGTAGTGCTTTGGGAACGATGTTGCTATTTCTTTGTTTACAAAGAAGACCAAACAAAAAAGCACAAGGCCAAACAAAATCGACTCCTCGGTATCAGTATAACAATTTCCCCCTTAACATAATGCATGTGAGCCTATTACAATACAGCATCAACCATGCACAGCAGTGAAAAGATTCCATTTGGAGCATTAAAAGGAGAACATGTTTCTTCTAGTAGAACCCAGGAGGTACTATATTAGTGAAATCTACTCTTTGACAATAAATACCATTGTTATCTCTTCTTATACTTGAGTGTCCATTCTCTTCGATGTGTGTGTGCACGCGCATGTGTGTGTCTTTGTGTTCTGGATGGGAACTGTGTGCTGGTACCACAACTCCAGAAGCAAATTGCATCTTGATCCCTGGAGCTCCTCAGGCTTGAAAGCCAAAAGCTGATGCTCTCTCTCTGAGTAGTTCTCGGCACAAATGACAACTCCAGCTCCCTGTAAATCAATGAACCATCAATCAATCTCACATGCACAGTATTAACTCTGAATACTGAGACTGTATGCTAGGGATGGTTTCAATGGGACTGAAGGTATCTCCCCCAACTGGAATTTCCAATATATTTCTGAAGGAAGTACAGCATTGCTCCTTTCCTGCTGGTATTGTTCACTTAGGGCATGGCTACACTGGAAACTTCAAAGTGCTGTCGCGGGAGCGCTCCCACAGCAGTGCTTTGAAGTGCGAGCATGGTCGCTCACGAGCGCTGGGAGAGAGTTCTCTCAGCGCTCCTGGTAATCCACCTCCACGAGGGGATTAGCTCCCAGTGCTCGAAGCCTGTTTACACTAGCGCTTTAAAGCGCTCTGACTTGCTGCGCTCAGGGGGGTGATTTTTCACTCCCCTGAGCCAGCAAGTTAGAGCGCTATAAAATTTAAGTGTAGCCAAGCCCTTAGAGTCAGACTATCCCCAGAAGTTACTGGTCAGTTGTGATGTGCAGCCTCACAATACTTTTTGCCATTTGATAACTTAATCCCAGCACTTCCCAATTAAACAGAAATCTTGTCTATTCAGTTTCCAAAAAGTTTCTCCCTATCAGTTTCGTTTCCTCTTTAGCAAAATTTTAAAAAACATAGAACTCCTGTGGTCTTACACATCATGGCTACATAGTTGATCCATAATTATTCTTGTCTCAGAATAATGTTGGACATTCCAGTACACTCCATTAGAATCATTCTGTAGGCCTCTGTCAGTTTCTATTGGGCTCTATTGATTTTAACTGAAGGCCCACTAACCTCAAGAACTCGTAGATCAATGGGCCAGTTCTTCTGTTCCAAAACCAACTAACAAACCAGAACCAGCAGAAACACTTTCAAGTAGAATTTCTTTCAAGGACATAACTATGTACTGAACATAATACTGATCTGAAAATTCCTCCCTTTCCAAGGTACAGATGGTCTGAACAGCACTGAAAACTACTCTAAATAGTTTTTGGCTTGTCTAAATATGTCAGGGAGGTACTGCACATGCTGCCTGAACACAACAAGAAGATGGAGTCTCATTGGCCATTATGACTCCATGTTTAATGACATTGTATGGGGATTAACAAAAACAAAATCATTCCCATAAAACATTACAGACAGGCCTAAACCATAAGACCATCTCTAAATAGGGCATTTATAAACTCTACTGGGGAAGAAAAGGAGAGATTTCTTACCTCTACAGTAACTGGAGTTCTTCAAGATGTTTTGACCCTATGGGTGTACCATGTGTGTGCATGCACACCCATGCACCTTCCATCAGAGATTTTTGAGGAGCAGCATCCACGGGTCTGTGCCTGCACCCTACACATCTTCATGCTCCAGATGGAGAATATATAATGCTCCAGTTTCTTCTCAACCCCAAAGTTCAAAGGCAAGGACTCTGAAGCAGAGAGGAAAGGGAGGGCAGAGTGGAGTACCCCTAGGGACATAATATCTCAAAGAACTCCAGTTACTGTACAGGTAATAAACGTCTCCTTCAAGCTATTGTTCCTATGGGGGCTCCATGTTAGGTGACTCCCAAACAGTACCTTAGCTACAGAGAAGGGTACTGAGCAGACAAGTTCAGAACAATTTGGAGCACAGCCTCACCAAAAGCTGCAGCTGATCTAGAGGTGTGAACAACACCATAATGCTGGGAAAAAGTGTGCACCAATGACCAGAAGGCAGCTTTGCAAATGTCTGGAATGATATGTTCTTAAGCAGTTCTTATAGAGGTGGACTTCACCCTTGTGGAATGAGCAGTCCCCTACATGGAGGGTGTACCCCAAACGCTTTGTAACATGTTAAGACCCATTTAGATAGTCTTTGGGTGCAAAGAGGAGCTCCCTTCTTTCTCTCTGAAATGGAGACAAAAAGTCTAGGAGAGGATTTGAAGGGTTTAGTTTTGTCAAGATAGAAAGCAAGGGCTCTTTTCACATCTAGAGTTTTGAGACTAGTCTCTTCCCTTGAAGCATGAGGTTTGGGGTAAAAAAGAGCAGTAGCTGAAAGTCCTGGTTGATGTAAAAGTCTGATGAGACTTCAGATAAAAAGTGAGAATGAGGACAAAGTCACCTTGCCTTGGTAGAACACAGTATATGGTGGATCAGCCATAAGAGCTCCCAATTCACTTACTCTTCTGGCTGAAGCAACGGCTACGAGGAATGCAGGTTTTTGCAGCAGGGAATAACTTCCCATATGTTCAAAGGGGGTTTCTCAAGGCACTGAGAACTAAATTAAGGTTCCAAAGTGGCGTGGACTGTCCTATGTGAGGAAAGAGGTTGGCCACTCCCTTCAGGAATCTGGTAGGGGCAGGTTGCACAAAAAATGACATCCCTTCAACTGCTTCCACTTTTGCAGGTAGGTGTCGCCAACCAAGCCATGTTCAGTCAGGCCCAGTGGTTGAAATGAGAGTTCAGCCTACTGTTTAACCCTGGGCCTAGGGTGGGCAGAGACCAGAAACGAGCCAAGGTCAGTGCCAGGACAGAAGTTGAATGCCAGGGCTTTAGAGGGTAAACTAGAGTTGTAGGCCAGGGGCAGAGCCGGAGATCAAAGCCAGAAGTCAGAAGCTAATGAGGAATGGGCTGGAGCAAAAGCAGGAGCAGGGATTGGAACAAGGCAAGCACAGTTACAGATATGATATGCACTTAGCAGCTGCTGATCTGCTGGGAGACCAGGTTTATAAGCAGAGCTGCTAAACCAGCTGCCAATGAGGAGCTGTGGCTACTCGGTCAGCTCCAAGGCAGTGCAGCTGGGCTCACTGGTTGCAGTGAAGTTAGTCAGGGTGCAGGTCAGCAGCTGGTCTGATATGGTCTTGCCCCTCACAGTAGGTTTCCCTTAGGACAGGCTTCCTACTATTCAGCAGCACACACTGCAGCTCAAGAGAACAATCCTACTCTAGGCCCAAGAGCCATCGAGGAGCCAGGTCAAGAGGTGTAATAAGGAGAGATTGGGGTGAGAACTATATTTGTCTCGACCATTTTGGAGCTAAGAGGATAACTACTGCTTTCTGCTGTTTCAGCCTATTCAGGACTCTGAGGAGCAATTGTGTTGATAAGTGTATAGCAGAACCTGAGGCTAACGGCTGAAGAAGGAATCTTCCAGGGAGTTGTGACCAAGTCCTCCCCTCAGGCAGAGATGATGGCATTTTGTATTGGAGCCACAAAGAGGTCTATCGCTGAAGAACCCCAGATGAGAAAAGTCTTCTGAAAGATAGTATTGCTCAGTTCTTATTTGTGATCCTGGCAGAAATGTCTGCTCAGAGTGTCTGCGAAGGTGTTCTGCAGACCTGGTAGATGGGCTGAGATGTCAATCTGGTGGGTGAGACACCAGTTCCAGAGCTTTATTTCCTCTGCACATAAAGATTGGCATGTTGTGCCTCCTTGGTGGTTGATGTAGTATATCGTCACTCTGTTGTCATGCCTCTTACGGAGTGACCCTGGATCCTGAGTAGGAAGTGAAGGGACATGTATTGGACAGCCCTGAGCTCAAGAATGTTGATGTACAACAACAATTCCTGGGGGTCCATTTGCCCTGTGCTGTGGAGTCCTGAAAGTGAGCTCCCCAGCCTTGCATGGATGCATCTATGAGGATGATCCTTGTGGGAGATGAATGCAAAAATGTAAAACCCTCTTCTGTTGAATTTGGGAGGAACTAATTCAATTCCCTCAGTAATAGGAGGGATTGAGCTTCCTGCTTCAAGAAACCCTGATGAGAAGGATTCCTGAAAAGGGACAGGGAGAAGGGGGAAGTGGTTGAATGGGATGGTGTATCCTAATGAAATTATTTCCAGTATCCATCTGTTTGATATGCTCCCAGAAAGGTGTGAAATGGGAGAGAGAATTCCCATAAGTGGAGGGAGGACAGAATGTTACAGCATAGGATTCATACAGCGTGGTGATTCGTGACTGTCAACCAATAAGCCAAAATGGCCACTTGGATGAAGTTGGTTACCAGGAGGCAGCAATAGAATACTGCTTGTGGGAAGTAAAATACTGAACTGGGCGAGACTGTTGGACTGTCTGTGACTTGTTATATTTTTGTTGTTGTTGTTGCAGGGATGTAAATGCCCAAGGATTGCAGGATCTTTGTGAGAGTTCAGGGACACATCTGTCTCATTGCTGAAGGGCTTGGGCCCTTCCAAGGGAAGATCTTGTAATGTATGCTACACTTCTCTAGGAAGACCAGAGGATTGCAGCCCTGAACCTCGACACATAAATATAACTGCAGCCACAAAGTGAAAGGCTGTGCCAGCCACACTGAGCGAGGCTTGCAAGGATGCTTTGGCAATTGTCTCTTCTTCTGAAATAAGGCCTTGAAATTGGTCCATCTGCTCCTGTGGCAGATGGTCAATAAAATATGAAAATTTGATGTAATTGGTGGAGTTATACTTCACCAACAAGGCATCACTGAACTGTAGTGCAGCTGAAGAATAACTCTTGCATCCAAGAAGGTCCAGGTATTTGAGCTTGTTATCATGAGGAGTAGATCTCAACCAGCACTGTCTGTTCCTTTCACTGATTGTGTTGACCACCAGGGCGGTGGGATGGGAAAAAATGGTATTCGGAGCCCTTGAACAGTTTTTTGTCAACCATCTTCCATGTAGGTGAGATGATAGCAGATGTCTGCCATACGTTACATGCTGGAGAGAACAGGGCATCATTAACAGACAGGGATATTTTGCCATGAGACATGGTATAGAAAATATCCACAAGGAAGTGCTGGGGCTTCTGTATTTCCTAGAAGGGAATTTGCAAAGTCATCAGATCTTGACAAAATTTATGATCATCCATACTGAATGGTGAAGGGAGCAAAATGGTTTCATCTGGAGATGAAGAGGATTTTATTGGAGAGAGGTGCCTCCTCCTCAACTCTTAGTTCTTAGTCCTCTGAGGAGCAGGAACCTGGGGAACAGGCTCCCTGGGTACTGGTGGCTGCTCCTCTTGACAGGCCCTTTTACATAAGAACACTCTATACAATTGGTCATCATAGGGGACCCAGGGTTCCAGAAAGCCCAATGTGACAGGACATATGGGAAAGGAACAGGACCCCAGGGGTGTTCCTGCCAGGGTTGGTGGGACAGATGACAACTAGTTTTTGGAGTCTTATTGTCAGGATACACCACTGGGGCAGGATGTTGGAATAGGAAGGTGGTTGAATCTTAGACAGAGATGTCTGATCCTGAAGATTTGTCATCCGCTGTGTCCAATGGAGGGGCTAGGAGAGTCAGTACTGGTGGTCAAGGAGGTATTGGCATCTGAGTCGATACTGGTGCCCAAGTTTTTGGGTGAGGGGGCTGCAGTACTGGTTGGTACATTGGTGTTGGCAGAAAGGCCCTCAGTCTCTAAGGAGAGGAGATTCAAGCCTCTGTCACTCTGTGGTCCTCATGGGAGAGGAATGAGGTCAGTACCAGCGTTCCAGGGCAGTACTCCTCAAGCTGAGGTGAATCAAATGGTAAAGAGACAGTACAGATGGGCTGTCTGCACACTCCTTGTGTCTGTGGCCCTCAGAGGGTGCCAGAGCTGGGGCCGGTGGTGGTTTCTTTGAAGAGTCCTTGTGCATGGAGGACTCTGAAGGTACAGAGGCTGGTGCCAAGCATGGTTGTTTGCCAAGATATTTTTCAGTACATAGCATGCTGGAGTTCTTTTTCAGTGAGATCGGGTCCTCAGTATTGAAGGAAGCAGGAATCTCAGCAGTACCCACAGCAGGATGCAAAGTCTCCTTAGACCCTGGTCTCTGGGGTGACTTTTCCCTCCATTTAGACTCCTTGTCAGGAGACCAAGATCTCTTCTTCTTTCAGGGCCTCTGGAGCTACCCATTGTTTTTTGCTAAACAGAGCTAGAGCCAAAGAAATCACCAGAACAGTCTCAGAAGATGAGGCCAAAGTATTGGGGAGGGTGGGCAATGGGATCCTGTAGATCTCAGGGAGCACTCCATAAGGAGCAGTTTCATTCTATCCTCTCTCAGTTTCCTTGATCTGCTCTTGAATCCAGAGCAGACCTTGCACTTCAGTGGGATATGGGACTCTCTATAGCACTGGGGGCATTTAGAATGCCCACTACTGAATGGCAGGTCTGGCAGGGTTTAGGTCAGAGCCCACAGAAGTGAGGCCATAAGTGAGGAAAGGCTGAGGGTGGCAGAGGCCATAACCATGGCCAACAAAAAAGGGAACAGAACCCCTCCCCTCAAAGGCACAAACTTGTGCAGGAAAAAAAGGAACAGAGTACTAAAAATAAAAGGAAGAAAGAAAATAAAAGAAATGGAGAATGAATAGCTAAAAGGTTAATCTAGTGGACACCACAATATTCAGTCTCTAGCCACAGGCAGTCGAGAAGGAACTGGAATGGCAATAGGTAGGCGTCTTCCTATGTATCTAGATTAATGTTAAACAGGGCCCAGACCCACCAGATTATCAGCCCTCATCCCCACTAAACAGGAGACGTCTAGCTCAGGCTTCCCCCAGTACAGAATCTTCAGCCCTTCCAAATGGTCTCTTGTTTTCCTTCAGGACTGGGTCCTTGATCTGCCTCCCTGGTAAGCCAACCGTTAGCAATCAGATGTGCACTACAAAGCTACCTGACATTTTGCCTCTGCCTCATTGCTCTGAGTCTGGTTCCCAATTCCTTCACCCACCTTGCCCACGGCCACCTTCTGATTTCCTCCCTCCTCCCCATGGGCCCTTCTGTTGCTCTCGATGTAGATTTCCAGAACATGTTACCTTCTGGAGGCTCAGACACTGGTGGGTTTAAGCAATACATGTGATAGCCACGGTCGCAGTCGTCACAGAAGAGCAGCTGGTCCTGAAGCAGAATTGTTGGCGGTGTGGGGGGGAGGGAGGAAGAGAGAGAGAGAGAGAGAGAGAGAGAGAATGTTGATTAGTCTATTGCTGAGGTGGGAACAAAAGCATATGTAAATCAGTACTGCACACTTTTGAACATAGCTTTAACAATAAGCACATACGGAACATGAATGGATTTACAAAACCTCACATTTCTGCTTCCAGGGTCAACCACCACAATCTCCTCACTTTGCCACAACAACCCTTTCTGGCCGCATCTGAATTGAACAAGACAGCTCGAATTTCTAACTGATAAATCTCCCTTTGAGCTGGGGGAATCCACCAGCAAGATCAGATAAATGGAGAGACATTTACCCCCGGACCACACCCATATATGAGATTGGATTTTCCACTTCATTATACCCTCATAGATTTAAAGGCCAGAATGGACCATCATGGTCATCTAGTCTGACCTCCTGCACATTGCAGGCCTTTTCTGCAGAAAAGGACCTAGGGGTTACAGTGGACAAGAAGCTGGATATGAGTCAACAGTGTGCCCTTGTCGCCAAGAAGGCCAATGGCATTTTGGGCTGTACAAGTAGGGGCATTGCCAACAGATCGAGACATGATCGTTCCCCTCTATTCGACACTGGTGAGGCCTCATCTGGAGTACTGTGTCCAGTTTTGGGCCCCATACTACAAGAAGGATGTGGAAAAATTGGAAAGAGTCCAGCAGAGGGCAACAAAAATGATTAAGGGACTGGAACACATGAGTTATGAGGAGAGGCTGAGGGAACTGGGGATGTTTAGTCTACGGAAGAGAAGAATGAGGGGGGATTTGATAGCTGCTTTCAACTACCTGAAAGGGGGTTCCAAAGAGGATGGATCTAGACTGTTCTCAGTGGTAGCAGATGACAGAACAAGGAGTAATGGTCTCAAGTTGCAGTGGGGGAGATTTAGGTTGGATATTAGGAAAAACTTTTTCACTAGGAGGGTGGTGAAACACTGGAATGCATTACCTAGGGAGGTGGTGGAATCTCCTTCCTTAGAAGTTTTTAAGGTCAGGCTTGACAAAGCCCTGGCTGGGATGATTTAATTGGGCATCGGTCCAATTGGACTAGATGACCTCCTGAGGTCCCTTCCAACCCTGATATTCTATGATTCTATGATTCACAGAACCTCACCCACCCACTCCTGTAATAGACCCATAACCTCTGTCTGAGTTACTGAAGTCCTCAAATCATGATTTTAAAACTTCAAGTTACACAGAATTCACCATTTACTCTAGTTCAACCAGCAAGTGACCCATGCCTCATGCTTCAGAGGAAAGCAAAAAAACCTCCCAGGGTGTCTGCTAATCTTACCCAGAGAGAAATTCCTTTCCGACCCCAAAAATGGTGATCAGTTTGACCCTGAACATGTGAACAAGACCTACCAGCCAGAGACCCGGGAAAGAATGATCTGTAGTAACACAGAGCCCTCCCCATCTAGTCTCCCATCTCCAGCCATTGGGGATATTTACTACTAGCAGCCACAGATGGGCTACATGCTATTGTAAGCAGTCTCATTATATCACCACCTCCGTAAACTTATCAAGCTCAGTCTTGAAACCAGTTCGGTTTTTGCCTCCACTGCTCCCCTTGGAAGGCTGTTCCAGAACTTCACTCCTCTGATGGTTAGAAACCATCACCTAATTTTAACCCTAAACTTGCTGACGGCCAGTTTATATCCAATGTGTTCTTCTTTCAGCACTAGCCCTTCACTTAAATAACTCTGCTCCCTCCCTGGTACTTATCCCACTGGTTTATTTATAGAGAGCAATCATATCTCCCTTCAGCCTTCATTTGGTTAGGTTAAACAAGCCAAGCTTAAGTCTCCTCTCAAAAGGTAGGTTCTCCATTCCTCTGATCATCTCTGGTGTTACCTAGTCCAGAGAATCCCTTCTTGCCAGGACCCTTTTACTCTCCAGCCTGGACAGAACAAATTTTGCAAAGTTCAGCAGGTTAGTGAGGGGGGTCTGTTCAGTGGCTCACATGTAAATGAGCTGTTCCTATCACGAGGACTGTAGCTCTTCACATTGTCACAAAAAAAACTCTGTTCAGATAGGCAACACCCATATACTGCACTGAAAATCCCCCCTTCGCTCTTAAAACAGAATGCACCCAGACTCTTAAGATTTTTCTGTTTTATTGCTAAAAACAAAATCCAGAGAGCTGCTTGACGTCTATCTTGCTATGGAGCAAAGGAAATAGACTAGATTATCAATAAAAAGTCCCTTCCAACCCAAATGTTTCCATGGTTTTGGGTTTTATCATAAAAATTGGGATTCATATGAGCTTCATATTGGGTGACAAGGGGGAATTAGTAATAGGAGATAGACCTGCCATCTCTAGACCATCACCCATTCAAATCCAGCCCAGATCACAGCTGTTCAATGACCTATGTGACATTGGGTTTGTGGCTTCAGACCAGTTTCTATGGGACAAGTGTCCAAATCACAAATACTATCATCTAAAGTGGCCTTATATGACACCCATGATAATCTCAGGAGAGACAAATGATTAAATGAGTCACTGCAACTGGACCAGAGAGGTTCTTTCCACGTCAGGGCTCAGGTATACTGAAAGAGCAATGGAGGAGTGACCCATCGCTGCTGCCAGTGTTTTACAGTTTTGTAGTGAACCAGAAGACAGTATTCTAGGGCAGTCATTGCAGTCGCTTTCACCAGCACTAATTTACATTAAAAAAAAAACAACTCACATCATTTTCAGAGGTCCCGCAAAGGCTGCAGGATTTGCACTCAATGCATTGCCACTTATAGATTTTTACAGCCTCCGTCATGTTTGTGGTGAACTGCAGGCAGGTAGGGTGTCCTGGAGAAAATTGGAGAGGACTGTTGTTATTACTGTTTACTTTTTTAATTACTTGTTATTAAATTGGGGGACAAAATGCACATGGACATGGACTGATCACAACATGGGCTGCAACTAGCGGATACCAAAGAGGAAAGCAGGCATTAACCCTTTCGCTGCTGGGCACACAAAAAATCAGAGTAATCCCTGCCCAATTCCCCATTGGCAAAGCAGTAATTTGTTCAGAGCTCTTAAAAACATTTTTAAAAGAAAGTGAGAGGAAGAAAGAAATCAGCAGCTCCCACTTTCAGAGGGAACTCATCCATCTTAATAGGAATGGAATTATGTTTTAATTGGCAGTTAATTCAGCCTGATTGAAGGACTTGGTTGCACTGAGATTTTATTCCTCTTTTCAAAGCTTCCCTTCCCACGGTCTAAAGATCTACAAATAAAAGAGTGATTCTGTAAACTTTGCTTGAGTGGGAGCAGCAGGGTGTGGAAAAGGGGCAAGGTACAGCAAGAAGGGGGTGGTTTTTTTAAGAGCTCTGTGCTACTCAAGTTGGTTGGCACTGAAGAAGCCAAACTGCATAGCTAACCCTCCAGGTTAAACAAAAACAAAAAGCCACCAACTCCCGCAAACGAATTAACCAAAAGGAATAAATAAGGGAAAGAAAGCTAGCAAAACAGTCACATCTATTTGGGAAGGACAAATTGCCAGAGTGACAACCCTCTCTCCTACATGCGTGTTGACTCCAGCTTTGTGAAACAGCAGTACCACCGTGCGGGGTCAGCCATGGGCTTTCTGGAGGGGAAAAATATAAACAAACAAGCAAACCAAGGTAGGATGAGTGTTCCTTCTGCAAAACAGAACATGGAAAAAAAAGCTACACCACTGAAATAAAGTATGGTACCCCAAGATCACCATTCAAGGTTGAGAGAGTCTTTGGTCACCTGGAGTTAAATATTGTCTTCATTCTCAGAAAACATTACGTTTTTCACCCTCTGTTGTATATACAAGCATTAACACTGCATACTGCATGGGAGAAAGTGGTATATAAAGGAAGTGTGTGTGTATGTATATAAGACACACACGCACGCACACACACACTAAATGTAGTTTTGGACATCTTCAGGAATATTGTACACAATGTTTTGCCTTTTGCACACCTGCCATTATTGGGCAGCTATTAATAGGGAGAGAAAGAAAATCCTTTTAACTTCATTGTTGTGGAAACATTTGTAGGAAGGTGGTCAGAGTAGAAAAGTGGAAGATATTTTGCTAGTAAAGAAATTAAGGTCTGTCATTCCTTAGTGGTTACAAATGTGCATGTGAGAATGTTCCTTTCACTACCAAATCCCTCAGCAATGTTTCTCTCTTTCTGTTATACTTTCCCATAATTACTATACAATATTTGGAAGCTTGTATTTTCTCAGCAGTTACGTAAATGGTTTCTGAGAACGGCTGGGTAACCCAATAATGCTGACAGAGAATAGCCATTCTTATAAATCAGTTATTATACAATCACCAATTGCTGTAGGATTCTGGGTCTCTGGTTATGCTAGTGTGGGACCGGCATGAGAACTAAGGACATCTAGTGGTAAAATACATGTTCATAAATTAAGAAATGAACAGAACATAAAGGGGAGGCAGTATTAAAGGAAGGAGAAATCAGTGTCAGAGTCTGTTAATGTTCTTCTCTTAAGAGCTGGAATAAACAGTGTCATTGAGAGTAGTGACAGGCCCAGACCAAAACCCTGGCTAAGAAGAACCCCAATCTTTGGAGTATTTGAAATCTCAACACAGAACTAGATCCAGATTTTGCAAACAGCACCTTTCATTATGATGGATCAAACCAAAACCAAGGATCTTGAACTATGAGGTGTCCAGACACAGATTTTTGTGATTTGAGCCCATCTCTAACTGAGAGTGACTCAGGGGATTATTGCTGACATGGAGCCTGCAGAACCTGACATGACACTTGGTTGGTCCTCCAGGGTTAACTCCTGGCAAAAACAGAAGTTCATTTTAATGTCAGTAATCTGAACAAGCACACCACACGACATGTAAGAGAAGAGTTCATTGCAACAGCAACTAATTGATGTCCACAAAGGCTGCACAGTGCTGGGATATATCAAGCAAACCCACTCAGACAGGGATGCCATGCACTAATCACAGAGTTACGAGCTTCAGTCACACATGAAATCAACACTGGGAGGAATGGAATGAAATTTAACAGAAAGTAATTTAAGGCTCAATATGCACACACACACACATAAACCCTGCATTGTCTGTTACTCTTGACAATATCTCCATCCTGCCTGGCAATCAGACCCATAACCCAGGAATCATTCTCTTTCCTTTCCCCATAAATCCAGACTGTTTCCAAATCTTTCCACTTCTTCTTCCATAATGTTTTTAGAATCCTGCTTTTTATTGTCCAGACTCAAAAACTCTGATCAAGGCACTCATCACCACATATCGTAAATACTGTAACCTGCTCCTCTTCAGCTTCCCTGACACCAACATTATCTTCTTCCAGTCTGTATAAAGCACAGCTGCTAAAGCCGTACTTCTTGACTGTTCTTCTGGCCACATCCTCTTCCTTTTCGAATCCCTCTACTAACTTCCCCTCTTACACCACATGAAGTTCAAATTTCCCGCTTTCAAGGCCCTTCCCAGTTTTACCCCTCCTTCCTTATCTATGTCTGTCTTTTATCATGTCACTCCTGGCCCTATTCTCCTTTGCTAATGAGACCAGCCTGGGCCACCTACTTCTCTACTCCTCCCCAAAACATCTGTGCAATTTCTTACTCGCTGCTCCTCATCCAATGGATCCCATTCCTGAACTGATCCATCCCTCTCCTTCTTTAAATCCCTTCTCAAGACTTGCATCTGCCACAAGGCCTACAAGAAATCAGCCACTTTAAGATGGCTAGGTTGAGTTGGGGAAATAATGATAATGGAGATTGTAAAACATTTCCCATTAGTCGGATCTACTAGCAGTGCCAGTCTGGCCTATTTTTAGAGGAAGTACCTGCAAGGGGTGCCAGTTCATGCAGCCCGCCATGCCCTGTCCCGGAATATCGTGAATGTTGAAGAGGCAACCACAGGTTGCCAAACAACTGCACATCCCTAGGACTAGCTCTCTCTGCTAAACCAGAGTTTCTTTACTTTCTGAAGAAAGAGATTGTCTCATGGATACTTGTCCTTCCAGCTTCCAAGTCAGGTTCTTATTCATGTTCACCACACTCCTTTGTGGTGACCATAGCCCCAATCCAACTCCTCCTGCAGCCAATGGAAAGACTGCCACTGACTGCACTGGGAGTTAGATCAGGCCCTCTAGCGCTTGGAGAATTTGTCCATGTACAGTTCATAGCATTAAAATCAAATGAGTTTTCTTTTCCCTGCTCTCCTTTCAGGCTCTCCAGCTCCACTCTAGACTGGCCTTGTGTTCTGCATGACACAATGGACACTCCATAGCAGAGTGTTCCTGTGGCTATACTCCCACAGCACATCTAAGCTCCAGAGCAGAGCAGCTCCTGGCTCTCCCTCTGCTAAGAATGGAAGAGCCAAACTGAACCTGAGTCTGGTAGACACATTTTTGTAGCAAAAAGTCCTATGGCACCTTATAGACTAACAGACGTATTGGAACATAAGCTTTCGTGGGTGAATGCCCACTTCGTCAGACACATGTAGTGGAAATTTCCAGAGGCAGGTATAAATATGCAAGCAAGAATCAGGCTAGGGATAACGAGGTTAGTTCAATCAGGGAGGATGAGGCCCTCTTCTAGCATTGAGGTGTGAACACCAAGGGAGGAGAAACTGCTTTTGTAGGTGAAATAAATATGGCTAGCCATTCACAGTCTTTTTTTAACCCAGAGCTGATAGTGTCAAATTTGCAAATGAACTGAAACTCAGCAGTTTCTCTTTGAAGTCTGGTCCCGAAGTTTTTTTGCTGCCGGATGGCTACCTTTAAATCTGCTATTGTGTGTCCAGGGAGATTGAAGTGTTCCCCTACAGGGTTTTGTATATTGCCATTCCTAATATCTGATTTGTGTCCCTTTATCCTTTTACTTAGGGACTGTCCAGTTTGGCCAATGTACATAGCAGAGGGGCATTGCTGGCACATGATGACGTATATTACATTGGTGGACATGCAGGTGAATGAATCCTTCAGACAGAGACCAACATCTACAAGATCTTCACCAAGCATTCTCAAAACTATGATACCTGCACGAGGAAATAAGGAAACAGATCAACAGAGCCAGACGTGTACCCAGAAGCCTCCTGTTGCGAGACAAGCCCAAGAAAGAAACCAACAGAACTCCACTGGCCATCACATACAGTCCTGAGCTAAAACCTCTCCAACACATCATCAGTGATCTACAACCCATCCTGGACAACGATCCCTCACTTTCACAGGCCTTGGGAGGCAGGTCAGTCCTCGCCCACAGACAACCCGCCAACCTGAAGCATATTCTCACCAGCAACTACACACCGCACCATAGTAACTCTAACTCAGGAACCAATCCATGCAACAAACCTCGATGCCAACTCTGCCCACATATCTACACCAGCGACACCATCACAGGACCTAACCAGATCAGCCACACCATCACTGGTTCATTCACCTGCACATCCACCAATGTAATATACGCCATCATGTGCCAGCAATGCCCCTCTGCTATGTACATCGGCCAAACTGGACAGTCCCTACGTAAAAGGATAAATGGACACAAATCAGATATTAGGAACAGCAATATACAAAAACCTCCCTGGACACACAATAGCAGATTTAAAGGTAGCCATCCTGCAGCAAAAAAATTCAGGACAAGACTTCAGAGAGAAACTGCTGAGCTTCAGTTCATTTGCAAATTTGATACCATCAGCTCAGGATTAAACAAAGACTGTGAATGGCTAAAAGAAAAGAGTACTTGTGGCACCTTAGAGACTAACCAATTTATTTGAGCATAAGCTTTCGTGAGCTACAGCTCACTTCATCGGATGCATACTGTGGAAAGTACAGAACACGTTTTTATACACACAAACCATGAAAAAATGGGTGTTTATCACTACAAAACGTTTTCTCTCCCCCCACCCCACTCTCCTGCTGGTAATAGCTTATGTAAAGTGATCACTCTCCTTACAATGTGTATGATAATCAAGGTGGGCCATTTCCAGCACAAATCCAGGTTATCTCCCCCCCCCCCCCAACAAACACTCTCCTGTTGGTAATAGCTTATCTAAAGTGATGTCTCGCCTTACAATGTGTATGATAATCAAGGTGGGCCATTTCCAGCACAAATCCAGGGTTTAACAAGAACGTCGGGGGGGGGCGGGGGGAAACAAGGGGAAATAGGTTACCTTGCATAATGACTTAGCCACTCCCAGTCTCTATTCAAGCCTAAGTTAATTGTATCCAATTTGCAAATGAATTCCAATTCAGCAGTCTCTCGCTGGAGTCTGGATTTGAAGTTTTTCTGTTATAATATCGCAACTTTCATGTCTGTAATCACGTGACCAGAGAGATTGAAGTGTTCTCCGACTGGTTTATAAATGTTATAATTCTTGACATCTGATTTGTGTCCATTTATTCTTTTACATAGAGACTGTCCAGTTTGACCAATGTACATGGCAGAGAGGCATTGCTGGCACATGATGGCATATATCACATTGGTGGATGTGCAGGTGAATAAGCCTCTGATAGTGTGGCTGATGTTATTAGGCCCTGTGATGGTGTCCCCTGAATAGATAATGGCTAGCCAACTACAAAAGCAGTTTCTCCCTTGGTGTTCACACTTCAACTGCTAGAAGAGGGCCTCGTCCTCCCTGATTGAACTAACCTCATTATCCCTAGCCTGATTCTTGCTTGCATATTTATATCTGCCTCTGGAAATTTCCACTACATGCGTCTGACGAAGTGGGTATTCACCCACGAAAGCTCATGCTCCAATATGTCTGTTAGTCTATAAGGTGCCACAGGACTCTTTGCTATTTTGGTAGATTCACAGCGATAACATAAAAGGCCTGTTTTGCAACTACAGGTATTTCTAAAAAGGCTTGCACAAAGAGCAGCCCAAGAAATGGCCTACATGACAAGATGTGGTGGAGCTGTGTGCGACAGGGAGCTATAAAGGTTTTATTGCACCATATCTGTGGTTGTGATTGCCTAGAAATACTTTTATTTCTACAATCCCGTGATAAACTGTATTTAGGGAAGGTAAAATGCTCTTGAGATGTGCAATGAAGGTTCTGCAGTTGAAACTCAGTTAATAATCCTGATTATAACAGACTCCAGTTCAGTCTCACATACCCGTATGAGCTCTGCAAACTAACAGGAGTAAGAAGTAGCTCAAATGTATTGTGTCCTTAAAGTCAATAGACAGAATGCTAAAATGCACACAGGCAGTAGCTTGGTCAAAGGTTCACCAAGTCACTTTTCTAACAGACCATAACTGCACTCTAATGATAACTTTCGCTATGGAACAAATGCTATAAACAACACATACAGCCAAACCTGCACGAAGGAGGGTAGCAGCAAGCAATCCCTTGGCCGTAAGCAACCAGTTTAATGCATAGATATCCCTGACTCAGAACTCCAAATCTGAATGAACACTCGCCATCATTGTGGACGTTCAGATCTGGATCTGAACTCTGTGGCTCAGGCCTACATGGCCAGTACTTTATAGTTCTCCCAATGTTGCTTCAAATGTCATGTTATTTGATCTTACAGCACATCCAGTAGACAGCTGATTTGAGGGTGGGAGAGAGCACTTCAGAAATATTCACTGGGTATGCACACAATGCTAGTACAGGCTAGCAGAGAGGAAGATTTTACACAAATACCTTAAAAAATATTTAAATCTCTCGAGCCCTCACAGACTATGTGACACTAAAGACCAGAAATGACACTGCGGCCAATAGTGATCTGCTGCATCCAGGCATTCTGCGATCAGTACAAACCTTAGAATGGCTCATTAGAGCTTCTTCAATAATGAATTCTGCATCGCAAGGTTAATTGTAACTATGTGCACTGTCACAACCACTGCAGACTATTTAAATTAACAATCCAAATCGATAATCTTTTCCAAACAATAGCGGAGATGATTTTGAGACAATAAGCACCAGCTTCCTTTTTTTTAAAGAAACAAATCTAAAAATATTTATGCTAAGCAAAAGGGATTTTCACCCAGTTTCAAAAGGAACATATAATCAGCATACAGTGCAACTGTCAAAGAAGATTATGGTATTTTTCAGTCGTTTCCTCAACCTTGTATGTGTGGTGGGGTTTTTGTTTGTTTGTTTTTGTTTTAATCAATGGCATAATGAAAACCCATGGGGATCCTGGTTACCTTCTGTCAATAGTCCATACAATATTCAGGTCTTTAAACAACCACAGATAGATGGTACAGGTAGAATGCCCAATGCTGCAGCCACCCCATAGAGGTAATGGAAGTTCCATGGGTAAAGTAACAGCAGAAATCAAGCCCTTCATAGTGCTAAGATGGAATCAGTGTTGCTATAACTGGTGTTGTTATTACAAGGAATTAGAGCAATTACTGAAAATAAAAGGGCAAGCTGTAATTCTAATGGGGGATATCATGTAAAGTACAGATCCTGTCCTCATTTGTCTGCCTAAAGATATAGTTTATAATGCTTACACATGTGCAGTATTGCCAACTTTCAAAAACCATGAGTCAGGCCCCTGCAAAATTATGAGATTGTCTTAAAATGCATAAGATTTCTAAAAAATAATAATAAATTTGGGGTTCTTTTCATTTGCATTCTGGTATTTGCCTCTCGGGGTCCCATTCTGAAGCTTTCCTCAGTAACCATAAGGCTAGAAACATATAAATATGAGAAAGCTGCAATTCTCTATAATCATAGGATTCCAGGAGCTGGCACTTTAAGAAAAAGCACCATGTGTCACAAGACTCATGATCAAATTACAAGAATTGGAAAAACTGGGTATTTATTCTTGGAGTTTCCATAGCCCTTTCTATCATCAGAGCTCTTTCTCAAAATACTAAACCTCTAATCATGCCAATATTTACGCATGTGAGTAGTCCTAGTGACTTAAAGGGGACTATTCATGCACCTAAATGTTTGCAGGATGAAGCCCTAATTCACTGATCATCACAATAGCCCTGTGTATTAGGGAAATACTGTTATTCCCATTTTACAGATGGGGAAGCTGGGGCACTGCGAGATTAAGTGATTTGCCGAAGCCTACAGAAAAAATCAGTGGCAGAGTAGGGATTAGACCTCAGGAATTTCTGGCTCCAAGTCCTCAGAAAAGACCACAATTGAATTCAGCTCTTGAAATCACTGAAAATGTTAAAAGCTTCAGTGCCGGATATTGTTACAACCAGCCAGTATTTTATTATTAAAGAAAGAGAGGAGAAAAGGAGGCACTAAAAAGCTTATTTCTGCCTCTTGGTGACATAAGAGTGAGAAAATCTGCCCTTTTCTTTCAATAGAGTCACTATATGAATACGCACATTGCTGCACCCCACCGAGAGATAGTTGGCATTCTGTGGGCGTGCAACACCAGTGCTGCAGATGCTGCTGACCAAATGCCTTAAAGGGTTCTGGTGGCCTTAGTTAATAGACTAATTAGCTTGATTCAGTCAGCTAGCTCCAATATGCCAGTAATTGTGGAAGAATTAACTCCATCAATAATTGATGGGGATCTGAGGCCATTCAGCTGTAGCAGAGCACAGCAATCTTCACCCCGAAGTTTCTCCTTGACCAGTGCGGACAAAGGGGAAGAAAAAAAAAAAAAGATACTCCGATGCCCTAGCACTTGGGAGGTGCAGACAACTGCATTCAAGAGATGATAGTTTGCTCCCAGGTACTGCCAGTTCCAGTGAAGTAATGCATTCGAATTAAAAAGAATATCAAATAGAATGAACCCTGTTTTAAGTGGTCACCCACGGGTCCAAAAAAACTCTTGCATAATAGACATTGGGCCAAATTCTGCTCTGAGTTATGCAGGTATGACTCCAGCTGGAGTCAATGGGAATTGCATATGTGCAACTGAAAGGAGAACTGGCGTGTGGTCTATATATGAAGTTCTCCTGGAAATGCTAGGGATGTTTTATAGTGGTTGTTTAGTCCATAGTGCTGGCTTCACTGTATTCATTCACATGCTTTCCAAGTGTTGTGCAGGACTGTAGTCATGCAAATCTCAATGATCATTATGGGAGTGAGTCTCCTAGCTAAATACCTCCCAACCTGAAGCAATTCTTTGAAAATCCTCTACCCTAGGAAGCTAACCAGCCAGATCTCTCTCTCTAGCCTTGATTATACGACACATTTTCCCTTAAAATTTCCCACCATGGCTACCAACCCCATATGTACCCTGAGAGTGCTAGCATACATGAAATGCTCGCAATTTTAGGTAAAGCTTAGGTAAAAATGCATAGGGTAGACACAGCCCTTCTCTCATAAGGCAAAAGCTCTGACATGACTGGCCATATTTTTAACAATTCTGTGTTTATACTGATTGAACCAATCTGCTATCAATTATTCATATTTTTAAAAGGGAAAAACCCCAGCACTTGCTGGGCATTAAAAAGTGTAAAACAAAAATACCTGCCACTATTTGTACAAGACCGACCAGCAAACAAAGAAAAAACCCACAAAGTTGTGAGCTCACCACATTAGCTAACACCCAGGAAATCTCTGATCAAAATAAATCATGAGCTAGTAGCTAAAGCAAAGATCAAAGAGTTGGGAGTTCTAGGTTCTGTGCCCAGCCTTGCCACACACTTCCAATGAGAGCTTGAGCAAGCCATTTAACCTCTTTGACTCAGTTTCTCCATCTGTCAAATGGCATTAATTATTGTGACAGGAGTTTGGTGAGGCATAATTTGTTAATGTTCGTAAGGCACTTTGAGTTCTGTGAAGACAAGGTGTTATAGGTGCAAGGTCTTTATTAATAGAGCTGACGAAATTACCAGTGCTAATTATTATCATTATTCATCAATGTTGCATAAATAATGAAGTCAAAAATAGATATGTTAATTTCAGCTCCATTATAAATACAGGTGTTGGGGAAAACAATCAATGTTTGCCAATGGTAAAGGACCAGAGATGTAAGGACAATGTGTTTAAGCATGGAAGATATTTAGAGAGAAAATGAGGAATTCATCAACTGGGGTAAATTCTGCTATTACAGGCAAGCACCTTGACTGTAGAATTAACTGAGAGCAAAATTTGGCTCAAAGGATGTGTGTATTATAACATTATGTACATATCTGCGGGGGGTGGGGGGTGTTGTGCACATACACACACACACACACACCCTACCCAAGAGAGAGAGAAAACAATTCATTCTAGAAGGGTGTGCTCTGGAAGATTTACTTGTAACAGTTTGGGATGACCTGCATAACACACAAGTGGCAAAGCAATAAGTGAATTATTCAGGCGATATCAAAAGAGTGCCAGTAAAACGTTTATCCCACCTCAAACCATCATGTCTTCTGAATATGCTGCTATTTTACACACAAATACCTTTAAAATGCTTTAGAGTGTTTTTAAATGGTTTTATTGGTACTTCTAAAAATCTTTTCCCCTGTAAATCCAGACTTCCTTAGTACACATACTCCAGCTGTACAGGTCTTAATATACCTAATAGATTTTAAAACCCTCTAAAATTACCTAAAACCACTTTAATATAAATAAAATGTCATAATGTGAGAGTTCTATATTTTGGGCTAGAACTCAGGGTACAAGTTCTCTATGTCTCACTGGACAATTGGGAAGAGGAAGTAACTTACCTGTAACTGGAAGTTCTTTGAGATGTGTGGTCCCTATCTGTATTGCAAATGCAGGTGCACATGCGTGCCATGCACCAGAGCCAGAAGTTTTCAGTAGCAGTATCCATTGACCCACACGTGTCATACATTGCCTCATGCTCCAGGCAAGGTTATAAAGGGCCATGCGCGGTGATGCACCCTTAGTCACCCTCTTACAGCTGAGTAGCACACTCCGCAGCAGCGGGGACAGTGGACAGGTATTGGAATACAAATAGGGACCACACATCTCAAAGAGCCTCCAATTACAGGTAAGTAACCTCCTCTTCTTCTTAGAGTGCTGATCCCTATATGTATTCCAAACGTGGATGAGTATCAAGCAGTGATCAGCCTGGAGGCGGATGCGAGGAAGCAAGAGGTATCGCCATCTGCAGGACGGCCTGTCCCACAGCTGTGTCTTCTGCCACTTCCTGGGAGATGGCATAGTGGATGGTGAAGGTATGCACGGAGTGCCTGGTCACCGCACAGCATATGCCATGCCAGGGGATGTCAACCAGGGAGGTGGAGGTGGCCGCATGTGCCCACATGGAGTGGGTCTTAATCCCGTCAGGCAGCAGGGTGTTAGACTGGCCATAGCACTCAGTTATGCATATAGAGGCCCATTTTGATATGCTCTGTGAAGAGAGGGCTTGGCCCTGCAACCTCTCTGCAATGGCTACGAAAAGGCATGGAGGGGTGCAAAAGGCACAGGTTCTGTCAAGGTAGAATGCAAGTGCATGGCAGACATCCGATTAGTGCAGGGTCCTGTCCACCAGAGTGGCGTGTGGCTTAGGATGGACGACTGGGAGTGGCTGGACTGATTGAGGTGAAATTCCAAAACTACTTTCGGGAGAAACTTAGGGTGAAGGTATACTGGAACTCTGCCACCGTGGACGGCAATTTGCTGAAGTGATGGCCACGAGAAAGATGACCTTCATGGATAACTGTGAGAGGGAGCACATAGCCAGGGGCTCAGAGGGAGGTCTGGTGAGGGCAGAGAGTACAAGATTGAGGTCCCTGGGGGGTGTAGGTTTAAGGAGCAATGGGAAGCTGTTCATCAGCCCTTTCAGAAAGCAGGTGGTGGTAGATAAACACTGAGTGGGAGGAAGGCACTCAGCACTGCCAAGTGGACTTGGACCGAGCTGGGGGCGAGGCTTGAGATCTTGAAGTCCAGAAGGTAGTCCAGGGTGGTGGAGACAGAGATATCACTGAGGGGGAGATGGTGTCATTGCGTCCAGGAAATGAAACACTTCCATTTCGCTGCATAGCACGCACGTGTGGAAGCTTGTCTGCTGAGTGTAAGTATGTGCTGCACCAGTGTCGAACAAGCATTGTCTTGCAAGCCCCATCCAAAAGCCAGGCCATGAGGCAAAGCAGGCCTGGGCTGGGATGTTGGACTCCATCCTGGTCCTGCATGAGGAGGTCCAGCAGCACAGGGAGGTGGATGGGGGGGTGGACATGTGTAGGGGCATGTGTCCATTCAGGTGGGCACCCCAACTGGCTAAGGAGTCATCCATGGTGAGAGTGGCAGTTGGGACAGGAATGGTGAAGGGGGTGCACCTTGGAGGGGTCAGTCCATTAGGCGAGGGAGGCCTGGACCAGACATGGGACAATCAATGTAGCATCCAGGTAGTCGATGTGGTGTCTGCAGACTGATAGGAGCCACAGCTGTAGACAGCGCATGTGCAGGCGGGTCTGTGGAGTCATGTGGGGGCAGGCCACCATGTGGCTGAGGCAGAGAATGCTGCGCATCATGGCACGTGGGTTGCAGCATAGGGCTGCCACTGGGGGTGTCAGGGTAGGAAAAGGCCCAAGCTGTCCCAGAATCTAGGCATGCCCTGGTGAAGTGGATTGTCCACCTCGGGACAAGCACAGATTGCTCCTCGTTTATACAGATGTCAAGAATGCAGATGGCCAATGTCGTCTCTGCGAGGGATGGTGTCACCAGAAGCCAGTCATCTAAGTAAGGAAACACAGAGTACCCCAGTTGTCTTAGTTGGGCTGCCACAACCACAAAGACTTTGGTGAAGACCCTTAGAGCTGTCACAATGCCAAAGGGGAGAACTCTGAAATGGCAGTGGTTGTCACCCACACGGAAGCGAAGAAACTTGTGGTGAGCCGGATGGACATCAATGTGAAAATAAACATCCTTCATGTGGAGAGCTGCAAACGATGCCTCCTGTACGAGGGATAGCATGATGGAAGCAAGTGTCACCACACGGAAATTGATTTTCCTAATGAAAGTATTGAGTAGTCGGAGATTGAGGATGGGGCAGACTCCTCCTCCCTTTTTAGGGTTGAGAAAGTACAGGAAATAGAAGCCCTTGCTGATTAAAGGATTGAGCCCTGTGCCGGCACATGAGCCTGGACGGAAGGGTGCAAGACCTGGGAAGGCAGAGATGGGTGGTGGTATGGGTCCCAGGGCAGCCAGTGTACCCCTGGGGTTGGGTCCCGGGGATACAGCAGGCCCCAAGGATATCCATGGCAAGGCAGCGGTGCAGGAGTGTACCGAGCCCGAGCTGTGCCATGACACAGGTGAGAATGATGGTTCCCCTGATGAATAGCCGTCTGAGTCCAAAGAGACCTCGAGTAGCAGTAGAGCCGTCAATGTGGGCCGTCTGTGTTTAACTGCCAGGTGTGGTCTCTGTCAAAAGAGGAACGGTACGTCCCCCAGAGTAGTGGGCTGCAGTACCGAGAGCAGTGGAGGGGTGGATATGGCAGGTCTAGGTGCGCTGTTGGGAGCAGAGGTTTGATGCACCCAGGCATCCAGGGGATATCTCTTGGACCACTGGAGCGTGGAGGCATGTGGAGACTCCAGTCACAATGGGGGAGCATGCCATGGAGGGCAGTCTCTTTGCACAGCTGGGACGGCAGTCGCGGTACCAGTGCCTCCTCCTTCCTTTTAGCTTTACCCACTGCATGGGGGAGCTTAGGAGGTGGCACGGTGGGGTCCATGTGCGATGTCTCACCCAACCTGGCACAGCTCGGGGAGGAAACACTGTGCTTTGGGGCAGTCTGCAACAGGGACTTGCTACAGTGCCCATGAGAACACTTACAACCCTCTCACTTGGACTTGCCCTGCACCAATGGTACTGATGGATCTGGGCAGGAGGCAGTGGGTGGAGCACTCACTACCGGTGAAGGGAGGTGCACTGTCAGTTCCATCGGTCCTGGATCAGACTCCCCACACAGCTAGAGACCCTTCTCCATGAGGAACTTCCGGAGTCGCAAAAGACGAGCCTCGCAGGTCTGCGGGGGAAAGGACTTGCAGATCTCACAGCATGCAGCAAGATGCACCTCCCCCAAGCAGTACTAGCAACAGCGGTGCTCATCACTCACTGAGAATGAGCAAGGGCACGACGCACAGTTTTTGAACCCCATAATGTGGGGCATAGTTCCCCAGCGAAGTCGAGACAGGCCCTGAGCAGGGCAAGACCAATCATACTAACTAATTATGAACTATCTACACTATTAAGAAAAACTAAACTAGCTGCATATATAGACTACAAGCATGGAGGAAAGAGGATTCCGACTCCGACCATGCAGCGCTAAGAGGGAACTGAAGGAGTGTGGCCCCACGCGGCCTCTTATAACCTCGAGCATGAGGCAACATATGACGTACATGTGGGCCAACGGACACTGCTATGGAAAATTTCCAGCTCCGTCACATGGAGTGCATGTGCACCCAAGTTTGGAATACATATAGGGACCATCCCTCGAAGAAGAATTTCCCCTTTCCACTGGTATCAAGCTGCCATGTAAATCCTGCAGGTGTAACAAACAGCATCAGAAGTTATACCTGTCACTGGTGCAGAACTTACTATTGCACATTCTGCTGCCCTGGATCTAGGGCCACAGTAATATGGAGGACGGATTCCACATTTGATGGGGAAAGGAAGAAATCCTTCTGGAGCACTCACCGGTGGTGAGTGCTCCACCCACTGCCTTCCTGATTGGGTTGCTTAGGGTGTCAAACTTTAAAATCCTAGGGGACAGTTCAGTGACTGGTGTAAATTAGAGCAACTGCGAGGCTGCTCTAACTTACAGTTGCCTGCAGCAGCC
The DNA here is from genome assembly GCF_965152275.1 of Natator depressus. Classification (NCBI taxonomy): domain Eukaryota; kingdom Metazoa; phylum Chordata; order Testudines; family Cheloniidae; genus Natator; species Natator depressus. The sequence continues at coordinate 66,856,383 of NC_134239.1, forward strand.
ATCCAAAAGGCTGTTGTGGCAGTCAGGGCTCTCCAGAGTACAGTGCATTCTGGCTAAGTCCCATCCCTTGACTTACTATTGTACTGGGGACTGAGAGGTTGGATGGTGTTTCAGCTGCTTAGGCCATCCTTTAGAATGCTTTGTGCAAAGCAACCCTACATAGCTGAGGATCTGGCCCTTTGTTTTGAGTTGCTCAGAGGTTTGGAATATTACAAGCAGTCAAGAGGAGATGGTGTACTGGGCAAAATGCAAGTGAAGGGCAAGGTGCACGATAAAAGCTTATCACCTTACTCTGCAATTCACAAGAATATTTTCAGCACTTATGTAAAGTTATAGAGAGACAGAGATATAGATATGATGCACCTGAGTCTCCCCTGGTGTACACCAGTTTTACATCAGTGCAACTCTATTGACTTCAGATTTGTACCAGCATAACTCTGATCAAAATCAGACTGTGTATAGAAAGGTGGGCCTGATTCTCCACTGCTTTGCACCTTGGGTAGACGCAAAAAAGCTACCATTCCTGTTTGCACACAGTACACAAGGTGCAAGGCAGTGGAGAATCAAGCCCAAGTCATACTTGCCACAGTTTCTCATGGAGCAATAAGAATATGTTCTGCTCACTGATTAGCATGTCCAGCTTTCTGACAACAGAAGGCCTGATTCATTCCTGGAGTTATACTGTTCTGAAGCTGGGGTAATGGAGTTGTGAAACAGGCCCTAACTGAGAGGTGTTAGAGTGGAACCTGACCTTAGATCCATTGAAACCATTGTCCTCCCAGAATTTCCCATCCTGAATCAAACAATGTTCTGCTTCCCTCTTTCCCAAACTGACCCCTTTTAGAGACTGCTGGCTGCTAAGCAAAATGGCTATTTCTTGCCTAAGAAAAATAACGTGGGAGCACTCAAATGACCTTGTATTGAAGTCTCAGCTTGTTACTGTATTGCATAAACCGTCCAACACTGTACAATTCCTGGGGGTGATTTAGGTCAGCGCGACCTCCAAAAAACCCAGCAGCCCGCATCACAGTGTGCATAGCATTATGGGTAATGATCTGCTAATTGCCAAAAGGCGGTTAGGCTGCTTACCAATGCCAACAGGAAAGAAACCGCCTTCAGGCACTGCACAGATTCTGTACACCAGGGCTTTCAGTAGCAGGAACACAGATCCTAAAAACTAAAATGATATAACTTATAAACTATGGCAGAGAATGCTATTGCTACCGTGCTGAGTTTCTACACCCAGCAAATGTATGTACTGGCGGATATGCGCGTAAAGCATTCCTAGCACTGTATTCCTTTCAATACAAGATGTTTTCTGTATTTAATTGTCTAGCAAAGTGAGGAAGTAGTAAGATGAAAGAGTGGACGAAGGAGGTAGGCTGCCTGTCCAGACAGGGTGAATCTCCACAACCTGAAAAGCCAACGCATCACTTGTCTGGGGGACCTTGTTATTATCCCTCAACAAACTGCAGTGGAAAAAACTCCTGCACAGCTCAGACCTCGTCACTATGCGCTGCAGGCTCCCCAGCCAGGCCAGCTCACACACCAGAGAGCTTTCAGTCAACTGGCAGGCTCACTAACCCTTTCAAAATGAGCAGTGAAGCAAAAACACTTGGTCATAAACACTAAAATAAAGGATGGAGGGTTAAGGTGGTGTTTTGTTGGGTTTTTGTTTGTTAGTTAGTTAAATCAGCTCTTCCCAGCAAATTAAACACATCTGCCCTACAGCCTATTTACGACATTACTATCCTAGGGGAGCCAGAGATTTCCAGCGGTATGGTTATAATGGAAGGAATGCTGTAGTGTCTAAGGTGTTTGGGAAGCCATGGACTGGGTATCCATTTGTCAGTGTGTGAAAAAGAACCTTATTTTTAAAATAAATATGATCTCCACCCTTTCTATACAAGCAATAAGCCTGCCATCTGTTAGACCCAACAGTCCTGGCTGCTGCTGCCCTACTACCTGCTCCTTCTTCAACATCACTGGTGTTAAACTACTGTGTTAATACAAACAGACAGCAGCATGTCTGCAGGGGATTCTAGTGCTGTCCAGCATACTGATACATTGAAGGTAACCCTTGAAAATAACAGTTTTCTAGGCATGCACTGGACCTTGGAAATGCCATCTGTTCCTGAAAGGTGGAAGAAGGGGTCCCAACCAACATTGCACGGCAATTTAGAACTAGCCTGACAAGCTGATGGGACCAGAAGTGTCACCCACATTTCAAGCACTGAAAACACCTCTTTTCTAAGTTTTTACATTCCAGGGATGATTTTTGGATAGACTTTTATAACCATTTTGTTGTTGCTATAAAATTCTGTTTTTAAAATTCATTTCTTCACAGGACTTCCCCCTCTCTCCCACCCCTTATGAGGTTGTTTGGCTCTTTAAAAAAATACTCTACCCTACACTGTTTTGTAAGGAAGACTTGCAGTGTTGCAAGTAGAGCATTGCCCCAGAACACAATTTTTGCATGACCTTAGTATTCGTAAAAGGTGCAGGATGACAACCCTGAAGCCTCCTATTTATCCACAAAACAGGCTTTGCTACACTGACCTGTCTCAGACCTGAGCTGGAGGGACCATCGGTAGTGGTGAGAGCATCAGCTGGTTTCTGAGGGCCTTTCAGTCCTTGGCTTCTCTTTAGACTTCCAACAAGGGGGGCACCAGTAGTGATGCACCACTGAAATTCCACTTAAGTCCATAGGGGCTTCAGTGGTACAAAGACCTAGTCTCTCTGAACAGGGTGATTTCACCCATGTGCCACGAAACAGCCATCAGATAAGAATGACTCAGACACAATTGAGTGGATTGGTTTTTAACTTCTGAATTTGAGGGGGGAAGTATCTTATCAGTCTTCTCAACCAACCAATTCAATTCCTAGAATGCGTTAAGAACAGCTCAGAATTAAGTTACTAGCCAGAATGGGTCCCAAAAATTTAAATCAAATGGCAAACTCCACAGAAATTATTTAAATTTCACTATTTAATATTCAATAAACTGCAGAAATAACTATGCATAAGACATTATGCCATTGCATACACAGTAACCTCATTGCTGTTACATGAGGTAACTATGTACCATACAGGTAGATAAATTCAGCATAATGAGTAAATGGCTCACAATCTACATAAACATATACTGTAAACGTAACAGCTCTGGCTTTCCCATGCAAGTCTGTTGAACCGCCTATAATTTATACTATTGCTAATATAGTCGTGTAATTGTATACTCCAACATAAGTAGTGCCACATCACTCAGCTAAACAGAAAGAAAAACAATTCTGAGTAAGTTACCTCATTCATTCATTTAAATGGACTCCTTCATCTAGTGTGAGTGAGTGAGAGAGAGAGAAAATATATTACATATAAACATACTTGTCATTGATTGTAATACAGTCTTAGAAGCTGGAAAATAAAATTGCATGGTCATTTTTCCATTCTCCATTTTTTAAACACTTTGGTTTTCCTCTCTTGCCAATGGAGCACTGGTCAACATGGCTGCCTTTCATTTACTTCTCCATCAAAATATCATCATTTAGTGGGAAGTGCTTAGTTAGTTAATGACATGCTGCAACCAGCAGGGGGCGCTCACACAGTGATTTCAATAAGTTATGCCAAGGTGGTGGTGGTTTCTGTTTTTTGGTGGAAAAATGGCAGACTAACATACATTCATTTGTTAGATCCCAGATGACCTTCCTCACCAGAACAACAAGTGAAAAGGTCAGTCATATTTTAGGCTTTAACAAGCTAATAGCATTCCTTTAATGTATTTAAATGATATTTCATATCAGCTAAATATCACATTTGATTAAACAAGCAATTAGCAAGTGCCACAGCAGTGGACATAAATGGTTACAGTCCATTCAGCACCAAAAGGAATTACTGAGAAGAGGCTATCATGCAAATTAAAATGAAACACTATTTTATTTACTTATTGCCTTGCCCGGTTGGAATTCATTGTAGCTCTTAGGCCCCTGATGCAGTTTTATTTTTTAGCTGCTAGCAGGCTTGGTAATGGGCAGTTCTAGTCATGACAAAGGGCCTGAGGGATTTTCTCATAGAGCCTGCAGGCTTGCAAGTTTCTGAATGTCTTTGACTCCAATTAACTTTAATGGGAGTTGGGGGTGCTCAGCACCTCTCTGATGAGGTTTCTAGGGAGCTGCATCCAGGTACCAAAGAAGCCTTTGTAAGAGAACTAGTGCTGGGCCCCTTAAATACAAGAGGGCCTAATTCTTATTTACATACGGCTCCTTTACACTGCCAGAACAGAATGGCAATATTCCTAGAACAGTGTAAAAGGGGCTTCGGGGTCAGATTTGTAAAGGTATTTAGGTGCCTAGTGGGAATTTCAAATGTGCTTAGTTGCCTAACACCCACTGAAATCAACAGGGAGCCAACTGGGAAGAGGGCAGGTGACAGCTCTCCAGAGCTCCCAGACGAGGCCTGGGAGAGCAATCTGCAAGAAGCAGCTGAGGGACCTACAAGGAGCAGAAGCCTGCTGGGCACAAAGCCCCAGTTAGAAGGGCTGCAAAAGCCTGAGTTTGGAGGGAAGGCTATAAGGAAGGAGAAACCCTGATAAAGGACTGGAAAGGGGTTTAACTAAGGAGGAGGTTTATGTGGCTGCTGAAGCCCACTATAAACTGAAATGACTTATTGAGCTAGGGAAGATGGCTGAAAGGGTTTGAGTGTTATGTTATAGTAATAAGCTACACCCAGAAGCAGAGCAGTATTGTGGAAACCCCAGGAGTTGTGATGGAAGGAGAAAATGAGATCCTGCTGCAGAGGGTGTTGTATGAAGTTTTATGTCTGGCATATAGTTGTTTTACTGGGTATCTGTTGTTTACTGTTGTTTTACTGGGTATCTGACACTTACAAAAATAAAAACATCCACCTTCGTTACTGTACAGCTCTTGACTGCCTCACATCATACGGGTTCCTCTCACTTAAGCGAGTTGGCTTCAGTCACAGTACTTGCTACCGAGATTAGCACAAAAGTAACTAATGCCTGTTACCTGGTGACAGAAATGTTTAACATCTTAAATTAAGTCTCCAGTAATATTGACATAATTCTGGGAGTGCTCTTTTTAAAGCCTCTAATCTGTTTCAGGGACGCTGGTTATATGTGAAGAACATGCTCCTCCTCCTCCCAAACCACTGCATGGTGAAGTCACATTGCTGCTGATACTATGACAGAGACCCAAAGGCTGATGAGGCAGAGTGGTTCAGTTCAAGGGTTCAGTTCAAGCAAAAATATCTCAAAGAATCACAAACATTTAGGAGAACACAGATATGAACTGGAAGGTCTCTTAGGGAATTTGCCATCAGAGATGGTTGAGAATAGCATCAAGAGGCATATTCTCTCTCTGGCAAAACCAACGGGGATATGTCCTTCTCTTGCCAGGTGGAGCTGTCCATCAGCCAGGAGTTCAAAGGAGGACTGTCCCCTTTAGGAATTTGCCAAAACTTCTGTTGCTTTCATGCAGGCAGCAACAGTTCAGAGAACTTCAATCCATCATTCAACTTTCATTGTTCAAAATATGTCATCTTTTCCGTGCAGCTTTATAACTGGCCCCTGTCTGTAGGTCACCCAATACCACTCCATATATTTTAGATAACTTTAAACTGAAACCCAGTCAGCAGTGTGGATGATGATACTGACAAAGACAAAACTGTGCTCCAGAAATCTAGGTTTTTTTAAAAAAAGAAGGTGTCACACTTCCTTATCATGGAAGAATTAGATGCCAGATGGATGAACAATCATCCAAATCATCGTCATGGTAAGTACTTTTCCAGACACAACCAGTGCATATCATGGGAGTACAAATGCATTGGGGTCAAACAATGATGAAGTAAAGCAATGCAATAAAGGGTAAGTCCCTTGTGTCTTATCATATGATGGCCTCATCAGAACTAGGATTAAATTGTTTTAAATGTCCAGATTTGGTGGAGCAAAGGAAATCCCATTTTACAGTGTTTGCCAGGGAACAATAGAGAGCTTAAACAAATACAAGCCCCAATTCAGGAAAACGGTGCTGCTGCTCCACTGAAGTTAATTCAGTGCTTTCCTGAATAGGGACGCTTTAATGAGTAGGGAAGTTTTGGTGACTCGGGCTTCTGGTCAGGGAGCATCAAAAAGGGGAATGAGAGGTTAGGTCACTTCAAAAGAATATTAAAGGTTTTGTTTGAGGGAGTAGGGGACATGCTCCCTCATACACCATTGGTTTGATGGTTCTGATTATAATTGGGACTCACAGTTTTAGGAAGAAAATATTAACCAGAAAAAGACTTCTTGCCGGTACGGAGAAGCAGTGGGAATAAACCAGAAATTGTATACTAGTAAAACATTAATTTAGGCCAAACCAACCCACAACTTTTTCACACAGCTCATAGACTTTGCCATCACAGCCCTCAGCTATACAGCCCTCGGGATAAATCGCCACATTGATTGGGAGCAGTACAAGACTGGTGGACATGGGGAGGCAGATTAGATGCAACTGAAAAAGAAAATGTTTCCTTCTCCCCTCTTTTCACCACTATCACCAGTAGGAGCACGTCTCGAGTAGAAAAATGAGATGTATTTATCTAACACTTTCCTACTCTAGACAGGGCGCCCAAGGGTGCAATCAGAAGTGACACTGCTCAGGAGCTTGGAGGGAACCTGAACTCCCTTAAATCCTACATTGTTTCTGTAGAATTAAAACTTTCATCTAAGTATAATTATGTTTCTGGACCTTATGGGTTTAAAAATGCCTTCTAGATGGGAGCTCTATGCAGAGCTAACAGCCTAAAACAGGTTTCAGAGTAGCAGCCGTGTTAGTCTGTATTTGCAAAAAGACAAGGAGGACTTGTGGCACCTTAGAGACTAACACATTTATTTGAGCATAAGCGAAAACAGTAGCTCTATAGTGGTGGGAATGGATGGGGCCTTAATAAAAGTCTAAGAAGGCCAATTTAAATGCCAGCTTTCATTTCTGATCATTTTAGCAGAAATATCTAACTCATCTGCTTATCCACAATTATTGGACACAATGGCAGAGATGATGGGGGTGGAGCAGGGCAGGGAAAGATAGCCTGTATCAACTTAACAGAAAAGGTACAGTGATATGAGCAGTGGAGTCCTGTAATAACATCTGTTCTCTCCTTGATTTGTTAGTGGCTAAGCCTGCCCTCTAGCTAAAGTTCCCTGTCTAAGAGAAAAGCGAGGGCAAATGGAAAAAAATCACTGGGCTTCTACCCATTGTCTAGGGAGATACAAGGGAAGGATTTTTCCCTGCAGTTTTCCTCTCTCCTTGTCAAGGATCAACAGCTGTGTACGGTAGTCCACCCTCTTACTGATCTTCCTGCTGGCTGCGTGCTCTGTTCAGCAGTACATCAGGGAGCTGGAAATGATCTAGGACGCAGGCACATTGCAGCTGAGGAGAGGAGGAGCAGAGACTGCTATGATCAAGGATTTAGGAAGGGGAACAGGGATTTGCTATGGCAAATCTTCCTCCCTGCCCAGATATGGGGCAGGGAAGAAGAGCATCCGCTGTCTAAAATCCCTCTGGAAGAATAGTTTTGTGGGTCTGCACTCAGGTAAAGGGGGAGGGTGGGTAGTGCCTCCAAGAGTGAAGCCCAGAGAGAGGCAACTGGAAGTTGCTGGGCGAGGGGGGTTAAAAGGTACTAAGGGTCAGATCCTAGAGTTTGCTATAGTGACCTTAAGCAGCCTTAGAGCTACCCTAGTAGGCCAGCTGGGAGATTCCACCAGCTCTCTGCCAATCTCTCTCAGCCCCCTCCTAGCCCCAATGTACGAGATTTGCCAAGAATGGGTGGGGCATGGCCAGAGTACAGCACAATGGCACCTTGACAGCCATTACAGATGGTATATCTTGCAAAAGCCTTTAGGTGGCTCTAAATTTTGTCAGGGGCCAAACTGGCTCCTGGCAGCTACAGTGATTGGGGGAGAGAAAAGGTGGCTTAAAAAGCATCTTTCCCTTCAAAACTTTTTTCACCAACATTTTCAAGTCCTCTGCACCCCCGGTGGAGACAGGAATCAAACTAGTGATTGAAATAAAAATTACACATGTGAAAGAGGCTATCCAAATGAACAGAAGATGGTAAGCTTTCCATTACAGGGATATTATTACAGGGATATTAGCTCTACTATATTGGAGGATTTAAACATTCTAGAAAGTCTCATTCTCTATGGGTTTTAGCGTAATTCCTACACCGCCCTACTGGATTCATCCCTATTAGATTCTATGGAGAATTATTGGATTTTCTTCTTTTTGCGATCTGTTATTTGTCATTCAGCCCAGTTTTGGTTTCACTACTCCAGGGACTCTGTTCCCAAACATCAGAAGACCACTTAAGAACTGCTACTATTGCATGCACACATGAACACTGAAAATGCCTTCTGTAACCTCTTCTGGTAGCTGCGCGTGTGATGGGGGACAGGGAAACCCAGCAGAGTTTCAGATAAATGACAGCACAGTTACCAGAGGAAAAAGAAACAAAGAAAAACCTACCTAAAAAGGCTACTGCTCCCAGCAGACCTAAAACAGTCATCTCTCTCGTTCCTTCCCCATCACCTCACCCCAAAATGTGTGTGTGGAAGGAGAGGTTTAATGTTTACATTGTGAAACAACAAAATTAACCAAAAGCTTGAAACTGGCACCTAGATACTGAAGCGATGGCACATTAGAAATATGATGGATAGGTTCTGAATTAAAAAAAAAAAAATGATGTAACCAGTTAAAATCTATGCTAAAGGGGGCAGTGTCAAATAATTTAGACTCTGCATTTGACCTACTTTAACAAAGTTGTATTAATTTCAAGGGGATTAATACATACACATTTAAGATCCAATGCTATTGCCAAACGATGGAAAAAACAATCATTCTTATTTACTTGGGCCCTACACAAAAGCAATATTTTAGTCTCTCCTTTGCCTGCCTCCACAGAAGCAAGTAGCAAACACTGTTCCCAAAATCCAGCCAAGAGAGAAAAACAAGAAAGCTGTGTTAATTTCAAGCTTCATTAGCAAATACAAAACAAAACCCAAGGACAAAAGTCATCATTTACCAAATGGAAAAGGAAAACAAAATCAATAGAGAAGGAAGTTTTATTTTAAGCCTTGAAGAGAATATTGTAAACAATGGAGAGCTTAAAAAAGTGTATGTACAGCAAGTATATCTGACAGTGGGGTTTTTAGAGATGATAGTGTGCACTAAAAAGATCTTGTGGAATTGGTTGATAAAGTAATATTTACAGAGAAATATACAATGGGGGCATCAGAAGGAGACTTTTATTTAACAAGAATATTACACAAATTAAATCCAGACCCTACAGTTTGAGAAGTTTCATTACAGTTGTGCATCTTGTTATATTTTAAAAGAACAAAACCTGATTATTTTTAAAGGCAGTTTAACAACTGCAGATTTCAAAAAAACTGGCAAGGTGTCCTGCTCCTACTCCCATTGATGGCGATATAAGTTTTGCCATTGAATTCAGTGGGAGCTGGAGTGGGATCTACCAGTGATGTTACATTGCTTACACCTGCAGATTTGGTCCTAGGTGTTAAGAATGGGAGGGACTCCTCCAGATTCTGCATTCCTAACATACCCAAGATTCCCAGTGAAGTCAACTGAAGTCTTGGGTGAGCAAGAAACAAGATGAAGGGTCAGGACCTTCATTATCATCACATATTCTACCACCTTCTTGTCAATGGCAAAAGAACAGGTTCTCCCCAGATGCCTTTGATAAATAAATAATTTAGTGACTAAGCAGAGATGACTCACTGGATGAGGCAGGACAAGGGATCTCAGGCCAGCTCTACACTATAAATGTTTTCTGGCATAGTAATGTCAGTGTGATTGTTTTGCAACATTTCTATACTGGCAAAAGCCCGGTTATATGAGCATAAAGATGTTTTTGCCAGTATAGCTTATTTTGCTTGGGGAACTGATACCAGCTTCACCAGTAGCAGCTATAATGGGAAACCTTTTCTAGTGTATACTAGGCCTCAGGTTCAAATCCAAGGCCTTCTTTAGGAGACTAGGCTGTCCTGTATCTTTGAGACACTCAAAACGAGACTGCACAAAGCACTGTAGGAAACAATCTTGCACTGGCCCCTGGAGATGGACTGGGTAACCAAATAAGTCCTTCAATTCATCTATGAATCAATACCTCTTACCAGGCTGAGAAGATGAGTAACAGTTTAAAATAAATGTATGAACTCCTTCCTTCCCACACACGCTCCATAAAACTAAATTTAGGGTTCTACACATGGCACCTCACACTTGCCTCCTCCTGAGTCACCCCAGCTGCTTATTTCTGAGGTGCTTAAAAGAAGTTCTGCATGCCTTTGGATGTCCAGGAGTTCCCAAATTAGGGCTCAATTATGCAACGGCACTGGCACTTGGAGTGCAGGGGACTTCCACTGGGAGATTCCACACCCAGAATGCTTGCACGCTCAGGCCCTTAGATTGCAAGCAGCTCTCAGAATGAGCTGCTGAGTTACTAAAATGAAATGTAGCACTGCTGTAAATTGAGTTGTTCCTTTTTTTTACCTCTATTTTCAGCCGCAATATTTCCCAGAACTGGTAAAGCCAAAACTTGTTTCACTCTATAGAAAAGATACATCAATATTCCTTCCAGCCTGGACACAAAAACCGATAACAAAAATTCAGCCTTTGGGTCTGTTCTTTGCTTTTTCAACAGTATATTTGTTCAGATTTGTGCCTGCCACAGTAAAGCAAATAAGCTTTAAATATCTAACAGGGAAACAGTACCAAGAATTTAGGAGGAAGTAAACCAGAACAATCTTCACTTACCACATCCAATTTGCAAAAAATAAAAATACCCAGCACATGTATGAATGGCTTCTTTAAAGTAAGAGAGAGCAGAGTTGATCTTTATTTTCGTAATTTAAAAAAAGGTTTTCCTTAAAGTAAATATTCAGTCTTTATTTTACATTAAGTGCTTTTTTAAATTTTCACGTCTTCACAAAATTGCTTTTAAATTTTGAAGTAACCTGTATTTTAAACAAAAATACTGTGCAACTTGAGCACTTCTTTTCTCTCTTAAATATTGAAATAAATAAAATAGTTGTCTTTTTTTCAGTGTGTTGGTTTGTTTTTCAGTCATTTCTATTGTAGATCAATTCCAGTTTGACCTGGGTTTACACACACGCATAAAGGACAGTGAAATCAAGACGTTTAACAAAGAAAAGGTTTTCTTTGTATTGCACAAGCTTAGGGCATTCCAAAACTTCTGAGCAGGTGCCAGCAGGCTTTCCACAGTCCAGGCTCCTGTGCCAGCTGGGATGGGTTGGGCAAGGAGAGGAGAAATATCAAAGCATTCTGGCTTCTCTTGGCCTTCTTCGGAAATGGCTTGCTTGAAGGATGCTGGAGTCCATGAGGGCAGGGCAGACTGCAGAGGGAAAGGCAATACAAAATAAAACTAAAAAACCCCAAACATACAAAAAAGCAATTCTTCAAAAAGAACAAAAGCAAAATCTTCCAGTTTGGCTCCCACTCCACTTCAAACTTTTAAAATATACTTAGGCAAAATTCAGTTTCCATTGAATGTGGGTGTCCTAAATGAATACCAAGAGAAGTTAAATGGGACGTGAAGGGGTTACACCCAAAAAATCCCCAAACATTGTGAGCTTTTTCACTGTGAACATGTAGTTACATTTCCCCTCATTACTCATCTCCTACAACTGCTTCTTCACTAGCGGTTATGACCTTTGGCTTATGAGATCCTGAGCTGTTTTAAATTGTTATTGTAATCATTTATATAGAGCCACATGTGTATGAAAGGCAGGAACACATGTTCCCTACCCTGAGGAGTTATGTGATGCCAACCAAATTTTAGAACTCACACACGGATGTGGTGGTGACAGCCATGTGATAATTCTGGAACAAGTGAAAAACTGAATATCACACCTGCACTTCACCCACTAGTTCATCTCCCCTGAGACTAACTCCTATATTCCAAACCTCTGAGCAGTGTCAAATGGCTACTACCATAGTCTATCACTAAAATATTTCTTTCCCCAAAATGTGAAATCCACTCATCCCCCTCACCCCCAAAACTGCAATGGTCAGAGGTTCCAGGACAGGAAGTATTCAGTCATGGAGCCGTATTGAACTGAAGAGTCAAAACCTCAGAAACTATTGGTGACAGAAAGAGATGCTGGGAGACAGGGGAGTTCCCCTTTCCTTCTGGACACATCACTCATTTCTAGCTTCAGTAAATTATGAGATATCAGGCCTTAAAATCATGAAACCTGAAGTTTCAAAATTATATTATAATTTCTCTTCTTTTTAATGATACTAAAGATAGATAGAGGGATATGAATAATAGTGCCAACTCAGTTGTTTGAACTCTAAAACATTTCAAAAGTTTTTTCCCTATGAAATATATATTTTACACACACATGAATAATTACAGCCTACAAATAAATACAAAAAAAAAGGAGGAATAGGGCTTATTGAAAGCATCAATTTATGTTACAGTAAAACACATACTGGGCAGATCTTATTTAAGCAAAATTCCCGGCTGAGTCAATAAGACATTTGCCTGAGGAGTAGGCTAAGCAAAATTGATTGCCATTAGCAATGAGCCTAGGCCAAATAATTTGGATCAGGATCCACATTTTGAACACTCAGAGTTTGGGGGTGTTTAGATCAGAGATTGTGTTTAGAGACCATCTCTAATGGTCATGAAAACAATTCACCAAATTATGGGACAACAGCAGGGGGAGAATGTATTCATAACAGATGGTGTCCCAGAACCGGCGGGGCTCAGCCACTGTCTGGATGCAGCTCTGATGTGTTCCACGCATCAGCAGGCAGCAATCTGAGCCTCTGTCTCCAACCAAGAACCAAAGTAGAGAGCTATAAAATGGCAAATTTGCACTCAAAATGAGAAACTAATGTAAAAGCTTATAGACAAAACAACATGGAGGGGGTTACTTATGACAAACTAAATACCGCATCCAGAAACAAATGAGCATCTCACATTAACTAGTGTATTTACAGTGCGATTTGACTGCAGTAGCAGAAACTAACCCAGAAAGCCGACTGCTGATCCTATTGAAGCTAATGGTGAAACTCTGATTTCTGTGGCAGCAGAACACAGGAGACACTAGTTAATGTGAGCTGCTCATTTGTTTCATTAGGCGATATTTAGTTTGTTGTAAGTAATCCTACCTTCGTTGCTTCATTCTGAACTGCATTAGATATACAAAGAATAAAAATACAAGTCATAAAATCATTAAGGAAGGGAGAGGGAGGAAAATATGAGCTAATTTCATTTCCATCCCTTCTTTGCCACTTGCCCAAATAAAGCTCATGCTACATATTTATCTCCTAGCCTTTATATCAGCTAGGCCCATGTTAATTCCCCACCTGCTTGCAGGGGTTGGATCAAGAAGCGGTGGTTCTTCCTGCAAGTGTTCTGAGGCCCTTTGGTATGCAGGAGTTGGGAGGTGCTTGGGAAGGTGCCCCCACATTATTAAGGGAACATACAAAAGCCTGAACATAAAACCTGAGAAACAATGGAGCCTGAGCTCCAGCCTGAGCCGCAACTTCAAAGCACGGTCTATACAGCTACTTTTAGAGCCCTGCTAGCCTAAGTCTGTTGACCCAGGCTGGGGAGTTCGCTCCAAAATGTTGTGTAGACATACCCTGAGATTGTAGAGTGCAACATTTCCCTTGGGGCTTAAGAAATTATTTCCTCCCCCACCCCCAATTTATGACCTGGAATTCAAGTCCAGAAACTCTCTTTATGCCTTCTTGGCTTGGTCAGTGGCTTGTTTTTCTTGGGATACATGACTAGGACTGTGCAACTCCCCCACGCCTACTGAGAAGTCCATGGTGCTGGTGGTGTCAGGGACCTCCTTTTTCCTCTAGCTAATCACAGCTCCTCTCACATATTCTCTACCTTCAAAACTGCATGTGATCCGACTCTCCTCTCCCCACTCCTACGAGAGTATCAATTAGCACCCCTGTGGACTTGCTTATGCTTTCATCTCTGACCTCTATGGCCAACTCTCTTCCCCTATTCTCAATCCCATGCCTCAATGCCATTCAACACTCCTGGGTGTATTTAACTTCTATTCCAATGATCACTTCCATAGTCGCAATTATGGTCACTCTCCCAGGCTTGTTTTCACAAGGCACTGTTTCCTCTCCCACCACTACATTTTTGTTTCCTGTCTGTTATCACACCTTTTTTTCAGCATCACTGTCTGTGACATTCAATCTCCAGCGATCTCTCAGATTCCTCTACTGCTCTCAACTCTCTCCTCCCTTCCTTGACTGCCCTGCACTCTGCATATTGACTCCATGACCACAGCCTTCAACTCCAGCTTCTCCTTCCTACACTCCCACACTGCTCAGCCTGTCCTATTAAACCCTGAGCTGCAGCTCTCTCCTCGCCTTTGTTATCTTACCATAGTGAGCACATCTGAAGAAGTCCCATGGACTACAGTGCTCTCCTCCACAATACATTTATCCTTTCTTCCTTCGTCTGTCAGGGCCAGATCAACCCAAGGAGTGGGTGTAAACACACACACACACAAAATATAGCTACTGGGGATTTTGTACACTACTGAAAATAAATGTTGGCTGGCATATTTTTATGCAAGTGCACTCTTACTGAGAGCCTTGCCCCTGCTCCGTTGCCATTAAGGTTGGCACCTAGTGGCTATGGGCACAAATTGACATATATGGTCATCAGAACTTTATTAATGAAAGTAAGTCATTATTTAATGCATTATTAATATTTGATTATCATTTGTATTTCAGTAGGGCCTGTAATGTGCTAGGCCCTGCTCACACAGACAAAGACAAAATCTCTACCCTGAACAATTTACACTTAGACACTAAAACCCAGACAAATGAACGAAAAAGGACAAAGTTCCAGCATTTCCTTTTCCCTTGTTAACCCATCTTCCACATGACTCCCATGAATCTTTTCTCCTTCAAAATATACTCTACCCTTTTTTGGGATCTCTATTTATTTAAAGGAACACAGTCAAATTTTTAAAAAATCACAATTCTGTCTGAAATTTTTTTGAGGCTAGTATAATTCAAAATAGCCACTATGGCAGTGGTCCCCAAACTGCCTCAGGGGGCACAGAGGAACGTTCAGGGGGGCACGTGGCAGGGCCAGGCCCAGCCCTCACAGTAGGATGGGGAGGAGGTGCCATCCAGCCACACAACCAGCTCTGACCCCAGCTGTAACTCCACTCTGCCCCCTGCTCCTCCCCCAGCCCAGATCCAGCCCCAGCTGCAGCTGCTCCTCCCCCCTGCTCCGCCCCCAGGCCAGCTCAGCCTCTAGCCCCAGCTCCTCCGCCATTCCCAGTTCTGCCCCTGCTCCACGTTCAACCTAGGTTCCTCTACTGAGGAAGCCTTGGCTGTGCAGTAATGGGGGGAGGGGGGTGCAACAAGAAAAGTTTGGCACCATTGCCCTATAGTATGATAACTGTAGCAGAAGGAGATAAGAAATAACATTTTCTTCTCTATTTTTTTTAGTTTGTTTACTTTGTGCATTTGACAGCACTTTGTGAATAATCAGTTCTACTGCTTCCTTTGTATAGGCAGTGTCCTCTGTTGCTTGTGTGGCCTTTAACACCGCAACAGGAGAGAGAAAAACATGTTTAAAATACAAAGTTACAAATGTGACTGAAAATCCATAAACATTAGCTGGAGTGGACAGGGAGAAGGGCAGGTGTAGTGCGAAAAAGTACTTTAAACTCATTTTTTGAAATATATTAGATTTCAAGTTCATAGCATCCTTTTAAGTCTTCAGAACTACTGGACCAGATTCTGCTCTCAGCTACATTGACACAAATCCAAAGGAACTCCACTGACTTTATTGGTATTACTCTGGATTCACATTAGGGTCAGTAAGAAAATAATGTGGCCTATGTATCTATTCAACTGTGGACTCCATTCCATGCTATCCTCCACCCTGACTTCCATTCCTTCAGTCTTCACATTATAATGTCTGGATTCTTATATATATATGAATAAAATAACAGATAGATAAGCAAAACAATGACTACAAGGCTATTATTCTTTCAGGGATTTGAGATAATCAGACAGCTCTGTTCTTGCGGCTCGCCATCAGAAGCAAGATAGAATTTAAGCTTTTAATAAACACAGAAGAGCTTCACAAACTGCAGACTGTAGAAACAAAATATTAGAAATCTATTCCATGTATTTGTTCAAACAAAACAATGATTGTGGAAAGAGTGAATGTTAAAGTTCATGTTTCATTGACATGGTTAAGTCAAAATACCATTGATCTGACATTTGATCGATTATAATATGACTTGACACAGCAGTGGGAACATAGCCCAGTAGAATAACAACAGGAAAAGATTACTAACATGGGGATGCCTTAAAGGAGATTTTCTTTGTGTCACACATGCATTAATATATACTATATATAAAAATACAGATTTATTTTGGAATTTTATGCAGCACTATTTTCTACAAAAAGGGCAGATTCTTAATGGAATCCAGAAGTCAATGGCATCACTCCGGATTTACATCTGCATATCTGATGGCAGATTCTGGCCATTAGTTATTTCATTTCTGATGTCAACTATAAAGATGCACAGAAGCATCACACCCAGATGTCTAATAATAAAATAAGGATTAGAGTTTATTTTAACACTGGACTGTGGCAAAAAGACTGAAGGAGCCATAAAATACCTGTTACAAACTGTGCTATGCTGCCCCAGCAAAAGAAAGAGAGCAATGGAAATAACCAGCCCTTTTTGGACATGATTTACTCAAGAACTAGAACAATGTACACCCAAAGTCTACAGTGCATGGATGTGTTTCTATCATGAGTTCTGGTAACATGAACACACCACTCAAGCTTCCTTCTTGGCGTGAAACTCTGGCTCCACTGAAGACAATGGAAATGCTGTCATTTACTTCAGTGGGGTCAGGATCTCACCTTTATGGTTTATGTTGGCACTATAAAATGCCAAAAATATATCCTTACCCCTAATCCTGCAATCCTTACAATGAGAGCATTGCTTGCATTAGGACTGCAGCGTGGAACATGCTTAATGTCTGGGTATGCTTTATTCCTGGTTATATGTATTGAGCCAAAGCCTGCTCGGACAAAACTCCCATTGAATTAATAGGGAACAGGGTCTGGCCTGCTGTACATAACACAATCACACAGTTTACTTTAAAGGACTTACTGCTATAATAAAACAGTAAATGGTTTGTTGAAAATCCATAGCACAGAGGGTTCACAGTGGCTGAAAAACATTTCTGTTGGGACATACCTTTCAAATCTGCCAAATGGCTCCTCGGTCCTGGGACAGCCGCTGGGAGGGAATCACTCTCTTCTCCATTGCCCTCAGGACTTTAGTGAGTTTTGCTTTGGTTTATTTCAAGAGAAGCTATTGAAAAACAACACAAAGTGCCTCACAAGACACTACAGACAGAGAAAAATGTGGGCAACAAAATGTGTGTGTGAATTTAAAAAAAAAAAAGAAAGAAAAATTTAGGTGAGGTATTTTTCCTTTTAATTTCTTCCATGATTCATTCCTCCAGCTGTTTTGTCTTTGCAGAGCCTGTGACTTGCCATTTATATTCCATCCCTGTGCTTGGAAATTGCTCTCCATGAGGTGAAAGGTGAAGAAGAGAAAAAAAGAAAAAGAAAAAAAGCCGCACGGAGTGAGGAGGAGATGAAAAGGTGGGGGCGGGGAGGAGGAGATCTCTTACGAGTGCAGAGGTGTCCAGAGGAATGATGGAAATGTGTTCCTCAATGTCATGGTCTTCAGAGCTGCTTGCGTTTTCAAGCTGCTAAAGGTGAGTGGTACAGGAGTACGCGAGGGGGAGTCACAAATTCCACGCGCTACAGTAAGTGCAAAATCTCACATTGCAGAAGTCATCAAACCAAGGGCTTCATTGTCATCTCAAACAATCCACCCCACAGTGGTTTTTCTAGAAACAGTTCTAGTATCAAGTAGACGTCCATTGCTTTTTTGTTTTTTGTAATTTTTTATTTAAAAAGTCTTTTTTCTAATAATATATAGAATATATAAATAATAATAATAATAATTAAAAAAAATTATTTTGGTTGGGTTTCTGCTCTCCAACCCATTTGTATTTTTGTGGTTTGCTGATATATATTAAAAGATGAGAAAATCAACTCTGCTCATTATTAAAAAAAATACTAAATCCACATTTCAGGTTTCCAGAGAGAAAGAGGGGGGAGGAGAAAGGAAACAAATTAAAATGAAAAATAAAAAGTGAATCAAAACTTTCTGTCTCTTTGAAGTAGTTGTCTAGGTTTTATAAGTTTGTGCTTTCAGTGTACACACCCAAAGGGGAAAAAAGGGATCTAAAATTAAAAAAAAAAAAGTAGTAATAATAATCATAGTCGTAAAAAGGATAGAAAATCGCTCAAAGAGTTTCTGTGTCTGTTTAGTTATTTTAGCAGCCACCCTTTTTATTTGTGGAGGGAGAGCTGCTACCATGGCCGCCTCCTCGGCTCAAGAGAGGCTCTTCCGCATCATCCTCATCAAAGCCGTGAAAGGTCGAGGTGTCGCTTTCCGATGTGGAACCGAACAAGTCCTCCGTAGTGCGTGCTGGCGCTGCTTCCTCCTTCCTGCCTTCTCTTCCCAAATGAGCTGACATGTATGATGAATATATCAGCACATGGGTTAAGCAACAGGCATCATCATTATTTTTTAAATCATCATAATTATCAAACAATGCAGACTATCAACCTGGTAGGTGTGTGTGTCCACAAATCAACAACAACATAGGACAGTAGAATAGCAGTAAGAAAAGGTAAAAAGGGGTTGGTTTTTCTTTTAACGAAAAAAACCTACAATAACACAGATGCCCGTAGATATGGCAGCGAAAGGGTTAATGTTGTTTTCCTCTCTTCAAGAGACACTAAAACTATTCTCTCTTGATTACTTTGATCAGTTTTAAAAGATTTTTAGACCACATAAATAATTAGAAGCTGTTAGATTTAAGCACAATGATTGTCCTTCAGATTGGCATCAACTGTCATGAATTTACTGCTGTAGAACAACAACTTACTAGGTATTTCATCAGTATTGCAATGGGATAGGTTTTTTAAAAAATTCTCATCCCTATCTCTTCCCTGCCCTAAAGTAGCTCCTTTGAAGACAAAGTGAAAAACATTTTAAAGACTAAATATTCATTAAATTAATATATTCCATGTTAGAAATTCTATGGAGTCTCTTGTGAAAAACAAAAATGAATCTACACCATCTAGCCACTAAAAATGCCAGAATAAAGAATGATCTGCTTTGGGGGACACTTGAAAGTTTAGGAAGTCTTTCAGTCCATTTTTTCCATATAGGGTAAGAAATCCTCAGCACAGACATCAGGAGCAACAAACAACAACAAGAAAGCTTTAAAAAGAGAAGTTAAATACTGAAATCTGTAAAACTGAACTTTTTTCTGAATCAAATGTGATATGTAATTTGCAGTACAGATGTCAGAATCCCACTTCAAGAAATGCAGGAGAAAATATGGCCCTTGAGCCCTAGGAAAATGAAAGCCTCATGTTTGGTAGGGCCGGGAGGTTTGTGGTGCTATTCAGAAGCACTAACTAACATGATGATACACCAATTGCTTGGTCCCTTAAGCTGAAGGAAGCAGCTCTGTTGCAATTATACTGTATTTCCTAAGAAACAGACTTAGAATCAAATCCTGTACCCCAAAAGGAAATGAATATAATAAAAGAATCGGTAAGTAAAATAATCACTTCATAGGGATGTGACTGACTGAATACTGGGAGGAAACAAAAGAATGCACATGGCCTCTCCTCCGTTTGTCTTTCATCACCAAGAAAAGTAAAGACGGCAGCCACCAGTCATTAATATTATAGCTTAAAAAATCTATGTATAGTTGCACTTTAGGCATTCTCATCATACATCTATCACACAGATGGAGAACCCTTGTAAATGACTCAGGTGGATGAGAATTTGTTAAAAGTGTTTAATGGAATTGTTCTGGGGAGCTTGTCCACAGATAGGATACAACAGCTACATGGGGCCTGATAATCTACTTTGCAATACAACAAGGACACCAACAAACTAGTGTATCTCAGTCATGTTCTGAAGTTAAATATGAAATTACAGTAACAAATAGCTACGTGACAGAACATTTGGATCCCTGTCATTGTGCAAGATTGGGGCAACACTGAAATGAGTGAGGCTAGGAAATAACACCCAAGGTAAAAGGGGAAAACGGGAGTCATTCTCCAGTGTGGCAGTGTAGACCGTGTAAGCTTCTTCTCCTTTATAACGAAGCAAACACAAAAAGACTCATGTTAGTGTCTGCAGAGCACTTGTAGCAAAGCCCCTTAGAAGACCAAGGGTTGCCACTGGTCCAGCAATAAGTAATTGTTTTCAACTCAGGATATCTTCAAAGGTCAGAACAACTGTAGAGGACATTTGCCATCTAGGGCCCAGTCCTGCTCCCTTTGAATTTGATAGGAATTTTGATATTAATTTCAATGGGAGCATGAGCAGGCTGTTATTTCAGTCCCAGAACACTCTGCATTATATATCAGCAATTATACAACACACACTTTCCAGTGAATAAAGAGCAGAAGTAGCAGCAATTCTGAAGGTTTCAAATTTCAAAGTTTTCTTTTGTTTTCAGATTTATAATCCATGGCCTTTCTCCCCCCTTTCCAAAAAATCACAACAATTGGGAAATTTGAATTGGAGATGGAATATGCTGTTGTTAGAGACCCCATTCCCTTCCACAGCCAAAAATAACAGCTCAGCTGGGACAAAAACAAAAAAGAAAAAACAACCAACAACCCAGAAATAAAGACAGCTCAGGATGGGGAAAGATGCAACTTCCTAAATTTAAAAAGAGACACAGGAAGAAAACAGATAAATAAAAACCTCTTTAAACAGAATTAATGATAGTCATCTTGTAAGAGAATAATTCTTGACAGCTACTGCCATTCCTACCCTGTAATTTCCCCCCTCTTTCTTTTTTGGATGAAGAAATGCATGAAATGTGTAATCAATGGAAATGCTCGTCATGCAACTTTCATAAATCTTGAAAGTAATTTACATTTGTAATTACGGGATTTGAAGACAGAGCCCATCCTTTAACATTGTCATAGGATTTTCTCCCTCCATTTAAATAAGAACAAGTATGAGTACTTATGTTCATGGCAGCCAATAAATACAATATAGCATTATATAGATAGATACATAGATTATATCATAATTGTCTTGTTAGCCCATTAGCAGAACAGAAACTTTGACAACCATCCTTCCCCACAAACAATAAGCAAACTACCCCAAAACATCAGAAAGAGCAAAAAGGGAATCACGCTAAATTGTTCATCTTAGAAAGTTGCAAGGAGGAGTCACCTACCCGAGCGTCCACAGTCTGAGCATGACACAAGCTCCTCTGGACAGCCACTTTTTTTGTTCATACTGGAGCCTCCAAGGCAGAAGTCACAGTAGTTGTTGGGAATGATAGCCCCGTCTGGTCCTTTTTGGGCTGCAGGCAGGTTAGAAATCATTTTTACTTAAAGAGCACACACTATGTACATTTCTCCCTTCTCCTCTTCGCTGTCACGTTAATTTGATGACTTTGGTGACAACAGCCTTCCCCAAATATTTTCAGTTAGGGTGACAAGCGAATTGTACAAAACATTTTCATTTTAAGCACATTACATACCAAGGCACAGAGCTCTGAGGCTCTTCTGAACATCCTGTTCAAATGGGCAAGTCTGGTGTGCAATGTCCTGCTCTCCCTTAACACGTGGAGAGGTTGTGTTGATACTGAGCAATCCTAAGTGTTTTACTTTTTTTTTCTTTTAAAGAAACACTGTCAGCTTAAACATTCTATTTCTTACTCTAAAATTTTTTACCTACACTTATTTGATTTTTATAAATAACTCTTAGGATTTCTACAACAGAAAGAAATTAGAGGGGGAAAAGCATTCTCTCTTTCTTTAGCTTTTGTGCTTTGTGCCTTTCGCAGCACTTTGCATACAGTAAATGTCACCTTTTCCTCATATAATCAGTTAGACCCTGATCCTGCACTGGAATCTGCTAGCAATCACTGTGTCCATACAGAATCCCAAATAAATGGGGTACCTCTGCTAATGGACCCACAGGCAAAATCAGAGCCTTAGCCAGTATTCCCTGTCATTTTTCTTTTGCACAGCAACCAGGGAAGAGAAACAAAACAGAAAAAAATTGTAAATCCACAAAACACCAAACTCACACCAGGATTCCCAAAAATTTCATGAACTGTTGACTGAACAGGTCTGTTCAGGTCATATTCACGGGTCTGTATCTAAATCAGGTGCAGTTTGTCATTTCAATTAAATGTGATGGTGTTTTCAACAGAGGCTTTGTCTACATACAGATTTATACCTACTTAACTAAATCAATACAAGACATTTTAAAAATGGTTTAAGGGTGTCCACATAAGGGTTTGCATCAGTTTAACTAAATCAGATGAAAAAAACATTTTTCATCAGACCACTGAGTTTGTGTGTGGAAAAGACCTAGGCTCCACCGAACACATGTGGTTTAAAACCAAAAGAAAAGGATCTCAGAAATCCTGGCAAATTAACCTTCAAATTCCACAGGGCTCCAGTTCAAAACACATTTTTTAAAACGCTGGGTTTAGCTAAACAGGTTCGTGTTTTTCTTAAAGCCCGAGCTTATGGGGGCAATCAACTTGGTTAGTTTTAAGAGAGAATTGGACAAATGTATGAGTGCAATTGAATTATGGGGTTGCTTGTGATGGTAGGGGGCAGGACTCAGTAGCCGGGGGCTCACTTCCAGTTTACGTCTTATTTTCCTAAAGCTCATGCTTCAGGATTTCAACTGTCCACTGACAGAGGTCAGGAAGGGATTTCCCCCCCCCCAGTGTATGCTGGGAGGTTTTTTTATCTCCTTTCTGTGAAGCATCATGGATTGCCATGGCTGGAGATGGGCCACTGAGGGGATGGGCCAGAGGTCTGAGATGGCACTAAGTATTCTCTCTCAGGTACTTGGCTGGCTGGTTTTATGCTCAGGGTCTAACTGAATGTCATATGTGGCATTGGGAGGGAATTTCCCCCAGGTCAGACTGTCAGTGACCTTGGAGAGTTTCCCCTTTCTCTGCTGCATGCAGGTGCAGGTCCTTGCTGGGATAATCTGGGTATATCTCATTTAATCATTTCCCTGCCATTACGGGGGCCTCTAGCACTCGTGCACCTCGGTCCTGCCTATTCTCTCATTGTGGCACATAACAGCCTACTCTGCTGTGGGTTTCATTTACTTTTGTCTCATGTCCATTGTTGGGTTTAGTGTGTGGGTGGCTGGGTGGTGTTGGAGGCCCATGATATACAGAAAGTCAGACTACATGATCTAGAGATCCCTTCTGGGCTTAAACTCTGTGACTCCTGGAGTCATATGAATATCTGAGCTTTTATTTAAAAAAAAAAAAAAAAAAAAAAAAAAGCTTCTAGTCCTCATCGTTACAGAGAATTTTTGTCCCTGTTATGCATTTCAAAATTAGAAATGTTTCAGCTGTACTTGAAAACGTGAACCCCAGGGGCTCATGAACCAGAAAGCAAATAAAAAGAACTCCATATTTATTTTTTAAATTTCATAGATTTTATGCCAATCTCAATTTTTGGGGCCTGACTCATGATTTTTAAATGTGTCGGGTTGGCAACACTGCAAAGAAGACGCCTAATTCTCCATTGCTTTGCACCATCTTGTAGTCCTTTATATCTGTGCAACTTGAATGCAAATTGTGTGTAAAATCCTACCATGCAATGAGTGGAGAATTCTCATTCAGTAACGTTTTGCATTCACTTTGCACAATGGCCACACAAGTTGCAAGGTAATGGAGAATCAGGACAGAGGCGTTTGTTTTAGGTTGGGGTTTTTGGGGTTTGCTACTTTAAATGAATACAGCAAATTGCTTACAATTAGATGGATGCCATTAAAAAGGGATTTTTTTTTTACCCTCTTTACTCCTGCTCTATCCACCCCCTTCCTATCCTTTTTCTTTCCATTTATCTTATCCTCTCCTAAGTTAACGCACCCCACATAAACATAGGCAATGGGTATAATAGGCAAGGGAAGGCTAAGCCTACCCTGGAACAGCTGCTGCCGACCCGCCACCTGGGCTGCGGTGGCCCTGTCCCGAGGCCCCCACCGTCTGCTGCTGCCTGCCTGTCGCTGCTCACCATGTCCTCCTCCTTGAGGTGCAGGGGAGTGAGGAGGTAACACAGTGAGCCAGCGGTGGGCCAGAGGGTCTGGCAGGGGGGTGAAGTGGCTCGCTTGGCCGTGCACTGGGGCTGGCTGGCTGTGGGGAGACCAGCAGTTTGGCCCGGCCCAGTGTGGCTGGGGCCGGGCCGGCAGCTCTGGAGAGGCCAGTGGCTTGGCCTGGTGCTTGGTGGGGCTACAGCCTGTCCAGTCCAGGGGATGGCTTGGCCCAACATGGCCAGCTCGGTGGGGGGGTAAGGGGTGGCTCGGCCCGGGGTGGCCGGCTCGGGGGGGACTGGCGGCTCGGCCCGGCGCTTGGCAGGGCCAGGACCCATCCTGTCCAGGGGCCGGCTCGTCCCAGCATGGCCAGCTCGGGGGGGCTGGCGACTCAGCCCGGCATGGCTAGGACTGGGCGGGTGCTCAGGGGGGTGGGCCCAGCGTGGCTGAGGTGGGCATGCCACGGGGCTCCTCCAGTCACCAGGGGGTTAGGGTCTCCGGCGTGCGGGGGCAGGGCCTCGGGCGGAAGGGGCGCAGCCAGCAGGCTAGCTTCCCCAAAGTGGGGTTCACCCGCCGCCCATCCACATAAACAAATACGTAAATGGAACTAACACGCCATCTGCTGCCATCTCAGAGTTCACTCTGCCTGTGTGTTCTACCCCTTCCCCACCCTGTGTCTGTCTTGTCTATTTACACTGTAAGCTCTTCTGGGCAAGAACCATCTACCACTCAGTGTTTGTACAGTGCCTGGCACAGTGGGGGCCCATTCTCAGTTGGCCTTCCAGCATTCCCATAATAAACAAGGGTAATAATAATCTTCACAGCATGGGGGTTCCCACTATTGCCCTACTTACTTTCAGCTTAATCCAAAGCTCACAAAAATCACTATAGGTCTTCCTATTGAATTCAAAGGGCTTTGAATCAGGCCCTTTGCTTCCACTTGAGGCCAAATATTCCATAATGGATACCTAGGGGAGCATATCCTGAAAGCCCATATTTTGCAACGAAGAAAAAAAACGGATTTTTCTTAGAAAATATTACAAGCTTCTTTGTCTCAGACTTAGGCCCAGATTCCCTCTCCTGTACCTGTTCCCCACCGTTCACATCTACGTCCAACATTTGGCTGCCAGTTCAGTTCAAAGCCAGCCAATAACCCATCCTGTGTATTTCAAGTTTTCCCTTGGAGAACTCGATGATATATAATCTGAACCTATAGGGTAAGTGCCACTGTGCTTCTCTTGCTCTCTTTGCCCCCCTACTGCTGACAGATCTCATCCCTCTGGAGGGCTGACATGTTTCCATAGCAACCAGAATCCTAGCTCCGGTTGCCTCTGGTCTTGCCACCTGTTATTACTTCATCTCTCAAGTGTAAGGAATTGTAGCATGTCCCCTTATTTTGCTGCTCAAAATGCATCTACAGAGAATAGATGGACTCAAGGAACAAGAAATTAAAATAAAAAAATACATCAATGGGAGTTTGGGGGAGCAGCTGCTAGAAGATATACCTCAGGAAAAGCCACCCTCTAACAGAGCAAGAGATGGATTCCCAGCTGGAGATGCACCCACTTCCACCTGGCTTATTCCCAGTTTTTAATGAGAAATGGAGAAATTCATGGGGGTGGGTTGCAAAGGGAATGGCTCATTGCAGAGACGTGCCAATTTTTTCATGTAGGGCAGAGCTCTGGATTAGAATAACACAAGATAGATGGCATAATCTGTGGGTGTAGTGAAGGACAAGCCAAGTGGAGCTCAAATAAGTTTAGTTCACTTCACCCACCTTCCGTGTCTCTCTCTCTCTCTCTCTCTCTCTCACACACACACACACACACACACACACACACACACACACTTATGTATTGCTCTCTCCTATAAACTATTCTTACAACTTTTTCATTAAAATTCATGGGAGGAAAAATGCAAGTCAAACTAAATGAGAGGAAATGGCCAGATTCTTTGCCATGCAAGCCTGAGAAGCAGGCTGCACCATCCAAAGAGATGGTACAATCTGCACACACCCAGAACTGGCACCTCCCGTAACAGCATTTTGGTCCCTGCTGAAATCAGTCTCGTGATGACACAAGAAGCTCTGGCCTTCATGTGATTTCTAGCACCACTCTATAGCTGTGATTGGCTGATCTTTTCCAAGAGGTGGGAAAAGCAGTCAAATCAGAGCTTCTGCAGGAGGCTGGCAGGGTTCTCCCATCCTCCCCTTATGAGCCAAGAGGAGTTTTTGGGTAGGACAGGGAGCAGCTGATGCCATTTTCACAGGAATGGCTATGGGGCTGCGGACCATAATTAATTGATGGGCTGTGGGTGGGCAGGTGAGAGGCTGGGAGGACACATTAATTAATTGGATTTTTTGGGTTTGGGGAGAAGGTGTTAGCTCTCTGAGATGTCAGGCAGCACTTTATACAAATTTGAGCAATTTAATCTCAGCTGAATCTTCTAGTAAGAGCTCCTGCAGCAGGGGGCCAAAATCGTGTGATTCACTGTAAATCTGTAAGAGCTGGCAACATGGTAATTGTCCAGCACACACTGGAGATGACCAGGGGGAGTTTAAAAATGAGAAGACAGACCAAAAACCCATTATATTAACCTCTCCTGGTTTCTGGGCCAGTCTCAGGATTGGGAGGGATCTGATGTATGAGTTTTGAACTTTTGGGGTTGGCAATACAGCACTCCCATCCTAACCGGAAACTTAGGGAGGAATTGCATTACCTGAGGCACAATCCATCCTGGAGTTCACACTGGGTCAGTGCAGCTCTGCACTCATCCAAAATGGGCTAGTACATTATGGGCACACATTGGTCCCTCCAATATGTAGAGCACTTTGAGGATGTAAATTGCACCCATGAGGCATGTGTGAACTCATGTTAACTAATTTCAAGCCCAGTCAAACACTGGGGGCTTTCTTGGGTTTGTATTCTGCTTTGGAGAAAGGAGTCAAGAGGTGAGAGAGAAAAATTATAATAAAAAAATATAAAATATGTGAATTACACAATACAGAGGGCCCAAACCTGAGCCAGCCTTGGTTTTTTTGAGGGAGGAAGTGGTCGTGGTGCAGCATATGATTTTCAAAGGCCAATTACTCAGTCAAATCAGAATCAATTTCCTCCAAAACACTTCAGAGTGCTTCTCCTCATTAAAAAGAAAAGGAGTACTTGTGGCACCTTAGAGACTAACCAATTTATTTGAGCATAAGCTTTCGTGAGCTACAGCTCACTTCATCAGATGCATACTGTGGAAAATACAGAAGATGTTTTTATACACACAGACCATGAAAAAATGGGTGTTTATCACTACATCAGCCACACTATCAGAGGCTTGTTCACCTGCACATCTACCAATGTGATATATGCCATCATGTGCCAGCAATGCCCCTCTGCCATGTACATTGGGCAAACTGGACAGTCTCTACGTAAAAGAATAAATGGACACAAATCAGATGTCAAGAATTATAACATTCATAAATCAGTTGGAGAACACTTCAATCTCTCTGGTCACTCGATTTCTGATCTCAAAGTGACTATCCGTCAACAAAAAAAACTTCGAAAACAGACTCCAATGAGAGACTGCTGAATTGGAATTCATTTGCAAATTGGATACAATTAACTTAGGCTTGAATAGAGCTTGGAATGGTTGATTCATTATAAAAAGTAACCTATTTCTCCTTGTTTATTCCTTTCCCCCCTCCCCCCACTGTTCCTCAGACGTTCTTGTTAAACCCTGGATTTGTGCTGGAAATGACCCACCTTGATTATCATACACATTGTAAGGAGAGCGATCACTTTAGATAAGCTATTACCAACAGGAGAGTGGGTTTGTGGAGGGGGGGGAGAAAACCTGGATTTGTGCTGGAAATGGCTCACCTTGATTATCATACACATTGTAAGGAGAGTGATCACTTTAGATAAGCTATTACCAACAGGAGAGTGGGTTTGTGGAGGGGGGGGGGAGAAAACCTGGATTTGTGCTGGAAATGGCCCACCTTGATTATCATACACATTGTAAGGA
This sequence comes from Natator depressus, assembly GCF_965152275.1. NCBI lineage: Eukaryota > Metazoa > Chordata > Testudines > Cheloniidae > Natator > Natator depressus. Next base: position 66,884,654 of record NC_134239.1, read on the forward strand.
GAGTGATCACTTTAGATAAGCTATTACCAGCAGGAGAGTGGGGTGGGGGGAGAGAAAACCTTTTGTAGTGATAAACACCCATTTTTTCATGGTCTGTGTGTATAAAAACATCTTCTGTATTTTCCACAGTATGCATCCGATGAAGTGAGCTGTAGCTCACGAAAGCTTATGCTCAAATAAATTGGTTAGTCTCTAAGGTGCCACAAGTACTCCTTTTCTTTTTGCGAATACAGACTAACGTGGCTGTTACTCTGAAACTTCTCCTCATTGAAAGCTACTTTCCTGCCAAAATTTCTGCACCCAGCCATTTAAGGTCTCAAGAAGATTTTGTATGATGGGGAAATGTATGTTTTCACCCTCCCCACATTCATAATGAGTGAACAGGGTTTCCTCAAACTTCCCCACAACATTCAGGCATGGAAAATGTCAGCCCAAAAGGTAAATGTTAGGGAAAATTATGATTAACTAAAAACAGAGAGTACAAATGGAACCTGTTATGCAACCTTAATGACAGCAGCCACTTCTGCTATAATTCTGGTGGCACCCTCAAATTTCATCTTAAAATGACATTTACATTCATTCCTTTATAAAAACCAACAAAGGAAAAGAAAGAAAAATGGAATAAACTAATGAGATATCTAATCAGGGCATATGCAGCTCTTCACTGAAAAGGCACCTGCTGTAGGATTTCCTGTAGGAAGGGGGGTGTTGGAGCATTCCTGCATTCAAATGTAGCTCCTATCACCTCCCCAGTGAGAAACAGCGCTAAGGCAGAGAAAGGGAGGCCTGATGTAGCTTTTCAAATTGATGCTGCTTGTGGAGAGGAACAAACAGTTCATCTCCAACCGAGGGGCTGGCTCTTGTCATTTATTCATCTCCAGCCCCCTGCCTGGATGGAAATAAAAATGTTTCAAAGAAGGCTGTGTGGGGGAGCTGGAGGACAGCTTGGAAGCACAGTGAGGTTAGTGCATTCATTTTTTATCTTTGAAGAGTAGGTATCTAATTATGCTTAGAATATACAAATGCCGTCGACTGATCTCTCAACTAGAGATTTGTCCACATCACAAGATCTGCCAAAGAAATGGGCAAAATTGGAAGATGCCCTGAACTGGTACAGCAGTTGGTCTGACAAGTCAAATCTGCATATTAGCAGAGCTGTGTGAGTGCTCTGGACTGCAGCAGCATTAGTAGAGTGTATGGCAAGTCCAGACTGGTATTGGAAGAGGTGTCCAGGTGCATGAAGTCTGAACACTATGACTGACTTTAGACACTGCTATGAGACCCTAATTTTTTGGAACACTAGAAGTTATCCTAACGTTTAAGTTTTAAAAAAGCAAAGTACCACTCACATGATTCACTCCCATTTAAAAGGAGAAGGTTTGCTCCTTACAGACAGGCACACACCTTCCTGTTCCTTTAGCGATGAAATTAGTTTTATAATACCACATTCATTGACACATATATTTAAATAGACAGATATCAAGTTAATAAAAATCCCACTTTAGAAACCTTTCAAAATCTGCAGGCGGCAGCTACCCCAGTTCATCCTGTAACATTAGGATGAGATGTGCATATATTGCAACATGTGTTCAGTGGCCGATTCATGGACTCACCCTGGGCTCAAAGCTCACATGCCGCCAATGCTGAATATTGAAGGATGAAGACAGCAGAAGAGCAGGTTTGACATGATGTGGAACCATTTTGTTCTATTGTCAGGGTTCAGGTTTGCCTGGTTTTTAAACAGTTTTCTATAACTTCTTTTTCATGATTTCAAACCCAGCTGACAAGTATTTGCAACATTAGATAACAAGTCTGTATGGGACTAAGACAAGTTTGGGTCTTGAGGAAGGGACATCCCCCTATATCAAGAGAGTGAGCTGAGATATAGAAGTAAATCACCTAACGCCGCATGGTCACAGCCTGTATTAAAAAGCATAGGCTGCCTTGTTTTAGGGGAAAATAGGAGGTCAGAGAAGGTGATCTGGGAAAGGCTGAACTATATGTCAGTGAGGCAGACAACAAAACCCACGCAACAGTGATAAGGAGAGTGAGAGGTTCAGAGGAAACGGAACATCCCACCTGGGTTGGTTGGTTGTTCTGTGATACAGACCCATCAGAAGCCAGTCAGTTTAAATTAGGCTGTTCCTATATTAATCTTTTTTTCAGTCCCTGGAATATATATGTAGCCATCCAAGATGGCCTGCGGGTAATTGAGGGTGTGGGGACAGAGAAGCGTTGCGAGAGAGATGAGAGACCATCAACTGTTGAGCTGGCACCAGTCAGAGGATCAATAACTGACTCTGGCAGAGGCTCTGCTCCAGAGAGGTTCCTTCTGTGTCAGCAGGGCAATTGTTACTGCAGGTACTGCTGCAAGCAGTGACTGCACAGGAGACATGGGAGTGGTAGAGAGAATAAAATGGCAAGAAGTTCATACTGGAGCAGTCTGCCAGAACCTCGCTGCTACAGACCCCACTGCCCACAGCACTGCAAATTCCAAATGGCTGGTTTGGATTTGCTTTGCCTTTTCTAAATTAGGCTGCGTGTATTTCTCTGCCACACTGCTAAGGAAATAATCAGTGCCTGCTGTTTACTGTATTTCTGGCCCTTCTCTTCCATAGATTGCAGATTAGCTGTTTGGATTAACATCCCCTCCTCCCCCCACAAGCCCACACAGAAAGGATATTTGAAGCCCAGACCCTGTGACACAGCAGACCTGTCAAATCTAATTCATAACACATGCCCAGCAGTACTTAGGGGAAAGGAAGGATCTGATGCTCTGGCTCCCCACCTTCCCTATGTACAAAGGGGCCATTTAATGACTGTATATTAGCAACATGGACAATTAGCATTCACATGGAAGATGGATGGCAGCATAAATTAAATACTGCCAAATGAAAGAGGGAATATGCAAGAGCTGATCTCCAGGCTGTAAACCAACAAACAGAAAAAGGGAATAAACAGCCAGTCCAGAGAGTTGCCTCCCAGCGTACTCTGACTCCCCCCAGCAGAAATCTCCTGGCACTTTTACATGGTTTCTGTCCCCACCCTCAGTGGCCACTGATTCTTGAGCAGAGAGAACATTCCACTCAAGGATCTGGATCTCAGAGTGATTTACAAATGCAAAGGGGATGCCTGTGGCATTAAGCTACACTCTGTGTTGGGAGCTGCACACCAGCTGCCTCTCCCGGAGGCATTGCACCTGCCTCATGCAAAATGCCTGTAGGAGCCCGGGAGACACACAAGTCTGAGCAGCCCCTGCTGCACTCTTTTTCAGAGAGCAGAGTGCACTCTCCTCCACAATGGCCCAGGTTTGCTGGCTGGTGAGGAATGAAGGAGGTATATCATTCCATCCTTCCCAGCTCCTTTTCTGGAGTTTGGTGCCACTCATAGTGCTAACATCTCCCTGAACCTCAGAACCGCAAGAACTGGGCCTGCCTCTGGCCCCTGTGCCAGGCTGAATGGTGGGGGACAGTGCACTTCCCTGTTTGCTTATCTGTGCAGGGCTAAGATCAACACTAATTAATTAAGCCTCAAAAGCCCCATCAGGTAGATAAGTATTGTAGACCTTATTTCAGACACAGAAAACTAATCTAGAGACAGCATACAAAATAAAGAAACAAAAACCCCTCTCTTACAGCTACCTGTGGGATAATGGCCAGACAGTGATATTCTAAAGCCTGCCAGAACAGTAACTCCATAGAGTAATGGTCAATCCACAACTCAGCAAGTCAAAACTGCTTCTGGACAAGTCAAAACATCTTACTAAACATGTTAAAAATGAAAAGGTGGAGCAGAAAGGTGATAGAAACCTTAGGATTGCGCAGCAGGATCAGACCAACCCAACAATGGTCAGTAGTAGATGCTTTGGAAAAAGGGGAACCCCTCCCCACAACCACATGAGACAATTATGGATTATCCTGCTTAAGGGGGAAATGGCTTCCTAGATCCAAGTTTCTTACTTTATACTTATGTCAGGAAGAAAAGGATTTGCCCTGTATTTATTCTTATAAGCATTTCATTCTGTTGTCAATAAATAACAAACAACAACAATAATTTCTTTGAACTAAAATGGCATTTTCCATCTAAGGACCTGAAAGTATTTTACAAATATCAATGAATTTAACCACATGATCTCTCTGAGTGGGAGGCAATTATTACTTTGCACACAGGAAAACTGAGGCGAAGGAGGGCTAAGTGATACAATTCACTAATAAAATATGAATCTCCTGAATCCCAGTCCTGTGTCTTAAAAAGGTTAGAATGGGCTTTCCTGTGCCAGCAAACACACTATCTTCCCCCTACTTTGGTGCTAGGATTACCAGAGCACAGCCCTTCTGTCCTTTCTTGTGCCATCAGATCTGTGAAGTTAATTTTCTAGTCCTTTGATTTTTCCAGATTAATATTTAGAAAGTGGTGTTTGGGGATGTGGGATCATGGGGCATTTGTTGAGAATTTTATACCATAAAACTGAGAAGGGAATAAAGATCTTTTCTCAAAGAACATAGCAAAGAGGATGCACTGACATGAATTGTGCATTTTCTTGATCTCCACACTAAGCACTAAGAGGCTGTTTGATGACGGGCAGGTGTGGCTCCCTTCCCTCTCCCCTTGTCATCTTCTCCCCACAGGAGCAGTGATGGAAGAGTGATTTGCGGCAGAGTTAATGCTGAGTTTGAACTGAATTCTTGACTAGCTGAGCGCAGCACCAGGGCGGGCTGAAGTTGATTAGCTCCACTAAACATCCAGGTTCCACTCATTCACAAAGAAGCAGAACAATCTTAGAAACTGCTGAAATGCACAGATGAAGGGAGAGGTAACGTCCCTGAAAAAAAGATTGAAGGGATGACAAAAGCAAACACTACTCACGTTTGTGGTTCTCGTTTCTGTGGACGGGTGGGGAGCGTGTCTCTTGCTCTTGGGCTTCATCCCCCTCTTCGCTGGCTAGGTGAGTGTGAGCATAATGGTAGCTCAGTCCAGGTCTGTTCTTATAACGTTTGCCACAGACTGGGAGGGAAAGAAACATGAGGGAAGGGAAAAGAGAATGGAATATCAGTACCTTCAGCAACAGTGAGAATGGCCTTTAATACATCATCCCCCACTAACATCACTGCACATCCTTCTTCTTGTTATCTGAAACTTTGCAAATATAATGCTGATGAAAGATGACAGACTGACAGCCCTGCAAGCTAATGTCCTCTATTTATCCCCAGAACACGTACAGCACACTCAAGCTTCCCTACATTACACCAGCATTGGTCCCTATCCCTGGCCTGGATGGACCATCTCTGAGGTTGAGAGGGTTGGTCAATCTCCATGGCCCATTCAGTCCTTGACCTGTCCACTGAGACTGCCAACAAGGTTGTCTGTCAAACTAAATTAAATGACAATTGTGGTGTTGATGTTTTGTGATATAATGGGCTCTTTACCAATGGGAACCAGAGTAAGACCAAGCAGCACTGTGTCATGATTACTGACCTCGGGGAGAAGGAAACAATATTACTAGCAGCAAGAAAAGAAGAAAAAATCTTTAAATGCTCTGCTTTCCAGATTTAAATCCAGACACAAAAGTTAGGAATCACCTATTGCTTCTGGTTCAAAGACCATTCAGCATGCTTCTATCCTCTACCCAGTTAAGCCTCACACTGAGCGTTCCAGTAAATAATATAAGAACATAAGTGATCTCTCTCCTGCCATCCATCTCCACCCTCTGACAAACAGAGGCTAGGGACACCATTCCTTACCCATCCTGGCTAATAGCCATTAATGGACTTAACTTCCATGAATTTATCGAGTTCTCTTTTAAACCCTATTATAGTCCTAGCCTTCACAACCTCCTCAGGCAAGGAGTTCCACAGGTTGACTGTGTGCTGTGTGAAGAAGAACTTCCTTTTCTTTGTTTTAAACCTTCTGCCCATTAATTTCATTTGGTGGCCCCTAGTTCTTATATTATGGGAACAAGTAAATAACTTTTCCTTATTCACTTTCTCCATACCACTCATGATTTTATATACCTCTATCATATCCCCCCCCCCCCGTCTCCTTTTTTCCAAGCTGAAAAGTCCTAGCCTCTTTAATCTCTCCTCATATGGGACCCGTTCCAAACCCCTAATCATTTTAGTTGCCCTTTTCTGAACCTTTTCTAATGCCAGTATATCTTTTTTGAGATGAGGGGACCACATCTGTACGCAGTATTCAAGATGTGGGCGTACCATGGATTTATATAAGGGCAATAAGATATTCTCCATCTTATTCTCTATCGCTTTTTTAATGATTCCTAACATCCCGTTTGCTTTTTTGACTGCCACTGCACATTGCACAGACGTCTTCAGAGAACTATCCAGGACGACTCCAAGATCTTTCTCCTGATTAGCTGTAGCTAAATTAGCCCCCATCATACTGTATGTATAGTTGGGGTTATTTTTTCCAATGTGCATTACTTGACATTTATGCACATTAAATTTTATTTGCCATTTTGTTGCCCAATCACTTAGTTTTGTGAGATCTTTTTGAAGTTCTTCACAGTCTGCTTTGGTCTTAACTATCTTGAGCAATTTAGTATCGTCTGCAAACTTTGCCACCTCACTGTTTACCCCTTTTTCCAGATCATTTATGAATAAGTTGAATAGGATTGGTCCTAGGACTGACCCTTGGGGAACACCACTAGTTACCCCTCTCCATTCTGAAAATTTACCATTTATTCCTATCCTTTGTTCCCTGTCTTTTAACCAGTTCTCAACCCATGAAAGGATCTTCCCTCTTATCCCATGACAACTTAATTTACGTAATATCTGTTGTATGATGGAGAATCCTCCATTAAACTTTGCATGTACTTATTTGGTCATCAAGTCAACAGGCCTTAATAACAGACTCAAGCCATTGAGATTCATGAAAGTACTTATGCTCGCATGACACTCTACAATGGGTCAAGCTTTATCACAAGGCTCAGGATAGCTATATGTTAAAGTTGTTAATAGGAATTTATTTTTATTTGGGTTATTGCCTGTGAAAATGACAACCCAACCCTTAGCACTTTTCATCTTCAAAGCACTTTATCAGACATCAACTAATTCTCTTTCAAAGCCATTTTGTGAGCTAAGTCTCATTAGTACAGTTTTACAAATAGGATAACTGAGGCACAGAAGTTAAGGGACAGATCCTGCAAACTCTTACTACCAGACCCAGTACTTACTACTGAGTAATCCACTCATCCCACACCTTGCACAGTACTGTTTGCAGGACTGAGCCCTAAGTAACAAGCCTAAGCCAGAGAGGCAGTTGGTGTCAGCACTGGGAACAGAACCCAGCAACTCATGGCTCTCCATCCAGTTCTTAGGATCAATGCTCCCTCTAAGGTGCTCTGATGGTCCGATTCTGAAAATGCCTCTTAACCGTGTGATTTGTGTGTCTGTAATACACAGTGCAATTTCTAGACAACTTTATTTCACTGTGGCAGGTGGTGGAAAGCAACGCCAAGCGTGGTACTGCAGGCACTCCCTGCACAGTCCACCAGTCGTGGCCACAAGCTTGTCATCATTCTATACACAGCACACTAAAAATAATGAACTCAAACTTTGGCAGTCTGCACCTTTAAATAAACAAACAAAACTCCAAGGCAAATGCCTATCTGCAGTGCTTGAGGGCAAAGCTCTGGTCTGGCCCTAAGCTATCACAAGGAGCTTGCAGCTCCTCTATTCCAGTCTCACTCTGCACTGCCCAGAGAAGAAACAGGCAAGCCTTCTTAACTGGCCTGTTGGCTATTGATTGGTCAGTATATCCTCCTGGCCCTTCTAGGCTCTGCAGGGCTATCTTGTTGGTAACCTGATCTGAGTGGATTTTCATTGAGCAGGGAATGTCAGGGGTCTGATGCCTCCTGATAGACCCTGCACATTCATCTTCCCCACATGCAGGAGTCCAACAATGTTCTAATGCTCAGCAAAAAAGCTCAAAAAGCACTTGTTCATTTACACTCCGGTAATCAGGATTGCACTATTAAAAACTTTTCTGCTACTTCTCACAAAAAGCAGAAGGATGATCCACATTCAGGAGGAGATTATGTGAAATTGCAGGCTGTAAATTGGTGAAGTAACATTTTAATCTCAACTTGTTCTAACTAATTTGTAAACTCCCTCAGAGAACATACCTGGTCTTAGGTGTTTGTAAAGCATGCTTATCTATGGCATGATATCAATAAGAATAATTGATTCATAATGATAACCATTCTTGTCCTATTTTTCTCCATCCACTATGGTTAAATAACACACGTATAACATTTATGTTATTTCCTTTATTTTTATATTAAAAAAAATAAAAAAGTTAAAGAAATGCCTTGATATGAGCAGGAAACACACAACTTAGGCAGCAGCAGTGCAAGCTTCCTCCATGCTAGCCAGAAAACATGCTTCAGGAGGGACCATCTCCCAAAGTAAGAGGGGAATTCAGTCTGTATGACACATCCAGCCCTTGCCCTCTTTGCTGAGAGTTCCAACAAGGGGGTCAAGTGTGAGGGCCTATTATCCAAGAGACCAGAATTTTTGGTTTTTAATAGGAGGCAGTAAAATGATGATTAGTTTTACACTAAAGAGAGGCCATTAACTTGGGTCAGAGTCCATTAACATAGGTGCAAGTCTCATTAATTTCAGTGGTAATTGTGCCCATGGAACTGAAAGGATTATCAGGCACCAAATGAATAAAACACAGTAGATCTAAGGCATAAGGGTGTGAAAGAAGGATAAAATGTTAACACTGAAATTCCCAGGAGACTGGTTGGGTCAGGGGACTGATAAAGTGATCTCTCTCACCTCTAGGTCTCTCTCACCTCTAGGTCACCAGGTCCAATCCAGCCCTGGTTGGTAATTTCCAAAAGACACTACTATATTATAGCTGCTTGGTGCACACATGAAAGAGTACTGTGTATATTCCTTGCTGGTATTGTTAAATATTATGTTAAGGCAGAGACTCACTTACCACTGTAAACTCAATTTTAACCCCTTGGTCCTCAAATGAAAAAAAAAAAAGATCCTTTCCTCTTCAAATTTTGCAGGTGTCTTCTGTTTTGGTTAAATTTGTGGGGAATTATACAAGCTGTTTCTAAGACATGGGAATCAGAAAAATAGGTGGTGTGTTTTGAAGTCTTTTTTCTTTTTTGTCCATCTCAAAAATGGTTTGTTCTAGAAACTTCAAATTAAGTGTGATCAAAATATTTGAGCGAGACCTAGTGCACAAGATCAATTCTTGGAGGGGTGGAAGGCATGTTTAAGAACTTATTCACTATCCAACTGGAATATCAGAACAGCCCATCAACCCTGGTGGGCTTTTGATGGAGTGCCATGTGACTGATAGGAGACCAAAGCTTTTATTTTAAAAAAGTAAGTCTCTATCCCTTTTCCTTGGAGCAATAGACTCCAGAATGTAACCTGATCACTAGGAAACTTTGTTACAATTATTTTTTTTTTTAAATCAAAGCCATCCCCAAGCATGTTCATATCACAGTTTTAATACATCACTTGCAGCCTATATTTGTATAAACGCCTAATCACAGCAACAGAAGTCGAGATGGGGAGATGGGGGAAATCTAAGTACAAACAACCAAACTCTAGGAAGGTCTGAGTAAAGTCCACTTTTGTTTTGAGTCTGTGTACCTCTTCTTTCATTGCCCAGATCCCATGGCCACTGGTGCACTATAAGAGTCAGACAGAAATACAAGAGAGTATCCTCCAAATTTAAGTTTTTCACAGCAATGGACCACAGACTTCCTATAGCCCTTATGAAAAAAATGAAGGAAAGATGGAAAGATGGCAATTATACACTTATTGTATCAGTACAGACTTTTTCCAAATTAAAATGCCTACAGCCATAGGCTTCTTAAAACCCTTTAAAAACACCTTTAATACAAAAATAACACTTACAATGAAGAAGCAGATATATAGGTATAGAGTTAAGATTGTTTGGATGCCTTAAATGTATATATCCAAACTTTAAACTCACTGGGCTGCTTTTAAGTGTAACTTTAACTTTGAATTTCCTATCGGGGGTGGGGGGAGTTAATAAACAAGACTGTTTTTAGGTATAGGTCCTTTAAGAAATGTCTTTTAGGTCCTTTTAGAAATGCAACTTTGATCTCCCATCTTTCAGTATCTGCCAGATACTCTTTGATTGCATTTCAGAAGAGGAAAGAACTCCCACCCAGATCTTTCTTCATCCCACAGAACATGGAACACACTGGTGATACAAAAATTATCAGGCAGGCAAACAGCAAGAATTCACAACCCTTAACATTTTACACAAACAAGACAAATAGAAAACACTTATTGTTATATGGCTTATAGTACAAAGAAGTATGATTTTAAAAGATAAAGTCCTCTGGTTTATACGACTCTTATTACATACCTTGGAAAAGACAGATGGAGAGATGTTCATAGTAGATTACTTGATTGTTAAATTGATGTATCCTGCACTATCCCATTTATGCTCATGTGAATGAAAACGAAACTTTAAAAAACATTTACACTAGTCTTGTGAGCTACAGATACTATTCACAGACTTCACTACAATATTTTAACTTACGTGTTTTTGTCAGTTATTTGTTGAACACAGCCTAAGGCTGTACGTAAATTCTGCAACTGGCCCCTCTTTTCTGTAGCAATCCTTATGATAGAGACAGGGGGGTTTCCAAGGATATCAGCAGGCAGGGGCATTCCTGGCAATGAAGGAGGCCAGTGAACATTTAAGCCAGAGTGGGAGGGGGCCCACTGTACATGGCCCAGTGGATACCTTGAGGGGTTGGAGGATCTCAGAGGATCTGCAGGTGTTTGAGGCTGAACCCACAGCTTCTTCTTGATGGCCAAACCTTTCCACTCCTCACACTCATACACTGTCAACTCCACCTGTTGAAACTCTTAGGATTTCCTAGTCTCTGTGCAAGTTTATTTTTTGTAGGAGAGAAGGGTGTCCTGTGTTCTTATCCAGGCAAAACAATCACCACCTTCCCTAGGAGTATGCTGGAATAACAACTAACTCAGAACTTGGATGTCATATTGGAATCTCCCCAGACTGGTAATAGGGGATGGATCACTTGATGATTACCTGTTCTGTTCATTCCCTCTGAAGCACCTGGTATTGACCACAGTTGGAAGACTGGATACTGGGCTAGAGGGACCATTGGTCTGACCTAGTATGGCCACTCTTATGTTCTAAATTCTGCCTAATCTCTTATTTTCCAGATAGAATATATTTTATTAACCTCACATATCACTGTGTTCAGAGATAGGTATTGTTAATAATTACTCTTTTATCGACACTATCACTTTTATAATGTTTTCCATATTCAAAGGGATTTTCAGACATTAACTAATTAATCCTGCCCATGCTCCTGTGTGGTGTTATCCTCATTATACAAATGAGGAAACAGAATCACAGAGGGGTTCAATAACTTGCCAAAGTCACACAGTGATCCTTTGTCAGAACCTGGATTAGAACCCATGAGTTCTTGATTCCCAGTCCTGTGCTCAGAACACATCTCTCTCATTCTCTTAATTGCCAAGGCTGAGATCAGAACACAATCTTACAACCCAGATAAAACTATCCATTGGATGTTATGCTCTGCTACCATGCACCTCCCCCTTAAATGAAGAATGTGCACTTTACAAACGTCACCATGTAGCTCTGCACTCCATTAAACAGCCTTGTATTTTTTTTTTCACTTTCCTCCAGGATGGACACATCAGTCTAGCAATTGACAGATTTTCTCCTGTTTTCTAACACTGAGGCAAGTCCTCCCTTTTTGGCTTGGACTTTAATCAGGCAACCAAACCAGGTTTTGAAGGATTTGGCCCGATATGCCTTTTGGTCCATCCTGCACTTAAGTGATATGTTTTACATTCAGCCAGCTATAAACCATAGAGTGCTATGTTGTGGACAAACTGGGTGAGCAAGCCACATAATGAAACAGTGCAGATCAAACTCTTACTAAGCCTCATTCTCCAACAGATGCTCTTCTGTGATTTTTCTTAATTTGCTTCCAAATTTTGAATCTGAAATTAACATTTTACCCAATTATTTTATGGGAAAACAAGCCCTACTTAGAAACAGTTTGGTTACATACACAGGGAGCCTCACAAAACCAGGTTCTATTCCCAACTCCGTCACTGAAGAGTATTGTGACCTTGGACAAGTCACTTCAGCTGTGTCTCAGTTTTCCTTTACGTAAAATGGGGATAATGATACTTCTTGTTTTAAAAAGCGCTTTGAGGTCTATGGCTCAAAAGGCTTTGTCACTAGCTATTTATTGGCTGCACTGCTCTCATTCTGAGACTGTTACACATGTGGTCCTTGGCAGGAGGTAAGCTATGTTCTAGCCAGCACTACACACACACATACAATCTGTCACCAGTACGAGACAGAAGAAAATCATCCATGTGTCAGTGGAAACAGGAAATTGGGGGAGGTGTGAGTGCTGCATTCTCACCACACCTTCTCCCATACATTGGTCTTCTTTTTGCTTCCGTTTTGCCTGCTTTCAAATGGCTGTTCTTTCTTCTCAACTGGAGGGAATGTCAAATGCTAAAGCCTAAATTAATCACTGCCAGGGAGCCATTTTGTGAAGTAATCCCCATCTCCTATTCGCCACATAAAAAAATCCAACCCGGTTTTGCACTGGCTCTGGAATATAGTTTCCATTATTAAAACCGTCATAATCAGAATCTGGAAGTTGGAGATGTCTAACGTTTTACAGGTTGTATTTTGAACTTCGTCGGTGGAAAAGCAGTAGGTTTGGTTCTTGCTGATCAAGGGTGTCATGTTGCAAGTCTAGTTAATCACAATGACAAAATGGTAATACATTTCCCACTGGATTTCCAAACAATGAGTGGTTCTGTTTGGGCTGACCAACTGGATGTGCCCTGGTACCTACCTACTGTGCTAATTTCAAGCTACATGCACATTAAAGACAGAAACAAAACGTTTAAATGTCTTTTTTTTTTTTTAAATGTGACTATATGTGGTTAAACTAATTGCTGGTGAAAGCTATGGATTGGAAACCCTGAAACCTGATGGCCTCTGTTAATCTCCAGAGCAGCTGCAGCACAGGTAGAAAAAGCAACAGAGTCCTATGCTGCGCCACCCGTGTGCCTCAACCCTGATCTAAGTGGGGCCCACCTCTACAGGTCAGAGACGTGTAATCTCCATATCTATTTAATCCTCGGCTTCTCTGCTGAGACTGCCAAAAATGGAATCAATAAGCAATAAGTGTAGCAGGAGTAATGAAGGTTTTTATATGGACACTTATTTAGAAAGCGGACTGAGACCATCAAATTCGTTTAACATTGGCTCCCAAACAGTTTCACACGGCACAGGACTGCCATCATCCTACATGGAAACCACAGATAATTAGAGGTCTAGGACCTTCTGCAGGGACAGGAAGCCTCTGAGTGTCGTGAGGGATGGACTAAAAGGCTGATATTTGGCTTTGGACAGCTAAATATCATCGAAAGAATAGGCCCTCTGAATCCCAATGTCATCCTATTCACCCATCCTTAACAGCAACATTGGGTAACCCCATCCACTTCTAACTTCCCTTCTATTTTATTCTAGTTCTTAGTGCCTAATAGCTACTTTTCTTCAGTCTTCACTAAGCAGGGTAATGTCATCCCGTGGTTTAGCACTTAAGCTTCTAATAGTTATCAAGGGAAGGGTGACACAAAGCAGACTTCTGAGGAAGCATGTCACAAGGCTATAATCAGAATATATTCAAATTAACTGGATGCAGTGATATTTACCCTAGAGAGTTCAATGAGCCAGTGGAAGTACTATCAAAGCCATTGTTAATGTTTTTGAGAACAAAAAAGGCAGGTAAGGTCTCAGAGTCCAGGCAAAAAGCAAACGTAACACCTGATCTTGCAGGCCTTGCTCCAGAAAACCTGCCACTGAAATCAATAGGAAGTTTGCACAAGTGAAGATGGCAGGATCATGCCAATTTCAAAGATGTGAGGAAAGACTACAGGGGAGTGTAGAGGAGCAAATTTAATTTCAATTCTTGGTAAGTTGTTAGAACAATGAATAAAGCAGTTACTTTGCAAGCACATACCGGAAAATATGGTGATAAACAGAGAGCAACAAAGGTGTGCAAAAAACAAGTTATGCCACAGTTATGTAATACGCTATGCTGGGCTAGTTGGGTGCTCAGCTCCCATTGAAATTCAGTGGAAACTTGGGTGCCTTAACTCCCTTAGGCTGCTTGAAAATCCCAGCCTAACAGGATAGGGTTAGTGTACAAAGGGAATGCAGATGACAAGGTATATTCTGAAATTAATGAGGCCTTTGATACCATGCCACATGACACACAAGAAAAGAAGAAGAATATTGATGAGGTCAACCTACAATGTAGAGGCTGCTTTTTTAAAAAACAAAAATCAAATTTAGAATATTAATTGTTCAGGGCCAAGTTCAAAATATTCACCGGGGCCACATTTACACTGGTATTTAGGTACCAAAGGATGCACCTAGTGGGATTTTCAAAAGTAAATTTAAGTCAGAATGATCCAGTGATTGAGGCATTAGCCAAGAACTTGAGAGACTGGGTTTACTTCCTGGATCTTCCCCAGACTGACTGTGTGACCCTGGGCACTTACTCACTGTGCCATAGATCCTCAACTGTAAAATGAGGATAACAGCACTTCCCTACTTCATAGGGGCATTGTGAGAATAAACATATTAAAGGTTGTGAAGTGCTCAGATACTTTGGGGAAAATCCCTCTAGGTGCCTATCTGCATTGTTAAGCACCAAAATACTTTTGAAAAACTGGCCCTAAGCACTTGCAAGAGTCCATTTTGGGTTCAGTACTAGTCTATATTTTCATTACTGATTTGGCAGATGGAGTGGAGAATACAAGAATGACATGTGCAGAGGACAGATTGTTGGGAAAGATCACAGACACTTGGGAAAATAACACAAAATGCCCTGCATGAGCCTGATAGATTGGAGAAATGAGTTGAAATCAATCATCTGATTAATAACTAACTATGAGATCCAACAAAAATAAATGTAACATGTTTCAAGTAAGACAGATTAATAAAATGAAGAAATTGAAGCCAGAGGATAACTAGCTGAGGTAGCATGGAGACGGAACAGGTATACTAAATATAAAGACTGTTTGAATGTGGCAGGGGAGAAAGCCCCTTTGCTTGAGATCTTTAAATCATGAGTGAAAATAGCCCTGGAGAATACAATCCTGCACTGGCAAAAGAATGGACTAACTAACTCAATAGGTCTATTGCCTCTCTAGCTTTCATAACATGTGCACAAAAGGAATATGCTATATGAGGAGCATTATGGGTAAAACAAAAAAAATAGTTACTGAACCTAATACCTATCTTCTGCACTAGTTCAGCCTTCTGCTGTGAGCTATGTTTAGTTTTGGCCACCACACTGTAAAAAAATAGACAGACAAACTGGAGACAGTTCGGAGGAGAGCAACAAGCTTGATAAGAGAACTGGAGGAGAGACATGATAAGTGTCTTCAGATACAGAAAAGGAGAGTATAAACAAGCCAAGAAACAATTATTCTCATTAGGCACCAAGAAGAGAATACAAAGTGATGGGTGTAAGTCTACAGCAGAGAAAATTCAGGTTAAATAATTGGAGAAACTTGATAACCAAAAGGACAGTTGGGGCAACAGAACAAGCTTCTAGACAAGAATCATCATCACTAGGGATACTCAAGGCTAGATTAGTCATCGGTCCATCAGGGATGATAGGAAGAATTAAACCAGTTCTACCATTGTGAAGGGGATGGACTAAAAGGCCCACTTGGGATCCCAACCTCAAAGAGTCTATGTACAAAGGATGCTATATAAAGTAAGATGTCTTAATCAAATCTTAATCTTAATCTGTCCGTGCTGGATGCATCCGATGAAGTGAGCTGTAGCTCACGAAAGCTTATGCTCAAATAAATTGGTTAGTCTCTAAGGTGCCACAAGTACTCCTTTTCTTTTTTGTGAGATAGCTCAAGCAGAGCTAACATGAGTCTGTCTACCCATGCTGGAAAGCATGCTCTCAGCTGCAGTGTAGACCTACCCTAAGTAGCGTCTAGATGACTTAGCACAGGTGGACCACTTCAGACAGATGGAAGAACGTCAGCTAGTCTAATTCAGAAGCTAGAGTTGTTCACAGTTTTTTGTTCCAGAACCCAAGCTATGAAACTTCATATAATGTTGATGAAGTTTTACCAGAGTGAAGATGTTTGATTTTCAAAGACAACCAAATCATGGATAAGAACACAGCTGTGGTGAGACTTCTCTGGCTGGTGGATCCCACGGGGCAACATTTATGACCATATGTCATCAATTGTCCTTTACTGTCATTTATACATTCATTCATTCACTCTGCCCTTCATGTGAAACTTGTACCCTGTTGTTCATCTGAAGCTGCTGTAGTAGGAGCTCCCCAGTCTTCCCCGGGCTATGTTGGGTTTGCTTTCTAGCATGGTTTGGTACCCTGGCACCTACTTAGCCTGGATGTATGGCCCTATCTCCTAGTTATGTATTCAGGCTGTGTTTGTAAGCGGCAGTACACATTCCTGCCTACAGCCCTCCCACATGGTCTCCTCTCGGTCCCGTTCTCCAAGCCCCTTTTCAAGGGTATCTGGTAGAGCTGGTCGAAAATGTTCAGATTGACCAGTTTTCCATCAGACAATGCTGATACAACAAAATGGAAACTTTTCCCAGGAACATATCAATGTTGTTGTTATTTATGAGAAATTATCAAAACATTTTGTTTCAACTTTTATGTTACATTAGAATGTAATATAAAAAGTCAAAATGTTTCAACCATTATTAGTATGTTGTATAACAAGTCAAATGAAATATTTCAATAAGATTGAAATAAGATTTTCATTTCACAAAAAATTCCACATTTTTGACTTTTCATCTCGATTTGGGACAAAACCAAAATTTTCCTGAGGGACGAAAGTTCCATTTTTCAAGCAGCTCTAATTTCTGGACCAGCCAACTGGGCAAAATCCGCTCAGGTGGCACATAACCAATTACCTGTCCCCACTTGGTCAGGGCTGAGTTCCTTCTCTGGAGTAGCAGTGCCATCTTCCAGTGGAAGGAGGTCTGCCAGCAAGAAGTCAGAGGCGAAGAAGCTAACAAGGGCTCAGGGGTTAGCTCCTTCACAGCCATGCTGCTGACACATGGACAGGTAGCTTCTCACAGACCTTTATGTGAGTACTGACAACTGTTGAAGTAGATTCTGTTTCCTAAGTATAGTTTTATAAATGGGAAAGCAGAACTGGTCAAATTCCTCAAAGAATTTTCTGTGACTATATCCTTTAAATAAATAAATAAATACTTCAATTCAGTTCTGTTTGTGCTCCTTTTGTGTTTGTTCATTTTCCACAAACATTCAAGCAAACAAATTTACTGGCAGGCATGTTTGCGGAAACAGAATATTTCGAGTGAAAATTAGAGAATATACAGGAAAAGCAAATTCTGGACTCATGAAGGCAATTATTCACACCAGTAACGTGATTCTAAGAGTAATGAGACAGGGAACAGAAACGATACTCTGTAACCTGCATGCTCCCATCTAAAACTAACCAATCTAACTGTGAATTTATACATTGAATATTGGGAATTAACGTTCCCCAAACAATCTATAGATCAAGATATAATTGTAGAAAATATCTGGCAAATAATTTTGAAGAAGAAATAAATTTTAAAAAATCTTAAACTGTTTGCTGACAATTCATTAACAGAAAAGGGGTCTAAATGTGTCAAATAAATTATTCACTACAAATTATTTATATAAGTTCTAATGAATATTAAAAGGGAGGGAGAAGATGACACTTACACAAGAAAGATGGCACTATAGCTGGAGCAACCCTCTTTCCGTTCCCCCATAGTAATGTAAAAGAGTTCTGTTACCTATAACAACCTTCTCTTAGCCATCTTCGTTGGTCCCCACTTCTGATCATAAGTTTATTAAAAATGAAAGATTTCAGCCAAAGTGAGTGGGAAAGATTTATTTTTCAAAACAAAAAGTAAATTTATACTCTAAAATGTAAACCAGGAATTAGCAATGGGCAAAACTACATCAGTACAACATGCACCATAACCTTGGCTTCAGCTAAGATTTCTGTTGCCTGTGTTGATATCTTTGATGTGTCACATACTATCTGTGAATCACCTCTTTGCATGTCACTAAGGTGCCTGGGTGAACCCACAGCTGAGCTAAATCATTTATACTCTCACTAGGGAAATGGGAGTGACCAGAAAAGAGTCACAATGTCTTCAAAATGCCTATAATCCACAGAAGTGCCTTTGCATGTGGGGGCATTTCCAAGAAAGGAGATATAGACAATCCCACACACACATCCACTCTCACTGAAAGGCTCAGGATTTTAAACAGAAAATATGTGTTGGACTTCTGGACAATTCTTAGAAGGGGAAATTTTAACCCTCCAATGTAAAAACAGATCCTTAAATATAAACCTGCAGAGGTGTCCCCCATCCTTTCAACCTAAAGAGCTCCTCCTCCTGCGATGGGGTTATACTCATGTGCAGACATATTAGAGACCATTCTGCCCATTCAAAGCTTTACTTTCTCCCTCCCAAATCAATTGCACCATTAAGGAACTCCATCCCTAGAGTCTCCATAGTATTTGCATTGCCAAAGCAAGACATTTAGAATGCCAGTCACAACGCCATACAAGGGTCACCCAACCTCACCATGAAAGAGCATGGCTGGACTGTGGGGAATAAACCTTTCATGTATGTTCTAGATTTCTTCATTTTTTAAAAACTACAGATTCATAGATAGCAATTGTGATTATTGGTCTTTTGGGGCTGGAAGAGTTGGGAGGTTGGGGGCAGAAAGGAGTGGGCGTACCAACTCATCCCAAACCCCACCAGAACATTTTGGAGCTGTGAAGTGAAGATGGTCACCTCTCCTCCTGACTCTATTAGCTTTCAGAGAAACAAGATGGGTGAGGTAAGATCTGTTATCGGACCAACTTCTCCAATAAAAAATATTACCTCACACACCTTGTCTCTCTAGTATCCTGGAACCGACTCAACACACAACAGCACTCTGTTAGCTTTGGTTAGTTACCACTTGCTATGCTATTTGGAGTATCTGACAGCACAAATTCCCAGTGAACACCCAATCTATGCTAGGAATTGAAATGGGAGCTTCTCAGAAAGACAGAGATTTGGCCCAGCACGTCACTCACTGAATCGGATGTATTGAAGTGAGAAAGAGTTGAAAAGAAGAAGAAAAAATGCCAATGGACAGATCCTAACTGTAAAAAGAATTCATAGTATGTCAAATTCTGGAGTTCTTCCTCACAGTCTGACACCCTTGCTTGTTTTGAGTAATGCCTTACTTCACCTGCAGTTCCACTGGAACCCATCACAGAGTCAGCTACTACTCACAGTGAGTCAGGGTACATCTACACAGCAAATTAAGGTATGACAGTAGTGTGGTTAGGCTCATCCATGCTAGCTTTCATCTAGCTAGCTAAGGTAACAATAGTAGTGACAACATGGAAGCATGGACTTCAGCGCTGGCTAGCCGCCTGAGCTGCATACTCAGGGTCCCTGGCAGGAGGCACTGGGGCAGCTAGCCCACACTGAAGCCTGTGCTACCACACATACACTACTGTTGGTACTTGAGCTAGCTAGATTAATGCCCACATGAGTATGCCTACCCAGGCTACAATCACACCTTCCTTTGGTGACAGAACTGGGCAGTCAGGTTTTAAGCAGTGCTTACCGAGGCACAGCTCCCACTGATGTCCCTAAGAGCTCTGTCTGAGGAAGGGCTGAGAGAGTTAGGACTTTGAGATTTAGCCCACTGAGATTTAAAAAGGGATTGAAAAAGGAAATCGCCACAAAAATAAATGAGATACACAATGGTGAAGCACTTTTGTCAGAGATTTTTGAGTTAAGCTTTTGTTTGTAACAATCTGAAACAGAGAAAGAAATAGAGGGTGAATCTTACAAGGGGGTGGGGGGAGAGAGAGTGTTAAGGCAGAGAAGCCAGAGAGAGAGAGAGAGAGACAGAGATTGACAGAGCATGAGAGGTGATTTCACTTTCTTTCCTTCATGCAAAAACCCCCAACAGCAGCAGCAGCAGGTGAAAGACATGCAAGTCAGAGAGCAGCAGGACTCTTTGATGGAAAGGAGAAGATGAAGCCCTGATTGCATTTGAGCTGGTTGGACCAGGCCGGAAGCAGAGCTGGTGGTTTGGGTGCTACTTACTGTCACAAACGTAAGGTTTGTCATGGTCATCCTGGGAGGCAGCATCGTTCCTTCTCCTGCCACCTCCAGATCCCCGAGCCTACAATGAGAATAAGGATGTTAACGCCATTCCGGTGCCCCTCACAGCTTTCAGCTTGCCCCAACCAGTATAAACTATGGACTAAATGCATCTTTGACTTCAGTAGCGTTACATCATTGTAACCAGATTACTGGGGCCCTGCCTTTTCCTAAAACACACTGTATATTTATTGAGCTTTCAGTGTGGCAGAGCTCCCTTAGAGTAGAGATCCCTACCTGATTAGTCACAGTACTATAATGATTCCTGCCTCACTGCCACGGCATATTTCAGTCAAGTCACAGGAGGTGGTGTTCAAGTATTGAGCCTAATGAATGAATGAATGAATGGGAGGGCATAAATCCACTTGTGGCTAGAAGTAACACGATTGAAATCAGTCTGAAAACAGGCTCATAATATTATGAGATATAACTATGATTCTTTCCTTTTAATATTTTTAAAGTACATCTTGTGCTGGTGAAAGGTGCTAGCCCAACAGCCCAGGAGACTGAGGTCCTTGGTTTATCCATAAAGTGCTGCCCTACGTATATGCATCAGTGCTGATCTGAACGCCAGGGATAAGAATGGAGTTCAGTGTTAATGCCATTCAATCTTCACTATTCTCAGCTGAGAATGCCACCTTGGGCACCAGTTACAATGGTCATGGTTGCAATGTGGATTATTTTATGTCGGCCAATGGACAGTCTTTAAATGATAATAACTTTGGGCCTGATCTCTATTCAAACTAGTGATCTCAAGGGAGAAGGTTACATGGCCCTTTCCTAATACTCTGAGCCACTGAGTCCTCAGGTAAAAGCAACACACCTCAATTGTTTCAGTCTTCCAAATAGATAAGTCCTTGGCTCCTACTTCCCCTTCTAGAGCTAACAGCTCTGAATCCCTTTGCTTTTTGTTTGAGAGAATACGAAATTGAAGCAGCATTAGCAGGTAGAACTGAAGATGATGCAGAGATGTAGAAAGTAGTATTAGTGTCCCAAATACTAAAGGGTTCTATGGGCTAACTTTTGCATCTCCTCGATGTACACTGAATAGCACTCTAGTTAACTGAGCCGTATTCCATCATGGGTCTGAAGACAAGGCACGAGGGACAGTTTTACACGGACATACCATTGGTTGATGATGAAAAGAGAGACTTACATAAACTGCACAGGTTAAAATGAACCCCATCCCATTGGGTTGCTCAGGTTTCCAGAACAAACCCAAGAAAGCCTCTTAACCACTTGGATGGAGTAGGAATAAGCCTATCCTCATTGTAATCCTGGAGGAGAGGGACAGATTTGTGACTGGCTGGATGGGTGGATACTGTTAGATATGATCAGTAGAGTTTTGCCTCCTGCAAGCAGAGTTCAAAGCAGGGCACTACATTCTGACCAGTGTGTGATCTCCTCGAGTGAGTCAAACGTAAATCAAATGAAATGTAGTGGGGCACAAACTCCTCATAGTAACTACAAACACAATCTTTAAGGAAGCTGATGCGCATCCAGGAAACAAGATTTGTAAGAATAAATTAAAGGGTGCGTCTACCCTGAAAAATGATTCTGCAATAATTGATTTATGCGATCCATGTTCATTGTCTCTCAGTGATTCAATATCAGGTTCAGTGCTCAGTTTACAAATAAAAAAGATTATATTTTTTCCTGACTGCCAGCTCTGCAAACTCACCCTAGGCACTGAGAGTAAGCCTAGGTTCCTTCCTTCTCTCAGCACAAGCCAAATCAGGCCCTTAGTGACACCTGTGCAACCCCATTTTCTTCCGTGGGTTAGCACAGGTGTAACTGATTGGACCTTAAACAATTCTATTGATGAACAGACTAGACTCCAATCCCCTGGCCAGGCTAGGGGCACTGGTTCTGCAGGGCAAAGAGGAATAAAAGAGCAATAAAGACTTCTTTTTGGCACTAGTTAGCAGTATGACTCTGTAGACACACAGAGAGCAGATCTGTGGAGTAAGGTGGTATCATTTTAATATAGTCACTTTTCAGAGTAGAATGGCAATTTAAGATCCATTGCTTAGCATTTTACAGTCCGCTGTTTCCCTTCTAACTGTCCTTTACAGAAATACAAGTGCAAAGCATTCACGACATGACCACATATACTCTTTTTCATAAATCAAACATGGGGAGATTTTCAGATTGAGTCAGTGTCTTTCAATAGGACATGGCTCCTAAACTCCTTTGGCATTTTTGAAAATGCCCCCCCACTCTCCCGTATGTACTTGAAGAGCACTTGTACTGGACATGTGCAGCTGCATTGCTTTTATATTTTTTAAACAAACTTCATGGCCATCCAACAAAGATTTTAAAAACCTCTGTGTGAATCCATCTCCTTGGCCTTCAGTCTCTTTACTAGCACATCCATTATTTCAGAGCTAGCCTTAGGGGGCCAGAAAACCAGGCAGTCACCCCAGGGGCACAAAACTGAATGCCACGTTCATGCTGTCAGGGCTTCAGTCTGTTGGATTCAGTCATCCACAGCTGCCTTCATTCTCTTGCCGGTATGCAGCAGGGACTAGGATACTTGATGTATGAAGCCTGGAAGCCTCAACAGAGCTGATTTGAAGCAGCTTAATGGAGCCAAACAGAGAGAGTAGCCAGAGGGACAGATGTAGGGTCCAGAATTAAAAATAAAATCATGCTGTAGGAAAAGAAAGGGACACATAGAATTTGGAATGTTCAGAGCAATAATTCTGCTGCATTAATCCTGTGTCAATGCCTTCAGTCCTCATTTGTTCTCCAAATAGCAAGAGGTTTATGGGCCAAACTTTGCGGAATCTAGTTCCCTGCAGTCTACCAGCCTTTAACAATACCCCATCCCTCCTTTCTAGGCAAGGAAGTGCAGTCCTTTCTCAGGTTCAGCTTTCAAGTCTCCTCAATTTTGACCCCTTTGTCCTAGTTCCTACTTCAGGTTGCACACTTCGTGAGGAGCAGGGCATTTCAAAGGCAGACTTCCAGTTTACACCAGCTGAGGAGCTGGCCCTACATTTTAAAGTATAATTCTGCTTTGGTTCAACACGCTGACTTCACTCAATTAAAAGTTTATGGCATTTGGAGCTTTCTCCCCTCTGCATTCTTATCGCTGTGAGAAGTCAAGGTCACCAGCAGAGCAGGACTCACTAGCATGGCAAGGGAAAGAGATTCTATTGTGGCTGGTTGCACTGTGCCCGCACTTAATAAGGGGCTCTAGAACAGAAAGCAAGATATAAATGTATGCTTCCAGATGGATGAGAAGAATAATTAAATGCTCCCAACCCCCAGAGAGTATTTTATTTATAATGGTAAAGCTAAAAAATTAGTATTGTTTTCACAGAGCTTCCTGGAGAGGGGAGTACAGCAGCGCATGTAACAATAACAACATCAGAGCATCGTTTGTATGGGTTGAGGATGCATGGAAATGAATGCCAGGAAATATAATTCTCCTTTCCCAACCTAAATATCTTTTTCACTATCCATTTGATCCTTCATTTCCAATGACAGGAATGCCCAAATTCCATGACAGGAAGTTTATTAGGAAAGGCCCACGTAGCTGAAGAATTAGTGATAGCTATAGTTAAGGTTGTTTGAGTGTATCCATTCTAACCCATTTTTGATTACTAATTCATATAGTTTTCTGAAACTCACCCTTTTCTGGCTCTGTTTAAGGCTACATTTTAAAAAATATTAAAGAAAGATTCAGCCAAACTGTTCAGCCAATTTTGATAATGGAGAGTGAAAAATACACTTTTCCAATTAAAAAAATTATTTCCAATTATTTTGATCTTTATTC
The DNA here is from genome assembly GCF_965152275.1 of Natator depressus. Lineage (NCBI taxonomy): Eukaryota > Metazoa > Chordata > Testudines > Cheloniidae > Natator > Natator depressus. The sequence continues at coordinate 66,908,748 of NC_134239.1, forward strand.
AAAGAGTCTTAGCACAAAAGTGAACAATAGCAGGAAGCTGAAATAACGGAACAGAGGGTTTGCACAAACACGTTATGAGTAAGGTTTCAAACAGGTCTTCTTATTTTTTTAATTTTATTTTTATCTGTTTTTTATCTCAAAACATCCACCAAGCACACCAAAAGGCATGTTCAGAGATTATGTGCCCTTGCAGCTCCCACTGCAGTCAATGACAGATGCAAGTGCCCAGCACCTCTGAGAATCATGTTTACTTTCATTTAGGGGGCTAGCTTTAGGGATCTATATTTGAAAATTTTGACTCCATGTTTTAAAATTGTGACCTTGTTACTTAGCTGACTTACTGCTAGATCTGTGAGAGGACGTGATAGGAAACTATGGGGATGTTGTCTCCTGAGCGTGAAATCCTGCCCCATTTAAATCAAGGGGAGTTTTGCCATTGATTTCTATTGTGCCAGAATTTCACCTTTAGAGTGCTACTACAAACTTTCACTGCTGACTTTATCTTTGAAGAACATAGAGAAATGTATTTAAATTGTTAAACAAAAAACAGAAAATCAAAGATGACTTTGTTTTGGCTTATGGGACTGCAAATATTTTTTGCATTTATCTTTTTAGTAAGGAATGGTATTTCAAGGTCAGGGGATTGTAATAACAGGATAATAATAATCATCATTATTAGATTTTATTTTAAAAATAAAAATTCATCCCTATAATAAATTTGCTCCATCTTCTAAGTCTCCCAACAGTGTTATTTCTTAGTAATAGGCAGAAATAAACTGAAAATATGAGAAAACATAAAAATCACTGACTGTCATTCCACAATTTACCACATGGATATCACTTCAGCATATCTATGGGGTGTGTGTGTGTGATTTACCACATGGATATCACTTCAGCATATCTATCTCTGTGTGTGTGTGTGTGTGTGTGTGTGTGTGTGTGTGTGTGTGTGTGTGTGTGTGTGTGTGTGTGTGTGTGTGTGTGTGTCAGAAACCAACTGAGAATGTGAGAATAGGGGTTTGCTTCCCTTCTTTCCTCTCTTATAGATTCCCAACCTACCCGTCCTCTGGGCCTGTTCTTTCGTTTTGGAATATCTTCTTCTAATTCCTCTTCCTCATTCACTTCATCAGCATTTTCATCATTTTCCAAAACTCTCTGTAGGGAACAATAATCATTTTTAGAAGAAAAGACGATTGTTTGCTAGAAGACGCACATGGTCAACTATTATTTACAATTGAGATTGTGGTAATGCCCAAAATGTGCTCTTCAAACACAAAGAGAGAGACAGTCCCTGTCCCAAAGAGATTTCAGAGGTAAAGACAGACAAAAATGGATACAACATGCAAACAAGAGGTCTAAATAGGTGATTAAAATGACAAGTGTACTAATTCTCTAATGCCAGAATCAGATCCAAGCATCCCCAATTCCTTCCAGTCAACACCCTCAAAAGTTAGAGAGTTCCTCCCTCACCCACCCTCATTTCCGCAGGGAAATGGTTCCTGAGAAATACCAGTCTTAAGGCTGACATCCCAGACACTAGCAAGACACAGTCTAGGGGGTGAGGGGGTCATGGAGATTCTCTTCTGAAATTAACTCTTAGAAGATGTAAATCAACATTTCTTTCCCTAGTAGTCTACAATTTTTCCCATTTAGTGAAACATTCATTTTCTGCGTTTCTAATGGCCCTTGAAATTAATATCCTTTTGGGATACCAGTACCTTAAGTAGCTATACAGCTCTGGAAATAAGGGGTCCTGATCCTGCAAAGTGCTGCTTCCCACTGAAGTCAATGGGAGTAGCGATTGCTCATCACCTCACAGAATTGTGCCTGGGATTTGTTAACTTTTTCTGTTTTTGTGAATTCCATGCTTGGGGAAAAGTGTTCCATTTGGTAGCTCTGGAAGCATCCACAAAGCAGATATAGCAAGCAGTGACAGTGCAAGCTTCCCCCACAATACTGAGACGGAGCAAACTCCTGTTGAGGTGAAAGGATTATTCAATCGTCATAACCCACTCAGTCCGTAGCATCTCTGCTAAGAAAGCAAAAAGGGGCCACCCAGCGTCAGTCATGATGTGAGTGCTTATTCTTTAGGAGCTGGTCTGAAACCACTCAGACAGGCCACCACTAAGTCTTGAGATGGCAACATCATTCCGCCATAAAACGGATTCAAACCACTGAGTTAGAGGTGATCGAAAGGTTTTGTAATCGGTTACCAAATTCTGACCTATCCAGTCTCCTGGATCATTATTAGTTAAAAGCTGCTACAGAGCCAGCAGAGGGAGAATAGGAGCAAAACACGTTAGTTTTGAGCCTTGTGTACCTTCGGCATTGACTGCTCAGGGTGCTGGGAGAGAATACACAGAGAGATTTCACTGACAAGGGATTTAGAATCTGGAGGAACACCTGCACCACATTATTATAATCTTATCCATTTACATTTTTGAGCCAAGATATTGGACATTGTCACAGTTTCAGGGCAATTGCACCTCTATTCCCTCTCCATGGTCCACCAAGGGCACCCACTTCTAGGGTCCCGGCTCCCAGCCATCACCTCTCACTTGCATCTCACTCATGCCTGTGTTGCCCACAGTTATATGTTACCACACAGCTCTTTCTAAGCAAGCACATTTATTCTTAAAGTGAAAGCATTACAGAGAAACATATTAAAAACAACAAAAGAACCTGCACGCATGCTAAAAATCTTATCAGAGATCACCCCACAACTCTAACAAGGACTCTGCTAGGTGTCAGTCCTTCAAAACCCACAACTGGGTTTTTCCCATGGTTACAAGTTCATAATTGTCTCAGATTCAGAACCAGAACCCAGGCAGAGCAGTTCAGCTGTTTCTTTACTTACTGTCCCAAAAGTCCATTTTTTGCTTGCACATTTTCAGTATAGTCCTTTGAACTCCCAGGCCTCATAATAATACACAAACTTTGCATTTAATATAATGGACACCAAAGATATTTAAAACTTAATTTAATAACGTCTCCCGAGGAAAGGCAAGAAATTGCTATATCTGTCATGGTGTCCCTTTAAAAAGTTTAAATAACCTGTAGAGTTTGGTGGGAAGTCTAATATTTGTAGGGTTTGGGATTTATGTTTCTCTCTTTTTTAACGCCTCAGGGGGCCATTTATGGGATCAAACTATTGTGAGTCCTGGTCTTCTCCCATAATTTTAGTTCCTGGAAGGATGAAACATTAAGTCACTGCCCATCACCACATATAATTATTATTTCAAAATTCACACAGTTATATATATTGGTAGGGGCAACTTCATACTTTTAAAGTCCAGAGGATGCCTGAAGAATTTTTGTTCCTGAAGAGATAAATGCTATGTAAAAAATTTTGAAAACTACTTATAACATCTTCCATTTTCACAGTGCCTTTCAACTCCAGCAACTCCGTTCTGCATCAGCAACACTACACAACAGTATTAAGGAGGGATAGTGTAGAATACTTTCTCCAGTTGAAATTACAGGGCAAATTCAAAGTAGACAGACCAATTAACCACATGTGAACATGGCCAGCATGCCAGGTAATACCTCTAATTCTTGTGGAAAATGCCAGGTCAACTTTTAATGACTGATCAAAGACTTTGGTTTAAACCTACTCCAAAAGATGATGCCGTTTTCACCCCACTTGAGGCATTGGTTCAACAGTGATCTCACATGCGGCCAAATCTCAATTCATGTAAATAGTAGATGAACATCTGGCCCATAGTGACTGCACTTATTTAAGAGGGGGCAATTCTTATTCTTTTTTTAGCAAAATACCTATTATTTTCCTACTCTGTCCTTCCAAAACACTCTTCCAATTCACCATATTTTAATGCATGTAAGCAACGAGTCCCTGCTTTTCTCCCAATCCACATTAAGGGCTAGAGTGAAAGTTTACTCTCAGCCCATAGTAAAGGGCAGTTCCTAGCTGGGACCAAGGAGGGAATTATGACTCTGCTCATGCTCCCCCACCTGCATGGGAGGAGGAGTAGCAGCCCCACTGAGACTGCTTCCTCCTGGACCTTCCCAAGCCGAGACTAGCAGAATGTGTAGCCTATGTAGAGGAGTAAGAGGGAGACTTGCACATACACTCACGCAACCTCCCTTACACCTCTGCACGGGCACAAAGAACTAATGATGATCTTGTCCAACTATCCCTACCACCTGCTGAAAGTGAGCTATGGTTAAAGTAATTGTTGTGCAGACTGAATCCAACAAAGCTGCACATGCATAGGAAACAGCAGCAAGGAAAGCCTCTCACCATCAGCTCCGTGATGAAACTGGCATCCAAAAGACAGGTCACAGCTCAGAGAGTACAGCTGAAGGCTCCTTGTACAGACACTTCTTCCCTCCCCACTTTGTAATGCAGTGATGCCAAGACTACTGTCAATTCCGCTGTCTCTGAAGTCTCTTTCCTCAGGCTGATGTCAGGGATAACTTGGGAGCTCAGATTGCACAGCAGCATCCAAAGGCACTCATAAAGATGCTGCACCATGACTTCTGGTGACCTTGGAAGCTGCTGTAATAGAGTCTTTAGGGCTTTGAGTTTATTAAAATCAGAAAAGGGGAGATGAAGGAGGCTTTTCACATAGACCTCATTGTGAACTTGGAATGCTTCTCCTTTGGCAATTTTCCATCCCACAGAAAAGAAGGTTCTCATTTAAAGGGATGTAAAACAGATTAAAAATCATTACCTACATTTTGGGTGCACCAAGGTGCAGGCCATCTGTCTTTTGAAAAATCAGGTCCCTTTATTGTGTCCCAAGCTGGGCACTACAAAACTGAGGCTTACAAAATCACAAGTCACTTTTGCAAATGTAGACATGTATATGTAAGAGGGGTTTCCTTACATGTGTCACTAGTAGCTCTAATCCTGCAGCCCTTACATAGGTGAAATTTCAGTGAGGCTGCTCGCAAGCGTAAGTGCTGCAGGATTGGGTTCCAGAGCTATGCAGATTTGATGCTCGTGATTTTCAGTTTTGATCTCTGTTGGGCCACATACTTGAGTTTTGCTTCAAGTTTCAGGAACGAACCCCAACACTTGCATCTCAGCCAAAATCACCAAGTTTTGCCGGTTTCACGTGATTCACACTAGAAACCATAGATCGGTGTAAGTTCATTCTGAACGCAGCCTTCAGCTCATTCAAAATTTGCCTCTACTTCCCTGAAAGGTTTGCAAACCTCAACAAAACTGGCCAGAGTCAAAGATTTCATTATGAACATTGCATATAACTCTTCTAGTAGTCCCTTAGATTAGCAGGATCCTAGCTATACCAGAGACCAGCAACTAGTTTTTACTTTTAATATTGGTAAATGATCAGAAGGCAATCCTTATTATTTAATATTTAAAGGGATAATGGAAAGATATAAATAAAGTTTTCCCTGCCTGTGTTACTAATAATAACTGGGATTATTAAAAATGAAAGAAATTAAAAACACGTTTATGCTATTTGCTTTCAGACATTCTGTTTGGACAAAAAACAGACTGGCCGGTGCCACTTTTTTTTTTTTTAAATCAGTAGCTATGGGCCCAATTTAAGATCAAAATCTGAACTCTCGGAAAGCTCGAGGCTGTTGAGATCCAGCTTATGGTTTGGACTCATCTCTCTCCACTAGTCAGTCGCCGTAGCTGATAATCTCATGTGTACAATGCTGCCGTGTTTGGGTTGCAAGCCATCAAGAACTTGTCAGGCAGTCCCAATTCTTGTGATACTTTTAGTTATAGTTTTGGATAGTTATACAAAATTCTGAATTTATTTTGAGCATCACAACATAGTGTCAGGGTTTCATGACATTCCGTGGCACACGGGTATGATATCACTATGCATTAATACAGCATTCTGACACAAAGGCACAAACTGCAAACATACAAATGGTTTGGGTTTGGAGAATGAAAGGTAAAATCTTAAAGGCAGCCCTGCTGTCCCAGTATGGAGACATATGGTGCAGCCAACATAAATGCTCTTTTTTACCTGGATTTCCTGTATAGTGTCTTCCTCTTTAGTATCTACTTTTTTCTCAATTCCTTCCCCGCGCAGCAAGGCTTCCAGTGTGGTTCCCTCTGATGTGAACCCATCCTTCTTCAAAGGCAGATCAACTTCTGAGAAACAAAACAAAGAGATTATGTCTATTGCCTGTGCACAACTGCACAGCGGAGAGAGCAAGAGGATAGGTAGCAGGTTGCCTGGCTCTTAACCCTATTCCCATTTTAAAGAAGAGGGAGAAGTACTTTAGTTAACCTCTAAACAGGGGATTCATTTCTAGCTTGCTGAAGCTCTGGGACCTTTTCAATTTGCTCTGTTGGGTTGCAACAAAGGAAGGCTGGACATATTATCTTGTAGGGGAATAAAAACAAAAACCATTCTCTTTTACATGAACTCCCCATACTCCAAATGGGAAGAAAAGCCACATAGCTTTCTAGAGCAGGTAGCTAAAAATATTAAGGTCTTCTCCCAAAAAACAGGATATATATATTTCGCACCGTTCATGACACTCAATTGTGTACAGGATCATTTTACATCAGGGGCCAAGAACGAGACTTTTCAGGGGTAGGAAAGGGGGAGAAGAGAGATCATACAGTGGGAGACTGCTAAGAATTAATAAAAATAATTAGGGGATGTGCAACCAAATATTGATCCCCACTTTTCTTATTTAGGCCCAGAGTCTACAACCCTTGCATGGACTTCAATGGGACTACTTACATGAGTAAATATTACTCAGTGTAAATAAGGATTGCAGAATCCGGCCCTTGTGAGGTGGAACCTAACTCTAGTTCTCCCACTGCCTAGATCAGTGGTTCCCAAACTTGTTCCGCTGCTTGTGCGGGGAAAGCCCCTGGTGGGCCGGGCCGGTTTGTTTACCTGCCGCGTCTGCAGGTTCGGCCGACTGCGGCTCCCAGTGGCCGTGGTTCGCTGCTCCAGGCCCATGGGAGCTGCTAGAAGTGGCACGGGCCGAGGGACGTACTGGCCGCCGCTTCCAGCAGCTCCCATTGGCCTGGAGCAGCGAACCACGGCCACTGGGAGCCGCGATCGGCCAAACCTGCGGACGTGACAGGTAAACAAACCAGCCCAGCCCGCCAGGGGCTTTCCCTGCACAAGCGGCAGAACAAGTTTGGAAACCACTGGCCTAGAGCATGTGCCCCCATTAAAAAAAACACAGGGATTAATGAGGAAGCTTGATGCAACATGGCACACAGAAGAAAGAGCCGACAGTATGCTAGTTTTGGATGGCTATCACTCAGGGCTGGCCTAACCATGAGGCGAACTGAGGCGGCTGACTCAGGTGCCAGACTGTGCGGGGGCGCCACTAGGACCCAGAGTGTAGAAAATTGTGTCTGGTGCATATGTATTCTCTCTGCTCTAGATGCACAGAGATGGTGGAGTGCTGTGCTGGAGGAAGGAGGGCACAAGAGACGTAACAGGCAGGCAGGAGAAAAGGTGAGAGGGAATAACAGAAAGCAGCAGGAGCTGCAGGGAGAGAGAGGAGGAGGAGCCTCTTATGTACCTCTCTAGCACCCCCAAGAGCCTGGACTGATTAACACCAGCTTCTCAGGGAGCTTCCTGTTTCCTGCTGCTTCCCTGAACCCACTTGAAGAGAACAGGCAGTCAACTGAAGTAGTAGGAGCCAGTTAGGACCTTAAGACGCTGATATCTTCCCTCACTCAGGCCCTGCTACCAGCCTGCTTATGTGTCCCCTTCAACTGAGTGTTGAGAGCCACTATAGCTGGCACAGAACAGCAGTCATGAATGAAAGAAGAAAACACCCCTCTGGGGCAGCATTCAGAAGAAAGAAAGAAAAAGCAAAGGAAGCTTTTCTATCTAAGCAGGAAGGAGCTCTCCTGAGCTACATAGACACAAATGTTCACAGTGAGCCTTCTGGCCACAGTGAGGATGTGAGTGGTGAGGAGATGCCTGATCTTCCAGTTAGTCAGAGTGCAGGTGACCTGGCATCTACTGCAGCATCCATATCTCCATCTCAAATGGATGTAACCATGCACATTCCTGAAGAAAAAAGTGTAGATCAGACAAGAGTGTGATGGAGGCGCAAGAAACAGCTGCTGCTGCTGAGTTTAGTTCCTTAAATCAAGATATTCCAGGACTGTGGACCCACTTGAGCAGTAGCCTGAGGGACTTCCTTGTACTGCATGGGCCACAGCAAGTGAAAAACTTCCTGTTCCCCAAAGACAATGAAAATAGACGTTTCCATCCAACACATTACTGGCGTGAAATCCCCAATGGTGATAAAGTGGAGAGGCCATGGCTTATGTACTCAAAAACCCAGAATGCTGCATACTGTTTTTGTTGCAGACTCTTCCAGTCTAATGTTCCAGCCACAATGGGTGCTACAAGAACAAAGGGCTGGAAAAATCTGTCTAGAAATCTGGCATGCCATGAGAAAGCAGCAAATCACCGGAGAGCACTCCATAGGTGGAAAGAGCTTGAGATGAGACTAAGGTTGGGCCACCCTAGATGATCAGCATCAAGAGAAGATTGCATCACAGTCTCTTTACTGGCAAAATGTTCTGAAAAGGCTCACTGCCATTGTGAGAATGCTTGCTACCCAAAACCTAGCACTGCGTGGCACTTCAGATCAGCTGTATGTGCCAAACAATGGAAACTTCCTTAAAATTGTGGAGCTGATGGCTGAGTTTGATGCTGTAATCCAGGAGCATGTAAGAAGAGTCACCACCCAAGAAATGTACACACACCACTACCTTAGAAAAACAATTCAAAATGAGATCACAGAGTTACTGGCAACAAAAGTCAAACAGAAGGTTGTGGCAGATCTGAAGTCAGCAAGATATTACTCTGTTATTCTGGACTGCACACCTGACATCAGCCATACGGAACAAATGACTTTAATGGTGTGTTTTGTAACAACAACAGAACCTAGTGAAAATGTCCCTGCAATGGTGACTGTCAGAGAGCATTTTCTAGAATGTATTGACATTGATGATACTACAGGAGCTGGTATGACAAATGTGCTTCTTAAAAAGCTGGAAGATACGGGAATTGCGATAGCTGACATGAGAGGTCAGGGCTACAATAATGGTGCCAACATGAGAGGAAAGAACAGAGGAGTGCAGACACGGATCCAAGAGTTAAACCCTCAAGCTATTTTTTGTCCCATACAGTTCTCATTCTTTGAACTTGGTGGTCAGGGATGCAGCATCAGCTTCCGGTGAGGCTGATGAATTTTTTAATGTAATTCAAAGCATCTATGTATTTTTCTCTGCATCAACTCATTGATGGCAAATTTTAAAGCAACATCTGGGAACATTCTCTCTGACACTGAAACCACTGAGTGCCACATGATGGGAAAGTCGAGTGGAGGCAATAAAGCCTATCAAACACCAATTTGGGAAGACAGATGATGCCATAATTGCCATTATGGAGGATAATGCTATGACAGGAACTTTTCTTGGGAGAACAATGGCAGAGGGAAATGGAATCACCAGAAACATACATAACTTCCAATTTCTGTGTGGCTTAGTGTTATACTGTTTGAAATAAATGTTCTAAAACAAGAGACTCCAAGGTGTTGACCTTGATATATCTGGAGCAATGGAACAACTGGACAAAGCAAAGTCATGCCCACAGTCTTACCAGTCAGATGAGGGATTTCAAAACCTTCTGAAGAGTGCATAGAAGTTGGCAGAGGAACTTCACACTGAAGCAATTTTCCCACCCATTCAAGAATACAAGAGTCATCGAAGAAGAAGACATTTTGATTATGAGGCACGGGATAATCCCATAAGAGACCCCAAACAAAAATTCCAAGTTGAATTCTTTAACCAGGTGCTAGATTGTGCAATACAGTCAGTTGAAGAACATTTCATGCAGCTCAAGGAACACAGCGGTATATTTGGGATGTTGTATGATATTCCAAAAACTCCTCACTATAACTGAAGAAGACCTACACCAGTAATGCAGGGCACTGGAGACAGTGTTGACACATGATGACATGGGCGATATTGATGCAAGTGATTTAGATGATGAACCGAAAGCCCTTTCAAGATACATTTCAGTAGGATCAACTCCAAAGGCTGTTCTGGAATATATGTGCACAAATAAGATGACCACCCTCTTTCCAAATGCTATTGTTGCTCTGCGCATACTTCTAACACTTCCTGTAACAGTTGTCAGTGGAGAACACAGCTTCTCCAAGCTGAAGTTAATAAAAACACATCTATGCTCCACAATGACACAGGAGAGGCTGGTCAGCCTTCCAACCATCTCAATAGAGCATGAGCTGGCCAAGACTGTGGACCTTCAGGAACATAAGAACATAAGAATGGCCATACTAGGTCAGACCAAAGGTCCATCCAGCCCAGTATCCCGTCTACTGACAGTGGCCAATGCCAGGTGTCCCAGAGGGAGCGAACCTAACAGGTAATGATCAAGTGATCTCTCTCCTGCCATCCATCTCCACCCTCTGACAAACAGAGGCCAGGGACACCATTCCTTACCCATCCTGGTAACTTAACCTCCTTGAATTTATCAAGTTCTCTTTTAAAACCCTGTTATAGTCCTAGCCTTCACAACCTCCTCAGGCAAGGAGTTCCACAGGTTGACTGTGTGCTGTGTGAAGAAGAACTTCCTTTTCTTTGTTTTAAACCTTCTGCCCATTAATTTCATTTGGTGGCCCCTAGTTCTTATATTATGGGAACAAGTAAATAACTTTTCCTTATTCACTTTCTCCATACCACTCATGATTTTATATACCTCTATCATATGCCCCCCCCGTCTCCTTTTTTCCAAGCTGAAAAGTCCTAGCCTCTTTAATCTCTCCTCATCTGGGACCCGTTCCAAACCCCTAATCATTTTAGTTGCCCTTTTCTGAACCTTTTCTAATGCCAGTATATCTTTTTTGAGATGAGGGGACCACATCTGTACGCAGTATTCAAGATGTGGGCGTACCATGGATTTATATAAGGGCAATAAGATATTCTCCATCTTATTCTCTATCCCTTTTTTAATGATTCCTAACATCCCGTTTGCTTTTTTGACTGCCGCTACACACTGCGTGGGCATCTTCAGAGAACTATCCACGATGACTCCAAGATCTTTCTCCTGATTAATTGTAGCTAAATTAGCCCCCATTATATTTATGTATAGCTGGGGTTATTTTTTCCAATGTGCATTACTTTACATTTATCCACATTAAATTTCATTTGCCATTTTGTTGCCCAATCACATAGTTTTGTGAGATCTTTTTGAAGTTCTTCACAGTCTGCTTTGGTCTTAACTATCTTGAGCAGTTTAGTATCGTCTGCAAACTTTGCCATCTCACTGTTTACCCCTTTCTCCAGATCATTTACGAATAAGTTGCATAGGATTGGTCCTAGGACTGACCCTTGGGGAACAGCACTAGTTACCCCACTCCATTCTGAAAATTTACCATTTATTCCTACCCTTTGTTCCCTGTTTTTAACCAGTTCAAATCTTTGCAACCAAGAAGGCACGGAAAGCACCACTTTGATTATTCAAACAGATAAAAATGCCAGTGTTTACTATGCAGACTGGAAAGTTACATTTGCTGTTCAGGCACTTGAAAGTTAAGCGTTACTTAAAATTTTTGAACAAGTCATTTTAAGTTGTTAGTTCTCCTTTATTGGGGTAGGTAGCAGAGCAGTACCATGAGAGGAGTAGAACAGGAAGAAGGCAGAATTGAGACCTTTCAAAGTTTTGGCCCAAGCGAGAGAGTATGGGGGCGTCATTTGAGCTCCCCGCCTCAAGTGCCAAAATGTTGTGGGCCGGCCTTGCTATCACTGGATTGTGAAACAAGTACCGCAGTCAGGAAAATACAGCATGGGTGTTAAAATACATGCAGGGAAGAATTCCATCTCCTACTCCATTTACATAGGAGTTTGACTAGAATAATCCCACAGTAACCTCTTATTATGGGGCACCCTCATTGCCACAGCCACCCTTCTCAAGCCTCCCTCCTTCTCTTCCAGGATAGGTTCCTCTTCCCAGGCTAATATGTTTGGGAAGGAACCAGGAACCAGGGCTGATGTTTTACAAATCAGTATCTGTTGTCTTGGTTTCACTGCTGTGTCCCATTCTTTCATCTCACTGTGTACCCCCTCATCTAGTTGTTGTATCCACCTTCTATCTCCTGTCGTATACTTAGACTGTAAGATCTTCAGTGCAGGGACTGTCTTTTTGTTATGTGTTGGCACAGTGCCTAGCACACTGAAGTTGTGACCCCTAGGCACTACCACAATACAAATAATGAATTATCATCATGTGGTGCAGAGGTGTGTAATTACTTTCTAGGGGAGCCATTTGCCCCTGGAGAATGACACTTATCTGTCTGTCAGGAACCCAAAGCCATGAAAAGATGTGGGGCTCCCTGAGCCAAAGTGGAGGCTAGGGGATTTGCAAAGTGCTCTCTCAAATGTATTGGAGAGAGGGGACTTTAGCTACCTTCATGACCTACCTTCAACCAATAGACCACAGAATGTGGGTAGTAGCCACAGCAAAAACTATCCCACTCATTGAGTGGGAATCAGAGTACAAGCCAAGCAGAACCCCCAAACCTCGGGGGCGGGGGCAGGGGGTTGTCCAGAGGAAACTTTCCCAGAATGACTCTCAGAATGGAAGCTGGAGTACTGAGTTGACAACTTCTCATCAAAGGAAAGGCCAAGGTATTCCGTCAGGATTTCTCCAGAATGGAGTTCTCAACCTTCTCCCACCACCAGACCACCTTCTACCAGGTTTCACTGCTTATGATGTAGGTTCTCTCCTGTGATGCTTGAGCTGTAAAAAGAGGGAAACTGATCCCTTAAATATGAGAGAGGGGGTCAGCTTGAAATTTCCTGTAAGTTTCTGGTCCCTCCTTCCCTCTCCTCTTCCTTATTCGGTTGGTCCATGAAAGGTGTGTTAAATTTGGGGACTAAATTCAGACATTTCAGAGTGGAAGAGAGGGATTTTAGTCCTGATTCAAATGCAAACTTCAACACAGCCTTAACTATGGAGTCGCTCAAGCACCTCTCTAATAACGTCTCCCTATGGTCTTGACTTGATTACAATTTCTGTGCTGTGGTGCAAAAGGGTATTAGTATTGTTTTTGGAACCTCATAGGACTGAAAACTCCAGCTGGTGAACAGACATGTTGCAAGTGAAGGTGAAGCTTCAAGCAAACTCAAGGGCATCAGTAACACACATGTCTTCATTCTGACAAGCTACATCTGTCTCTGGCTTCTGATACATTCAGCAAACAAATGCATTAGAACAGGGAATGGGGGAGGGAGTTCAACAAAATCCATATTAAATCTTAAACCAAGAACACAAAGTGGGACCTGTAAGTTACAGAGAAACTGAAAATTAAACCTAACATGGAAAATGCAGGGCATTAACAGCAAGGAGGGCAGCTGCCTTCTAAAAACACACTTGTTTGCTGTGGTGCTGCTACTTGCTACTACAACTAATACTCAGCCCTCCTACAGTACTTCCCATCTTAGGATCTCAGAGCACTTTTAATTTTTAAACTTTCCATCCCCCTGCAAGGTACGTATTATTACCCCCCTTTACAAATGGGGAGACTGAGGCACAGAGAAGTTAAATGACTTGTGTGAGAACACACAGGGAATGAGCAGAAGACATGGGAAAAGAACCCAAGACACCTGATGCCCAGTCTTGTGTGCTAACCACCATCCCACTGTTTTCTCTCCTCTTTTAGTACCTTCCTAGCTTCACATTTCAGGGCCATCTTAGCAGCCAAACTGTTCAGTGACTCATGCATGGAGCATGTAGAATCAGAAAGAGGGAGTTGGTCCACCCAGCTTACTGGGCACAGGGTGGTGGGGAAGAAATGAAGCCTCATATCATCCAACATTAACACCTTCATGATAAATGAGTTGACCTTAAAAGAGCTCTGAAAGGCGCTCAGCTCAATCCTTCCGGAAGATGGATAGTCAGTATAACACAGCAGATGTACAGGGCTGGAGGGGGAGCGGGAGGCTACATTACAAGGATGAGGGAGAAACCTTTATAAAAGCACAGGTTGGACTGGGACTTCAACTGCCAATGCCCCAGTTTTCCAGTCCCAACTTGGTTACCCGGCCTGTTTGCTTGCACTACAAGGTATATTGTACTGCGGTTGTGGGGGAAAGCCTGGAGCTGAAGGATATGGCAAAATGCAGAGAATCACAAAAGAAAATTCCTTTCCTCATATCATTTTGTCCTTTCACACCCTTAAGAAAGTGTCCTATAGAGAATGTAATAGAAAGTGATAAGGCTTTTTGAACCCGCCTAGATAATATGACAGAGAATTACATCCCAGCTATAGAATTCTGAAAAGTAGTTCAAATCAGCCTACAGAAAAGATCTTATTCTCTGTTAAATACTATCAGGTTTGTGGAATAATTTCTATAAAACCCTAATGGTTTCCTTCCTGTTAAATTCTACAGGAATTTTCCATAAAGGTTGTCAAACTGCAGTTTTTCCCCTATAGCCCTACCCAAAGGGATACTGATAAGTAGATTTAGGCCCCAAATTTAGATTTTGTGGGAAAAGTAAGGGCTTTACAAACAGAGAAACTGAGATCCATCTAGTCCAATATCCTTTCTCTGTCAGTAGCCAGCACCAGACACTTCAGAGGAAGGTGTAAGGACCCCACAGTAGGCAGATGTGGGATAATCTGCCCCCGACATCAGGTGTCATCCTGATCTCTAATAGTTAAGCCCTGAAATATGAAGTTTAATATCCCTTCCAAAATATTTGTTTTCATGACAATTCTGTATATTCTTGTTATCCATATAAATGTCCAGTCCCTTTTTGAATCTTGTTAAGTTCTTGGCCTCAACACCTTCCAGTGACAGTGAGTTCCACAGTTTAATTACACCTTGTGTGAAAAATTATTTCCTTTTTATTGGTTTTAATTTTTAACCTTTTGTTTCATTCAGTGCCCATATCCTCTTGTGTTATGAGACAGAGAGAAAAGAAGCTCCTTATACCAGTCATTATTTTATATACTTCTATCACATCCCCTATTTACCTCCTTTCTGTGGTAAACAATCTTTTCAATTTCTCTTCATGTGAGAATTTTCCCATACCTCTTATTCTCATTGCTCTTCTCTGAACCCCCTCTCATTCTGCAATACCCTTTAGAGATGGATCAGTCCTGCACACAGTATTTCAGATCAGGCTGCACAGCTGATTTATGTAAAGGCATGATAATAGTCTCCATATTATTCACCATCTTATTCCTTATGCATCCTAACATCTTATTTGCTTTTTGACCACAGCTGCACACTGAGCAGAGGTCAGCATTGAGCTGTCTACAGTCATATCCAGGTCCCTTTCCTGAGTTAATTTAGAACCCTATAAGGCAGGGGTGGGCAAATCTTTTGGCCCAAGGGCCACATCAGGGTTGTGAAATGGTATGGAGGGCTGGGTAGTGAAGGCTGTGCCTCCCCAAACAGCCTGGTCCCTGCCCCCTATCCGCCCCCTCCCACTTCCCGCCCCCTGACTGCCCCCCTCAGAACGCCCCACCCATCCAACCCCCCGCTCCTTGTCCCCTGACTACCCTCTCCCGGGACCGCCCCCCAACCATCCCGCCCACTGACTGCCCCCCTCAGAACGCCCCACCCCCTATCTAAGCCCCCCTGCTCCTTGTCCCCTGCCCGTCCCGACCCCTGACAGGCCCCCCAGGACCCCTGACTATCCACCCCCACACTTCTTGTCCCCTGAACCTCCCCCCAGGACCCCACCCCTTTTCCAACTCCCCCTGCTCCCTGTCCTCCCCCCCACCAGGACCCTCTGACCCTGTGGGAACCCACCCCCTATCCAACCTCCCCCCTGCTTCCTGTATCCTGACTGCCCCCCTCCCTGAATCTCTGCCCCATCCAACCGCCCCCTGTCCCCTGACTGCCCCCGGGACCTCCTGCCCCCCCACCCCCCGCCCCCTTACCATGCCACTCAGAGCGGCAGGACAGGCTTGTTTGAAAGCCTGGGAGGTGGGCAGGTGCAAGCCGCGTGCAGAGTGGCTGCAGGGGAGGGGGGACAGCGGGGGAGGGGCTGGGGGCGAGCCTTCCTGACCAGGAGCTCAGGGGCCAGGCAGGATGGTCCTGCGGGCCGCAGTTTGCCCACCTCTGCTATAAGGTGTACGAGTAGTTCAAATTTTTCCCTCTAATGTGTTTTACTTGGCATTTATGGACACTGAATTGTATCTGTGATCATGTTGCCCATTCAACTAGCTTGTTTAGGTCCGTCTGAAGTTCCTCACAGGAACTGAAGAGGCTGGTCCATAACACCGCTTAAATCCTTGGTTCGCAGGCCAAGGAGAAGGGTGCAGGTGGAGCCCAACAGACACTTAGCAAAAATCTTCCACTCTCAGGCACATGGGGCACATGCCTACCCACAGTGGAATACGCACAGGGACCAACAATTGAAAAAGAACTTTATGTCATCTACAGTTTTGCAACCTCACTACTCACCGTGCTTTCCATACAGCTGATATATTAAACAAGGCACGTAGTACAGAATCTTGAGGCACCCAGCTAGTAGCCTTTTTGCCATGATGAAAGTTGACCATTCAATCCTACTCTTAGCTTTCTCCTTCCTAGACAGTTTTTGATTGGTGACAATACTTTGCCTCTCACCCCGTAACTACTTAGCTTCTTTGGTAGCTGCTTATGCAGGATCTTCTCAAAGGCCTTTTGGAAGTCTTTATAAAAGTTGTTGAGTCTCTTTCTGTCTCCTCCCTAATTTCCCAGGGCCTGGGCGTCTCTACTTTACAACCTTGGTGGTTACAACTCTCGTTAGGGACATTCCTGAGGTGGGGGGTGCTTTATCAGCAGCAGAACATCCTTTTTTTCCAATTTTAGTGATGAACTCCCTGAGTTTCACCCAAGGCTGGTTTAATATGGGGGGGGGGGGGAGGTGATCAGGTCTCAGGCCTACATCAACCTCTTCCCCCTTTTCCATTACTTTACGACTTCCAAGAGATCAGAGAGACATGATTTTCCTTTGCAGACACCATGATGTTTAGATCCTATCATATCTTTCAGGTGTTGCATTATTCTTTTTTTAATTATTGTTTCAACCAATTTGCTGAGTACAAATGTAAGGCTTACTGGTCTGTAGTTCCCTAGATCAGCCTTCTATTGAATATAGGTAACTATATTTGCTGCCCTCCAATCCTTCAGAGCAGTAGCTATTTTTAATTATCAGTTTGCTCCAACGCCTCTTCTTCTGACATCTCAGTCTCTGAGAGTACCTCAACTTTATTACCCCCCAAAGCTGCTACTAAAACTAATAGGAATAAAAGTTTTCATGTGTTTAAAATAGAAATTTCAATATACTTTATATATAAATCTCCTCACTGTTGGAATTTCAAATGCAATACCACCTGGCTAGTGCGTGAGATACAGGAAGCAAACTTGACCGGCTAGTTTCAATGTCAAAGCTAAATAAAATACAAAAATACTTGTATATTTTAAGGTTTCAGCTGTGTTAGTCTGTATTCGCAAAAAGAAAAGGAGTACTTGTGGTACCTTAGAGACTAACAAATTTATGTGAGCATAAGCTTTCCTGAGCTACAGCTTATGCTCAAATAAATTTGTTAGTCTCTAAGGTGCCACAAGTACTCCTTTTCTTTTTGTATATTTTAAGTCTTTTTTCAGTTTTAATTAACTTTGATATAACTGGTGATACAGGTGAACATTGCACACACAGAGAGAGAGATTGTAACTTAAATTTCTGATTTTAACTCAACTTTCATAGTGATTAAATTAACATGGATATTTTTGTTTACTAGCTAAATGCTAAATACTAGTAAATTTTATTTACTAGCTAAACCTGTATACGTATCAAGGTCCTTACACTTATTTACACACAATCTGAACAATCGCCCATGTCAGCATCACTCCTGGGTCTGTTCATTAGTGAACTTGCTACTTCTAAGAGAAGCACATTTTTATAGGTCCTACAAAATGGGCTTTTTTTTTTAATATCAGTTTTTATCAAAACAGCAGTATGTTCCACCCTTAAATACGCACAACTTAATTCACAATGAACTTGGGGCTAAACAACTTCACAGTGCCTACTCAAAATACAAATTAAAAACAACCTTCCCTTTTTCTAGACAATGTAATGTATTTGTTTCACAATGGATCATTTCCATCTCCACGGTAGCAGCTGCCACCGGAGCCATCATCTCTGTGCACTCATAAGCAGCTCCATTTCCAGGTCTAATTGGGAACAGAGATACTTATTGGGTGAGTTCCAGCATGATCCATCAGGCCAGAGACAGCTACTGTGCAAACCAAAAGCAATCCAGCTTCCAAAAAGCCTCTTAGACGAACAGTGACTATGCTACAGGGATTCTTGTGGTCTTTGGTGCTGTTTCTCTAAAACTTAAGAATCGCCAGAGGAAACTACATATTAAGAATCCAATAAGTGCTGTTTAACATAGATAAATCCAAAGACGTAGCCTTAATAGCCACAACCTCTTTAAAATTACACAGGTGGTCAAAAAAAGCCACCTAATTCGCAGCAAACAGATCTACCACTGGGTGAATGCAGCCACTAAGCTCATTAACAGAATGTGGCAGGATGTGCCTGAAAGTGTCAGACAGTGGCTCAGTGAGCAATTAAATCCCATGTCACTTTAAAATAAAAATCTATCAGCGTCACAAGAGTGTGAAGCCTCAGCTCCTCTGCTGTTTCCCACCCCAGCCTTTTATTTATCATGGCATATCGGGAACAGTTAAAGTCACAATGATTATAATGAAATATGCCATATAAAAACCAGATTAAGCCTGCTCTTCTTTTGGGAAATATGCAGAGAGAGAAGCTGTCTGTTAGCTGTCGAGTTTGCAAAAGATACCATCTTTTGGGATGGTGCTCCCTGCCAGCAGACAGAGTGCCCCAGGGGAAAAGGTGGTGAAAAACTCAGACAAGCAGCATCCATCCATCCATCCATCATATGCTCATCTCCAAGGCACAAATATAGCATTAGCGTGCAAGGGGGCGGGGGGGAATACTTTAAGAAGAAATAGAATACAATGCTCTTGCTTGAGTGGCTGGATTTTGTAGCTGTTTGGGGCAAAACAAGTGAATACAGCATATTTTGCTCGCTTGTTTGTTTTTGTATTTGTGATCAGTTTCGTGATTTTCTTATTGTTCTTGAATGGGATGGATTCACAGCAGTGAGTAGAATTAGGTATACTGAGGGAGAGCAGGTGCTCTGCAAGCTTCCTTCTACACACTTCTGCCAATGCAACTCAATCCTGATCTCCTGCAGCTCTCTCCTATTCCAGATCTGGACCTTCAGACAGCTCTGCCAATGCACAGCCGCAATCCCTGTTATTCCGACTCTGGGTGCCAAAACAGCATTGCCATGGTGCTTCAATCCTGACCCTCAGTACCCTCTGCTATTCCAACCCTACCCTCTACCTTCTTTCCATTCTGTCAATGCACTTCACTCCTGACCTGCAATCCCCTTCTATTCCAGTCCTGGGACCTACACCCAGTGCTGATCATTCACTCCCACCCGGCTCCACGATACTGCCTATTAACCCAGTCCTGGGCCTCTCCGGAACAGAAACTGCCAATAGTGCTGAACTGTGCAGTGGGTTAGTAGTGCAAACAAATATCTTCTGGGATCTAGTCTGAAACCATCACATTCATTTCCCTTTTGATCTGAGACAGACTGGGAGAAGCCAGGTCTCTAGTGGAAGTGAAAGGCTACTGCATTAAATCATGCCCAAATGTCTTCACAACTAAGGGCCTGATTTTCCTGTCTATCAATGCCCCTTCACACCGCACTGGCAATGTAAAAGGGGGCTGAGTGCAAGAATCAGGCCCTAAGTCACCATTAGGGAATGGCAAACCTGTCCTTGAACTAATCCTACTGGAAAGTTTGAAGATGTTTGGGAAGCAATATCTGTCTATTATCTCCCTCTCGCAATACATCGCCTTGAGTGGGGTGAATGAATTGGTGGATCTTCCTCCCTCACGTAAAGGCTCTCTTCAGGGGGCAAACTGGAGCTGTACCTCACCCCGTAGGATGCTGCAGATTAAAGTGGGGCCCACTGATCCCTAAAATGGGCCTCACTAAACAGTCTTTCTACATGTAAAGGCCCACTGGGGCTTTCCTTCGATTTATGCCACAGCAAGCACTGGCAGATTGGAAAGTCCCAGGGCTTCATCCCTTCCTGTCCTACAAAAACTACTAGGCTTGGGGGGGGGGGGGGGAGAGAGAGAGAGAGAAAGCAAGAAAGGATGTGTGCGCGCTATGGGACTGTGCAATTCCATGGGACACTCTGGGTATAAATTGCAAGAAAACCCCAGGATGCCTTTGAATGATCAGACATTTCCCCTGGGCCCAAGGGAAGGATCCCTGGATGCCACTAGCACCTACCTAATTGTACAGCACATGAGGTTACCAACAAAGGGGGAGAGAAATAGGGTTGCAGGGACTGGTAGCAGTCCTCAGAACATGGTTAAGCATTGTAAAAGTTGCCCATTACTAATCTGTGTGTTTTACAAGCAGAATATGGTAGCCTAGTCTCTAATAGACATCACAGTAAAAAAATAGCCCTCCCGTTGATTGTGTCTCAGAAGTAATTTACACGTTTATTTCTCAGCACAAATATAAATCAATGGCACATATAAAACATTGTACCTTCAAACTTCAAACTTACAATACCTGGCTAAATTCTGGAGCAGCTAACTTCCCCCAGGGCATCAAATCCTAAAGTGATCTCTCCCTCTATTCTCCCCTCCGAAACCATTGTTCTAATTTCGCAGTCTTTGCCATTCATTCTCTCTCTTTAAATAGCATCCTATATCAATTTAAAACAAGACGTAATGCAACTCACCCTTTCACAGCATCGGCTCATGTGACAATTATATTATAGTATTTGAGGAAAGAGATTGCATAATCCCTACATTTGACAGAAGTCAGTAATTCAGGTGGTACGGTGCTGTGGAGCTAGGTGTGATCTAGACATCTGAGCAATGGACAAGGAATTAGGAGCTGCCAAGTTCTAGTCCTGGCTCCGGTGTCAATGCTCTCCATAGCCTTGAGCCAGTTACAGCCTTTCCACCTCAGTTTCCCCATCTATTAAATGGGACTATAATTACATACCTTCTCAGGGAAGGGTGGGAGTGTTAATGGGATGTGCTAAGTGTTATTACAGTTTGCTAAAAAAAATGTAAATTTTAGATTCTCCTAAGGTAATTTGTGGGATCTTGTGAGATTTTGCAGGACTTCTATAATATCCCATAGGACACCCTAGAGAGCTTGTAGTGAGAATTCCCCACATTTTAGTCAGGATGTTTAATAAGCAAACTGCACCACAGAAGTGGGGCAGGTGCTGGGTACTGTTGCAATTGTTGCTAGACCAATTGCTTTAAGCAACTTTAATTGACATGCTCTAGAGGGAAGGAAGGTTGTCAAGAGGAGTTTCAAATGGGACAGGGAATTGAGCATCTTGGATGCTGTCTCTAGTCCTGCCACTAATTTGCTGTGTGATCTTGGGCAAGTCATTTACCCTCTGCCTGCTGTAGCGTGGAGATAATCCTTACCTACCTCACAGGGTGTGGTGAGGCTTGTTTAGTGCTTGCAAAACACTCAGATCCTCAAATAAGAGTGCCTATAAAGTGCAACATATTATTATAGCTGCTTGCAAAGGTTTAAACCATTTTTTCAGTGAAGAAAAAGAAAGTGCAAAACTTAGTCGACTTTATTTGCACACATAGCAGATAAATGGCCAATTGATAAACCTCTAAGAATGAGGATACTTACCCACATTGATAAAGGCCAGACAGATAGCGATATGTAATTTCAACGTACTGTTACAAAGAGGCACGCTTGTAATGCAAACATTGACACTTTCCTCCAGAGGTGCCAATAAGTATCTTTCTGGCACTGGGGAAAAGCACAACAAATGTATCCTCAGCTCTTGCCACCACATGAAGATGAAAAACTCCAACAGCCCCATAAAGATTTTAGATTAAAATGTGAACTCTAGAATTAATACCAAAATGGGTAAAACAGGAAGATTAATGGCAGCAGAGACAATGCAGATGGTGAAAGGCAGCCTGCAGGTTCAGCAAGACTCTGCATGAGGGAGGAGGAGGAGGAGCAAGAAGCAGCAAGGGGTAAACAAGGTGACATTCAAAGGCAGTAGAATGCCCTCCAAAAGGCCAGCCAGAGGGCAGCTGTGGACACAGATGGGCCATCTGGGGTAGGCAGGCTCATGCTAACATGGCAATAATTACTTCTTAAAAATTGGCAGGGAGGTGAGAGGGCCAGAAGCAGATAAAAGTGATTTGTTCAACGTGCAGATAACACAGTAAAAAGGGTGGCAAATAGGAAGACAAGGATACAGAGAGAGAACATCTATTTTAAAAAGAATGTACGAATGAGAGAGACTGAGACCCCCCACCAGGAGCCCACTGTAAGGAAGTTTCCATGGTCACGTGGTACATTGGGCCAACACCACAAATAGATTATTTCCCAATGCTAATGTTTTTCCCAAGGCTTTATTACGAGGTTTAGGGAAAAGAGGTCAGAATTAAAGAAACAAAAGGGTTTTAGACAGTAAATAGTAAAAAAGCTCAGCTCAGACTGCAACCCTGCCCTCCAACACCAAGACATGGAATTCTGACTCTTCAGAGACTCCTCTGATTTGACAGAGTTCCCTGGCTTTCTTCTCATTGCCTGAATGGGCCTTCAGCTTCCAGCCATGCTCCATTTGTTCCATCCTGTGTACCTCTGGAAGAGATGTACCAGGTTTTATAACTATTTGCTTGCTGGTAGAGAAATGGAGGAGCAAGTCCTCCCTTACCCACTCTGACATAAGCGTGGCTTAAACAGGCTCCGGTGGCTTTCTCCTCTTCTATTCCAGGATAGCAACCCTTCTCCACATCATTACCTGAGTTCATCCTTCAGAAAAGAATGAAACTTTTTACAATCCACTTCCTGGTTTCTATCTGAAACCAGATTGATAGCACTGGGGAAATGAGGAGCTATGACCCACCCTTCCCTCTGAGCTCCAGGCTCAGGGCCCTAACAAATACACAAGAAGAAATTGCCCAGTCTATTGAAAGGTGCTGACTTTTCTTTCCCAAGAGCTCCCAGTGACAATTTTCTCTGTCACAATAGCACTTTATAATACACCTAGAGTGTTGATAAAAATGCAGCTACCTCCAAGGGTGAAAGGCCAGCAGGTGGCCACGCTACGTAGTATAACAGTTTGGGGAAGGCAAAATATTGCCTAAAGATACCAAGATAAAATTCCTACTCTTTAAACATTCCCTGGAATCTTCAATGTCCATATAGAGCAGATAGCAGCTCAGTACTTTACATCTTTTCTGAAAGACCTTCTTGCATTAAATTGCGCTGAACCCAAACGAAAATATGAAGGGCTGAGTTGCCCCAACAGGGTTTGAATGTATGTTTCTTGAGGGAATCTGACTCAAACCTGATGTTCAGATCATTAGAACCAACCCATAAAATTAAAAAGTAAATGTATTCATCTATTTATTAAATGTATCAATCAAACATCACTTTGGTCCACATGTAATGTGTTTAAATTCATCAATGTCAGTTCTAAATGGACTCCTGCAAAATAAGTCAAACATGTAGTCATCCCTCATCCCCCGCCCCTACATACACACCCTGAGGCAAAAGTCAGAGAAAAAAAAAATAGGCAATCCTATTACACTGTGCCCTGAAGGTCAATAGACTGTCTCTGTCAATCCAACAGGATAGTGAATTCAGGAGTCCTAGACATCCCTCCAAGCCTTTCCAGCAGCCTTTAGACCATCAAATCTAGGAACTGTTAGCAAGAGTGTCTGAGCTGATGGCAAATGTTGCAACAGCAAATAAAGTGTAAGGTGGTCTCTTAGGTAGCCATACCATTTGGCTGTATCTAATACTACTATAATAGACCAGGACAGGAGCAAGTAGATTCAATGCATACTTGAAAACACTAGATGGGGTGAAGGAAGGAGTCTTAGGAAGAAGTGGGGGAGGGAATAAGATGAAATAGCAGCAAGCTTGTATAATCATGCCATTGCATATTCAAGCCAAAGTACAACAGACTTGTTTTGAAAATTGCAACAAAATGTATGAGACATAGATGTTGTTAGCCTGCATTATGCCCTCTGTCTCTCTCTCACACCTCCTCCTCATCTAGCAGAGAGGAACTAAACTGTGTGATAAAGCCCTAGACCCTAATAATGTCTGTCCTCTGCCTCCACTTCACCTTACCGAAAATGGCAAGGAGGATGGATGAAAGTGGGGGAAGGGAGAGAACTAACATCCAAGGGGAAACGAAAGTGAAATACAAGAAGCTAAGAGTTGTGATCCTCCTGTATTACCTTTCATTCGACTAAGGATGAGCCAAAGGAGCTGCTGGGCTGGGCTGCAAGATTGATGGCTGCAGGCAGACTCCACAGTGAAGAGACAAATGACTGGTCATTCCCCTCTGATGCACAGAGACACATCCATCCTCGCAGCCATACCAAACCCAGTCATGCTCCTTTTAAAAAAGGAGAGATAAACACTGGCAGATGGAGGCACCTGGGTGTCCTTTTCCCGCAGAAGTACTCTGAGTTCCAGGAGAAGCCCTGTCCATTCCCTAACATCTGGTTGTGGGATTTGCTAGCTTCTCTCCCTCCCAGAACAATCATCCATCTCTGGAACAGAGTGCAGGTCAGGGGAAGCTGAAGAGAATGGTATGACAAGCTCATCAATCTACACATGCATATTTGGTTATTTAGCTTTCTTTAAACTGTTTCTAAACTGCTACCAATATGAAAAAGTGAATGGTGGAAAGGGCACAATAACTATTAAAATATTGTCCATGTACTAAAGCAGTAGGAAACTAACTAAGATTCAGGACTGAAAACTGGTTCCATCTGTAGCATTTGCTAAGTTCAGGTGTATTTGGGGTATCATTGCTAGCAGGAACGGTGATTTATTTTGCTCATTTGGATATCAAAACAAAGCCCCACAAAAGTATATACAAGTTCATAGATTTATAATGCTCTACTCCGGGACCTCGGTGTGGAGCCACTACTCCAGATCGAGAGAGGCCAGTTGAGGTGGTTCAGGCACCTGGTAAGGATGCCCACTGGGAGGCTTTCTTTGAAACTCTACTGGGCACGTCCCATGGAAGGAGGCCCCGAGGCCAACCCAGGACACGCTGAAGAGATTAGATCTCCCAGCTGGCCTAGGAATGCTGGGGAATCCCTCAGGAGGAACTTGTGCAGAAGAAAGGGAGGTCTGGTCCTCCCTATTCTCCATGCTGCCGCCACAACCCTTATCAAGAAAAGCGGCATAAAGGAAAAAGAAGACATAAGAAAGAAGAAGATATTTATAATGCCATCCCCAGTTATAGCAGCTTCAGAGGATACTCAGTCTTGATTCTTGCTCCATTCAATTAATAGTGTGTTTGCTAATACCGTCCTGGTCTATAGCATCACTCACAGTTACAGCACTGCTGTTTTCAGTTTTACAGCTGTGCTGCTACCTCACTTCAGCAATGCACATTACATGGCAGATGCACCAGTAGCATCATTCACAAATGTCACATCCCTCTTTACATTCCTAGCTTCTATGAACTTAATTTTATCATCATGTATCAAGTATCTCTACTGCATCACTCCTGGACATAGCATCACTGAAGTCAAGAGAAGCTACAGGTACTCAGCACCTCTAAAAATCAAGCCACCTGCTGAGATGCCTAAGTGTGGATTTAGATGCCTGACAGTATGACCCACACTTGTGAACATCGGCTTTTCTTCCTATAACACAAGGTCTGTTCGTCTTTTTAAAGGTCTTCTCTGTAGATCCATAGGTCCTACACAGGGTATTTATTATTATTATATGTATTTCTAAGGCATCCATCCCAGTAGTATCTAGGTGCCGATACCTATATTTAGAAATCGTTCATTTCTCTCAAGGAGGAGGAGTAAAGTTTCCATCCCTCCCCACCCCATTAAGGGCCAGGCTCTTAGATGATCTAATGGATGCAGCTCTATTGGCTGGAGTGACAACCATTTACACCAACTTAGGCTCTGGCCCTAAATCATCAACTTCTTTTAAGAGGAATAAAATCTTGTGCATTATAAAAGAGTGATATCTAGGTCTGGGAGGTGACATTTAAAAGAAACCACACACATGCCTTCTCCCTCCCAATGCACAGTACACACCTGTCCTCCTTCTCCCAAGGAGATTATTACTGACAATGTGCTCAGAGGCAAACACTGGTGGTGTCTGAATTTTGGTGCATAAAATACTTGTATTTATTATGCATTTAAATGCAAGGAATATTGAAATGAATTGTAATCCAGTAAAAACATATTTAATATCCATCAGGTACAAGATGATTATGAGGCTGTAAAATGTTGACCCTAGAGAATGAAAACAACAGATTTAAAGTGTCCACTGAAGAGGGAACGGACATGTAGTGGAGAGAAAACTATCACCGAGTTCTCTCTTGCTCAGCAACTAAGTAAAGCTTGGCTTGTAACATTTTGAACTGGACCTTAATGTTAACATTTATTGTTTATTCCTTTATATTATACATTGGAAAAAATAATCCACTATAAATGTTATAATATTTCAAGCTACAAAACAACTTAATTTGCCATATACCAAGAAGTTAATAAAACTGAATACATGAAATTGCCATATTATTGAACAAAATGACATTCCGCAATCTCTCTTATTTTTTTAAGAATTTCTTTATTATAAGTGAGTATACAAGGAGTAGTACATGGTTTCCTGGTCTAGCAGTCCTTCAGTTTTAGAGGGTTCAGTCCTACAAAATGCTGAGTACTCAGACTCTAACCCAGCAGTTCCATTGACTTCAACGTGACTATTTATGTGCATTATGTTACTTGTGTGCTTAAGTGCTTTGGTGGGATGGGGCCAGAGTGATCAACACCTTGCAGGATCAAGCCCTAAGGTTTTGATCCTGCACACACTTTTGCATGCACTGAACTCAAGGGATTAATCACATGCCTAAAGATACTCACATGTATAAATGTTTGCAGGATTGGAGCCACAGGGCTCAATCCTCCAGATCTTACTACCAGTCATAGGGCACCATTCTCCACTGCTTTGCATCTTGAGTAGTCATTTACGCCTGTGTCAAGTGGAGGGTGCCAGATCAGACTAAGAGGGCTTAATTTCATTAACAAAAAGTCCCCTTTAAAGGCACCTTAAAGAGAGTGTAAACAACAATTAGAGCCACTTTAAGGCCCCTTTAACACTGCCAGAATGGTGTGAAGTGGCCTTCCTGCAACTGAAAATCAGTCCCAGAGCATTTTACAAGCAATTTGCAAAAACGTAAATGACTACACAAGGTGCAGAGCAGTGGAACGCCAGGCCTGTACTGCTTACTACCATGAGCAACTCCATTGTCTTCCAATGGGACTCTTCATGGTAGTAAGCACTGGGAACAGCAGTGTTGGCAGGACCTAGTCCAGAGGCAGTACAACGAAAAGAAGTTTATTTTAGACCATTTTATTTAGCCAGAAATTCCAAATTATTTTGAAGCCTGGTTATTCTCTCTCAGCTGTTTATTGGTAGTGAACTGTAAAACTGCTGGGGCCAAACGGTCCTCAAAATTACACGGATGTAAATAAGGAGGAATTATTAAAGTCAATGGAGTCACACCGGTATAAGAGTAGCATGAGAGAAGAACCAGGCTCCTGTACTGTCAGGACTTTTTCTGACTTCAAGTGTCATGTGAGACAGAAGTTGCTCAAGAGAACAAACTTTGAGAGATAAATGAGTCATCTTCAGCAGAGCGGGCATGTATCACTCATCTCATGTGACACTCAGGCGTTTGGCAGCCGTGACACACCTCCTTGTTGGGATGTCCTACATCCAGAAGAGTAACAGGCATTCCTCTACACTTACAGCTTTTGAGGGTGTACCAATGCTGGGGAGAATTCTTTTATGACATTTTTATACAGGCTAAAGCCCTAGCACGGATGCAGGTAAGTGGTTTTGCTGGTGTAGCTTATTTTGTTTGGGGATCCAGAATAAGCTATAATGGCAAAAGCATTGAGTTCTTCGCTGGCATAAACTGTATCTACACTAGCAGGGTTTTCTAGATATAGGCAAACCTTTTCTCATGTAGACTAGGCTTCTGGAGTTGCTCCTCCCTTTTGCTAAGAAGCACTGAAGTACCTCTTAAATGGCCTAATTTCAAGGGACTTCCCTTATTTTAGTCCTCAGGTTATCTACATTCAACACAGATTTGGTATCTCCCCCCCCCCTTTTTTTTTAATTGAAAATTACTTACACCCAGAAATAAATAATTGTGAGAGTAACATTATGGAAAAAGTTATTTCCTGTACACTAAAGGAATGAATCTCAACCATTTTACACTGCCATCAGGAATAATTCATCTCTCTCATTCTGAATCTGTGCTGGAACTAGGGGTGCTGCCGCACTCCCTGGCCTGAAACAGTAAAAAACAAACACCAACATGGTTTCCATCAGCAGCACCCCCCCATAAAAATTGTTCCAGCACCCCTGAGTCTGCATCACACACTGCATCCCACATTTGAGCCTTGGGAGGTTAAGAGGTATGTGCTGAGACACCTTCTCTGCAATATGCCAGGCAGCTTCTCTGCTTCAAGCTGCCTGCTCTCCCTGCTGGATCTCAGCCAGATAAGCAGCAGGCAGTACGGAAGTGGGAAGCTAGAGGAGGAGGAGGACGACTTAAGGAAGTAGGGAGAATGCACAGGCAAGGTCCAACCTCAGTTAACACACACACCCACACCAGCTATCCCAGGCACCTGTTACCACACCCAGCTGCCTTAGGCACTCCAGGCCAGCTCCCAAAGAATTGCTCAGCACTTTGCAGGATCAAGCTCTACATGACGAAGGGTTCTGCAGAAGCCATTATTAGCTTCACCAGTGCCATTCATTCCTCAATTTAATAATCTTCTCAGTTAACCTCTCTGTAATGAGAGTAACACACGGGAGTGCTTACAAGAAACTGAACTTTTATTTCCTGGCACCAGTCACAGGACCTGGGTCACAGTTCCAAAGTTAATAGACTTGGCAGAGAACAGGGGTCAGTAGCTAAAGGCCCTTTATTTAAAATGTAAAAAAACATGGGGCAGATTCCTATCTAACCTCTACAGACCAATGTGCTCTCACAGCTTTGCGCCCTTCCAGTGACACAAAGCAGTTGGAGTGTCCCATGGAACCGGCTTTATGGCTTTATTCAGCTACACAAGAGAAAATGTGAAAGATGTAAATTTTTAAAACCCAGGAAATAAATAATCATTTTTTAAAATTTGGGAAATTCCAGAAACAGAAAAGTTTATATCCAAATCTAATTCAAGTTACTGTGTGGAAACAATGTACATATCTGACACATCATTAACAAAATTAAAAAAAACACTTAAAAGCAAGGAAACTCCTAGTTAAGGACATCACAAATCTCACGCCATCCACATTAAAAACAACAACAACAACCACCACCAAATTGGCCAAGAGGTTTTTTTTAAAAACGGTGACTAAGTTTGGATGCTTCCATTTTTGGAGGCCCAACTTGAGAGACCATAAGGGTGCTAAAATTCTGTTCACTCATCCTCTGAAAAATCAAGCTCCTTTCAAGTGTCTGAAGCTGGGCAGATCATTCTTGCCAGATATAACAGAGTCATCCATATTTCAGCACAACACAACTTTAACTCTCATTCAAGATGAATATTATCTTTCCAGCTGCAATCTCAAAATATAAAATACAACAAAAAACCCTTTGAAAACAGAAATGTAAAAATTATATATGTTCAAATTAATGGCAGTTTCACACACAGGACTTTTTTGTTATTATTTCCAGGTTTTGCAGTTTTTTCTTTTAACATCTTTCAAATTTGCTTTTGTGTACCTCAAAGAAGACAATTTTTTTATATTTAAAAAGTATGTGTCATTCATTTGAGGCCCATATACACATAATTGTGCATGCAAAAATGCAGGGTCAGCTACGTGCCTCATTCGCACTCTCTGATCCAGCAAACATGTAAATACCTGCTTTACTTTAGTCATGCAAATCATCTAATTGAAGCCAAAGGACTGCTCACCTGATTACAGTTAAGCATGTGCTTAAGCATTTGCAGCATCAGGACCACTGGATAACATTTTAAAAAATAGCCTCCTAAAAATTTTAGGTTAAGTCATATTTGAAAAATCAATAGGACTTTGGCTCCTGAGTGCTTACCTCACTTTTGATAATGGGACTTGGAGTGCTTGGGAAAATTTTACCCCAAACTACCCTAGTTTTGCACACATTTTGTACCTGGTCTAGATTTTCTAGGAATGGTGTCTCAGGGAAAGGCCTAGGTGGCCCAGAAAGATACAGAATTAACATTTCCCTAGTCCTGATTATTTGCTACTTTTGCATTGGCCTGATCCACAGCACACTGGAGTTAGCGCATGACTTCAACTGGCTTTGGATCAAGCCACTTGAGAGATTCAAAGCCCCAGCGGCTTCTTCGGGAAGCCCTTTTCCTAATTGTAAGAGCTGGCTCATCCAGGCAAGAAACAGAAGCGACACCATGTGATTTATGAGACCAATCAGTGCTAACGAACACACGTGTAATTTCGAATAGCAAGTATCAAATACTTGCCGTGAACTAGTCCATCTCAATCTACAGAGGAAAGGGGGAGAAAGAGACAAAAAGTTAGTCCCATAAATTCCAAAGACAAATTGAGAAAATAGCAATGTACTTGCAGATAGTCCACAAATACAAAAAGTGGTTTAGCTTTACTGACTTAATTCTCCACCAAGAATTATTTGCTCATCTAGAAACGGGTATGTTTGATTTTCAGGCATCCAAGATCATGAAATTCCATTTGGGGCAATATTACACACTCACTCTCATGCCCTTGAACCTAAAGAATTAAATTAGAAGGCTAAGAAGTTACAGCTTATCACAAGGTAACTGCTTCCAGCAAGGATTGTACGTGCTTTAATTCCCTTAGGAGGGAAGTTATCACAGCTTAGGCAGCCCTGGTAGCCATACAATGCACGGCTCACAGAAGGTCAGCACAAAGCAAAAAGAGTTACACTGGGCAACATCAGAATGATCTTTACAACATTTACCCTGCTCATACAGCCTTACAAAATTCTACTCTTTCACTCACCTGGAGTGATTTTTTTATTTATTTATTTAGGATGAATGAGTTTAAATAGTTGTTCTGCATCATCATCCTGGAAAGGGTAGATAAGCAGATTTTGCTCCTGGGCTGGTAAATTTTCATGACTGTTTTGCAAGGCTGTGTGTTGATGACCAAAATGTGGTTTAAAAACCCATAACAAACAACATGTTTTTAATTTATATAGTCCTTTTCACTTTAAGACCTCCAAGTGCTTCACAAATATTCATTAATTAACCCTTGCAACACTTCCCTAACATAGATAAAATAAAACAAGTATTATTACCTCCATTTTACCGACAGAGAAACTGAGATAGCAAGATTTGGACTTCATTCTCCACTGCATTGCGTCTTGTACAGTCATTTACTCCTGTACACACATGGGTATAAAGTGCTGTGGGCCAGATGCTCTGGTCCATCAAGTTCACTTTGCAGCATATAAGAAGAGCAAAGTGAACAAACTGCTTAGAGATTTGGACTGGAGGGAGAATCTCTGCTGATCTAACGATGGTGGAGGTAGCGTAGACAGGGCTAAGGATGTGTATAAGGGGATGGGGAGGGGGAATGTATCAAGGGGCAGGAGACCCCTCTCCCACTAGCATAGTTTACACCTATGGCAGAAGTTAGAGTAAACCCCCTCCTGCTAACTTCTGCCAGGGTTGTGTGGATGAAGATCAGGGCATGACAAACATTTCCCAGTGGCAGCCGCTGGCTGCTAAGTACAAACTGGAGACAGAAATAGTGGAGAATAGGAGCTTACAGTTCCAACTGTGCAGTGCTTTTGCACTCACTAGTCATCTACATGCTGTCGTGCTTTGCTGAATCAGAGCTGCAGGGACTTGTCCAAGGGCACAAGAGGAATCAATATTTACTTTAGTCCAGGTAAAAGCTAAAGCTGGTCCAAAAAGGGGGGAAATGTCAATGAATTTCCTCTTATCCATTTTTCATCAATGTTTTCCAAACAGACTTAGAACCGATTAAAAAAAAAAACAGGAGCGGACCAGTTAGAAATTCTACAAAACAACACAAATGGCTCATTTTGCTTCCAAATTTCAAACATTTTGAAATTTTCTGACCAGCACTAATACAAAAAAACAAAAAACAAACAAAAAAAAACCTCAGGAGTTCCTGTTCCCAGTCTTGTGCTCAGACTATGAGGCTGAATTTCACTCCAAAGTGATCTAGAAAGTATTATATCTGCATACATGCTGTACAACCACAGGGTAGACTATATCCATATGTGCATTATATCTGTTGCTCTTCTATTTTGGCATGCAGCACTGTACCCTATAAAATACTTCATGAAAATTAAAGTCTACTCCTCAAAATGTTAAATGTTTCACTGCTTGTCCTTCCCTCCAAGTTTACTGTACGTAGAACAGATGGTGGAAATCAAGGGATAATTTTGAGATATTCTCTAGGTCGTCCAGACGTTGTAGGCTTGATGCAGAAATTACAGGGTGAAATTCTATGGCCTGTGTTATGCAGAAGTTCAGACCAGATAATCGTAATGGTCTCTTCTATGTGTCTGTGATTTATCCAAACCTAACATTTGACCTAACTGTACCATAAAACTGTCATAGTTTCACTGAGATTGCCCTAAATAAATAAATACATTTTAAAAAAAACAAAAACAATAAACCATTCTTGTCACAGAGAAATCTATACAAAGAAATAAAACATACATAATGGGTCTAATTCTTCTCACACAAGTTTTATACTCATGTAAATCCACTAACTTCAACGGAGTTACTCCCAATTCACATCTGTTTAAGTGAAAGCAGCGTCAGGCCCTGCACACACTAATCACATGCTATTTGTTGCTCCCTCTGCTGGCCTTGCAGCAGCAATCCGTACAGACAGATGCCCATACAAGAAAGTAAGCAGAAATAAGCAGGGTTCGTTTCAAATTCTGCAACAAACTTAAGGGCTGGCAGGTGGAACCAGTGACTATCATATGGAAAAGGAAAAAAGAAATCAGCTAGAAAAAAATGTTATTTTTAAGCATTGGAGAGTATGTTACAAATAAAACCTTCCATTGTTTAAAAAAATGCGTAAGTGTTTGAATGAAAAGCAGATTTAAAAAAAAACATTTTAAGTTTAAGATTTGGGGGAATACTGCCAATATAATATGGATTGGTAATGGGTTATAGAATTCCTCACCTTTAGATCAATTCCAGTCCCTGTCAGTAGAGATCAAAAGTTATTACCATCTTCTGGCTGTCAGGTCAAATTTGGGTGAAAATTTAGCATTTTCAATAATGTTTACAGAACCTGAGATCAATTCCTACACAAAAAAAACATCACTGCGGTGAAATTAAGTCTGCAGGCACCTATCTGAGGTTTGGACTCTGGTAAACAACAATTTTTAGGGTCTCGTAATTCCAGTGCACCTTGCTCAATTCACTTTAACTTTTACAGAAATGTTCTAATTTAGCCACAGATCGAACCTACCAATTTTGATTACAATATAATCTTTTTGCAGATTTTAGGGTTTATAATATAGCAGAAACTCAAAGGCAATTATGGAATAATTAAAAAGTTTCCATGATTTTTTTTAAACGTTAGTGAAAACAAACTTTTCCCTCCAACATTTTTAAGTGAAACATTGCAGTCTTGCACAACTGTATGAGAACAAAGAGTGTAACTAACTAGAAAATGACTGGAACCAATGAAGAAACTTGTTAACCTATTTTAGTTGGCCAAGCTGAGAGAAATGCTAAAAGGAAACAGTCTACACAGTGAAAAGTAGATTTCACCTTTTTTTTCTGCTCTAATAATCAAGGATGTTATTAGTAACATAGGTAAGGAAAATTGAGACAAAGATGATCTCATGGCTAAGGCACTGGACTGGGACTCAGGAGATGTGGGTTCTGTTCTTGGTTCAATTTCCAGCTATTGCGTGACCATGGACCAGTCATTTAACATCTGTATGAGTAAGTTCCCTGCTACGTAGTTGTGCAGTGCCTAGCAGAATGGGGCCCTAACTCTTTGCTAGGTCTATAGCCCCTACCAGAACATAAATAATAAAAATACTAAAACTGTCTTTTGAAAATATATGATTTTAACATGACACTATCCATTTAATGCACCCAATCCTGAGAGGCACTGAGCTCCTGGGCTATGATAAGCAACCTTCATAGGAGATGAGGGCACTCCTCACTTTCCAAGAAGAGCTCAGCACCCTTCAGGATCAGGTGTAATGTCAGTTAGAGGATTTGAGGTGCTTGGATGACGGGCACTACAGATTGGCTATAAAGATCCATGTGCAATCATACACAGACGCACAGTGATTTATTCCCATGAGCCATAATGCTTATTTCTTAAGATATGAAAGATCTCACCATTGAAAGATGGAGTCCAGCAGATGTGAAATTAAATGTCAAATATTTAGTGTAATTCATAATTGCCTGGTAATACAAAGTGATAATGATGGCTATATTGTCACTTTAAGTAGTTACAGCAAATGAACTTATGCAGTACTTTATTTCTGCCGCATGGTCTATGGGTTTTCATAATTAGTATTAACATAAAAATTGCTAGACTGTTGATCACATGATTTTACTACAGCTACCCATGCAACT
Organism: Natator depressus; assembly: GCF_965152275.1. NCBI lineage: Eukaryota > Metazoa > Chordata > Testudines > Cheloniidae > Natator > Natator depressus. Next base: position 66,943,484 of record NC_134239.1, read on the forward strand.
GTCCCAGTCTACAATGGCCAAAGAGAGGTCGTTGTCCAAAGGTTGCTGTAGCAACAGCTATTTAGGAGTTAGATCACAAGATGTGAAGATAATTACTGTTAAATGAAAATATTTCACAAACTAAATTCCACAGGCACAGCGCTGGACACTAAGAGCATCGTTAATTATCAGAGAGATTTTTGTGAATTGTTCATATTAGCATGGAACTAAAAAATGACAGAGAAAATACTTTAATGCAATTGCATTTCACACTAAAGCGGGCTTGTATTGAATGTATTTATTTTCGATTACCAAATGCAATACTCTAATTGGCTGAGACATGGTCCTGTTCTTTGACATCTACAGATGAAAAATGCTATACAGTGCAAAAGTATATTGTATTATCATTATTATTTTATTACAATAGAGTAATTTCTCCTTTACACTGTGTGAGATCACGATCAGTCCCCTGGTCTTGATTTTGTCCATGGTTTGTAACCCTTATTTGGCAATTACAGTACTTCCTTCCTTTTACCCATCTTATTAGTGACCTCTGCTATCATGGGGATAATGAGCCAAAACCTGGTCTCACTGAAGTCGACAAGAATTTTGCCTCTGACCTCCGTGGAGTCAAGACTTGGCTCTGCATCTTTTCTACCTCCTGCTCCACAAATGACTGCACTAAAACCAATTCCGGGTATTGTTGCTCACCACTCAGTTCCCAGACACCTTATGCTGTCAAACATTTTTTTAATATTTTGTTAATTTATATTTTCGGTTGAATGTGCGTGTTTTATACTGGCTGTGTCTCTCCTCTTGAAAACCACATACAGCTCCCAGTGTGTTCCCTCTTTCTCATAAATATATGACCCTAAAGACAGTATGCCTTTACTACTAACTGCATTGAGGAATGCACCACACTGCACTCTACCGGACACAGCTGCTGATCCTCCACATCTGCTTTACAATAACTCATTCAGCATCCAGACTCTCCATTTCAAATTAGTTTAGTGGTAAGGAGGAGCACCAAGGATAGCAAGGGTGAAAATCAAAGGGACTAAAACACACACACAATGTTCCACATCCTCACTAACTGTTATGATTAACTATTTATATTGCAGTAGCACCTATTGTGCTAGGCACTATACAAACTTATCAGTGCATGATTCTGCACACAAATCAGTGGTCTCACCCCTCTTCCTAGCAAAGATTTCACAACAGAGGCCATAGCGAATCTTCATGTTACTAACACTTTGGCAGTCACTATAACAGGGTTCAAAAAAGAACTAGATATGTTCATGAAGGATAGGTCCATCAATGGCTATTAGCCAGGATGGGCAGGGATGGTGTCCCTAGCCTCTGTTTGCCAGAAGCTGGGAATGAACGACAGGGGATGAATCACTTGATTTCCTCTGGGGCACCTGGCATTGGCCACTGTCAGAAGACAGGATACTGGGCTGGATGGACCTTTGGTCTGACCCAGTATGGCCATTCTTATGATAACCGATTGTCCCTTTATATCCTTATGAATGGAAGACAAGATTCATATAAGTGGGTTCAGCTCCTGGTGGTTTCAATGAGAGTTACACCCACTTATGCCAGGGATGAACTTGGCCTGCAGACTTATATTTATTTTATTTTCTAAAAAAAGAATGGAGATTTTATCAAGTCCACTGCATAAAGAGAAGAAGAAGGAGACAGGCCAAGACAGAGTCCAGAGACTAAGCACCAGTGCTGTGCGTATGCCAGTCTTCACTTGATCCACGACACCTCAGTGAATGCAACACAGAGGAGAGAGAAAGTGAGAAAAAAAACACAAAACACGTACCAGGTTTAATTTCCAGAAGCTTCAGCCTAGAGTCCTCAGGAGGATGTAAGCGTCTCTTTTTGCGCCAGCAGCGAGCAGGATATGTGTACAGCTGACCTGGGGCCAGTCCTGTGGGTTAAAAGCAAAAAATAAATGTGGTCCCCTTCGCATTTATAAATCCCCATTATTTTCTCAAGCATCTCTGTTTCTCCATTCCCAGTATTACCATACTATAGGGGTCAATCCTGCAAAGTGAGAAGCAGCTCAGACAACTGAAGGCATTCGGCATCCCAGAAGCAGCTCAGCATCTTGCAGAATCAGCCCTACAGAGAAGGCACATGTCTCACTAAACGTATTTCACTCTGCACAGGGGTTCACTACAACCAGAGTGCCACTTAAAAAAAACAACAACAACAAAAAAGAATTATAACCGATAGGATGGGAACGGCTTTAACCCCATGGACACAAATGGTCATTTTTGAACAACTTGACAATAATCAAACCTATGTCAATAATGCAGAACAATCCTACCATATGGTGATAGCGGAGTGGTCTAAGCCAGCCTTACATAAAAGCAAAGAACATTCACCAAACCAGGAACAAAATCTACTCCCCAAACCAGATGTTGATTATGAAAAAAACTGATACCCTACTTACTTGTGAAAACTGGGCCATCCCAGTTGCTCACCCCAAAGGAAAGAGCAAATCAAATTTGGCAAGTGCAGCCTAAGTCTTCAGTTTGAAATATGGAGACTCCCAGAAAATAAAGTTCAAATCCCAGCAGGGTCAAGCCACCCTTTATCCTCTTGAGGCAGTGTGACAAAGTTCCTCCTCTGCCTTGGTGGGTCCTGCACTCATTTGCGGATTTTCTCACCTCAGAGGTTCACGGCAGCCCTCAGTTTGGCCACTTTCGTGGCTCAAATATGCAGTTCACTCAGTTAGCCTCATCACTGGCCAGCATGGGGAAAGGAAGAAGAACAATCCCCACAGTCTCTGCTGATCCACCTAGTGGATCGGGGAACAGGCCAGAGTCTTTCCCTTCTGGGGGAACCCACAGTCCAGGTCAACTCCTCCAGTATCAAGTAGGGAGTTGGGGGGATGGGAGCAACCCGGGCCCGCCCTCTACTCCAGGTTCCAGCCGAGGGCCCTGTGGATTGCAGCTGTCTACAGGGGCTCCTGTAACAGCTGCATGACAGCTACAACTCTCTGGGCTACTTCCCCATGGCCTCCTCCCGAAACCTTCTTTATTCTCACCACAGGACCTTCCTCCTGATGTCTGATAATGCTTGTACTTCTCAGTCTTCCAGTAGTATGCCCTCTCACTCTCAGCTCCTTCCACCTCTTGCTCCCAGCTCCTCGCACACACTACAAACTGAAGTGAGCTCCTTTTAAACCCAGGTGCCCTGATTAGTCTGCCTTAATTGATTCTAGCAGCTTCTTGATTGGCTGCAGGTGTTCTAATCAGCCTGTCTGCCTTAATTGTTTCCAGAAAGTTCCTGATTGTTCTGGAACCTTCCCTGTTACCTTACCCAAGGAAAAGGGACCTACTTAACCCGGGGCTAATATATCTGCCTTCTATCACTCTCCTGTAGCCATCTGGCCTGACCCTATCACAGCAGATAAACTGAGCACCAACAAATTCACTGGGGGATGGGAGGGGCTTTTGGAGAAGATCCTGAAAACAAAGTTCTTGTCTGCCCTGCATGGATTGACACCTCCTGTAAGAATGGGGGTTGGCTCTGGTGGCCTTAGCAACAATTTCCCTTCCCTGTTATGCAGTGTGACAGTTGTTACACCCTACCTCAGAGAATGCTGCATTTCAGTGGGTTGTGTATAGTCTATGACTGGCTTTGGAAGGAAAAACACTGAATTACCTAGCTCTTCTATAGTGCTTGACATACTTCAAGGCACTTTACAAACCTTAACTAGTATTTAAATTGCTATTATTAAGTATACATTGTGACTGGCTGTGGGTTATTGTGGAGGAGCATACAAGGAGTATAACCCTCCCACAAACATGCCTTGTGCAGGGGCATTCACAGTCTTACTTTGGTGTAAAAAATGGTGAGAAAGGAGAATCAGGTTCCTTGACCTGTTCCTTTGGGATGCGGGATTTGGGTAAAATCCTGCACCTGAGCTTTAACCCAAAACCTAACTTTTTTTTGTTTTTTTGGTAAGATTTGAAAAGCTTTGGTTCTATTGTTTCTTGGTCTCTCACAAATGGGCACTTCTAGGCTCCAGCAAAGATGGTGAATCACAAACATCAAAATACTAAAAGCTCAGCTGGAAGCAGGAAGTCCCAGAAATATTGTAGGAAGGCCTCCAGGCCAATTCGTCACCAGATGAACTCAGATAAGCTCCTAAAGGCCTCCAAACTGACCCTATGAAACTTTTGAGGGGAGCTCTCCTCTGCTATTCAATAAATCCCTGCTCAGCAGTGTTTAGCCAGCCACTAAATAAACTTTCACTTGATTCACACAGGTTTGATACCGTTTTCAAGAGGGAAGATTTACACCATTGTCCCCCACCCCCCAACCACCAATCTATCAACATGATCAAGTAAAGTGTGAACCATTGGTCATTTTTGTGGAGGAGGTGGCAAGAGAGAGGGCCTTTTACGTCTGCTTTGAACCTACCTCCCCTACTCTGACTCTGCCTGTGCCCACAGTAAAACATGTACAGTTCTTGCCCTCTCTAGTACTTGCTGGGTTGTCTTGCACTGCTGTGCCTTGTAGGGCAACCACAGAAGGTTCCAACCATTTGCTTATAGAGGAAATAGCAGAACCTGCAGTGAGTTATGTTGTTTATCTCATTAGTGTAGGAGAGTCATAACTCAAAGCTTGCGTGAAAGGCTGGGGAAGGAAGGGAAAAGAGGGAGGGAGTTATGTGCAGTGTTGTGTGAAATTAACCCTGAACTGTGTCGTGAGAGGCAGCCTTCTAACGCCTTTACAAGAAGGCTGTAAGAAACCAAGTTTATCCATGGGGCGTCTGACTCTCCTCTCCTGCTTTTAAACCATGTGTAAGTGAAAGGAGGTTCTGGATCTTTTCTGTTTCCTGTGTGCAGTGCTTCAGATGGGGGAAGTGAAGGCCAGTAAACAAAGCAAAGGGGTGCACACAACCCAGACACCAGAGTGGCTGGTGGAGAATTCTCATTGGTTTAATATTGCCACAAGCACAGCGTGTGCAGCCTGGAAACGGCAATGCTCACACCACAGATAGATGCTGTGTGCCGTCACAATGGGGCTACAAGAGATGGATGGTACAGAGAGACCCAAGGGAGCACTAAATGAGCTAATCACATCAAGGAACAGCAAAGCGAATATGGGGGAGGAGGGATTCTTGGTTTCCTTCTAAATCATTATAGTTTAAATAAAAAAGACCTCAGGTTTGGTAGCTGATGCAGATACAGGCGGCTTCAGCCTATTTAAATTCTAAACGAAACATGTCTTGCCACTAATCAGTCCTCATCACAGCCCTGTGAGAAAGGGAAACGCTATTATCCCCATTTCATAGACAGAGAAACTGAGGCACAGTGATGCAAGTATGGCTAAGGTCGACAAATTTGCCCAAGATAACAGTGAGTTAGTGACAAACCTGGCCCAAGAACCCAGCTCTCCTGGCCCTATGCTTTAAACAATGATTTAGACAATGATTCCTCCTATAAACATCAAGATAACAGTGTGCCTGGTACAAGGCTGCCTTGTGCCATCCTTGTAGCATATGCTCCCTCCAGCATCTGGCTTCTACATATAATAAATGCATACCTGCTTATGTGTGTAAGTGAGTTCAAACGGATAAAAACAACCGTATCTCACTCATAACCAGATGCTGCAGGAACAGAAGCTCTTGGGGTAAATACATTAACAACAACAAAAAGCAAAAATTAGCTTGTTTTGCCAAAGCATAATCTCTCTGGAACAGGGAGCTTTCAGATGAAACAAAACCAACGGTGGTCACTAAAGATCCCATGAGACTTTTCTCATGGGAAGGAAGGTCCCCAGAGACCAAGACAAATTCCAGCTCAGGTAACTACATTCTGCCTACCCAAACTCCTCCTGTAGTTTCAAGTGGATAAGGTATTACCATCCTTCAGAACTTATCCTAAATGATAATGTAGTGTTGATGTGCACTAATAACACAGCTTCTATATCCCACACCAGGAGTGGCTGCATTTCGGTGATCAGTGACGTGACTCCCACGTATCCTTTACTTAGAGCTGGTCTTACTTTGGGTATTGTGAGGTTTAACTAGTTAGGGCCAACCCTAGCCTCAGGACTTGTTTACATTGGGTGGGGGTGAGGCGGGAGGTGTTATGCTGGAATAGCCATACCCCATCAATTCCATGTGTGGATGCTCTTACCCTGGAATGAGAGCACCTTATTCCAAATTAGTTTAATCTGCTACCAAAATGGAGTAAACTAATTTGGAATAAGGCAATCTTATTCCAGAATAAGAACATCCACACATGGAATTAATTGGGAATAGTTAATCTGTTTTAAATTCACATGCTACCTTATTCTGGGTTAATATTTATGTACACACAAGCCCTGAGCCCTGGTGTGCAGGTGGGGAACAGTGCAAGATGCCTTCCCCCATTCTGTGCCCTGTGAAATGGCCCGGGAAAATTCCAGTCCCTGAACTTGGTGGAATGTAGGAACTGTTTCCTCCATATGCCCCTGGGCCAGCTATGACTCCACCTGGCCAGTCACAGAGAAAGGAACAGGCTGCACCATCCCAGGACTGTGGAACTGTCTACCACAAGAAATAAGAATGACCAAGGACCTCCCCACAAACAGAACTAGACACAGAAACTCACATCTTGGACTTAGCTTTCCCTCAACCTGCACATGTACAAAATGCACATGAACACACACAGAAACCAAGAGCGAGAAACTAATCCAGACATTCCCCCCAGAGTTTAGGAAGGAAGAAAGAGTGAGAGATTGTTATTTCTCTTCTTAAACACTTGAGACATTCAGATTCTATAGCCATTTAAGCACCTTGATAGATTTGCTGAAACACATGCAAAAAAGTGGGGCTAAAATGAGGGAAGGCAGCCTGCTTCCTGCCACTATTCTCATTTGCAAAAGCATCACTACAGAGTTTGATCTGAACACAACCAGTCTGCTCCCTCCACAGCTGCAAACCCCAAGAACCAAAACAACTCACCTTACTTCTGCAAGTAGGCCCATTGACTTCAACGGGACTACTCACAAGAGTAAGTAAGCAGGACATGGCGCTAACACTGCACACATGGATGTTGTCCCTTATTACAAATCACATTCCTCTTGAGAGACCCACATTTACTCTTCTGCCCCACCACCAACACCACTACCACTGCCACCACCATCTTGGTAGGATTTCATTTTTGCTTATTGTAAATGATTTACGCAAAAAGGAAACCCATGAAACACAAATTATACAAAATACTATTTTGGCTCTAAAATGAATCACACATTAGTTAAGGAGTGGGCGCAACCTCCATTATCCAACCATCAATTATCCAAAACAGAGCTATATCATCCAATGTCTATTGAACTGAGAACATCCGTTATCCAGAACCCCAATTATTTATAAATGTGTACAGTTCTCACCGAGGCAGTTGGATAATCAACCCTTCACTGTAAATTTTGGGTGTTCCCCTCTTACTTTGGGTCTTTGTCCCAAATATTGAAAAAAAAACCAAACAACTTGGCAGAGATCAAAATGTCAAAAATTCCATTCTCTCAACAAATAATGCATCTGGCTACATTCTCAATTACTTCAGTGGGAGTTTTGTTAGAGTAGGGTGCTTAGGGTTGACCCAACAATACTTTAACTTCCCTGCTCTACAAACATAATGAATTAGAACCTGATCGAAAGCCCATTGAAGTCAATGGAGGACTTTCCACTGAATTCAGTGGACTTTGGATCAGACCCATATTGCCCTCATAACATATTTATGAGGACATTTATCCTCCTTTCACAGATGGAAAACTGAGACACAGAGGTGAAGACCAAATGATCTGTCTAAGGCAGATCTGGGAAAAGAATCTAGATCTCTTGACTCCTAGTCCCCTGCTGTAATCTCTAGAGCAAAGTGAATTTCAGAAAATAAGACTCTCCTTAAATGTATGTTTCCTGTTGAGAAATAAGGTTGGTGAGAGTCCTCCCTCCTTTAGAATATTTCCAAGGCTCTCTTGAATAGAGGTCCTCTATTATGCAACTATCTCAGATCAATAGCAATAAAGGAGCTGTGATGATGCAGCATTAGAAACTACTATGTCAAGCAATAGAAAGAATAATTAGGATCCGCTCACTGCAATTACCGAAGGGAATCCCCTCCAGGCCAGGAGGTTTAGGCAGCTTCTCCTATTTGTGTGGCCCTTAACAGGTTTGAGTTTTTAGTAATTAAACCCCGTGAGGGCTCAGTGGCCTACCCTCCAGACACACACGCACAGAATGCTGCCTACCTGGTCCCCGATGCCTCTTCTCCATCCAGATGTAGCAGTTGTTCTGAGCTACCCCAGTCTGCGAATCTAGGAAGGGGAGGCGGACGCTGCGCTCAGCGCACAGCCGAGAGTTGTAGCTGCGGCAGTGCTCGATGGCTTCTTTGTAAAACTGGTCTCCAAGTCTGCCAGGAGGAAAAGAGCAGAGAGTAAGAGATTGCTTTGGTCTCCCTGAACAAGTCATGGAAAGAAGGGGACATGGGGTCAGTTAAAAATGGATGCGCGGAAATACTTTCCCCAGACACATTGTATGCATTAACCTGAGGCACTTACTGCCACAGGGTGTCACTAAGGCACAGAGAGTAGTAAGAGTCATAAGAAGATTAGACACTGAGGGTATGTCTACCAACTCTATACCAATTGCAGCTGGGAGTGAGAGCCACAGCCTAGGTAGACAGACCTGCGCTAACAGGGCTCAAGCTATCTCGCTAAAAATGGCAGCGTGGATGTTGCTGCACTGGCAGAGGCTCAGGCTAGCCATCCAAGCTCAGACTCACCTGATCAGGTGGCTAGCACCGGTGCAGCAACGTCCATGCTGCTATTATTAGTGTGATAACTGGAGTCCTGTTCATGCAGGCCTGTCTACCCAGACTGGGATGCTCACTCCCAGCTGCAATGTAGACAGACCCTTAAGGATAATGCAAACGTCAGTCAGGGAAATAGATGGTAATGGGAGGCAAAGCTTTTCGCTTCTAGTTTGCCGGTTCAAATCCGGCTCACAAAATGAGCCCATAGTTTTGTTCTGTATCGAAGGGCAACTTCCACAGTATGTTTGAACAACTGAAAAGCTGCTTTAAAAACACTGGGCCAGTTTAAGAGAACTTCATTTCAAAACCTGCAGACGCACACCTCCGCTCCAAGGCTGGTCCTGCAGGTGAGACACATGCTCTGCATGCTTATGGGTGTGTGCCCTCTGAGCTAGCAATAGGGACTTATCTGTGCTCCTAGGTAGAATAACCAGGGAGAGTGGAGAGCTAAGTACAGCTGCACATTAAGGGTTTGGCTTGATATAGCATGTTACCCCATAGCTTGTAAAGTGCTTGTGGTCCTTTAGATGACTGGCACTATAGAAATGAAACATACCAGTATGTGCAACATGGCACACGGTGATCACTGCAAGGGAGAGGAAAGAAATCTAACCTTTGCCCCTTTACAGCTTTCCACAGCTGGCTTAGGGCACTGGCCAGGAAGTAGGATACTAGATTTACCAGCATGACAAATCCATTGTCCTTGAGTTTATAAAGGTGGGATGATAGAGAGACTTCTCGTTATCGTATAATTTATTTGATAAATAGCCATTTGTTCCAAACTTTGTGAACCCTTCGGCTTCTATAGAGAATGATAAAAACAAAAAACAAAAACAAAAAAACTGCACACCACAGATAGCCCTAAATCTCCTAGTTACAGCTTTTTTAATAGCAAGAAAGGCATACTTTCAACAAAGTGAGGCTAGATTCTCCACTATGTTGTGCCACTTTGATGACACAGTTTTGGCCGTCGAGCTGGAGCGTCACAAAGCTGCCACAGCATACCCCTGGAGCTGGCCCTCATCCTATTGGGTGAAATTCAGCAATGGGCATAAGTTGATCAGAAAATAGGTGTAAAGTGGTAAAGTAGTATAACTTGCACTGAATTTGGCATTAATTAGTCTGCTACAAGAGAGAAAATTCCATGCCAAGGGAGCAAAAGTGGAGGAGGGAGGGAAAGCAGCCAATAAAAAGGTGTCAGATATAGGGGCTACACATAACAGCTGATACAGCCTCAAGCTGCAAAGCTTTTCAGAGGACTGTCCAATTGTTTCTTGCAGCAGACAACACTCATGGTGTATCTAGCCCCTCTCAGCCCCATCTTCCCCCTCTGTCCACTGGCCCCAGAACCAATAGAGGTGTGGCCTCTTGCATGCAATGCTGAAGACGAAGGGAGAGGACAGTAATGTGGACGTACAGCCCATGCAGAGGGAGATCTGCATACAGCAGGATTTTCTCTGCACTCAGATCCCAGGGAGACAATACCAGGCTCCTTCTTCCAGGGGAAAAAAAAGCTGCACATACTGTATGAGATTGACTGAGTAGAAATGAAAACTTATTAAAACCTCTAACTAAAGCTGGCTTTCCCATACACGTGTGTGTGAGAAGAACTGTTACTCTGATCAGTCTGAGTTTCCGTGTTACTGACTTTGATTACACACTTTGAGTATCAGCAATGCTAAGTCAAATTCCTTCCCTGTTAAACCAGGGATGTTCAGACACACGGTGGTCTTTATAGAACAAAGAGTAGAAACTGGATGAAAACAAACTGTCACACACTGCACAGGTTCTCTGTGTAGTAAGAATCACACACACCCCACCCCCAATGAAATATGAGCATGACTGGCATACTGTATTAACAAAAATTCAACAGAATAAACTACAGCAACCAGGATAGGAGTCATAGCTGGAGACTAATTCAGTTTCCATACTGCTGTAAACTGAAAATAACTGCAAATCTTTGAATGTTAAATATTTGGCTTAAAGTGACACTGTCAAGTATGGTTTAAGCCTAAAATTTAGGTTTTCCTACAAGGGGAAGAAAGGTTTTCCAAAACTTAAATGTGTTTGATGATCAGTAGAAGCTGATAGTCTAGTATATCAAATTCATCCTCCACGTAACTCCACTGAGAATTATGTTTGGCTGGAGACTAGATATTTTATACCAATTGTAATTATTTTTAAATTAGAGCTTTTTGAGATGTGGATGCAAGGTTCTGATTTGGACTCAATCACCTCTGAACTTTAGGGAAGTTTGGATCCAGATTCAAATTTCACAGTTGGCGCTTTTATGATGAGCAGAATCTGAAAACCCCAAATCCAAACAACTCAAACTTTGGAGAAGTGGGGATTTACAGTGGTGGTCTGAGGGTTGGGCCAAGCTCTGGTTCTGAAGGCTGAAACGAGGGAGAATAATTGACATTAAAAAGCAAAGCAACATTTTATTACATCAGTTACATCTTAATGGAAAACTTTGTTATTTTGTTTGTTTTAACATTGAACTTCCCTGGAATCACAACACGAGTAAATTTGGCCCACTCTGAATTTTCATTACATTTTTAAAGAAATGTGACCAAAATCATTTTTGAATGTAAGCATCTTCTCCAGTGCTGCAATCCAAGCATGACAACTTTTTTGCTTATGCAGGAAAACCAAGAAGTAATATTATTAGTATTAAAGGCATCAAAGGAGGTCAAGAGCCCATTGTGCTAGGCATTGTAAGTACACACAAGAGAGACAGCCTGCCCCAAAGAACTTACAGTCTAAATAGAAAGGACAGACAAAGAGTGGGAAGGGAAACAGAGAACTGAAGTGACTTAAGCAAAACTTAATGGACCAATCTAGTTTTACTGACCAAATTCAACAAGAGTAAAAAGTAAACAAACCACATTAATAGTGAAAAGTAAATTAAACCTGAAAGAATTTTTTAAAATGTAATAATTTAATGTAGTTAGCAACATGAGTTAGGAAAGCCACTCATAAAATATGTAAGACCTGCTTCTCATCTCTCTAAACACCAATGTTACGCTGATACAATTACACTGACTTCAGGGGAATATCACTGGCATAACACCCATGTAACAGGGGGGAGAATCAGGCCCTGTGATTTCTGTTAGGTCTATGTCCTTTTAAATGTTGAGAAATGAAGATTTTCTACTTATCAGTAACAGTCTGATCTAACCCTGACCAAAGTCAATGGATAATAGTCCTTCCCTTCTTGAAACCTTTGTCTATCTTGTCTATTTAGGCAGAGATATTTGTCTGTACAGTACCTAGCACTACTTTAATACAAGAGTTAGATCAGGCCCTAGGTCACTATTAAAGACAGTGCTCCTACGTTACACCTTAGCTGCTTTGTACCCCTTCACATCCTTCAGGATTCCTCTTGAATACAGGAAAGCCCAGGCCGGCATACAGCCAATGTAGCAGCTCTATGCCACTCCTTCCATCCTGCCCTGGTACAGAGTACATTGCCAGAGGGTGAGTGCATGCTACCACTCTCTAGCTGCTAGAGTAGCTCAAAGCTGGGCATAATTTAGAGCATTCTTTAGCACCTGTCACATCTCAGATTAGAAACCAAGGGATGAAATACTCATTAAAAACATACAGCCAGCCAACCCCAGAAGAGATCACACGCACTTATCACCCCCAGAACTTTATGCCATTAAAATACAGCTCCTAGATTCTTACTAGACGCTGGGTACCTCCACCTTCAAACTTGGATTGGATCCAGTCCCACAGAGGTCAGACCCTCCTCTTCTGTAGTATCGTTTCCCTCTATGGCAGTGCTCATTACAAACAATTGAGGTGTTAAGATGAAAATAAAAGGAGAAAGAAACAAGCAGCCTTTTCTCTCTGGAGGTTTGCTAGTGTCCCTAGCTGTGCTGAAGTGCAGAGAATTCACTGCCCTTCCCAAGAGCAGCAGAATGCCCACGGAGATTTTATTTTCTCTACTTTTTGGCTCTACTCTTATTTTAAGGCCAAGTATCTTTGCAAGGGCCGAGGAGTGCAATTAGAAAATACGTACACCTGAAACTGCTCAAGAAACCAGTACTTGACACTAGTGACCTGACTAACTACCATCCCGTTTCAAACCTTGGCAAGATTCAAGAAAATAGTGATAAATCAACTCCAACAACACAACCTCAGCAGATAATGTGGACTCTCCCAGTCTGACTTCATAGCAGAGTCTGGAAATGAAGCAGCAATGGGGTTTCGGGGCTCCTCATGGAGTTGGACAGAGGTGACTCAATCACGCTGATACTACTCGATCTATCAGCTGCCTTTGACGCTGCTGATCATGAGGTACTGCTGACTCAACTACTTGTCTTGGCACGCCATGAGAGAACTGTGCTATGCTGGCTTCACTCATTCCTTTCCAACAGATCCCCAAAGACCCATGATGGACAGCTGCTCCTCCTCCAAGAGCTCTGACCTGCAGAGTGCCTCAGGGCTAACTCCTGTCACCACTTCCATTTAACAACATCTATGCAGAACCTTAGGGGATATTGTGAGATGACGTGGGATACAATGTCAGCAATACATTGACACACCGCTGTATGTACCCTTCTCAACTAACCCAGAGAGCAGGCTCCCAGACATCTCAGTGTAAGAATGAGAGTGCAAAGAAGGAAAAAGAAGCTGGTCCAACTGGAATCTAGGCAAGAATGAAGTGAAGCTGTCTGGAAGCAAGAAATGCTCTGAGGAACTAAGATGGTGCAAGTCCTTGGAGTCCTAATGGACTATGACTGGCATGGACAGTCAAATAGAAGCAGTCACCAAAAGTGCCTTCCCCCATCTCCAACTAACAAGAAGACTCCATTCTTCCATGGGGCCGGACGAGTTACATCCGAGAGTGCTGAAGGAATTGGCGGCTGTGATTGCAGAGCCCTTGGCCATTATCTTTGAAAACTCGTGGCGAACGGGGGAAGTCCCGGATGACTGGAAAAAGGCTAATGTAGTGCCAATCTTTAAAAAAGGGAAGGAGGAGGATCCTGGGAACTACAGGCCAGTCAGCCTCACCTCAGTCCCTGGAAAAATCATGGAGCAGGTCCTCAAAGAATCAATCCTGAAGCACTTACATGAGAGGAAAGTGATCAGGAACAGTCAGCATGGATTCACCAAGGGAAGGTCATGCCTGACTAATCTAATCGCCTTTTATGATGAGATTACTGGTTCTGTGGATGAAGGGAAAGCAGTGGATGTATTGTTTCTTGACTTTAGCAAAGCTTTTGACACGGTCTCCCACAGTATTCTTGTCAGCAAGTTAAGGAAGTATGGGCTAGATGAATGCACTATAAGGTGGGTAGAAAGCTGGCTAGATTGTCGGGCTCAACGGGTAGTGATAAATGGCTCCATGTCTAGTTGGCAGCCGGTGTCAAGTGGAGTGCCCCAGGGGTCGGTCCTGGGGCCGGTTTTGTTCAATATCATCATAAATGATCTGGAGGATGGTGTGGATTGCACTCTCAGCAAATTTGCAGATGATACTAAACTGGGAGGAGTGGTAGATACGCTGGAGGGGAGGGATAGGATACAGAAGGACCTAGACAAATTGGAGGATTGGGCCAAAAGAAATCTGATGAGGTTCAATAAGGATAAGTGCAGGGTCCTGCACTTAGGATGGAAGAATCCAATGCACCGCTACGGACTAGGGACCGAATGGCTAGGCAGCAGTTCTGCGGAAAAGGACCTAGGGGTGACAGTGGACGAGAAGCTGGATATGAGTCAACAGTGTGCCCTTGTTGCCAAGAAGGCCAATGGCATTTTGGGATGTATAAGTAGGGGCATAGCGAGCAGATCGAGGGATGTGATCGTTCCCCTCTATTCGACATTGGTGAGGCCTCATCTGGAGTACTGTGTCCAGTTTTGGGCCCCACACTACAAGAAGGATGTGGATAAGTTGGAGAGAGTCCAGCGAAGGGCAACAAAAATGATTAGGGGTCTAGAGCACATGACTTATGAGGAGAGGCTGAGGGAGCTGGGATTGTTTAGTCTGCAGAAGAGAAGAATGAGGGGGGATTTGATAGCTGCTTTCAACTACCTGAAAGGGGGTTCCAAAGAGGATGGCTCTAGACTGTTCTCAATGGTAGCAGATGACAGAACGAGGAGTAATGGTCTCAAGTTGCAATGGGGGAGGTTTAGATTGGATATTAGGAAAAACTTTTTCACTAAGAGGGTGGTGAAACACTGGAATGCGTTACCTAGGGAGGTGGTAGAATCTCCTTCCTTAGAGGTTTTTAAGGTCAGGCTTGACAAAGCCCTGGCTGGGATGATTTAACTGGGAATTGGTCCTGCTTCGAGCAGGGGGTTGGACTAGATGACCTTCTGGGGTCCCTTCCAACCCTGATATTCTATGATTCTATTCTATTCCTCCCAAATGATGGTCTGATCACAGTAATTTATGTTCATCGCCTCCAGCTAGACTATTGTGACTCACTCTACCCAGGCCTAGGTAAGTTCACAACGAAAAAAAAGCTAGTACACAACGTGGCAGTTACCCCAAAATCCCACAGCAGAATCTGAGGGTAATCTATCACACTTGGTCCAGAATCAGCCATGGCAGTTTTATTTTTTGTCTAATCTATCTGATCAACCTATCAGCATTTCTAAAGGGCTTGTCATCATAGTATTTAGGTATTGCATATGGATTATAAAATCCATTGAGAACAACCCAGAGGAGCACTCAGTCTTTGTTTAATTATAGTCTGATATGTGATGGTATACATAAGGGTTTTTTTCTGTCAGATTCTTTGGGGGATGCTATGGCACAGAGGTGAGGGCACCACGCAAGAGCCTCAAATGATGTACAAGGATTTGAATACGAGTAAAGGCAAGGCAGACTTTTCCAGAAAGGCCATGGAATGACCTGGTCTGTTTGCAAAATAGGTTCTTTTGGTTTTTAAATACGAACCTGGCTTCTTTCACTCTGCCTCACACACACCTCCCAGCCTCTCCTGCTTTCTGAGGCTCAGAGTCCATCAAACATCCATCCCACTTCTACACCAGTTGATTGGCTTTGTTTTGCTCTGTGGGAGAAGGGGAATCTTATGCAACTTTCCACAGCACAGGAGTCAGACGTCTATTTTTAATCCAGCCATGATCTCTTAAGACATTTGCAACCTGCTGTTTGGATGCTGTAGTGTCTGGGAGGAAAACAGATAGGGAAAAAAAAAGACGTTCCCTACATACTGTTTCAGTGGATAGAACGTGTATATTTTAGTCTATATATCAGATTGCAAAGCAGTATAGAGATGTAGGAAAAATAATAAATTTGTGTTTTAGAAATGCCTGAAGGTCCCATCAGAGTCAGGGCCCCATTGTGCCAGGTTCCGTACATTGTGCCTGGCAGAGGAGATGGGGAGGCATCAGAAAGTTGATTACAGCTTACTGATTCAGTGCCAGCCCAGCCCATGCATTAGAGCAGCCAGGGAGCTACTCTAATTTATACCATTGGCATAAGAACCTAAGGAACCTTATGCCAGTGGAAGATCAGTGTAACGTGCACCCACATACCCCTGGCACGTACCCATCCCCAGTATCCCCCGTATACGTTTTTGCCAGGAGACAGCTCCCCTTGTGAAGGGGAACTCTGCCAGCCATTAATGGAGAGAATCTAGCCCTTCAGTGCTACCTGAGAGGTGCTAGAGGGCTGGATCATACCAGAGAATCTGGCCCCACAGACTAAGCACACTAGTCATTGTTCTGAATTTTTTTTTCTTTTTTTACATTCACAGGTTATATTTTAATACAGTCTGAAATTTCAGCTGTCTCATGTAAATAAACTAGCTGCAGAAGGATAGTTACAAATGGAGGCATAGCAAAAAATGCAGTATGTGGAGCAGATTTGTTTAGTCCCACCACTGCTGTCAGGAAGGCGTATGTATCCCAGCAGCATCTCCATTTAAAAGAAAGGAACATCAGGCTATGATGCAAGCTCATGCTTCTGGGATGAACGCAGTACCTTATTCAGCACCAAAGCGTTAACAAGGAGTAATGGTCTCAAGTTGCAGTGGGGGAGGTTTAGGTTGGATTTTAGGAAAAACTTTTTCACTAGGACAGTGGTGAAGCACTGGAATGTGTTACCTAGGGAGGTGGTGGAATCTCCTTCCTTTCAGGTTTTTAAGGTCAGGCTTGACAAAGCCCTGGCTGGGATAATTTAGCTGGGGATTGGTCCTGCTTTGAGCAGGGGGTTGGACTAGATGACCTCCTGAGGTCCCTTCCAACCCTGATATTCTATGATTCTATGAACATTCAATTTCGTTAGCTAGACACTGCTGTTTCTGACATGTGAGGTATGGCTTTCAGTGGTCAGGTGAGTTAGTTCAGAAGGTGAATTTCTTTGCAATATTCAGGGACACTGGGCTTTGAACAGCAGTAATTTATCCACACCGCCCCTTCCTCCCTCCATCCATTCCCATTGGGAGTCAGGGTAGGCGGTAGTCTCCGCACCACAAAACAGGGTACCTGGGATGTTTTCAGAGACAGGCATTGTGTATAATCTGTACAGGTCTATTAGACTTAGCAAAGTGACCAATTAGGTTAAGCTCAGAGGCAGGTTTCTTGAAAGTATCTCTCTCTCAGGCCAGAGATCCGGTTTTAAAGAGGTGCCGTATCATCCAATTAAACTAACAACAGGTGGACAAGATAATTAGCTACAAAAGGGGTCTAGGTTAAGACAGCAACCAGAATTCAGATTGGTGCTAATCTCCTCAGAAGGTCCTGTGCTCTCTCTTCAATTGCTAAAGATGTGAACTAATGAAACCTTCAGCACCAAAAAAGGATGATCAGTGACTGGCATCCAAGAGATTTTTTTTTAAAAAAGGGGGACTTAACATTTCAAACGGCAGGGGTTTGGGAGCATTAGAAATCTCCTTAGCTCTGAGGAACTTAATCTGATCACAAATTTAGGGCCAGCTTCAGTAAAAAGCAAAGTCTTTCCATCCATAGAATTCCCATACTGGGCTCTTCTTTTCCATGGACAGCCTGGAATGGTAGGAATTTGGACCAGTAAGAAGTATGATCTGCTGGTCTGACCTGTCTGGAAGGCAGCAGACTTGAGTTCTAATTCTGGCTCTGACCCAGACTCCCTCAGAGGCTTGGGCATGGCAGTTAATCTATTTTTGTCTCAGTTCCCCTATCTGCAATGCGGGGGCAATACTACTGGCCTGCTTCACTGGTGTGGATTAGTGATGATTATAAGCCCTCTTTGAAGATACAAGCTGTGATTCACTGTGAGTGAAAATTATTGGCCTGTGATATACAGGAGATCAGCCTAGACCCTTGGTCTTAAACTCTGTGAAAGTTATTTACATGGTTGTAAAATGCCACTCAGTCAGAATGTTAGAAATTTTGCACAGGTGTAAATAACTCTGCTGGTTGCAAAACAGTGCAGATTTTTCTATTGGGCTTCCCCATCATACAAAATTGTAGTTTTACTGAAATTTCAGGTGCTTCCCCCAGCACAAGACTTTGAATGAATAGGGTCAAAGGACCTGATTTTCCACTGCGTTGCCTCTTTTGTAGTCATTTTGAAACAATTCTTATACAGTACAGTTTTATACCCATTTTGCACAGGTGAAAGTGATCACACAAGAAGCAAGGCAATGGAGCGCCAGGCCAATACTGTACAACCAACACCAAGTGTGGGAGCAACTAGTGCTTTGTAACCTGAGCCATTCTGTCCCCCCACTAACTACTCTGCAGTGAAAACACCAGCAACACAACGTGATCCTTGCAATCAAATAATATATTATATAGATACAGAATAAATCCACAGAAACTTAATAATTAGAATTTACTTTGCATCTAAGGTTAGCCTTGGAAAAGGCAAAAAATTCAACCACAAACAAAAAATATTTTTAAAACAGTCCACTAATTTTGAATAGCTCTAATTTGCAGTTTAATTGCCATGGTACAGCATAATGAATACAACAAACATACATCACGAAACAATAAAACCTATTCCATTCAGCTATTAGTACCACAACATATACTTGTGGTTGAAAATTAAATTTTCTACTCTCTCAAAATCATACTTAGATTCGAAAATAAAGGTTATGCCTCTTTTATTTATTAAATCTTGTTATCACAAAGGGACACTCTGTTACTGATGTAACTCCAAAGACTTGAGTGAATTACACCAGAAATGCATTTGACTTGTACTAAACCTATTAGTGAAATAAGGCAGAAGAACATTGTGAGGGGGACTGGGAATCAAATTTCCCTCTCTCCACCAACAGTGATTTTATCTACAGCAGAAGTCCAACAGATGCATTTTCCCCTACCACAGCATTCTACTCTGTTCCATAAAATAGAATCATAGATATTAGAGATGGAAGAGACATATTGGGTCACCTCATGCTGGTAGAGGACTGTTCCCACCAGGAAGACAAGTGACGTGTATTAAAAGTGCACTCTGGAGAATTCAGAGTTCTAGTATAGGATCTTCTGCTCATGGGGTGCATGCGGGATTTGAACCCAGAGCACATTCCAGGTGGGCACATGAGCCTTTTGCACATAAACAATGATTAAATTCTGAGGTTCTCTAAGCACATTAAAAGCACCTGTATATTTATGTCGCTAGGTATATGGAATGCATTCAGTGGGAGCTAGCTGGCACAAGTGAAGAATACATACATACATACATACACCACACTATGAGAACACTTACATCAATTACAGTTAAAAAAATTCAATTTATGGAGATTCTCTAGCCCCATTTTACAGATGAGGACACTGAGGCATAGAGATACCAGATGATTTGCCCAAGACCGTGCAAGAAATAAGTTGCTGAGCTAGGAAGAGAAATGGGTTCTGATGACTTCCAGTCCTGTGCTTCTTCCTCAGTTCAGACTCCTCTCCTTCCAAGAAACTTACAAGGGCACATTCCACAACAGAAAACCAGTTCAGGATTTTATTTGCTATATTCCAAAACCCACTGCTCATGGTCACCGAAATGTAGTTCAGGTTCTTTTACACCAAAATCAGTTGACGGAATAAGGGAGCAGCAGACCAGCTTGCCACAATTATGCTGACCTCACTAACATAGCTCGGAGAGTGATAATCAAAGATAAAACCTAAACTGGTGCCCAGCTGACCTGGGTTCTGAGTCTCTCCTTCTATCAGTTCCATTGGTAATGGCAAGGAGACATGGATCTGAATGTTGCATAATCTGGGCCAAGAAAAGAGCAGCATCTAGCTGAAGGAAAAGAATCAAGGGACTCAACTGTCAAAGCAAGGAGAGGTTACAGAAAAATAGGGGAGAAAGGATAACCCATACCCCTCAAGTGATGGCTAGCCTTTAACACGGCCTCTGCTCCTGTCACTATTTCTTCCTGGACACGTTATCTCAGGAATTTATGCTTTCCAATAATTACCTTTCAGAGGCCTTCAACTTATCTTGCAAGAGGAATTCGCTAGTAACCTAACCTGCATTGCTCATGCTATTGCCTTCCACCCCCTCTAACCTTTCATCTCATCTCTCAAGGCAGAAGCAGAGGCTCTTCCCAGACTTGCAGTGCTGGCTCAGCAAGGGTTGGTGAAGTTGATAAAAAGAAGAGTTTTAGTGCTACAAAAATATTGATGAGTTTGAGGGCACAAGCAGTAAAGTGTTGCCAGAGGGTTAAAATACCTCGTGAAGTGGTATTATATTACTCAGAGCTGAAGGATGAACAGGGTATTGCACAATCAAAAGAGCCATTTTAATCTGAGGGCAAGTTTTATTATTTTACTTCTATTGTTCTCTGACCCAGTCAATGTGTGTTTTATTAACCCTTGTTGGACCCTCTACCCAGGCTCTCTGCTGCTCTCTTACCATCCCCCATCCTTCTCTGTCTCTTTCCCCCCATGTAATCAATTTCCCTGTCTGTCCTTTCAGATTCTAATTCACCATCAGTCACTGGAGCAGTAGTATCAGGTACGTGATTTTCCGAAGCTCTTCCAGTCAGAGCTTGTTCTGGGGCTGCCCCAGACAATCTAGCAAATACACATCCCTACGATGCCACAGTAACTACGTTCCCGTCCCACTCCCACCTGTGCCATGCCCCTTTGCTTCCCACCCTCTAGGGATGGGCTCCAGCGCACTGCGTGCATGTGTATTCTTCTTGGCTTGTGCCAGCTGCTTCCCACCATCATTCTGGGGATGGGGGAAGTGTTTTCTTCTGAGTCTGCCCTGCTGCCTACTCTGGGCACGATGAGATATTGCCTCAAATGATCAGGAATCATAAAACACAACCTATCAAAAAGCTAAGGGAAAAAAAGGAGAAAGAAGAGAGAAGGTGTTGCGCTACATAGCAGCCTGCCACCAGCTCACAAATGCACAGTAAGGCCAAATTGAAACAATGGATCAAAACCTGAGCACAGTGTAGCCATCCTGAGTGGACCATAGCCACCTTTGACAGATACCTAAGGGTTACTCCTCTCCACCTCAGCAAGTAAGAGCTTGGCTGTTGCTAAGCTATGTGTCTGCTCCCTGACACATCAGCTTGTCTGCCATGCTAGCAAACTCCCCAGGACTCTGCCAGTGCACACCCAGCCTTGCAGGTAACAACCAGTGAACCCCAATTGCAAAGTTCCACAGAAATCTCTCTCTGCAGCATCTAGGCTGTCTCACTGGGCACTCACCAAAGTTAAGTCACTGCCTCCAAAGAGACCATACATCAGCCTGCTAGGTTAGCTGAGGACTCACTCTCCACTTTAATACACAGCACAGAGATGGTTTTGTAATAAGACAAGAATAAATTTATTAACAAAGAAGAGAGATTTAAGTGATAAAAGATAAGAATGGCAGGTTACAAATAAAACAGAACAAGCCTCCTAGTAACAAAAATTTAATTTCAGCAAATTACAGTCTTTGTCTAAGCAGGTTTCTCACCTATGGTCAGTTTCCAGCCATGGGCAGTGGGTGAAACCCCTGGCTTGGGGAGGCTAGCCCCAGCCCCACCCCTTCCACCCAAGGCCCCGCCCCTTCATGCCCACCGGAGCCCAGCCCCCACAGCGGCTGCTGGCCCCTGCCCAGTACCCCCAGCACTCCTCCCCCTGTAGCTGCTGGCCCCGCCCCAGGCTAGTGGCCCCAGCCCCACCTTCATCCCCACCACGCCAGTCCACACCGCCTGGCCCGACCCCCGGCCAGCATGCCCCAGCCTCCCCAGGCCACACCGCCTGGCCCAACCCCCGGCCAGCATGCCCCAAACCCCCTGGGCTGTGCCTGACCCCCAGCCAGCTGGACCCCCCACCCCTGAAGGCACCCCCCGGCCGAGCTGCCAGCCCGAGCACTGGGCGGGTCGGCAGGCAGCTCAGCCAGAGTGCCTCCAGCCCCAGGCAGATGGCGAGGCCAGAGTGGCCCCAGCCCCCACACTGGGCCGGCAGAGCGGCCCCAGCCCCAGCGCTGGACAAGCGGCGTGGCCCCAGCACCGGGAGGACGTGTGGTGTGGCGCAGCATGGCCCCCAGCCCGCCCGCCCCAGGGAACAGCAGGCAGGATGGGGCCTGGGGGTGGAGCATGGGCGGGGGGGATGTCAGGCTGTTTGGGCAGGCAACTCCTTCCCGTGCCTATGATACCCATCGCCCATGTTTCCAGCTATTCTTGCCTCCAAAGCTAAGAGGATCCACCTTTCATGAACTCAAAAAGTGCTGCTCGCCTCTGCCCCCTAGGTGATGGATGACTCAAATGTCTCTTTGCCCCCACTTACATTACTCCAAAGTTCACTGTCTTTATTTCAGAACCAGGAACACTCTGTGGGGATGTAGATACCATCCCTCACTGAGATCATTAAGCAGTCATCTCCCCTATTTGTAGTTTGATGGCTTTACAGTTAAATATACTTTTCATTGTCCTTTGCAATCAAGCTGGTCAGACAAGTAAATACATATTCCTTTGTCTAGGGCAGGCTGGGCTTTATTGCCTGCCAAAACACATTGTAAGAACATATTTCCAGCATGCGTTTATACTCTTTGTACACACCTGTACCTACATCACGAATTATTGTCGGGACCAGCGTGTGACCAGTTAGCATAAGATACTTTACACAACAACATCTTTTAAATACACATCATGACAACAGTGTGTTTGGGGCTATGAGTGTGTCATGCCAGATGTGAGTTGTGGTATGGCGTGCCCTCTGCCAGTTGGCACTGAGGGGCTCCCAGAGGCACAGGTCTCTCTCTCTCTTCTTTATCCTTTGGCAACACTTGCTTGCTATGCCACTAAAAACTCTTACTGAAGTGACCTGACACTGGGCCAACCTTTGCCCTCTGTGCATGTGCTATGGCCTGGTTGTATCACTTTGAGGAAACAGCACTTTTGTTATTTTCAGTTATGTAACAACGTTTGAACGTTTGAACACTCAGTAGTGCTGGAACGAGGGATGCTGCTGCACCCCCTGGCTTGAAGTAGTAATAACAAACACCAAATACACGGTTTCCATCAGCAGTACCCCCACTATGCAATTGTTCCAGCTCCCCTGAACACACGCACTCCTTGAGAGACTCACACTTCCATTGGAACAGGACTGTGCCACAAGAAAGTCGGCTGGGAGGGTGGGGAGAAGAGAGCGGCTCTTCCCACATTACACTCCAGTAGGTGTGCAATCCCACGGGTGCTTTGCCACGGTCTGGATTTATGTTCAGAATTAACATATTTCAAAGCACAAAGGTCTCTCTTCTGAAAAAGGAGGAGGAAGAGGAGAAAAACCACATTCCAAGCATTTGGCACAACAACCAACTTTCCCAGCCATCCTCCGGGAACAAAAAGGGGGGGGAAAAAGCTTGTCACCACACAATTTAAAATAACCAGTCTATCCTGGCTCCACTCTGTCTCAGAGGGTAGATCCAAGTCCTTGCCCCCCCCCAACACACACACCCATCAGGACTGCAGCTCAAAGCACTTGACATTCAGCAGCAGAAGGAAAACAGCTCTGAGGGAAGGGAGTCGGGGAAGGGAACAGTCCTGCCACCGGCAGGATTTCGTGGGGGGGTGGGGGGAAGGGGCCTGATAAAGGTCACAAAAACTGGAGGGGAGAGGGAGGTTATAGTTACCCCAGGATCGAAGAGCAGAAGGAATCCTCTGAGCACAGATCTCGCCTGACCATGGCGTGGGCATTCAGTCACCTCTGCAGCCCCTTCCCCCTTTGCCCCAGGCCCCATGAAGAAGCCACTGTAGGTCTAAGCATTTGTACAAGGCACATAAGGAGGATGCAGGAAGGGAAGTGCATGCATCATCCCCCCTTCCACTCCTCCCCCCAAGCGAAAAGGGTAAATGCAGCTTCATGTTCTATTAAGTTTCCCATGGCCCCTTCTGCACTGAGGAACAAACCACTCCTGTTGAGGGGGTGCGAGGGAGCAGAGTAGCCAGGGGTGATGGAAGCCCTCCGAGCATGACTCCAATAGAGGAGGAAACTGCTCAGTGGAAGAGAAGGGAACCCTGGAGATGGGGCAAAGGTACAGGGTCTCTGCACAGGTCCGGCTTTGCCAAATCTTGCAATTTTATTACTATTCTCACAACATTTGGTACTTTCCTTAAAGCCCAATTGCTGGAATAAGGAGCCTGCATGAGAATCTCGGGCTTCATTAACTGTAAAGTAAGTTTCTAGCCCTCACAGTGGCAGAGAAAAGCTAGACAACATGAAGCAGGTGCCCCCTAAAGGCTTGGGAACCAGAAGGCAATTTTTTTTTTCCAAAACATCATTATTCATAAGCCAATCTCCTGATTCTGGGGGCTCTCATTCATGAATGCTTGGGGTTGTCAAAACTGAAGATTATCCTTTGCCTCAAGCTGTCAAGGTTTGAGACCCAAATTACTGGCAGTTCCACAGAGGATAAAACCCTGACCCTCTCCCCTCATATTGAACAATTTGAGGGGAATTCTGCAAGGAGAGCTTCTCTGAGCTTGCCTTCCCGGCCTTCTCCTGTAGGATTGTTCTTCATAACGATTTATATAGGTGCATATAATGTTTTGCACACAGATATAAAGACAAGGGGCCAAATTCTCCATTGCCCTGCATCTTGCAGTCACTTACACCAGGGCAAAGTGGGTTTAAAGCACTACCAAATTAGTGTGGGAATGTTTCACACTCTCTTTGCACTGGCGTCAGTGACAACATGGTGAAAACCAAGGGAGAATCAGGCCCAAGCTTCTCATGCTCAAGCTATTCGAGATCAAGACCTCAATGCCAAATGGCTGAATACAAAAGGCGTGATTCTCCACTGCCATGCATCTTGTGTAGCCACTTACAACACAAAGTGAGAGCAAAGTCCAGATAAAATGCAACCACTCTAATTTGGCAGTGTTTTCCCCCCCCCCCCTTTGCAAATCTGTATGTGAGCATACCTGGTACAAGGCAGTGAAGAATCAGGACCAATGGAAGGGGAGAGTAGGTAACAGAAGGAGAACATCAGTAAATACACAAAAAGAAAAGGAGTACTTGTGGCACCTTAGAGACTAACCAATTTATTTGAGCATTGTATACAGTAAATACTCCATGGTGTAAACTCCACTGACTTTACTGGAGTTCCCGAGGGATGAATATTGCCCACTGTATTTATATAAGGATGTCAGGAATCTCCAAACAGGAAAGAACCTTTTGACCTCTAAGTCTGCCCCATATAAAGTAGCTTTAATCCTCTTACTTAGTCTCTTTGTATCCTCTCTCTTAGGCTCACATACATAGTGTTACTAGGGAGCAACGGTGAGCGCACGCACCAGAACAAGCCCACAGCACTTCACACTGCACTGTTCATAGTTCCTACACACCTCCTGGGGGGTGGTGTGGTGTTCTGTCCCATCCAGTGGCACCAAGACCACTGGGGGGGGGGGGAGGGAAGAGAGAGAGAGAGAGAGAGAGACTAATGAGTTTGCTCTACAGCCTTAGCTAACAGCCAGCTGGCCTTTAGCTCATGTGGTAGAGGCTCATGCACTAAGCTCCAGAGGTCCCAGGTTCAGTCCCACCTGCTAACAACCAGGGTCTGTTGGTGTTACAACAGTACCTCTAGGAACCTTATGAGATGAGGTGTGGCCCCAGCTGCAGTAGAAACCATGGTGCATGACTGTCTCAACGTTGTCAGTCTGATGCACTGTATGTTCATGCTCAGCACCAAGAAATTCTGGATTCGTGCCACCACTAACTGGGTCAGGTTGAGAGCATAAAAGATAGAAGTTATTTTGTGGATTCAACCTCCAACTCCCTTAGCAGTCAGAGTTATGATGGCTGGAGGCAATTCCAGTTCCAATACATGGAAACTTTTCCATTGGGAATGGAATCATTGGGGGGGGGGGGGGGGAATTATCATGGCTTAATTTTAGGCCTGATCCTGAAAGCTGCTGGAGTCTCAAACCTCACATTATCTTCAATGAGCATGGTGGGTACACAGCACCTCTCAGGATCAGACTCCTTGGCTGGAGGAGTTATAAACAGATGGCGGATCACTTCTCCACACCGTCAGACAAACACACTCTAGTCCCACCCTGAATCATTCTCTGAATAAGCAGAGTGACTAGCTGAAAGAGCACCATGTGACCTGATGAAGCATAGAATGTTTTCCAGGAAGCCAGAAAATTTATATAATCTCAGATGGGCAAAATCTATTATATAAACCAGTAACAACTTGTAGCACTTTGCAGGATAACATGTGGTTCTGGTGGTGCCTGCAGGTTTGATCAGAACTCCTCTCATTCTGGATTTACAAACAAGAATGCTGTGCAAATAAACAAGAGCATCTGGGATCCCTCTTTATTCTTCCAAATTGCCACGGGAAAGCGTAGAAAGAGGAAAACTCCCCTCCATGTTGGCTGCCAGAAAGAGGGTCGGCTCTAGGCACCAGCAAAGCAAGCACGCGCTTGGGGCTGCACAATTCCAGGGGCAGCGTCATTCCGGCCACCCTTTTTTTTTTTCTTCTTTTTTTTTGCTTGGGCAGTTGCGCTCTTGGAGCAGCAAAAAACCTAAAGCTGGCCCTGGTCAGAAAGAGTGGAAGAAAGAAGAAATGCCATTTTCAAAGAGCCACAAAACAATCATGGCCTAATGATCTGACATTGCCCGGAGATGTTTGCACATAGCTTGCCATCAGTATGTGATCGTGTGCTGCAACAGCAAGAATAAAGCAACAAAGACATCACAACACAGTGTCAGGACATGGCACAATGGTGGTTTTGTGGCTCCCCCTGTGAATCCATTCAATAACAAAATGTCTCCGTGAGTTTAAGACAGTATATATTACATATGTATCACACATATCAAATACTTTTTTTAAGGTTGCTATCTCTGAGGTTTTTGCATTGACTGTTTTACTTTAGATGAGTTGCAGGAACTTTGATTTAGTTTTTATTAGCAGAGGATGTCTGTGTTTATTTTACATTATGTATTTTTAGATACTATGGCTGGAGAATATTCTTTTTGTGGGCAGTGTGAATAACTGGAGGGAACCTCTTCTTGATTCCTGTGTTACTTTTTGAGGGAAAGATTTAATCAAAACAGAATATTGTAGTTATGGTCCTTTCTTTCTAATGCTCCTACTTTTGGTCTAAAAAGACAAAATGTAAAAAGTGTCACTTACAGAACATACTAAGGGAAGGAGCCTCCAGTTCCTAGGCAGCTACTGTGCAGTTATGTCCTCAGTCCATCCTCTCACAAGAAATTCTATGTCCCACCCCATTCCACCCTTCAGAGCTCATCCATCAGACTCCCCAGCTTCATCCATCAGTTGATGAGGCTTCTCAATTTGTGTGATGCATCCAAAAGTGGAGAAACAGCTGGAAACATTGGCAGCAGCTGTCAGGCACCTGTGGCAAAATTCCTAGAGGATTTAAGGTGGCATGCTGTGTGTGTGATTATAATTCTCTATAGGCTGGCAGATTTTAAACTTTTTAATGCATAAAGATGGAGACATTTTCAAATCTTTCTGCTTCAGGGTTTTTGTAGGGACTGTTTGTTGGTTTGTGCTTTTTGTGGATCTGGGATGCACAGAGTGCAGCTTGATAGAATATTAGAGGGGAACCCCATGGAATGCAAAAAGAGGGCTCACCCTAAGTTACTTCTTTTTAAAATGTCATTCTATCTGGGAGAACGACAGTGGAAATAGTGCCATATTACTGTAAACATCTGCTCCCTTCAGATTAATATGCACTTTGTACGATAGTCTGTTGTGCAGAACCAAAAGTTACTTTAGAAAAAGTTATTGATGATTGTCATTTAAATTCTGATTCCAGAATCATCATGCAGAAAGAAGAGGTAGGAAGCAGGGAAAAAAAATCAACTTAATTTTTAGTCACACAATTAAGTTTGCATTAACTGGAAGGTTAAAATAAAAAATGCTCTAACTGGACCTGGATTCGAGGCCTGCATCTGAACTGTAGAGGCCTGATTCTCCACTGCCTTGCACCTCATGTAATCGTCACCACCCGTGAACGCTGGATGTAAGAGGCTACCATTCTGATTTATGGTAGCACCTTCCACTCAGTTTACACGGGTGTTAATGACTGCACAAGGTGCAAGGGCACGATTGTGGAAGACTGAGGCCATATTTGCAGTATAAGAGTTTTTCTAGAGTACAGAGAATACAGAGTACACTATTCGTTTCCTAACACCAGGTTTAAAACCACATTATATTGAGGGGTTTGTTCAAAGGGCAAGTTAATAGGGCAGTTGAAGTTTTAAAGTGGACCACTGGGAAAGTTGTTCCTTGCAGCTCCCCTGTGGCAGAACCACTTTGGGAAGGAGGCGTGTGAGTGCAGGCAGGTGAAAAGAGAAAAAATGAGATTCAGGGGCCCCATGAGTGTGTGAGGGAGACTGAGAAGCTGGTTGCCTGCAGTAACAGGTGACGAGACATGATGACGCAGGAGGTCTCTGCCCATCCTGTGT
This sequence comes from Natator depressus, assembly GCF_965152275.1. Taxonomy (NCBI): domain Eukaryota; kingdom Metazoa; phylum Chordata; order Testudines; family Cheloniidae; genus Natator; species Natator depressus. The sequence goes on from NC_134239.1 coordinate 66,972,130, forward strand.
TCCTATGTTCTTAACTCTGGGCCCTAGATCAAAATGGCTCCCCTACCCATTACTAAGTGAACTGTTGTAGTCAGGTAAATCTAATCCAGGGAGACTTCAGGACAAGTCAAAAACTTAGATATGCTCCATACAGAAAGGAGGGTTGTACCCAGAGAAGGTAAGGAGGTACCAGTAGAAGTTCTTGTCAGTGACCGTCAGTCTTATTCCAATAAAATTCTGCTAAACTTGTCAAGTGTTTCTGTGCCTGTGTATTCCTCCCAACTCACCCCTCTGTTCAGAGTGCAACATAAAGCAGTCATGGAGCAGGCTTCAAAACTCTAGAATGGGCCTCCCCATCCCTCTGGATCCACACCTCTAGAATAGGCCAACCCAACTCCTCAGATCCAAATGTGCCTCCAGGGAAGAGGGCTCAAAATCCAGATATGAATCCTAATTGCCCCAAATTCTGGAAAAATAGGATGTAGCATTTAGATTCAACCCATTACAGACAGGCCTATCTCTAGTTTTAACTAGAAAAATCAGAGAATCAGAAATGTAGGGCTGGAAGGAACCTTGAGAGGCCATCCTCCTGCACTGAGGCAGGATCAAGTATAGCTACAGCATCCCTGACAGATGTTTATCTAACGTGTTCTTAGACATTTCCAATGATGGGGATTCACTTAGATACTCCAGGGGCTGGTGCTCTACAAATATCCACAGTACTGATAACAAAAAACATTCAAAAATTATGAGTCAGGCTCCCAAAAACAATGAGATTTTTTTTTTTTTTAAAAAAAAATCTCCATTTCTTATTATTTGTCTTCTGGTTTCTGAGCCTTTAGGTTACACTCAGTTCCCATTTTCAAGGTTTTCTCCACAATCAGGAGAGCTAGGAACTTTTTTAAAAATGAAAGCTGAGACTCTCATGAAGTCTCTGGATTCCAAGAGCTGGGGGCTCTCAGAAGAATCACAAGCACTGGCAAGACTGTATCCATCAGACAGAATAAATATGGCATCCCACAATGTGGTTGCTAAAAAGTCATTTTCTCTCAATAAAAGTGCTTTTTGCCATTGCACCCTGAACAGAGACCATACAAAAAGTTGACCATATTGAGTGTACGCAGTATTGTTGTAGCGGTGTTAGTCCCAGGATATGAGAGAGAAGGTGGGTGAGGTGATATCTTTTATTGGACCAACTTATGCTGGTCAGAAAGAGAAGCTTGAAAGCTTCCACAGAGCTCTTCTTCAGGTCTGTGAAACATACTAAGAGTGTCATAGCTAAACAAAAGGTGGGACAGGTAGTTACATATTTCAAGGGACCATTCAAGGTGAAGTGGCAAATTAACATCTCTGAAGTCACAGGGGAGAACACAAGGGGAAGGGGTAGACAGGCAGCTGGTGGGGGTTAATAGTGGGATATAGATTGTTGTAATAAACCATAAATCTGGTGTCTCTATTCAGTCCATCATTTTTAGTGTCTAGCAAACTTATGAATTTAAACTCGCAGGTTTGTGTTTTGAAAGAGAATTGTGCAGGTTTCCTTTGAGCATGAGAACTGATAGGTCAGATATAGAGTGATCACTTTGTGACTAGTGTTCACCCAGAGGTGATACAGTGATTTTGTCTTTTATCATTTTCCTGTGTGAATTCATTAGAGAGCATAGTGACTGTCTGGTTTCACCCACATTGTTAAGGATTTCACAGTCAACAACTAACATCATATCCACCACAATCTCTCCACCACCGGGAGGACAGCTATACAGTCCCTGAAATCTAACCACCAGATAGAAGTCTAACCAGCAGACAAAGGGAGCACTATCCTCGTCCTCCACTGTGATGACTATATTAACAAGGCCAACCAACAACTCTCCGACACCACCTCCTATAAAGAACTTGGGAATTTAAAGATATCATCAAATCCTTTCCCAAATAACTCCACAAGAAACTCTACAAACTTATTCCCCAAGGACCCACCCCATGGACCTTCTACACACTTCCCAAGATACACAAACACAGAAACCCAGGCAGATGCATCATATCTGGCCACGACACTCTTACTGAAGAAATATCAGGACTCATAGAAACCATCATCAAACCACTCACCACACAAAAAGAGACAGCTTCTTCCTGGACACAACCAACATCCTCCACAAACTCCACAACATTAACAACCTTCCTCAGAACACCATCCTTACCACCATGGATGCCACTTCCCTATACACCAACATCCCTCACAATGATGGCATAGCTGCCTGCTTCAAATATTTACAAGACAATGGACAGCCCTCAGATATCCACCCCAAACACTGCCAAACTCATCCATTTTATCCTCACCTATAACAACTTTACATTCAACAACAAACACTTTGTCCAAACCACAGGAACAGCCAGAGAGAGCAGGATGGCTCCCAATATGCCAACCTCTTCATGGGCCACCTTGAAGAAGAATTTCTAGACAAATGCAACATGAAACCAACGATATATCTATCTGAGATACATCAATGATATTTTCATCCTCTGGACAGATGACAAACTCCCTCATAGATTTCCACCACAACTTCAACAACCACCACCCATCCATTAGACTCTCTCTAGAATACTCACAAACTAGCATCAACTTCCTGGATACCACAATCAGCTTCAATATTGGAACCCTACAGACAACTATATAGAAGAAACCCCAGATCACCATACCTAGCTTCATAGATCCAAAGAATATGCACAGAGGAGAAAGTCTGGGATATACACCTTAACACACTCAAAATTGCCCTCATCAAACAAGCACACTTCACCAGAGAAGTAGATATCATCATGGAATGAGCCAACCAAGAGTGAGAACCTGCTTCGATACAGAAATATCACACACCCCTAGTTATCGTCACCTACCACCCCACACTGGAACCTATATGGGGTATGATCAAACAACTACAACCAATACTCAATGGGGACTCCATCCTGAAAGAAATCTTTCCTGAACCCCCTCTTCTGGCCTTCAAACAACCTCCCAACCTCTCCAAGCTCATCATCAGAAGCAAGCTCCCAACAGACTAGAACGCACCAACTCAAAAGGTGGTATCAGACCCTGCCAGAACAACAGATGCAAAACCTGCAGACATATCGCCACTGATACAATGATCAACACTCCCCAAAACATACCTTTCAAGATCCATGGGTCCTACACATACCTATCACAACATGTAGTGCACTTCATCTAGTGCACTAAATGCCCCAAATAACAACTATGTGGGTGAAACCAGATGATCACTACAGTCTCAAAATGAACTCACAGAGGAAAATTATAAAAGACAAAATCACCATATCACCTGTGGGTGAACACTTTTCACAAAGCCACTACTCTATGTCTGACCTATCCATTCCCATCATCAAAGGAAACCTGCACAACACTTTCAAAAGATGAGCCTGGGAGCTTAAATTCATAACATTGCTAGACAAAAAATCATGGACTGAATAGAGACACTGGATTTATGGTTTATTACAACAATCTATAACCCACTAACAACCCCACAAGCAGCTGCCTTTCCTGCCCCCTCCCTTGCTCCCCTATGACTGCAGGGATGTTAATGGGCCATTTCACCATGAGTGGTCCCTTGAAATGTGTGTTGACTACTTATGCTAAACAATCTATTCCAACTTGTATTTAGCTGTGACACTCTGAGTACATTTCCCAGACCTGAAGAAAAGTTCTGTGTAAGCTCTAAAGCTTGTTTCTCTCTCTCCAACAGAAGTTGGTCCAATAAAAGATATTACCTCACACACCTTGTCTCTCATACTGAGTTTAGTGAGATCTGGGAGTGTTGCCCCAGGGGTGAAGGCTTCCCTTATTAAACAAACTCTGAATATAGCCCATTGCAGCTTGTCAAGCAAAATCTGTTCAGGAGGAGCCTGAAATTATTGGGTCAATTGACTTAAGTGGAATTGCTTCTGATTTACATCACTGTGAGAGGAGAATCAGGCCCATTGTGTTCTGCTCTTCCCTTAGCCCTGCCAGCAGAAGAATGTTTGAAGAGACATTGTCAAGATAAAAAATTATCTTGATTGAAAGAGCCAATTTAGGTTATTGAACCAGAATGAATTTCATAAATCTAGTGTCTCTCATCATTTAGCCTGTTTGTTTACCTTTTTAACCTTACTTTGAAGCTTGGCTGTTCTGTTGCACTCTGTGCACTTAATTCAGTCCTGAGTGGGATACATCAGCTTCCACCAAGATGACCCAGGGCTGGGGACCCCAGATAAGAGAGACTCTGCCTGGAAGGGGTTGCAGCGGCAGCCAGAACAGCCCTGAAAGTTGGTGGCACTGACTGGGAAAGAGCCATGGCCAGAGCATCCTTGAAATTCACTGATTCAGCACATCCCATGGAAAGCCCCCCCACCAGCTATGAAGCCTAGATTAGAACTAAAAATTGGAATCCCTGCAGGAACAAAAATGAATCCTAAATTTAGGACACACATACAGACTCGATTTGACTCCTCTCTTCCCTGAAATCTCAGGGGAGCGGGTGGGATCTGAAAACATCAGAAGAGTGACCAACCATTGTAACAGTAACTCTAGTTTAACCAAATTTATCCTTGGTATAAATCCACAGAATGCAACCAAGTGACACCAAAGATTAATTTGGTCTTATTTTTCTGCCACTATAGAACATGGAGAGCATTATATTAATAATGAAGAAATAAATAAAATAACGATCATAGTGTGTTCTTTGTTAGGCAAGGCTCTTCATGTGGAGTGACCCAGGGCAATTCTCAGATTTAATCCCTCTTCTTCCCCAAACATGCAGCTGATTCCTGCTTTACTCCCAGTTTAAAATCTTTGATCAATGTTAGAGGTATGAAAGGAGTCCCTGACCTAAGCTGAGATAATGGAGAGAGATGGCATTTGGCTCTTTGAGGTAGAAGTGGACAAAAAGCAAAAAAAAAAAAAAGACAGCTGGAGTCATGAGCATTAGTGGATTTCAGGCACAAGAGAGTGTGGGGTAAGGGCCAGCAAAGACACAATGAGAGACTGTAGCCAGTTTGTTCCATCTCCTTCAAGGTGTCATTTGAGTCAATGGGAATGATTGCAGCAGATGTCAAGACACACAAGGATCATTTATTTGGCTTTTAAAAATACATTGAGAATAAAGGAAATACTAAAAAAGTGAGCCAATTGCCTGGGTCATGATGCGTGGGAATGAATAAAAAAAGGTGAGTGCCAGCTGGTAATAATCTGTGGTATGTAAATAGGCTTAAGCCAGGGGAAGGAATTTTTCTGGATCTGGTCCAATGGTGTCAACCATTTGCAAGGTCTGACTGAGATTAACCTGTGGTTTTCCACGGTCAGAGCACAAAGGGGAAAATACAATAAGTACAGCAGTTGTACTGAGGATCCTAGTGCTGTTCAAACATACATAATGCGGTCAGAACCAGCCTGTGACCACACCTGGCAATGTTCCTTAGCTCTGGAAACATCCCCAGTAAGGAATTGGCTGGCTTGCTTCTCTCCTTCTCTCTCAGGATGCAGGCATTGAATTCAAGAGACATCATCTGTTTCTAAAGCACTATCTCTAAGTCACCATTCCTTTGGAAAGCAAACCAAAAAACTGAATTTTACTGAAAGACAATTTGGGCCACATTCATCACTCCTTATACATATTCATTACACACTATAACTCCCTGAACACTATGAGCATACACCAGGGATGATAAGCTTGGCCATTTAATGCTTGCAGTTTACCAAATTGTACATCTGTTTGGTTTCTTTATTTCTGAGACATAATTCCACGAATTATTATTATGAAAGAGATTAATTTAAGAAGGCCTCGTCATGTTGCAAGGACACACTGAAAAGTCTGCTTGCATGCCCTTCATTCCCCGCCCCATACACATAATTTCAGAGTTGCAAATTGTCTTCCTATAAGTGTGCAAAAACATTTCTTCGGGTTACAGTCTTCACACCAAATGTCCGGTCCTGTGGAGAACAATTACGCAATGATAGGGAGCAGGATAGTCTTCACCATCTTTAACTTCTAGAATTCATGGTAGACTTGTGGTTTAGAGAGGAGATTCAAGGGAAGAGCATGTGTGTTGGCCTTCTGCATAGGGCTGGAGGGAGGTCAGGGGGAAAGGGAAAATTGACAAAATTTCTGTCCACTATTTAAGTCAGTGGAGTTGTGTTCAAATATACCAGTGTTGAATGTGGCCCAATATACATGTTATAATATATATTCTGAATATCTGGAACTTTCTGCAGTAAAACAATGGATTTCAAAAGTGTAATAGCGTTTATTTCCTTTAAAAAAAAAAAAAAAAAAATCAACATTCCAAAGGGAGTCTGAAGTCCTGAAAAAAAGCCTACTATTGTCCTCTGATGAGCCAGTCAGGAACTATCTCCATAGGCTACCTGATGAACTCAAAGGCAAAAAATATTTTTCACTGACATCGGCATAACTAATCTAGATGCCTCTATTTGTATATGCAGCCTGATTGACTATAAACTCGCTCCAGAACTCAGTATTGTTTACATTAGAGGTGGCAACAACAGAAACCAAATGACTGACTGCATGACTTTTCAACCAATTATGAGTAGGGCCTTTTCAAATTTATGGCCATGAAAAACGTGTCATGGACCGTGAAATCTGATCTCCCCCCATGAAATCTAGCCTTGTGCGCGCTTTTACCCGATACTATACAAATTTCACAGAGGAGACCGGTGTTTCTCAATTTGGGGGTCCTGACCCAAAAGGGAGTTGCAGGGAGGTCACAAAGTTATGTTAGGGGCGGTGCAGTGTTGCCACCCTTACTTCTGCGCTGCTGCTTTCAGAGCTTGGAGGCCACAGAGTGGCAGCTGCTGACTGAAGGCCCAGCTCCGCAGGCAGCAACGCAGAAGTAAAGGTGGCAATACCATACCACGCCATCCTTACCTCTGCGTGGCTGCTGGTGGCAGCTCTGCCTTCAGAGCTGGGCTCCCGCCGAGCAGCTGCCACTCTCCAGGTGCCCAGCTCTGAAGGCAGCACCAGCAGCAGTGCAGAAGTAAGGGTAGCAGTACCGCAACCCCCCCTACAATAACCTTGTGACACCACACACACACACACACACACACACACACACCACTCCTTTTTGGGTCAGGACCCCTACAATTACAACACCATGAAATTTCAGATTTAAATCGCTGAAATCATGAAACTATTTTTAAAATCCTATGACCGTGAAATTGACCAAAAGGGACCATGAATTTGGTAGGGGGCCCTAATTATGAGCCACGATTTTTGTCCTTACATATAACAGTAGCTATTTAACTAGGCTCTTCCACTTTATATTATTTTTATTTTTCTAGCACCCACTTAGGTACTACTCACCTGTCAAACACGCAAAGACAAGTTTATAACATTCAACAACAGTACCCCACTGCTTTCCTTTGGGGGCAAAGACAAAATGTTGATATAAGAAAAAGTGTAAAATCTTCAAGACAGGGACTCTCGTTTATACTCCATGTCTGTACAGTGTGTAGCATAACTGGATCCTCATCCCAGACTGGGGCTCTAGACAGTAATGTAATAAATAATATTTTCTCCTCTCTGATACTAATAAAAATTATTCAAACTAATGAGAGAAACTCCTCTGAAACCTGTCAACTAATAGTTTGGGAAAGGATAATCTACATGCTTCCTTTATAAATACCAGTAGCTCAACATGTGGCCTAATGTCATTTTCATTCCGAAAGAGAAACCTTCTAGGACGTAAGTGAAGTCTGCCTGGAATGACAGCCATAGCACCATTACAGCAGCTGGAAAGAGAGAGCAAGCAACAGGCCGAGAAGGGGCAGAGCTCAGCCTTCAGCATAGGATGGAAAAGCAAGGAAGAATGCTAATTAGAGACACAGTGTGGATGCAGGAGACTCACAGAGAGATTCTCCCCTCCCTACCCCAGCCATCCATATGACAATGCTGCTCTGTGGAACAGAACAATAGATACATTATGCTAACCTATAATTATCCCAAGAAAAACGATAGCTAAGTCAAGGCATTACATGAACGTTGTAATACTGGATACAATCCAACAAGAAGCAAACGGGGGGAAAAGTCTTTAAACAAAGACTGAAAGCTGCCCAGCGGAGAACATCAAAGAGGAAATTTCATGTTCTCTTCACATTTGTTTGGGGTTTTTTTTCTTTTATTTAATGATTTAAGCACAATTCCCTCTTTCGTGTATTTCTTGGCTACTTTCTGTCCTAATCAGTTCCAGTTAGGAACATTTTCCTTCGACAGCATGGTGGATTTGGCTCACACAGACCAGATTCCTCTGCATGGATCAAGGATAGAGAATTTAGCCCAATGCATGTCTTTGTTACATGTGCAAGCAACGGGAGGCAGGAAGGGTAGATGGAGATAAACTCCAAAGCCAGACAACCACAACAGAAGCAAGCCGCTGGTGCTTTAGAAAGGATGCATAATCAGGAATCACCAAGCTGCAGCATGCACAAGCACTTCAATACCTGCAGTCTGATTCCACTCAGATAGGGGATACCCAATTATGGGAAGGAGTGAGGGCACACCTGTCAAAAAAAGCTTCTTACTCCTTACAGCACCATGCAATGTTGTGGAAATACGTGAAAGGGGGATTAATATCATTGTTTAGAAGAGCTGGCATGTTGGAGTAGATGGCTTATTGCCTTTCCAAATAGGTTTATACTCAATATATTAAAAAATAATCCGGTATCCCCCAAATTCTGTATAATCCCCTTTACATTCTGGGAGTGCATATCTAGGGCAACCTGATTCAAGTAATCTAGTCCTCAGTCCTCACAGCAGACCTATGCAGTGCCCATTAGGATGCTTGTCAACAACCAAACCAACAGAAACACCTTTTTCTTTGCCAGCGCTAGACGGTCAGTGCTACTCCCTGCAGACCAGAGCAACTGAGTCCCATCCCTCTAGAGACAGTACTCTCTCTCTCCAGCATCTTGTCCCTCCAGACGAAACATACAGAGAAAAAAAAATATACACTAGGAAACAGCAAGGCCGGCCCACATGAAATCTTGCCATGCCATCTGCCTACAGAAGTGTCCAAACATGGCCATTGCTAGCACCATTCCAGCAGAATTTCCCTCTCTAGTGTGAGCAGAGATATTTTGCTGAGAAACATGCTAGCTATACTGTACTACATGGGCAGGAAGCTATCACCTTTAAACAGTCATTACACTTGGATATGGCCCAACAGCATTAGCATATGGTTCAAGGCAGGGCTAGAATGACAGCACGATTTCCTAACATGATTTGGGCCTATCTCCACGGTCAGAAATGCAATAATATGGTCAGAGAACCAACAACTTATTAAACAGTTCCCTGTTCGCTGTGTTGATTGGCACCTAGTCTCCAGCTCCTACACCATACTAGCTTTTGGCTACACTGAACCAACCAGGAGAGAACGGAAAGGATATGGCACATTCCAATGCTCTGTCACTCCCCCTCTCCCTACATTAAGGGAGACAAAAAGGCAGAAACATCTGCAGGAGAGATAAGCAGTTGCCTGGCTCAATTCAGCAGCATGGGAGCCTCTCTGTTCTTGCTGCAGGTGTTACTAGAGTCAGAAGGCCAAATTCTGCATTCAGATGCACCAGTTTAAAAATCCAGAGTAACTGCATTGACCTCAAAGGAATTAGTCTGTATTTTACACTGCTGAAGCCCACAGCAGAATCTGACGCAGAGGCAATTACAGAAATAAGTTGCAGGTGACATGAGTTACCCAAGCCAGCCAAAACAACAGGGCATAAATACTATTTACTACAGAGAGAGCTGGATAGGTCAGCACTGATCCTTTTCTTAAGCAAGAACAGAGCAACTGTAGTAATAACCATTTTCATAAGGATACTAAATAGTGGAAACCTTACCCAAGCCATTTCAAATTTCTCTCTCTATAGACATTATCAAGCTGCTCTCATTACCCTCCCTCCTCCTCCACAACTATGCTCCCCATGTAGTACGGCAACTCATATTTCATCTATATTGCAGGCTTTGTGTGCTTGTAAATGTGCCACCGAGTGCTGTCAAAAAAGCCACCAGCTGGAAGGGATCCTGGAATGAAATCTATGCAGTTCTGCAGCCTCCTAAGTGATTGCAACTGTGGCCGTTAAACCCGCTAATGTGCTAAGCGTTTTCTGGCAAAGCCAGCAGGTTGTGTTAGTATTTTGGGCATGGGAAGTTGAGTGCAAAGATGACTTTCTAGGTGAGCTTGAGAAGAAAGGAGGGTTAAGACAAAGAAGAAGAAAAAAACACAACCCAGCACCCATGAAACATCTTGTAAAACTCACTACAGTAAGAGCTAAATTTCAGAGTTCCTAGAGCAGCCTCCCCAAGTAAGTTAAAGCTGAACTCTTGGGTTCCTGCCAACTGTGTGGAAAGAATTTCATTTCCTAGAAGAAGAAGAAAGTTTCCTTTGCTCTTTTCCTTGTCTTGGCTTTAATCAGAGCATTGTCTGGTTGTTTTACTGATAGGCCTGGAGAAGCTTACAATGGGACAGATCTATCCCTGGTGTAACACCATTAACTTACCTAGGGCGTCCCTGCGCAGGACTTAGTTAGACCCAATCACTCTTGCAGGCTTCCCAGTTAGAGACGTTAGAAGGTGCCAGCTAGATTTCTGACGTTTCCACTAGTTAGGATGTCTCAACAATATGGCCCAAAGGAGTCCAATTTGAAAGCTAGGTCTAGATCCTCAAAAGTATTTAGATGACTAACTCCCACTAAAATGGGAGTTAGGTGCATCTGGGCCCTAGTCAATTTGAAAAAGTGAATTAAAAATAGGTTCTGGCATGACAGCTGCCATTGGGTTTTCCCCCTTACCAATCTGTGTGGTTTTCAATGACACTTTCCTACAGTTGTGTGTTTCTTCCCCCCCTCCCCCCTTCTTCTATGGAAAAATCCACACAAACGTAAGTGAAACTGACTATATGCAAAGTGCTATCAAAAGTACACAGCAAATCAACCTGAAAAATAGGATACAGAGCTTTTTTCTGATCTCAGTTGTAGCCATCCGAGGTGTTATTTTTAACAATAGTAGGTAAAAAGTGTCCTGAGAGAATCATGACTTAAGTTGATGTTCCTACATGTATTAATACTGAAAGAACGCTAAAAATAAAGGGTGGTAGAAATATTAATAGGCCAAATTATGAAGGAGTCAGTGAGGGTTTGTCATGAATAAAAACTTCAGGACTTGATTGTTTAGTAGTAGTAACCTCCTCAGACAGCATGACTGAGGAGGAATGTCTTTGGGAGGGGAAAGAGGCAGCTACGAAACTCTGAGCTGGCTTGAGTCACACCAGCGAATGGGAAAATTTTGAAAAATAATGCATGTTGCATGATGTCATTACTGTCCACTTACAGGCAGGAGGGGAGTAAAGGTGCTGTATGGCTAGTGGGTGGAGGGAGTCAAAGGGAATTTGCCACAGGGAGGCTGCTTTTCAAGACCAATCTGGTTTTCAGAACCAAGCTTTGTAACTGAGAAACCCTCAGCACAGCAAAACAATGCAGTTCCTCATGTGTACAATTGATCAGCAACGTTCGAAATATGAATGAGCGAGCTGATGAAATAATCCACTTTAAGAAACAGACTTTGGCTTTCAATTCCCCTTTAGGAGCTTTAGAGAAGGCAAATAGAGACTGGTGACAAATGAAAGCTTAGACAAAGTTACTGTGCAAGACTGAACTTCTGGAAGGGAAAAAAAATTGTCTTAATACCAAGTATTCCTAGAGGAGCTACAGGGCAGAAAGAACAAACTCCTAGATGAGCAAGCCCCCTTTCCCCAGAGATCTTTACATGTTTACAAAATGTTACAATAAGCCACATTTAAAGTAAACAGGAAAACAAATAAAAGACACTTCAAATCCCATAAAATCACCTCCCAACTCTCACCCCCTTATCACAATATATCCTTCCCTCTCTGGAAAAGCCTGGCAGAATATATAGAGCTTGCAGCATATGCTGAAGATGAATAGTTTGGGGCTCTGCTGAACCGAAGTGGGGAGCAAATTCCACTGTTGCGCACACACTGAAAACACTCTGCCATTCCCTACACAAAAAGAAAAGGAGTACTTGTGGCACCTTAGAGACTAACCAATTTATTTGAGCATAAGCTTTCGTGAGCTACAGCTCACTTGCTCAAATAAATTGGTTAGTCTCTAAGGTGCCACAAGTACTCCTTTTCTTTTCGCGAATACAGACTAACACGGCTGTTACTCTGATTCCCTACACAGTTAAACTAGAGGGCTGATAGCTTAGTGCTTTGGGCGATTTCATCCATCACAGCATGCCACAGGAAGGGAGGTGATCTCTGATATTGTTTACAGAGCATTAAGCGTGCTGGGTCCTAGTTAAAAGCACCACCCTAAACTGTAACTGGAAAGACTGGCAAACAATGCAGATCACGGGCCATAGGTGTGACTTGCTTCCTACTCACACTCTTTATGAAGCAGACTGCCTTATTCTGAGCAGCCTTATGGTGAAAAGCACCCACCTAGTGCATGTTACAACCCAATGCCAAGATGACCAGCGTACAGATCGCACCAGTGAGGCCTGTATCCAAGAGAGCTCACAACACCACAGCAAAGCATAAATGCTGAAAGCTTTCTTAGCCAATGCCACTACCTGGTGACTCCCTACTAACACTGCTTATCTCTACAGCTCTTCCCACCTTAATCAATGAATTAAGCCTCCTGGCAGCCTGTTGAGAGAGTTATCTGCATTTTTACAGACAGGCACAAAGAGGACAAGGCTCCACTGCAAGAACTGAACCCAGATACCCTGGTTCTCACTCGGCTCTTAACCAACTGGCTACACTCTATCTCCTTCCCATCCTGCTACACAGTCAACATGTCTTCCCTGCCACTGCCCCTTTGGTTCTTTCCTCCCTTTGAATGTGACTCCAGTCATTTGTCTTAATATTTATTTGAAACAGAGGGACAGGAAGGTTACAGGCTGACCATTGTCTCATTGTTTCCTTGTGCTCCCCCATTAGTCTGTCATCCATCTGTTGTCTCTTGTCTTGTACTTAGATTGTGAGCTCTTCTGGGTCCAGGTCTGTGCAGCACCTAGCACAATGGGGTCCTGGCCCATGGCTGGGGCTCCTAGGTACTATGATAATACAAGTAATATTATTTTTATTATTTTAATATCTTCCCAGATTGGCCCACCAGGAGCTGTTGCTGTGTTTGCATCCAGAGGTCTCCATGATGTTAAGAAGTATAATTCACCTATTAGTTCTTCTTACAATCCTGTCACCCTATAACCTTTTTTTCAGCTACACTATTCAATTGTTTTCCTTTCTCGCTGTGCCCTGCCAAGCACAAGTCTTTGTCTATTTGGCTGTCCAGCTTCTCTGCTTTGTGTGCTATCAGGTCATGAATTCACTTTCACACACACAAAGACACAGGAATATCCCAAGATCCCTCACTAGAAGGCTACCTTGGATACAAGCCTGACCATGGCTTCCTATTCAGCTTGATTGCATTATGAAGGTGCCCAGGCAAAAAATCTTCCAAAGAGGAAGCATGTAGTGACTGCACAGAACTGCTTTACAAATGGATAGTCTGAACATATCTCAGAAGCCATTCTGTCAACAAGGAGCTCAGTTACTTGTAAGCATTTTTCTACCTAACATACCAGCAAAAAGTTCCTCTCATTCAAATGAAACTGTTCACATGCAGCAGGCGTAATCCTTGCCATATTATTCCCAGTGCAAAAATCACAGTAGACTGTGATGAGACTTCACCATGCTCAGAGGCAGAGACCTATCGATCTTGTCCTTTTACCCCATTCTCTCCCCTTCCATGCTACACAAACCCATTATACTAAATCATGTTGTGGGCGCAGGAAAAAACTTTAACAAACAGTATATTCCATTTCAAGTAATGCTGCTTCCACTGGAGGATAGCTATGCAAACAAGGCTTAAATAAACCACCATGACAGGGAACGCCCTGTGCAAGTTGAAGGAGATGACTTAGTCCATCCCTCATGATGGCACACAAACTCCCGAAGGCCACACGTTTATCTTCAAGTGGGATCAGTTCAGCCCTTGATCTATCTGAGGTAGGTAAACTGAGTGTCTATCATTTATTTGAATTTTTTTCTACTTTAAAATAAAAAGCACCCATTCATCCAACGCTATGAGCAACCTTGACAATCTTTTAAAATATAGCAACAAACAGCCCTTCCTTTTCTCCAGATCAACTCAAATCATCCATTCCTGTATCAAATACAACCAATAAGTACAACTTATATTGTTTCAGGCAGCATACTAGTGAAGGGAGGAGAGCATCTTTTGAATGAGACCTTAAGAGTCAAGGCCCTGTCCAATTTATAGATATTAAAAACCCTCATGGAATATTCCATAATAGTAGAGGTTCTCTCCACATACAGTTCTTAGCCAAACATCACCCTCCTCTGCTGTGTACTATTGGGCTGCATACCTCAGAGTGGCTTACATTGCAGTGATGCTGTAAGTTAGTTTGAAAACCCAGGTGCTGCAGGCTATGTTGCCAGCAGGTCAGTAAAGTGATACTGTTTCCTCATGAAGTCACTGTTGAACCAAACACCCAATCATGATGTTGACAGCATTGCACTGATGCCATAGTCTACTCTCTGATAAACTGTGAAAAAGAAGCCCTGGCCCATTGCTATCCCTGAAAATGCCCTGGAGTTTTTCATATAAGCAAAATAAAAAAAAATGGCTGGAGTGACCCACCACTGGCATAGGCAGGTGCCACTCTGTTGACTTTGGCTTCTGCCTACTTACCTCAGCCATGACTCTGAGGTAATGTGAGGAGCACAAAAGCCGTAGCATGATTTCTAATGGGAGAAGGAGGAGGAAGAGTGTTATATTACCATATTAATCCAAGAACATCTTCTGGTATAGCCCTCACCTTCCATCTTGGCCGCAAGAAAACCGCACAGCAGGATTGGTCCCATTTACAGTGAGACGGGAAGGCTGAAGAGAGAACCTAATCCCTCTTAATTATATTTTCACTGATGAGAGATGAGATGATAGTAAAAATGCTCTACAACCTACAGAAACTCATTCTTGATCAGTCCTTAAAAGAGACGTTGCCAACGTAACGTAAATAAATCGCACTTCTGTCTGAACATTCTTTTTTTTAAACCATGTCAGTGGTCACATTTATGCAATATGTACTTTATGGGTACTCTAGTACTCCACACACACATCTGATGAACTGTTTTAATCCAAATCCATAAACCTTTTTTTGTTTTTTTTAAGTATTTTTACTGTTCTTTGGTAAAGGATCCTGTAACCTCACTAGATTCAGCTCAGTTTCAATTCTGATCCAAGCCACTTGGTTTTGCATAGTTAGGATGGAGATTTCATATGAACATAACACCTCATGGGATTTCTGATAATTTTGGGTTCCAAAAAGGCCAGACATCTCATAAAAGCAATTGTTCTCACAGTATTTTGGCATTTCCATTTCTGTATGCAACCTGCAAGTGCAGAGATGAACAAAAGTGTGGCGGGGGGGGAAAATCAGGGAAGAATTCTCACTTTTGAGATATTTCTCACCCAAAAATCATTCCATTCTGGTCAGTGTTCAGATTGCTTCTTATTTAATCTGAATTTATTTGCTCCTCCCTTATTCTGAAAAGGTTTTATTAACTTGGAAGAGTATTAATTGTTGTTTTTTGAACTAAGAACTATGTGACTATTTAAAAATAATTCTTGTTCAACTTGTCCAACATACTATGGCACAACTGATGAGTGGATGGGGAGCTAAGCTTGACCTGTCAGAGGACAGAATAACAATCCTTGGCGAAGGTCTGCCCAGATCTTAACTTTTGTGCTTTTCCTACCAGTTTCATGGACATCTAGGGAGAATCCTTGTCTGTGAATGATAAAGTGGCAGTCAAATGGGAATTATATGGAGCCTCCCTATAACAGAATAGAAGAAAGGCTTGTAACTAAAGTTACTGAGGAAAGCAAGGTCTTCTGACTGGGAGTCAGTGTCCCGTCTGGCTTTGATTCCTGGGCAAATCGTGCAACCTACTTCTGCTTTATTTTTCTTTACGTAAGTGGGGATAATACCTACCCACATACCCCTCTGCAAAGTAGTTGGATATCCTGGGGTAAGAAGCATTATTGACAAGTAAAATACAGTACAATTATTGTGAAGTAGGAGGAGTCTGGGGATCTTTGTGCATGGCTCCCAAACCATCATGCCTCTGATGTGTTGGCTTTTTGCCATGTCTTGATGTAAAGTAGAGGAGAAACATTGGGTTCTCAGGAACCCAAGGGAAATAAATTCTGTGCCGTGAAATTAGCATCTGTGTTTTCAGGGCTTATTTAAAAGTGTTTAAAAAAAAACTTACTCAGACATTTACAACCATTAGTAGTCCCTGATAGTACACAGAGGGGCTGTTAGGGTTATTGTGTGAATGGTCCTCAGATAATAGGATTTCTGAATCAAACAGTCACTTTCAATTCAAGACAAGGTGCTTCAAGGATGTATGGAAAGGGTTTGGACACTTTTACCAACCTCTAGACTCCTCCCAAGTGCCTCAGAGCTTGTAATCTACATCTCCATTGTAGGGGTACTTACAGAACTCTTTGAATGACAGAATCCCATACACAATCACTAGTTAAAATAGAAAGAAAATACTTGGTTGGGCTATGATAAAAGTCTTGGAGATGCTGTCAAGAATAACAGGCCCCAGAGGAGAGTTTTCCTTTGAACACAAATATGCCCCAGATAACAGAAGCGTCTTTCTTTCCCTCACCCCTACAATCTCCCTCAAAAATGGGTTGAGTGTTTTAAAATTCCACAAGCTAAAGTCCTCATCCACTTCAGTCCCCTGCTAACTCCCAACAAGGGAGCCCGTAAAGCCCAGCAGTCTATCACCTGCGTACTTCCCTGCATCTTTGTTTCAACTTCTATAGAAATGTTTTGGGACTGGGGGAGAGACAGCACGAAAGGGGTTCTCATAATCCCAGATGGGCGAGCCTATCCAGAAAACAAAAGGAATCCATGTAACCCATAAGATGTGAGTTGGGGATTGAAGTTCACTTTGTAATGGATAAGTTTCCACATAACTAGCACTACCACCACCAACAGCACACCTAGCAAAGGAACGAATGTGTTTGGAGACCAAACTTTTCTCTATAGTCTCATCTACACAAGGAAATTGTACCAAGTAAACTAAATCAGTTTGGTTAAATTGGTGCAATTCCCTTGTGGGAACACTTATTTTGGTTTAGAGGCGCCCTCAATCAATTTAGCTTACATCAATTCCTTACCCATCCACTTTCTAAACCAGTGTAGAGAAAGCTATACAATTCTCCTAGGTTCTTATGGAGGGATGCTGTTGGAATAGATATGAGGGAAGCTAGTACTCCCACTGACCGTGTTGTACAGGTTCTTTGGATAGAGAACTTCTGGAAATCCAGAAACTTTCACCAGAACCAACTTCACTGAAATTTATTTTGATAAACTGGGATGGAAAAAACCTCACTTGCAGTATGTCTTAAATGAAGTGTGTGATCTGAATTATCCTAATGAAGCCCTGCCTCTGATATGCAGAATGTTTTTGGTACCACAGCATATCAGAGATTATAAAGCTTCAATCCATGATTTGTCTCACTGGGCCAAATTCATTCTTGGTGGTACTCCAAGGGTGATTGTTTCCTGGGAAACATGTGGAACTAAATAACGTTAAAACAAAAAAAGGGTCGGATGTGGGTTCTAGGCGGAAGCTGCAAAGGCAATACGAGAAGTTCAATTGGAAGCTGAGCTTGGAAGGAAAATAAAAGTGTTGAGATCTCAGGATTTGTTTTGCCGAAGGCCTGAGCTACAGAAAAGCTGCACACATTTTTATCAGCACCGGGAGCACACCAGGTAAAAACCCTTTCTCAGCATATACAAACTTTGAAGTGAACTGGAAAATAACGTTCTTGGGCCTTATAAAAAAGCACTGCATTTTTCAGTATGTTTAAATGGATGAATAATATCAGCATTACAAGTGACAGACAGAGCTAAGAGTAGTTTTTGCATTTGGTGTGAATGCCATGAGGTTGGTGGCCATTTTTAGCCCTCATGGGAATGTGTTCCAAGTTGAGGTGTGGCTCCCACTATAGTTCAGCCTCTCTGTATTGACCAGTAGTTTCATTGTTCCATTGGAAAGTAGTTGTCAAGGAAGGTTATGGGGGCAGAGATAAAAGGTAGGCCAATCATGTGGAGAGCTTTGAATTCAACATTAGCCCTCCAACACCTTCATTAGTTTCCACTATGAAGTATGAAAAGGGACCCTGAGTAGCTCACCAGCCTCATTCTCGCTGCTCACCTGTTCTCATGAGCTGGCCTGCTTGTCAGCAAGAAGCTGCTCTGCCATTCATGCCAGGACATCCCCAGCCTCTGGCATAGGAAGATATTGCTTCCTGGGCTGAGGGAGAGAGTAGAACTGGACAACTAGAGGAGGTGGTTCCCACTCAGAGGGCTGTCTGGGGGATAAAGGATGGAGACCATCCACAGGAGAAGCAGGGCAGGATTAACTAACTACAAGAAGAGATCCCAGACCAATCCCTAGAGGCTGCAGACCTTCCTTTATACAGTCCCCACCAGCAGCCTTAGCAAAAGCATGGAGATTAGCCAGTGGCAAGGTTACATCCTGCTGGGAACACAGGCCAGTTTCCTAAGGGTTAAAATGTAAAATATTTAAACAAAATGTTTCACATTTAAGTTCTTTGGCCAGCCTACTGCTGTGCCCTACCATCCAGGAAAGCCAGATTAGATTCCTGTCCCAGTTTTTATGCTCCCTGGAGTAGCAGGCTAATTAAAGAGTCCTTTTTCAGTCCTCCTTGGCTAAACTCATATCAAGGAGAGAGACTTGGGGTGATCGACAGACCCTCACTGCTGGCTGATGCACAGAGCAGCTCTCCTACTGCATCACACCACCATTTGCTTTTCAGATGAGACGCAAGGAGTCCGATTCCCCTCTCACCCACATGTAAATAAAGAGTAACTCCACTGAAGCTACTGACTGGGGACTATACTGTAGATTGTTATACAGTGGTGTAGGGGAGAACCAGGACTACAATGTTGCCAAGTGAACCTTAAACATTTTAAGAAACAGGATTAAAAAAAAAATAAAAAAAAAAAAATCACAGGAATCTCTCACACAGGGCCAAAATTCCACATTCAGTAACTTTGACTTCAATGGAGGATAAACCACTTTAACTGAGAGAAAACTATGTCTCTATTTCTATAACAGTCATGACATTGTGAGAGGTAGGACACCTTTAGATCCAAACTGGTTCAAGACATCTGCAAACTAAAATATAATACATTATCCCACTGGTACCACACAATGCCAAACAGAGTTTGGGAGAAACTTGGTGTATTACTACCTAGTTTACAAAGCACAGGTGGTTAGTGACCGCTATTTGGAGTGAAAGGGAGGCCTTATATTAAGGGTTAAAAACAATACATCTGCACATTTGCCCAAGATGACTGGGAAAGAAGCCTGGAGTTATAGTGCTTGCTGATTAGAAGTTCCTGGAACCGAGAAACTGTTTGCTTGATGACGCTATTGCTCTCTGCTAGGGACTATCTATATAACCAATACACAAGCCAGCCTACACACACACACACACACAAAGAGCATGAGAGCCATTGATTTTACTTCTACCTCATCCCGAACCTCAATCCCCAGGCATACTTTTACGTTTGAGCCTCAGTGCTACCGACAGAAGTTTCTATGCTACAGACATAGTTTCTATGGTTAATTTCTGGTAGCATTTTCCTATTTAAGTTTGGACCCAACAGCCACTGCATCCAGCAACTGAGATTGGGTTTGAACTAAACAATGCTTTCTACAAAACAACAACTCTGAAACATATGTCACTGGGACAGCCAAGGCCTCTAAGGACTCACCTGAGAGGCTGATCAGAGAGGATGTCATACATGGTACTAGCATCCCAGAGGAGGAACTAGCGAAGGAGCACACACAGCCATTGTGCTTCTTCTCCCACAACATAGGACTGTGGCAATTCCCTGATTAAGAACGAACAGAGATTAAGTCTGTATGCAAATATTTGAAAAGTGCACTACATCTGCCCAAACTGAGACATTCAGGTGTTTATACCTCTCCACTATGAAGAGATACAAGGATGGGGTTGGGGGGAAATCTCTATCAACTGCTACACCCCCCTTTCTGTTTTCATTTCCACTCTAGGGGGAGAGTCAGATACTGAAGCTCATCTTTCCAGGATGTACTAGCCACCATGCTGAAAAATTCAGTTTGGTGTGAAGATGATACAATTCCTTTTCTCACTAGAGTTTGGTAGATTTTCAGAAGGACACACCCTCTTGCTCCCCTTGGATTGCTACATTTATACAGTGCACAGGTGTGCATGGCACATTATAGCAAAGAAAACAGGCAAGTGCCTGCCCTAAGGAATTTACTATCTAAATAGATATAACAGTAAGACTTGGCCAAAAAACAAAAAAAACAAACAACAAAAAAACCCACACACAACAAACAACAACACACACAACAACAACAACAACGGGCAGTGGGAGAAAGCATGGGAAGTTGTAACTTACAATGGTGAAAGATCACAAGATCTGCTCGGTGGTACGTGTGAACTTGTTAGTTCGGTTTCATTTCCCCACACCACTGATTATATTACAAATCTTGGTCTAAATTAAATCAATGGCTAAACTTCCAGTGACTTCAACAGCACCAGAAATTGGTCCAGCATTCTCTATGAATGCCAGTGTGGAGACCAGCAGAGAAAGGCTAACCAAAAGAAAGGAATATTGAAAGAGGCTTAAAGGAGGGGAGTTAGGTATCATGGCGCACAGGGTCTAGGAAGTTAAGCCATAGGAAAATGCCCAGTCACTTATGGGAAACTAAAGAAGCAACAAGGCAAGCTGAAAACCAGAAGGCACTAATGACGGAGCAGGAGGCAATCAGAGACAAGAGGTCAAATTCTGTTTCTAATCACACCAGTATAAATGCACTGATTTCAATGAAGTTATGCCAGAGGGAGGGCCAGGGTAGAGTTGTGCAGGGTTTTGAAGGTGAGAATGAGACATCTGAATCTGATATAGAAGGAGATTGGAAGCCAGTGCTGGGAATCCAGGAGGGGAGAGCATGATACATAGTTGGTTGGAACAATGGGGAGGAAGGAGTGTTGGCAGCCATGAGAGGTGCCCCAAAAGAGAGGGAGAGGCCAGGGACTGCTTTAGTGCTAAAGTTGAGGTTAAATGAAAATTTTTAAAAAGGACTTTGAAGCAGAAAACAAAATAGGGAAAAAATGAACTATTTTAATGAGACTAAAATGATCTTACTATCTTTAAGGTGTCAGCCTTTCCTCTTGAAAGAGAATGTAAATATAGCAGCAAAAGGGAATGTTTACAAATGCAATTGTGTTGTGCGTAGAGGAATGCAAAATTATTCAGCTGATAACAATGTAAAGGAAAATTCCCCAGATGGGAGGGGAAATGTCATACTAAAGATGCCGGGAACAGGTTGGAGAGGGGCAAAAAACCCCAGCAACGGGAAATATAATCCTAATAGGATCTTAAAAATCATAAACAGAAGATAAGAAGCAGCTATGTGTTCTCTTCTCCAAAGAGACCAGAGGGAGTTTCCATGATTCAGTGGAGGCATCAGGGAAGAGACCTCAGCTGCCTCAAGAATCACCATGGGAATTAGCACCATCTGCTACACAAAGCGGGGAAGGAGGAAGGAAGGGGAAAATAGAGCACACTGAAACTTGCTAATAGAAGCCACAGTTCTACAGAGTGAGAGCTGCTCCTGAGAGGCCATCAATGCAGTGACAAGAAAATGGGCAAGCACAGGATTGCTTCAAACATGGAGAACTGAGTTGATACAAATCCTGAATTAAAATAAAATCTTCACGGAAAAAGTCTGTGAAGAGAATGGGCCAGTTTCTCTGCTGGTGTACATTGGCTCAGCTCCATTAAAGTCCATGGAACTACCAAAATTTACTACAGGTGAGAATCTGGCCCGATGATTTTGTACTGCTGCATTATGAATTTGGCAGGGTGAGGTTCTTTTTAAAGGATCTAGCCAGCAATAGCACTATTGCAGAGGTTCTCCAGTCTATGTAGGTGTCATGTGAACTACAGGTGCCAGAAAATCAGGACCTGTGGTTCAGACTTCGTTTAACAGAAATAGCACAATGCAAACATGTAGAGCCAAATTTTACTGGCCTTGCTCATGTGAGTAGTCACAGTGATATCAAAAGGAGTGAGGACCACCCCAGACCCCACTCCAACATACTAGCCTTGCTCTTCCAAGTAGTCCTATTGACTTTAATGGAACTATTCACATGAGTAAAGTGACCAAGACTTGCCCCTTAATGCTGAACTTGCTAATGTCACTATCGAGTGCAGCCATTAAAAGCCATCAGTCCAGCAATATAATGTACTCCTGGGGGAATTCTGCACCACTGCGCAATGCAGAATTTTGAAGAAATTAAACATTGTGCGTGCAGAATTTCCTTACCCGCATAGAAATGGGCTGCAGTGCTGCTAGCTGCCACCAGGGGCCACTGGACTCAGCCAAAGACACACCTGGGGGGAGGGAGAGGGAACTAGAGGGTTCCTGGCGGCGGCAGTTCCCAGCATGCCCGGAGGGAAGGAGAGGATGGTGCGCAGGAAACACCATGTAAGCCTGGGACCAAGCATCAAGCTGTTTCTCCCTGTGGATCCCTGGGCTCTGGGAGGAAGGGGGACAGGTATGTGGGCTGAGGAGGCCCCCCAGGTGGGCTCTGGGGGGGAGGGGTTGTGGGTGTCTCTCAACCTGCTAACACATAAAAAACTACAAATTGCCTTGTCTTCACTACAATTTCACCTCTTGTTAGTTACCACATGTTAGCTAATTTGAGGTAGAAACACACCCTTTTTCCTAGGGTGACCACCACCTTAAGTCCTGGTCTACACTACCAAATTAGGTCAACGTAAGCTGCCTGATGTCAACATAGATGTGCATGTGTCTACATTTAAATGTGTCTCTCACTGCTGTAAGCGCCCCGTTACAGCAATGCATAACACCTTCTCCCTGAGCGGCACTGAGCCATGGTTGACATACTGAGGTTGATGTAGCGCAAAAGTAGACACTGCATTACTTAGCCCCACTGCATTACCACCCCCACGAACATGATACAGTTTTGCAGTGATCTAGAATCCTACTTTCAACAGAGCCAGAAGGGAACCCAGAAGTCACCTACTACAGGACAGGCCCAACAAAGAAAGTAACAGAACGGCACTAGACATCAACTATAGCCCCCAACTAAAACCTCGCCAGCACATCATCAAGGATCTACAACCTATCCTGAAGGACGATCCCTCACTCTCACAGACCTTGGGAGACAGGCCCGTCCTCACTTACAGACAGCCCCTCAACCTGAAGCAAATACTCACCAGCAACCACGCACCAAAAACACTAACCGAGGAACCAAACCCTGCAACAAACCCTGGTGCCAACTCTGTCCACATATCTATTTAAGGGACACCATCACAGAACCTAACCACATCAGCCACACCATCAGGGGCTCGTTCACCTGCACATCTACCAATGTGATATATGCCATCATGTGCCAGCAATGCCCCTCTGCCGTGTACATTGGCCAAACTGGACAGTCTCTACGCAAAAAAATAAATGGACACAAATCTGACATCAAGAATTAAAACATTCAAAAACCAGTAGGAGAACATTTCAATCTCCCTCGACACTCAATAACAGACTTAAAAGTGGCAATTCTTCAGAAAAAAATCTTCAGAAACAGACTCCAAAGAGAAACTGCAGAACTGGAATTAATTTGCAAACTGGACACCATCAAATTAGGCCTGAATAAAGACTGAGAGTCGATGGGTCACTACAAAAACTGATTTTCCGCCTGCTGACACTCACACCTTCTTGTCAACTGTTTGAAATGGGCCACCTTGATTACATTAAACTCATTAGCACTACAAAAGTGATTTTTCCTCCTTTTTTGTCAACTGTTGAGAATAGCCCACTTCCATCTTAATTGAATTGGCTCGTTAGCACTGACCCCTCTCCCCCACTTGGTAAGGCAACTCCCATCTTTTCATATGCTGTGTATTTATACCTCTCTACTGTATTTTCCACTCCATGCATCTGAAGAAGTGGGTTTTAGCCCATGAAAGCTTATGCCCAAATAAATCTGTTAGTCTCTAAGGTGCCCCAAGGACTCCTCGTTGTTTTTGCTGATACAGACTAACACGGCTACCACTCTGAAACCTGCATTACTTATGCCAACAGTGTTCCAGCAGCTGTCCCAGAATGCTCGCCCAGACACCCACTGCTCTGTCCCAGCAGCTGGCCCAGACACTCACTGCTCTGGTCACAATTGTGAACTCTCCTGCACAGTGGTCATAAAGACTGGAAGGTCCCCCTCCCAGTTAAAGCACCAAGAATTTTTGAAATGTCTTTTCTCAATTATCCAGCCTGGCAAGCACACCTAGCAACTCCTTACTGTTGTGTGCGACTGAGCCAGCTGACCATGCTGGCTGCACATTCCAGGCACGTTCTGGCTTGGATTAGACAGGAGACATTGAATCTCCTGGGCCTGGGGGGAGAAGATGCTGTGCAGGCACAGCTAGAAATGTGGATATCTACAAGCAGATTGCACAGGGGATGCAAGAGAAGGAAAATGACAGGGATCAGCAGCAGTGCTGTGTGAAAGCTGTGTGAACTACAGCAGGCATATCAGAAGGCCGGGGAGACCAACAGTCAATCCCATACTGAGTTGCAGACCTGCCACTTTTACAAAGATCTGCATGCCATATTTGGAGGATGTCCCCCCACATCTTGCAGACCACCATTGATACCTCTGAGCAGCCTGAGCTACAGGCCTCTGGTATGAACAATGAAGAGATGGAGGAGGATGGGGGACATCCTGCAACTGGGCGGGGGGGAGGTGTGCTGCGAGCCAGGGCCTGCCTGAGTCTCCACTGCAGACCAGGCAGTCAAGCCAAATGCAGAGGAAGGAACCTCGGGTAAGTGTGTAATTGTATTTCCCATTACAGTGATTTACTGATGGCTCCCCCAACTTAACAGTACACAGCTACTGACTTTTCATTAAGTTACTTGTACTAGAAAAGGGAGCAGTACAGCAAAGAAAAAGTAGTGGTGTTATCTGCTTTTGATTCCCCTGTAGAGTTCGGCTGGGGAGAGGGGGGGCAGGCAGAGCAGTTTGTTTATGTATGCTGGGATGTCTCTTGAATCCTCCTGAGACAGCTCAATGCAACTTTCATGGATGTACTCAGCAGTCCTCTCCCAAAGGTTTGTAGGGATGGCAGCCTTATTTCCCCCTCTGCGGTAGGACACTTTCCCACACCAGTCGGTGATAACTTTGGCAGGCACCCTTGCAGTACAGAGGCTAGCAACATATGGGCTCAGGTGGCTTCAGAATGCCAGCAACAGCTGCGCTCTCTCTGCTTCTGTTCCCTCGGGAGTGAGGGATCAGCTGAAATCACCACTGCCTATGGAAAATGGTGCCAGTATTCAGTGCCATTGCCCTATACAGTGGAGTCGCATCATATGCGCATTTAACTTACGCAAATTAAACTATATGTGCTCAGCAAAAAAAAATTAAAATAATTTAAATAGTGAGGGCGATTCCACCCACCATTCCACTCAATGAGCATATGCCCCGGAGTGAGCGTGAGATGGGAGACATGAATCTGCTGTTCCCTCAGTCGGTCTCAGTTCCCGCGTGCCTCTCATAGCGTGAGTGTGATTTTAGTGTTTAAAGATACATATTTTTCGTAAAACACGGCCCCTAAACACAAGCCAACTCCTTCATCTGGTGCTTAAACAAAGAAAGTGATCTGTTCCAACGCTGGAGGAAAAACTGGCTGTGTTGGACTTATTGAGAGACGGTATGTCGGTCTCCAACGTGACACGTAAATATGGCCACAACAAATCTAGCATCCGTGCCGTCAAGATTAGAGAGAGAGAGAGAGAGAGAGAAATAGCCAGGTATGGGATAAGACTTTAGTGAAGACTGAAAAGGCATTAAACCTATGGCTGGAAGACATGAACGATAAACATGTGCCTATCGATGGCAACACATTGAGAAAAAAGGCTCTTAGCCGCTACGCGCTGTTCAAACCTCCTGCCGAAGAGGGACAGCCTTCTGATGAGAAGGAATTCAAAGCCAGCCAAGGTTGGCTTAACAGTTTTAGGAACAGCTTCAACCTCAAAAACGTGCAGACTACTGAGGAAGCTGCATCTGCCAATGAAGAGGCAGCAAAAGCCTACCCCGAACCATTACAGAAAATCACAGAAGAAAAGGGCTATCTTCCGGAACAAGTTTTTAATGCCGACGAGACTGGGCTGTTCTGGAAAAAAAATGCTCAACCGCACTTACGCTTCGAAATCAGAAAGACAAGTCCCTGGCTTCAAAGCAGCTAAAGACCATGTGACTGTGTTGTTTTGTGGCAATGCGGCTGGGCATTTAATAAAGCCGGGCTTGCTCTACAGGGCTGCAAATCCCTGTGCCCTAAAAGGCAAGAACAAAAATCTCCTGCCTGTGTTCTGACAATCAAATAAAAAGGCTTGGGTGACGGCAGCATTATTTCTGGATTGTTTTCACAAGTGTTTCATTCTGGAGGTCAAGCGGTACCTCAAAGAGAAAGGACTTGACTTTAAAGCGTTGCTGATCATAGACAATGCTCCTGGCCATCCTGAGGCACTCCGGTTTGCGCATAACGACGTTGAAGTCGTCTTTCTCCCCCCACCCCCACCCCATACCACCTCCATCCTCCAACCTCTCAACCAAGGCGTGATTCGCTGTTTCAAGGCCACGTACACGAGGCTTATATTCTCATGGATATGTAGCGCTATGGATGCTGATCCCAATCTTAATGTGATGGAGTGTTGGAAGTCCTTCAACATTGCTGATTGTATCACTTATATTAAACTGGCAATGGATGCAATCAAGCTGAAACAGTCAATGCATGTTGGCTAAACCTATGGAAAGAATGTGTGAATGATTTTAAGTGTTTTCTGACCATTGACAAAGAAGTGAAACACATTGTTCAGGTGACCACACAAGTGGTTGGTGATGGCTTCATCGATGTTCTTGAGGAAGAAACTGAAGAATTAATTGAGGGCCATAGAGAAACATTGACTAACGAAGAGTTAGAGGAACTGATAAAATCTTCTACAGAAGACGATGACGACAATGACAAACAGGAAGAGCCAGCAAGTTGGAATCTTCATAAATTTGCTGAAGCGTTCCAAGCAGCGAAACACTTGAATGATTTAATTTGTGGATACGATCCCTCTATGGAACGAAGACTCAAAATCACACGTAGTATTACGGACTATTTGAGACCGTATCAAGAAATGTTTGAGCAGCTCAAGAGACAACAGCGACAGTTGCTGATCACCATGTTTTTCAAGAAAAAACAGCCACCAGCAGATGAGCCTATGCAATCAACTTCTCGAGCTGAACCCGAGCCAACCACTTCGTCTACGACTCACTCTCCATCCCCCAAGCTCTCAGTCACCTCCGTCTCCTGGATTGACATCAAGCCCTGACGACCCCCCAATAGTGTTGTCAGGGGAAGAGGAAGACCAATCATCGGAGTGTGTACAGCGCCCACCTTCATCGTCTCATCGTTCATCATACGGGCGCTATGAATGATGATGATTATCATTCATCGTCTTCGCATCACCATTGTCATAGTTGTCGTATCACCATTATCATCGTCATCGTAGACTAGCAAGAATATCCAGGATGAATGGCGAGTGGTTAGGTTTACTGTTTTCCTTTTTTATTCTTTCATTATTCTGTCTCTCTCTTTTATGTCATTAAAAATACTGTAAAATTATATTTTGCATATGTACTCTTTACTGTATTATGTACTGTACATTACACATATTACCGTAGAGGGTTGTATACACAAAACCATGTACAGTATACTGTACTTTATGAGCGATTTAAGGGATTTTCAAGGGTAATTTTGACTACATGCAAACCTTTAGAACCTAACCTCCACGTAAGATGCGACTCCACTGTACTCATAGTTTCATGCAACCGAGCGATTCCCTCCTCATTTCCCTCATCCATGGTGGGCCATGCTCCCCATTGTTAATGGGTGTGAGGCTGTGCACAAGCATTCAGAAGAAGAAGTGTCAGTAAGCACATCTTGTTTAAAAAACTTTAGGGAAACAAGGGAAGGGAGTTCTAAATCTTCACTTTCGCTTTCCATTGTGACTATACTGACAATGGTACTTCTGTGTTTTATCTGCAGCTGCTGCCCTTGCAACCTTGAGGGGTTCTCCTCCACAGCCATGGAATGGCTGAGCCAGATAAGGAGGAGAAAGAAAAGGACTTAGGATGTCATGTTTGATGAGATCCTGCAAGCCAGTGCTGCATCAGAACATGAGCAAAGGGCCTGCAGGGTCAACACTTCAGACAGCCTAGAGAAGGAAAGAGTGGAAAGGAGAAAGGCCCAGCAGGAAAAAGGAGGGAGATGCACCAGTACATAATAATAAGGCTTCTCCGGCAGCAAATACAGATGCTGCAGACTCTTGTGGACCTACAGGTTCAACAATCCCAGGTTCACCTCCCTCTTCTGCAGTCCATGGAGAACTCCATTTCAGCACCTCCCCATCCCCAACATTCCACATAGCATCAGTGGCGTGCTGCCCCACCCCTACCACTCCACGGCGGGGGACATTAGACAGTGGCAGCTTCACACGCTGACCTGTGAAAGCTACGGTTGGTGTATATGTTTAACTGAAATAGACATGAATGTTCTTTCCCCTTCATAAGTTTTGTTCTATTCATTTATTAAAGTTTTTAATGTATTTGCTTTTAAATTGCACAGATTTTTTTTTCCACTGACTATTACAGAATAAAAATTTGGAACATATTTCATCTTTATTAGTTCACAGTATATGCTGCAGAGTGCCTAGCAGTTCTGAAAGCAACCAATTACTTATTACTGTACAGCATAACTCATAGGATCGGTGACAATTAGTGTTATAATCATCAATGTACAGCATGCACCGCAAAAACAGATGCATTGACCATGTAATATTCATAGATGTACACCAAGCACCACACAATTCCTAACAGGCCCCAAAAACAGGCCAGGTACAGCACACCACAACGCATTACTGTGGCTCACTGTTAGGGAAGCTTTGCAAGAGCACTCTAAGGGCTTGGCTACACTTACATTTTATAGCGCTCTAACTTGCTGGCTCAGGGGTGTGAAAAATCACCCTCCTGAGCGCAGCAAGTCAGAGCACTTTAAAGCGCTAGTGTAAACAGGCTCCCAGCACTCGGAGCTAATCCCCTAGTGGAGGTGGATTACCAGGAGCACTGGGAGACCTCTCTCCCAGCGCTCAGGCTCAACCACACTCGCACTTCAAAGCACTGCCATGGGAGCACTCCCGCGACATCACTTTGAAGTTTCCAGTGTAGTCATGCCCTAAGCCACATAGCCTTTGTGTCTGGCTGTTCAAATTTACCAGGCACCCACTCCACCGCCACCCTCCATCCCAGCGGCAATCTTTCCCCGTATGCTTCACAAATATTATGCAGGAAACAGCAGGCAGTGTTTAACCATTGGGATTTTTTTCCATTGAGATCCAATCTTGTGTGAGTAAACAATGCCAGCATCCTTTCAGTCTACCAAAGTGCATTCAGCTGTCATTCTGGTGTTGCTGAAGTGGCTGGTGTACAACTTCCTGTGCCAGGAGAGCAAGGGGTAGTCTAGGTGCCCCAGGATCACTACTGGCATTTCAACATTCCCCAGTGATAATCAGACAGTTGGGAAAAAAGTCCTTGCTTGTAGCTTTCTGAACAGTCCTGTGTTCTTAAAGATCCAAGTGTCATGCACCTTCCCTGATCAGTCAAGACTGATGTCAATGAAGCATCCTTGGATGGATTTTCGAACTCCAAAATGATTTCCCACTGACAACAGCAGTCTGGCATTGCAAGTTCCCACAGTGCAGTCGCCACTCGCTTCTCCACTGTCAGTGCAGCTCTCAGTTTGGTGTCCCTGCGTTGGACGGCTGGAGCGAGATTGGCACAGTGTTCCAGAAATGTCGCCTTGGGCATTCAAAAGTTCTGCAGCCACTGCTCATCAACCCAAACCGGCATTACAATGCGCTCCCACCAGCCAGTGCTCGTTTCTCGGATCCAGAAGCAGTGCTCCACCACATGCAGCTGCTCTGTGAACACCACAGCCTCCTTGAATTGGTTCTCATTATGGCTTGCAGCAATCTGTCCAAGAAATAGCCATGTCCCCCACTGGTTTGGGTCTTCTTACAGTTCTGCAAATACTGGAGGATCGTGCATCCTGCATTTTCAATGCTTGTGACAATAGTGCAGAGCTGTGCAGCCTCCAGGCTTCTGTCAGAGATGGTGGACAGGGAGAAGGGCCATGCAGTTTGCAGGATTTTGAAAAAAAAGCACAAAAATTATGGGATATTGATGGCATTATGGGATGGAGTCAGTTGCACCGGGAAGCTGAGCCCTTGCTCCAAGTCCCCCCCTCCACAACTTATTCTGGCCCCACCACGTACTGCCAAAACTTCTCAAAAGATGCTGCACTGGATGGTGGTGGGTTGCACACTGGGATACCTATCTACGGTGCGCTGCAGATTGACACAAGCATTCCTGATGAGTACATGCAGCGCCGATGCAAGGAGCTGAGTATGCATGTGCATAATCTACTAACTGAGGCAGCTTTATGCCAACATAACTTGCATTGGCCAAAGTTTGTAGGGTAGACATGGCCTCAGTCTGCTGAGGAGAATGAGTGGGTTTCTTCCTTTGGAACACACACTCTGCAATCAGAAATTTTATACGTCAAACTACAGTATTTGATGCACCAGTATGAAATGTCCATTCCTCATTAGGAATTACATGAATCCAATTATACTGGATTTTTCAAATACCAAATACATGATTTTGCTTGGGTATTTGGTGAGTCCTAAATCCAAATACCATGGGAATCTGCAGAGCAGCTCCTGAGAAGTCAGGGCAATTCAGGCATGACCAGTGACAGAGGCAGTACTCTGAGCTGTCAGAGCTGCCACTGCAGGGTGGGCAGTAGAATTTGGGGACTGCACTTGGAGGGAGGACCAATGGAACTGGATGGAGCAACCATTACATTGATCATTGGGGTCTAGGCTGGCACTGAACCAATGGGGACTGACATAGTGGAAGAATGACAAAGATCCTTTGTGCAGAACAAGTTTCCTCCAAATGCACTGTTGGGAGTAATACAGTATAGATAGAAGGTATGTTACAGGCATAATAAGGAGTCCATGCAGTTGCAGTGGCAGCATGTCAAAGTTTCACTAAAGTATCCAAGGCCTCATGATATACAGGACCTGAGAGCTACTGAAGACCAGACCATGGGGCAGTGTCCGGAGATTCAAACATGCCAATCCTTTTGTCACTGACATGTCATACCCCACACGAGGCAAGATATTGCAAGGCAACAAGCTGTGTAATCAAATGGTCAAATTCTTGCCTCCTTTCATCAAAGTAGGAAATCAGGAACATTAGTGACTTAGGTTAAAATGAAATCATTCTAAAATCATGTCTGAATACCTCAGAGTTTTGGGGAGCTTGCAAACTGAACCCAGATCTAGATCTGAATTTCACACCTGCCCCTCTCTCTACGTGGGGAAAAACAAAGCTCTGATCCAACACCCCTGAAGGAACAGGCTCCAGCTGTTGCAGTTCAAGCCCATCTCTAGCTCCAGCAAACTGAAAATGACTTGCCTCGTATCAATGCGGTGCACATGTAAACGAGGGAAACAGGATGTGGCAAAACGAACAAAATCATTTAAATTTTATTCTGAATCAATACTCTGCCAGCGTCCATACCGTATATGGAGCACTTCCCCTGCAGGTGCAAGAGGTTTCTGCAGGATCTGCTCTTGCATGCAGCATCCCACAGACTAAAAAACTTTAATAGATGCAACGGTTGATTAGCTGATTTTTTTTTTTCCGGTGAGGGGTGAAGGAAGAAGAGGTGGAGAGGAAGATAAACGAGCCTCAGCTTTTTTCTTTGTAGAGATGCCTCTGAAAGGAGTGGCTGTATAGTTCTGGTGTGGTAATTTAACAAGCTATCTTTAGTAAACCATAACCAGGTTTAAGTGAAATTTGAGCAGTGTAAAGACTTGATGTATTTCATGTGGGAATAAGCCTATTCTCAGAGTGGGACGGGAGGATTGATTTTAGAGACCCAGACTGCACAGAAGATACAATACATGACAGTGCCAGCAGCTCTAACACAATGCAGGCCTGTGGTAGGACTGCCATACTGAATCGTGAGCACTAACACACAAAAAATGGAGACAAAGCTTATAAGATCAGGGGGATGAGGCCAAAAACCATGCATATGGCAACCTAACCGTGCACTGCAACACACACAGTGGGAGTCACAAATCGCTGCTATAATAGGCAGGCCTGAAGGCATTGTTCATTATACATATTTTCCCCCACCCTCAGCCTCCCCAGCAGAGCAAATATTCAGCAGCTAGTCTGTAAATTAAGCTGTATGTAGGCACTTGACTTCCTTGTGTCTTAACCAAGCATAAGATTGGGCAAAAGCAGGCACCTTTCCTGGAAAAAACCAGCAAGCTTCCATGTGGGGTGAATAATTTATTGAAAGATAAATACATTATGATGACAACAAAGAGCCCCGCTCCAGTCCAGTTTGGGATTTCTCTTTACTAACACAGGCAAGAAGAGCCAGCTAATAAAATCTGCACATTTCACACTGTTCTTTCATCTTCAGAGAACCATACAAATATGAACTGGTCTTCATCCACACCCTGTGCAATAGGGAAGTAGTATATTGCTATGTCATAGATGGGGATCCTGGAGCATACACCCAAAGCTCATCCTCTCCTTTTTAAGTACAGCTCTTGATGATCAGTGACCTATTATTATTTAGACAGTGCCATCAGAAATGCACACAGCACTTGTGAAGTGAGTTGGGGGTCTCAGTCTCATTTACCGTGGACAAACATCTACATCACTATAAACACTACTACTGGCATTAATTGGCCTCCTTGCTGGCAGTTTCAGCAGAGGAGCTGAGGACTTTAAGGGCCATGAATATATCACCACACACAATTCTGTGTTCATCAAGTTTGTCATCCAGCCCTCTGGCTGGGGAGAATATCTTTCTCTCTCACTCCCACCAGAGCAGGGTGGCTGGGTGGGTGGGAGAATCTTACACTACCACTGCTCAGACCAATTCTGCAGATAAAACAGAGGACGTAGGCACCAGCAAAAGGAATAAGGAAGAGCATTCCCTTTCCTCCTTCAGCACCTCCCCCACCCCCATCACAATACCTTTGCAGGTGTTAGCTCCCACTGAGGTAAGTTTATTATGACAAGGGACTTCCTCCCCCTCCCAAATCCCAGAGCTCTTTCTTGAATATACTGACAGAGAGGCTGCCACAATGCCCTGACTACCTGAGATGTGCTTGTGTGCATGCAATGTCTAATAGTCATAGTGCCCCTTCCAGTCGATGATAATAATTTGTCCTGCCACAGAGACTTTCAAAGCTCTTTACAAACTCCTATACTGTACCCGAGTTTTATTATCCCCTATTGGGGGCAGGGAGGGGACTGGGTCATAGAGCAGTTAAGCAACCTGTCCAAGCCTAGTTAGTGAGCAGGGAATATAACCTACACGTCCTGACTCCCCGTGCTAGAATTCTAACCGCCACACACATTCTTTCCTAGCCCTGCACCAGCATATTGCAGCTTTCATTAACATTTCCAGAGAAGGCACATTCTGAATTGTCAAAAGGGTTTTCCTGCCAAACTGACCAGAGAAAGAGGTGGGGAGGGGGGTCTCCCTTTGGCAAATCTTTACATTTGAGCCCCAAGTTTCCAGTTTGCATGATATTCTCAGAATTCAGACAGGGCAGGGTCCTGGTTGCTTAGCTTTCCAGAGGCATGGTCTAGGAAAGGAGAGGTATCTTCTTACAGAGTTTCGAGGTGTCCTATGATAAGCAGAAAGTATCACATTATCTGCCTTTTCCAGGTGTCATGTGAAGGGGTCAGAGGGCTGCTTCAGTTTAAAAGCCCTGCTTTCATTGGAAGTGTGAACATTAAGGCAATGGAGTTTGTAAGGTGGGGGGAGGGGTGCAAAGAGAGAAAGATAAGGACTTCATGGGTTCCCTTTCAAATTAAAAAAGAAAAGGAGTACTAGTGGCACCTTAGCGACTAACCAATTTATTTGAGCATAAGCTTTCGTGAGCTACAGCTCACTTCATCGGATGCATACTGTGGAAACTGCAGAAGACATTATATACACAGACACCATGAAACAATACCTCCTCCCACCCCACTCTCCTGCTAGTAATAGCTTATCTAAAGTGATCATCAAGTTGGGCCATTTCCACCACAAATCCAGGTTTTCTCACCCTCCGCCCCCTCCCCCCCACAAACTCACTCTCCTGCTGGTAATAGCCCATCCAAAGTGACCACTCTCTTCACAATGTGTATGATAATCAAGGTGGGCCATTTCCTGCACAAATCCAGGTTCTCTCACCCCACTCCAAAAACCACACACACAAACTCACTCTCCTGCTGGTAATAGCCTATCCAAGTCAGGATAAGGGGGGGGGTGAGAAAACCTATATTTGTGCAGGAAATGACCCACCTTGATTATCATACACATTGTGAAGAGAGTGGTCACTTTGGATGGGCTATTACCAGCAGGAGAGTGAGTTTGTGGGGGGGTGGGGGTGGAGGGTGAGAAAACCTGGATTTGTGGTGGAAATGGCCCAACTTGATGATCACTTTAGATAAGCTATTACCAGCAGGAGAGTGGGGTGGGAGAAGGTATTGTTTCATGGTCTCTGTGTATATAATGTCTTCTGCAGTTTCCACAGTATGCATCCGATGAAGTGAGCTGTAGCTCACGAAAGCCCATGCTCAAATAAATTGGTTAGTCTCTAAGGTGCCACAAGTACTCCTTTTCTTTTTGCGAATACAGACTAACACGGCTGTTACTCTGAAACCTTTCAAATTAAAAGTTCCTAGCAGTGATCACTGGTATCACACTGTTATCTACAATGCAGTCCACTCAGCCATCAAACTCTTATTTTTTTTCTAGCATTACCTTTTTTAGGTGCTGTCTTTTTACTTCCCCATTACAGTGTGTTGTTTAGGAATCCAATTTGTCTGAGGAAGAACTATGTCAGATGCAGGTCTCAGCACATGGAGATAAGAGATTAACTTCTCATTTTTGTATCATTATGCAAATACAGGACCTTGCCCCCAAAAAACCTTGATGCCTCTCAAGCACTCACTAACAGGATCTGCAAATACAGTCTCTCTAAGGATACAGTCCTGAATCAATTAACTCAATGGGAGCAGAGCCTAAAACTTCTAGGAAAGAAACATACTGGATCTAAACATCCTACTTGTGTGTTCTATTTTGATGTAGTAGAGTTAGGAGTTAATCTTATTCTGCTACTAAAATTCAGACCTGCAAAAATTCTATCCTGCTCCATTTAGATTCTTCCATTGTGCCCGTCACAAGAGTATGTGAGTGGCAGAAAGGGATTTAAGTTTCCAAAACCAACCACTGGGGGCCAAATTTGTCCTCAGTTATGCTAGTAAGGATCTATTTTAGGATTGAATTTAGCCCTTGAAAATCTACACTTCACACATTGTAAATATTATAGTTACTAGAGGGAACCTGGTTGTGGACAGTAGGTATTTGTGCTCCACTCAGATTAAGGAAAAGAGTGGACTCCTTTTCTCAACCCCTTTTACCTATTCTCCCATCAATGTTGGCAGAGAGGTTCTTCCCCATGAAGATATGAAGGGGAAAGAGGAGATCTAACTCCCTTTAATGGTAATAGGATTTATGCACACCACGAAGAAGCAGATTCCACAGTCTTTACAGTGGTAGAGAGAAATATGGGAGTTGAAGGAGATTCTTGGAAATATGAGTCCTAAGGAGCAGGTTTATCAATGCGGTTTTCCAGCAAGATTCTTGTGGTTTTTAATCCTATGCCTACACTGTGTAACGTGAGACTCCTGACAGTCATCCAGAATTAAGAACTTTACTTTTTACCCTAATCCCATTGATGTGGGTTTTATTTTGTGCAGTTTCCTTTACATTTTAGCACATACTGTAGTTCTTTGGTAAATAGATGAGCCTCCTGCTTTATAGTATTTATTGGCTGAAAATCTCAGGAGCTGGGGCAGTATATTTCAATACTGCCTCCAAATAGCATGAAATAGAACACTTTTCATGGGCTGAAAAATGCCTCTCTTTTCCCTCTCACCCCCATGGTCCCTGTGTAAAAGAAACAAGGACAGGAGGGGGTCAACTAGCTCTCCATTCAGATACTGATAGCTCCTGGAATTCCTGGGCTCTGCATGTTGTGTGACAAAGCCATATTTAACTTGGGTAACAGGGAGATACTGTTACAGTGGCCCAAACAGAGAACTAGGAGTCAGGAACTCTCAAGTGGTGCTCTTGTAGAGATGGGTCTCCAGGGAGACTGACAACCATGGAGAATTGGGGCTGGGGGAGGGGGGGGAAGGGGGAAGAGAAACATATATAAAATAATATTCAACCAGAGATACAGCTGCATTCTAGAGAGAGGCATGATCTGGCACATGACAAGGTGCCAGGAACTCCTGAATGCTAATCCCACCTCTCTATGGTCTTGGGCAAGTGACTCCATCCCTTTGTGCCCCCGCTTCCCCATCTTTAAAATGTCATAGAGATTTTCATTACTACTGTTTGGGGAGTACAATGCTTTGAAGATATAAAGTGCTAAATAATGGTCAACTGACAAATTACTGGCGGCTCCTTAATTCAAAGCACTGAGATTTTAAATTTAGAGCTTTCCTGATCATGTCTACACAGTCAGAGTATTCACACAACACTGACTAAACACGCAAAGTCCTCTCCAGCATGCCATGGGCTCAGTGTAAAACATCAGAAAACATTTCTGGGATAAGCCTGTTCTGTGGCTGTCCCAAAGTCCTGGGTCCAGACTGTACACATAAGGATCTTCAATAAAACTTTGCCTCCTCCCATTGTTCCCATACATACACTGGAGAGAGCCCTCTGTAGTATTGAAGGGCAGACTGTGGAGAAGACAATACAGTCTCCCTGACTACTGGCTCTGTGAAGAACTGGGAGCAAAGTTAGTGCAGCCTGAAGCTGCAGTAACTTGTCTGTGGGCTGCCTCCACAGTGTGGAGTCCTTCTCGGGATGGTGTTCTAGGGCAGCAGCAGACGGAAGAGTCCCTGCCACCACTGCTCTGCCATGTTGCCAGAGAGGAGGCAGGACGTTCCAGGCAGCATGGCTCCCCAGATCTGGTTTGTACCCCTGTTGCTGCCATCAATAGCCACTGAGATGATAAAACCATCACCCAATTCCACAAAGGTAGGAACTGTAGGAAACTATGATGGGGACTTCATAGAGCAGCCATTCTCCTATTTGGGGATTTGCACACAATGCACAATTTGGACCCTGGTCAGCAATTAGGAGATGTTCCTAGGCCATCGTTATATCTGTTATAAATAATACCAAGCTTCTATTAAAACCTTCTTCCCCGTCAGGGCCTCAGTGAAGTCTCACCCTCTTAACTGATCTATGTGCTGTCTGTAGTCTGTTGTACTCCTGTGACTCATTGCTGGGGTTTGGTACGCCTTTGTCTTAAATCTATCACATGAAAAAACCTGCACCTGCTACTCTCCCTGCTGTAAAAGTAATAGAGAGCAGGGGTGAAATAGTCATTTGGGGCAGCAAGGAAGAGCTGAGTCTTAAACCTATGATTCATTTACCGTAACGCCCGAGTTCACCATTGCCGTGCACCTTGTGCTGTCTACACCAAGCCAAAATGCTACCACATCAGAACAGGCTTTTACACCCTCTTTGCACAGGTGGAAATATCATCACCAGGGAAGGTAATGGATAATCATGTCCTGATCCTCCATCTAAGACCTTCCCCTCAAACCCATCCCATCCTTCTAAATCCTGATTATTGGTATAGGTCTATTTAGACCAAAAAATGGAAGTGTGGATAAACTAAGTAACAGTTTGAATTACTATGGCAACGAGATGCATAAAGTACTGGGAATCAGCTCTTGTTGTATTTGGCTAAGCCATACATTTCTGTTAGCTATTGTTAAGCAGTTATGACTTAGTGTTTTAAGATCATGCAAGGATTGCAAGAACTTTAGGAGGAATTAGGGTGGATAGCAGTTGATGATTTTTTTAAAATAAAATAAAGAACTGGATTTTTATTTATTTAAATCAGATATTTTAATTTAAATTAAATAAAGGTTTGTTTTTTAAAAAATAAATGTATTTAAAAATTAAATTTGAAGCTGACAATACATGTTAAGGCCTAAACTTACTATAATCCATTCACTTCATCTATTGCATGCATCCGATGAAGTGAGCTGTAGCTCACAAAAGCTTATGCTCAAATAAATTTGTTAGTCTCTAAGGTGCCACAAGTCCTCCTTTTCTTTTTGTGGCTACAGACGAACACGGCTGCTACTCTGAAACCTATAATCCATTCAAATCATTTAAATTAAATTTTAAAATAATACGTTTGCTACCAAGTTTTAAATAAAGTCAAACTACTGAACAGGTGCGTCTCACTGGCTAAGCATCTCGAACCAGAGTTTGTTAAAAGTGGCAAACCAGCTTTTGACAGCAGTAGCCTCTTCTGAAAGGGAAGAGAGAATATTTTCATTTTAGTTTGAATGAACTAGTTATTGAACTGAACTAGTTGAATAAAGTTAAGAAACCAACTGGGAGCTGAACAAGTAGGAAAGCTTGTTTTCCTTTTCAAATCCATAAATAAAAACTCAGTGTGAGAGGATGAGATCTACTACTCCTAAAATCCTGAAGGACAGGGTGATCAGAGACAGTTAATTTATTCAACAATTGAGTTAGATTGAACTGCAAAACATGTTTTGATAATCATTTTTCTTCTGTATGCAGCACATTCAGGGTAGCTTTATTTAATACAAAAAGTAAAATGCTGTTTTTGTGCACTTTAATCAAATTTGAATTTCCATCCAAATGGAGCTTGACACAAGTCACAAGTAAAAAATTAATCTAGTAAATAAGAAATGTATCATTCACCATTTTCTAACATAACGTAAAATAAAAAATGTAAAATAAGAATCTGAATAAATGTAAGTTAAGCTATATAATTACTCAAATAGATGTGTATAGATATAAATGTATCCTCCTGGTTAGCAAAAAGAAGCACCAAACTGAGTGAAAAGGCTATATTTAGAGGCAAATCAACATATTTTAATAGTTACCAACCAATGAGAGTCAACTTTTTTTAGCAAAATAACTGAAGTACAAATGCAAAACATGATTAAAATCAATGATTTAAATCAAGATTTCCTGCTTGCTGATTTAAATGATTAACATAGGTGATTAAAATAATTTTGACTTAAATCAATCCACTCAGAGGATTTCTAGGAAAAATTAGTAGTGAGAGGGGGAAAAAAGTGGTCACAAAGAGCCAAATCAGTTGACCTGCTCCCACAAGAAACCCCATCTGGGAGGGCTCAGGAGAGAAATCTCACAAGGTCCCCCTCATAGCATTTTCTCCAAATCCAGTGGTAGCAAATGAGGGGGCACAACATCCAGGGCCTACAGATTCCTGTATAGATTTTGAGAGATCCATTGGAGGCACACAACATCTGAGCAGATGGCATATGCTACTTCCCTGCCCTTTGTGGTTGAGCCATGATGACCAGTCTTCCAGGGACAACAGTGGCCCCAGAAAGCAAACCTTGAAAAATTTACCTAGTACCTATCTTTCTTGGAGACAGGATATTGGACTAAATGGACCACAGATCTGATCTGATAGGGCAATTCCTATGTACTAGCCCAAAGACTAAGCCTACTAGCCAGAGCAATAAGTATCTGTGCTGTCACACACCCCCAAAGCCATGCTACAAGCAATTTAAAGCAATAGTCGTACATTTTTAAAAATTATAACATAGTAGCAATCGTAAGTTCTTTGGGGCAGGGACTCTCCTTTACTATATGTTTGTTTGTACAATGTCTAGTATGAGTTGGGGCCTCTGGGAGCTACCATAATACAAATATTAATAAGCAATTTTCTATTTCATACAGTTTTAAAAATGTAGCTAGCTCCAACTCTCACTTTTGTTACATCAGCTTTTATTTCACATTTCCTTTCCTATCATAGCTCATAAAACATCTTTTCCAACCTTGTCTTCAGTATCTTTCCACTTATCCTTTTCTCTCTTTCTTTCCCTACTTTGTGTTCCCTACCCCTTGACAAGTTCTATCTCCTTTCTTCATCACTTGTCTCTCCAAAAATCTCTCATCTTTCCCTCTCTCAATACCATACTTTTCTTTTATAGCTCACCCCATGATTCCCATTGGTCTCCCACTCTTTTTCACACCCATTCACCAACCTTCACATACCCGCTCACACATACCAGAGGGCTTGAAATACTTACTAGCCCTCTACTAACCAAAGACCAATATAAAAGATTGGGATCAACATCCAGGTGAGAAGCTATCCCACACCCTCAGCTGCTGGGAAAGAGAAGAATTCTGGGATTCCTACCAGGGTGCCTGGACTCTGCTTGGGAACTGATCATGTATATCATCTGCCAGCTAGCTGGCAAATCCTACCACTCTAACTTCTAAAAATGTAAGGAGAGCTCTCTTGCTCTCTCTCATCCCCTCTCCCACTCTAAAGTCCACTGGATGCTGTGAGAGGGTTGCCGACTTTCTGACTGCAGAAAACCAAGCACCCTTGCCCTGCCCACTCCTTCCAAAGGCTCTGCCCCGTCCCCGAGACCCCACCTCCCGCTCCCTCCATTACTCGCTCATTTTCATGGGGCTGTGGCAGGGGGTTGGGATGCAGGGGGGTGAGGCTCCGGCTGGGGGTGCATGCTCTGGGGTGGGGCCAGAGATGAGGAGTTTGGAGTACAAGAGGGGCTCCAGGCTGGGGCTGAGGGGTTCAGAGTGTGGGAGGGGGCTCCAGGCTTGGGCAGGGTATTGTAGTATGGGAGGGGGTGAGGGCTCTGGCTGGGGGTAGGGACTCTGGGGTGGGGCCAGGTTTAGGGTACAAGAGAGGGCTCAGCCAAGGGGTTGGGCGTATGGAATGGGGCTCAGGGCTGGGGCAGGGAGTTGGGACACAGGAGGGGGTGCAGAGTGCAGGCTCCAGGCAGCGCTTATCTGAGGTGGCTCCCGGAAGCAGCTGGCATGTCCCTCCAGCTCGGGGGTGGCCAGGGGGCTCTGCATGCTGTCTCCGCCCTCAGGCACAGCCCCCACAGCTCCCATTGGCTGCGGTTCCCGACCAATGGGAGGTCAGGAGCTGGCGCTTGGGGCAGCGCCTGGGCCAAGGGCAGGGGCAGTGCACGGAGCCCCCTGGCCGTCCTTGCGCCTAGGAGCCTGAGGGACATGCCGGCTGCTTCCAGAAGCTGGAGCCGGCAGCTGCACCACAGACCAGACTTTCAACTGCCCAATCAGCTGTGCTGACTGGAGCCGCCAGGGTCCCTTCACAAGCGGGCATTCCGGTCAAAAACCGGACACCTGGCAAGCCTACTTGTCTCTGCTTTATTGAAGATTTTGCCCCCTTCTAGCTTCCTCCTACAGATTTAAAGAAACAGAATGTTTCTGGCTGTGAGATTCCTTTACAAAGAAATAGCAATGTCGTCAGTTTCTAAAGAATCACTGGTGCGGGAAGGCACCTTGCTCACCAGTGTG
Source organism: Natator depressus (assembly GCF_965152275.1). NCBI lineage: Eukaryota > Metazoa > Chordata > Testudines > Cheloniidae > Natator > Natator depressus. The sequence goes on from NC_134239.1 coordinate 67,013,916, forward strand.
AAAGATACAGTGGATTTTTCAAGCCCTGCTTACAACCCCTTTAGAAGGAGGACTCTGCTGCAGGAAAGGGCTCTTCTTAGAAGTCAACACTGACGTAGGCTGGCTTGTTGATTATAAGCTCCCTAATAGGTGCTGAACACATTTAACTCCCAGAGGGACAAATCCCAAGTGTTTTACTTAGTCCTTACTCAGGCAAACTTCACTGTAAAAAAAAAAAAAAATTTTATAAATATATATATATATATATATATAAGTAAGAGCCTCAGGATTTTGTCCACTGACTTTCATGAGCATTACAGATGCTCGGTTCCTCTCAGGATTTGGCCCAAAAGGTGGAACAAGTCAGCAGTCACCTTTAAGCAGTCTGTTGTTTTGAGCTATTCTATTTTGCAATTGGATGCCTTTGGTTACTGGGCAGATAGTGGAACTGTACAATGGCCACAAAGAAAATCAGAACTATTCAGTTAGCAGAACAAGGATAGCCTGAAACCGAGCAGACCTCTCTGAGCTATCATTGTAAGCATAGGCTGGGGTGAATGCCCTTTGTACAGAGTTACTATTTGCATAGTATAGAATAACTGTTTGCTAAGCCATGTTTAGGGACCCCTTCTACACTATGTACAAAGAGAGAGAACACACCAGCCTCACCTCAGAACTTAAATATTTGAAGAAAAGCCAGTATGAGAGAGGGAAAAAGAGTGATCACCACAACCATTTTTCTCCTACCAATCAAGAAATCATTGTAGGTGGCACCCATTTTGATTGCTGTATACGCAGCAATAAATTCCAGGCACAAGGAGAAATGTGTAAGTCACACTTTCAGGGATTGTTGTTTTAATTCAGGACAGGTTATTATGTGAGTCCAGGGTGCGGAGCTCCCCCCGGAGTACACAGCAAAGCATTTCCTTGGAGAAATCATCCCTAGCTTTAACCTGACAGTTTTCATATGCGTTTCAGTATTAGATCTTGATAGTTCCCTCTTTTATGGCAAGAGCCCTCCGCCTGTTTCACTCCTCAGATGTCCCCAGAGGCCAGGTGTGGTGGCACTATGGACCTACCAGTGTGTTCTGGAAACATGTACTGCTCTAAACTAGTAATAACATTTCCTTTTCTGTCTTTAGCCCTGAGAGAAGCATTTGCTCTACAGACTGGCTCTGATCCTTCCCTCCCACTGACTCAACAGACCCTATTTTACCTGTGCGAGACTGAAGTTAGGTTAATAGGTGCCACAAAATCCTTTGCTGCAGCAAGGATCTCATTAGGTGCCAGGCACCACCAAATATTTCATTTTAAACACAAATGCAACTTTATCCTGGGCCCCGGAGGGATCAAAACCTCAAGAATTATCCCTGTTTGCAGTTCCGCTTCATCTCACCTTCTGAGCTCTAACCAAATCCACACAAGTGGGCTCTCTCCTCCTCTTCTTGACTTGTAATAGCATTGAGGCAAGAAACCACTACACTCCCAGCACTACTACAAACACCTCCTTAGACATGGCATTGAAGGAAGCCATCTATGCCCACCCGGCTCTGTCCCCAAACTTGTGTTTACTTTCTGGTCGTCTCCCCCAAACAGGATTTCTAAGATTTCACAAGTGCACAAATAGAAGTGGATCTTCCGAGCTTACTCCTGCCTGTTGAAAGGTCCATTCATATATACCTAGTGTCCTGAAAGATCCTGCAGCACATACATTTTGGATTTTTTGCGCCAATGCATTTAGTGCCCTGGGAACATCAGCTCCAGATTCCTGACCAAGGGCATGCAGGGTCTGTAGCTGCCATGTGCCCACGAACACCAGTTACACCAGTGCAAAGAGGTCACAAAGCAGCTGCATAGATTTCCCCTGTTCAGGATGCCCAAAGCAGGAGCCACAGAGCACAGCCAGCTCTGAGTTGTCACCCTCAACAGAGTCCCCAGGCACAAAGAGCTGTCCTACGGATGGAATGGGGCAGGTGCAGAGCAAGAGGGAGGAGTTGTGGCTAGGATATCCCCATGCCCTGGTTATTCCTCAGCTACACCAGGACCATAAGAACACTTGGCAGCTAGAGCAGACCTGAGTTGCATCCTAACCTGAGCCAGGGCTGACTGGTCCCCTGAAGCCCTGAAATCAGGTACGTTCAAGCCACCGCCCCCTCAGTATCCCCTGCAACTCTTTGGTTGTTCCAAGGATGAGGCTGCCCCAGATAATCCATCAAAATATTATGAGTGCAGTGAAGGTTGGGAAAGGACTTCGGGAGTTAGAGAGCACTGTGTGAATACTGGAGCTCTGTTTCACACCTCACTAATGAGACTTGATTTAAAGAGCTACCAGTTACTTGGGACCCAACAATCAGACATCAAGAATCTTTCAGTGTATCCCTGAGATTTTGAATGGTGCAGTGCTTATGCAAAATGCTAATGCAAATCCTGTTGCCTTTGGTGTACTTCATTTTGAGGCACTGACATGTCCCAGTTTCCCCATCAGGATTCTCCTCTGTTTCCAGTTCCCTACCACACAGCACCAAGACAGAATAGCCATTTGATGTGAAAGTGCCAACAGTCACCCTTATTTATAAATAATAATTTTAGAAAAAACATGTTTTAAAAGTGTCACATAAGCAGAGAGGTAGCTGAATGGAGGAGCAAGGGTCACTGATTAGAGCAAGTCTGAGACGTTACTAAAAACTCATCCCTCATATACTGACTTCTTGAGGGTACAGGAATGGAAAGAAACCATGTCTAGGAAGCAAGTGTACTGCTTCCTCTAGTCAAATCAGATCATTTCAACTTTCCCTGTGATTAAAACTCCTAGTCGAGACTCTCCAAGAAACCATCTAAACAGGGGGTTGTGACAATTAATGCAAAATTTATCTATCTAACAGGAATGTGAAGTCAGATTTTATTCTCTACTGGAATGACTGTCCTATCCATAAACGCTGACTACAGCAAAATCTTCTTCATCTCAGTCTACACCAAGTGAAACGGTGTTGCAAGACCATTATATAGAACACTCCGAGCTGCTGCAGTACCTTGCACGCCCAGACAACACTACCACTATTTAGCACTTACAGAGTACATTTCATCCATTGATCTCAAAGTGCTTTACAAACATGGTGTCAGGTATCAGAGGGGTAGCTGTGTTAGTCCGGATCTGTAAAAGCGGCAAAGAGTCCTGTGGCATCTTAGAGACTAACAGACGTATTGAATGCGTCCGATGAAGTGGGCATTCACCCACGAAAGCTTATGCTCCAATACGTCTGTTAGTCTATAAGGTGCCCCAGGCCTCTTTGCCGCTTTTACAGACAAGAATATGGATTATTATACCATTTTGGAATGCAGTAACTGAGGCACAGAAAGGTTGTGACTTGGCTAGTCAGCAGCACAGCCAGGAACAGAATGCAAGTGTGTTCACTCCCAGCCCGGACGATGCTGCCTGCAGCTCTGTACAACAGCCACATCAGGTATGGAATAAGCATTGGTTGTCTCCGTTTGTTGCAATGCCTGGTATAAACTCTGGGTGAACTGGTACAATCTACAATGTCCTCTCCCCAGTGTTGACAGGAAGGCACAAGCGTTGCCTTCGTCCTGATTTAGCCAGTGATCTTAACTCCATCCTGCATTTAAGAGTCTTGTGTTTTTTAACTACTCAAAGGCCCTTTCTTGCAGCCACAACGCTAGGATCTATGAGATCGGTGCCTCTGCAGTCTCACAATGCACTGGCACAACCACAGAGGTTGGGAATGGTGCGTGGGGACATATCAAAATGATTCTGTGTAAAAAGATTAAAAAGTCTTACTAGATGGATGCACTACCAACTATTGTGAGACTAGGCAAGACAAACGACCATTTCCCACATTCACTGTTCCAACAACGGTTCCCTCGGTTAGTGTGAGCACTCTCTTATCGTGAAGGCACTTTTCTCATCCTCAGAACAACTTCAGTCACAGTGAAAGTTCACTGTAGCCTGGACTTCAGTTGGCACCTTGCAATACGCGGACATAAATAAGAACTTTCATTCAACTTCACAACAAATGGGGTTCCAGGATAGCAAGGTCCGTGATAACAAGGTTCACTGTATTTGTTTCAGCAAACATACTTCCGAAAAGAAACAACTACTGAGAACCAGAGTGGGTTTGTCAGAGAGAAACGCTGATTGGAAATGTCACCGATCAGAGCTGCTGCATCTCTGACCCTCTCTCTGGTCTCTCCACGTGCACCTCCTCATGCCATCACCCCTCTCAGAGTAGAATCTGTGATTCTTCCACTCTTAGCCCAGGGTACAGTACACCCTGTATCAACTGTTCTTACCCCGCAGGTCCAACTGGATTTAGGCACCTGAAGTTCTTCCCTTTTGGCAGCTGTGACCAGTGAATACAGTGACCCAAAGCAGACTTCTTAAAAAAAGGTATTGTTCTATCTTAAAAGTAGGAACAAAACATAGTATAAAAGAAAGGATTTTTAAAACAATGAAAGCTCTACACACAGGCTGTGTTGGTGACGTGGCAGACCTAGCCGCTTCAGACATCCAGGAGTATCTGAGTGTCCCAGAGAGGGGAAGAGTCCCTTTTTTATCCACAGGTCTTTCTTCTCCCTCCCTGGGCTTTTTTGACCCTGCTAGTCCAAAACCAGTTTGATGGGAGGTTGAGCCAGTCCCCTCCAAGCCCCTTGCTCTCACACTGCCTTGTAAAAAACCCCAAGTGTTTGTTTGAGGGATGCTTTATATCGAGTCCTTGTTTTTGCCATCCTGCTTGTTATTTCCAACAGCCCTATTAAACTAAACCAACATATTCATATAGTAAACATCCCTGAGAACCATCATCATGACAAACATATAGAACACAGACTATTCAAAAATTATTACGGGGCGCTCCAAATCCGTCACAGGGAAGAGGAAACTTTCCAACCAGTACATTCCTGGAATGGCTCTGTCAAGCAAAGAAGCAGCTGTAATGAATTTTTGGAGGGGAGCATACTGAGAGATCAAAAGGCACTTTCCTTGCAGCAATCTGAGAAGGTCCCCAGTGGTCCATATTGTTTCTTATTGGCTCAAAGTATGGAAACATCTGGTGTAGTCATAGCTTATTTGATGCAGGGGCCATTCTGTAGGTGTCACCACACCTAGAGATAATTACTATGCATTGGTTTCAGGGGCCAAGAAAGAAGGGGGAATAAATTGTATAGTTGGCATTAACACATGGATGAAACACTTTGCTTCAAAACTTCAAAGCAGCAGCAGGTCAGCTGAATGAAGTTGGCACAATGGTGACAAATGGGTTTCATGACTGTGCTATTTTTACTGTGTAATACAGAAACTATAAAAGAACAAACACTGTATGTGTGTTTAATGCCAAACCTAAACCGTTGCTAACATTCTTGTTATGATCTGATTAGAATGTCACCATCACCACTTGCTGAAAGAGAGTTCATTTTTTCCCCTCTGCTAGTGTTTTCATTACTGGAGTTTTACCAGACACAGTTGTGAGAAAGAAAAGATGAACAAAAACCCCGCCCAACATATTTAAGAGCATTTAACCATTCGGGCTCATTGACAACGTTAGATTTTAAAGAGCTGATGACGCCTTATGGAAAAACTTTTTAAAATATGGTACTGAAAAACAATTCTGCCAATGTGTTATATTTTCTGCTTTATCCCTTCCTTCGCTTCTCACTGGTAGAGGTATTTACATGAAAACAAGTAGAGATTAATTCAGATCTGAAATCCCCAAAAGCTTGTGGGTGTTTGGGTCCAGCCCATTATAAAGACAGGAGAGAGAGTCATAAACTTCAGATCCAGCTTTACTCTTCAAAGTTAACAAGAGGTACTGGGAGCTAATATTTTTGTTCAGACCCCTCTCTATTCCCAAGAGGCCATCTGCTCCCATGTTAAATCTGTTTGGGATGTCACAGGTGGCTGCTATTCATCGGACTTTCCCACCACAAATAGGAAATTTTGATGACTCTTCACATGGGAAAGGAGTCAAAAACCCTCTTGTTTTCATGTAAATGTCTCTAGTAGCAGGATTGTTCTGAGATAACCTGGGGTTGATTCTCCTCTCACTTACACATACACTGACATAACTCCATTGACTTCTGTTGACCAACGTAAATAAGATTGGACATTGACAATAATCTTTAAAATTACTAAAATAAACTGGAAAAACCAAACCAGTATGTGCTATTCTACTGCTGATTGGCATCCTTCAAATGTGGTAAATTTTATTATGGTTTCTCTATATTCAGTATACAGAAAAAAGTCATTTCAATCCAGACACACAAGCTTCCACTGTTATGTGACAATGGAAAAGAAATAATCAACCTAAATCTCCTTCTCTGTGCATTACAGCATGTGCAAAAAACCCCCTCATCTCATAAAGGTTCCAGATGGAACATAATTACAAAAATAATAATTCACACTTAAACATAGCCACAGTCGAGTGGCCTCTAGGCTCCCTGATTTATATACACAGCTAAAGCAATGGAAATATTTGGTTGTTACCTTCTTTGGGAATGTACAGAAAGGAGGAGACCTAACCTTTTACTGACTTTAACCCTATCTTTACAAAATTATGACTCTTACCTTCAGGATTCTGAAGCAAGGCAGGGAAAGGAGACTAACTAGTATGCAGATTCCCATCCTGCTCCAAGAAACCTTTCTTCAGTGGTTATACTGATGACTGTGTTTCCTGAAGAGGGCTGAAGGATCCATGAGTGCTAACAGTTTGCATTTCATTGTTGCTAAGCCATGAGACAAAGAGAAAAATGCAAAAGAAGCTGAAAAAGTAAAACCTTCGGGGGTTGAGTTGACTCCTACCAAACGGACACACACAAAAAAAGAAAAACACTGATCTTGTACAGTTGTTAAAGAAGCATCCAGGAGTCTGCCATGACAGCTTCTCAGGGTCAGATTCCCATCCCTTTATTCTGTATATCAGCACCTTAGGTTACTAGTAGTCCCATGGACTTCAATGAGGCTACTCAACATGACTAAGGGGATGGGAATTTAGCCTCAAACCACCCGGTGTTCTTCCTGTTAGAAACTTGCAGTGGCAACACACAGCAGAATCCCATCAGTCAGGAAGTGCTGGAAGGGGAGGAGGGAATGGCCATCATCCCCATTAACAGGTGTGCCCAAGTAGCAGACAACAATTTAATTGCAATGCTATTGTTAGAGAACTGCTAAGCCCATCAGGTTATTGCAAAGCCCCATGGAAATAGGAGGAGACCTCTGTGCACTGGGACAGGGATTGAAACTGTTGCCTTCCGGTGCCGGGGCTGGGACAAATGACAGGCACATGGCATGGCAGCCCAGCATGTGTGGCTGGAGAGCAAGGGGCAAACACACACAGCAGGTAAAGCAATTCATCCCATTTCTGCACATATCACAGCTCTGGAGAAGAGCAAATAGAACGAGCATGAGAATGACACACCAAAGGCCTCATCTGCACTAAATCACCTAAAGGCAAATCCTGCAAACAGAGTTACTTACCATCCCCATTAAGTGGCACTCATTAAAGATTTTGCTCTTAAATCAGTTCTCTGGGAGACAGTCCCAGTTAAACATGTTCTAACTAAATGGAGTATACTGTGAAGCAAAGTGCGCATGTCCCACATTTGACACATCATAATAGTCCCCACCATAGCAACCAATTACATTTCACAGATAGAGGGGGGAGATTTTAGGCTAGGAACAGGCAGCGGGCACCAAATGATATGCACAAAAATAAAAATTCTGGGCTTGATTCGATACCGCCTTGCGCCTTGTGTAGTCATTTATACCTCTGCAAAGTGGGTGTAAAATGCTACCAAATCAGCCAGCTAGTGATTCGCATTAACTTTGCACATGTGTAAATTGATTGCACAAAATGCTGGGCAGTGAAGAATCAGGCCATTCCTTACAAATAAAAGGTCCTTAGCAACAAATGATGAGGGAAAAGCAGCACAGAAGATATAGGATGCGTAATTCAAATAGTTTTGGAAAACAGTCAATTTAGAAAGGTTACCATGAGCCCGCAGCTGCTCTTTAATAGAAAATCTGCTTCTGAACTCCCATCATTGTCAAACTATAACCCTGTCAATAATATTAAAGGGTGCAAAAAATTATGACCAGATCAGGACGTTAGTTTCCTTTCTGGGCAGGAATCCCAGCATAACAGATACTTATGCATATTCTGTCCTCATTTTATCTAATTACAGACATCTCTCTGGGGAAGGAGAGGGGAGAAGAGGTTTGATCGCCTGATTTTAGGTCACTTACGCAAGGAGTTTCTGGGATATGCATTGATCCAAAGAGTGCTATAATATTCAAAAAGTTCCCAGAGTCCTCTTGTAAAAAATCATTCTTTTCCATTACACAAGTTGTTGAAATCAGCCAATGGGAAAGTTAGAACATGTGCTACAATAAATCAGTACAAAGTGTTTGAAAGGCCAGTAGATTGATTAGCCAACAATACCATTTTTTCCTAAGACTCATCTACTATAAACATCCGCTCTTCCTATAGTTTTACATACAATCTAGTACACAAACACACAATCCAGTCAGAATAAAATCAACATAATCAAAAATTAGAATAAAGGTCATTTCATAAAATCTAAGATATGCCACTCATTTGGCTTTTTAATTAATGACTGTAATTCTGGTGAAAGCTGCCAGGATGCCATACTGGTCATATGTATTGTTAAGAGTCAAATTCAGACCTGGTCTAAGCAAGTGAAACTCCATTAAATGAAATGGAGTTGCAACTGCTTACACCAGATTGAATTTGGCCCCAAAGTCCTCAATATTTCCACAGAACGGGTATAGTACTGCAAGCTTCCCATTGTCACAAAATGCCTCATCCCTGCCCAGAGGAACCATCTTTAAGGCTAGGTCTGTGTTCAGTCTTTGTCTTCTCATATAAGGTTGCCCACAGGGTGGTCAATTAGTGCTAAGTAGGATAGTGGCTTTCATGATGCTGGTGCTTATTCACTAGAAATGGGACCCAAGATCACCAACACATTCTAGACGTGATACTAAATATTCCACCTTCTTTTTATATTAAATATTATAGCCCAAATATATATTTAAATAAATAGTATAGCCTTAAATATTATAGCCCAACCTGTGCTCTGCTGCTAGTGTAGCATGCAGGAGATCCAGGTTCGAGTCCCAGTCCTGGTCTCTCAGTTTTTAGGTCAATAAACATCCGACGTCCCTATCACAGCCATCTTTCCAACTAAGGAGCTCTGGACAGAAGTCCCTTCAGACCAAGTCAATATCAACCACTGAATGGTTAGCATCCTCAGTGAGACATTCCAACCTCCTACCCCTAAGGAATGTCTCCACAGCTCTCCCAGCAAGCTGGGAGACAATGGAACCATCAGTTGAATCAAGCAGAGATAGTCTTCACATTTCAGAGGCCATCCTTTCCCATCCACGATGGTTGGATGACATCAGACACCCATCCCACACAGGCATCATACCCCATAACTCATCAGGACAGAACATTATGGAGGCACCTAATGCATTTGGTGGCTTCTACGCTGCCCAAGCAACAGCATGAAAACTAACCTAACCTTGCCCATCCCAAAGGGTGAGTTTCAGATTGCCGTCTGATTGCAAGTCCTGTACCTGAGGCCTCTTTACACAGCTATGAACCTGCCCTGTGGTCAGGGAGTAGGATCAGCCCTCAACTCAAATTCCTGAGTGACAGTTAGAGCTGGACAAACTGTCAGACAACCGAGATGAGGGCAGTCTCGCCTAATGGTCAGAGCAAGCGGTCTAGCCTAGTGGATGAGGTCAGAGCCATAGTCAGGAGCCAAAGCCAAGGGTCAAACCAGAAGGCAGAAACAGATATCAGAGCCGAGGGTCGAGCCAGAGTCCGTAGTCAGGAGCCAGAGCCAAAGGTTAAACTGGAGGTCAGGAACTGGAGCAAGTAGGGTATCAGGCAAGAAGGGTTCAAGGCAGGGGCAGGACAGAGCAAGATTGAGCGCAAACCAGGAGAAGCAGGGAACCAGATCATAATGGAGCAGGCACAGTGGCGGGTATGAGCATTGAGAAGCCAGCAAGCTGCTGCCGCTTCTGGCATAAGAACTAGTCTGCTGGCCTCTGCAGTCAATCAGGTTGCATGGTTAACCGGGTAGCCTGCTGCAGGCCAGCTGATGAGGCTGCCTGGAGACTAGCTCTGCTGCAAGCCCTGATTCCTGACAGTACTCCCACTTTGAGGGCACCATCTAGAGGCCTCAGGACCTGGTTTCCCAGGGTAAGTGGGGTGCAAGGTATCCAAGAGATCCAGGGTATAGATCTGTTCTGCAGTTCCCATGAACATTCATCTGGGCCATACCAATCCCAGTCAATTAGATATTGTAGTTTTCCTCAAAGCCAGTGAGAGTCTAGAATCTGCCAAACCACGTATTCTTCTTGGCCCTGAGCAGTTGTAGGCAGAGGAGGGGGAGCAGTCCAGAGTGGGAAGGGATTTTTGACTAATGGTTTTAGAAGGGAGACATGGAAGATGGGGTGAATCTTGAGGCAATCTGATAGCTGTGATTTACAAATAACCAGATTAATCTATTTCATGATCTGGAAAGTCCCCAGGTACTTACAGCCCAGCTTTGCAGAGGGGCGAGTTGATCAAAGATTCCAGGTGGACAACCAGACCTTGTCCCCTACCCCAAAGCCAGGTGTTGGCTGGCAGGCCCGGTTGGCATACCATTTGCAGATAGCTTTGGCAATGCCCAACTGCCTCTGGAATTCTTGATGTACCTGCTGGATGTGGGTTCTGAGTTTGGTAAAAGTGACCATCGATGATTTAGAGGGGATCTCTGGATGAGCACAAAGATGGAAACCACAGTTAGCAAAGAAGGAAGTCTGCTTGGTGGAGGCATGCATAACATTGTTATATGCAAACTCTGCATGAGGAATTAGGGACAGCCAATCATCCTGAGGATAGTTTAGGAATGTAGGTACTGTTCAAGGACCTGATTGACACGCTCTGCCTGCCCATTGATGCTGGGGTGATAGGCTGTTAAGGTTAGGTCTTGATACTCAGGAAGTGTAGAAATTCTTGCCAGAAGCAGGAAATAAACTGGGATCCTCGATCAGACACCATGCCCATAGGTAAGCTGTGAAGATGAAATATGTTACGCATAAACAGGTAGGCTATCTCCTGAGCAGAGAGAAGCACACAATGTGGAACAAAATACGCCACCTTGGTTAAGTGGTCAACCACCATTAGAAGGTAGTGTGGCCTTGGGAAGGTGATAATTCCACAATAAAGTGCATGGAAACGATGGCCCCTGGCCGCAGTGGAATAGGTAAGGGCTGGAGGAGACCCAGCAGTCTTGACAAGGGGTTCTTGATCCAGGCACCATGGTCACAAGACTCTACATAGGATGCAACACCTCTGGGCCTCCAAAATTTCCTGGAAACCAGGTCTTGGGTCTTGGAATGGCCAAAGTGGCCAGCTAGCAGAGCTTCATGGCAGAGTTGTTGGACTCTCAGCCAAGTGGCCCCTTTGGGCACATAGATATGTCCCTCGTGGTATAGGATCCCATCCTGGAATGTGAAGCCTGTGAAGGTCTGGTCCTGGTCATGGTCTAGGGCTTGACAGTTTGGATGGTAAATGGGTCACTCGGTAACTGAGAGCAGATGGAGGATAATAGGTCAGAGACTGTGGTGCCAGAAATTAAGTTTGAGGGTTTAAGAATCTTGGACGTAGTCTTCCCACTGGGTTTGTAGTACTGATCCTTCCATGACAATGTGTCTGCCTTCCTGTTCTTTATCCCCATCCAGGGAGTGACCACAAACTCAAATTGTGCAAAGAGACACCAGCATGCCTGCTGCTGGTTCAGGTGCCTGGCCATTTTTAGGTATTGAAAATTTTTATGGACTGTCAGGACTTAGACTGAGAACCTAGCATCCTTCAGAACATGGTGCCATTTTTCAAAGACCAGCAATTCCTTGTCCATGATGTCATAGTTTATCTCAGTGAGAGTGAGTTTTCACATGTAAAAAGTATACGAGTGAAGATAATCATTGGGAGCAGCTGGTTGGGAAAGGACTATCCCTGGTGCAAAGTTTGAAGCCTCTACTGTAAACTGCCTGGCAGGGTCTGGATGGATCAAGATGGGAGCAGTGGTGAATTTCTGCTTCTGATTATCAAAGGCAGCCTGGGCTTCTGGGGACCATGAAAACTGGTCTCTCATTCTCAGCAAGACTGTAAGAGGGCTGGCCAAACCAGAGAATTCTGGGATAAAATTGTCTATAAAAATTAGCAAAACCAAAAAAAGCACTGGATTCCACGTACATGCTTTGATGCCACCCAATTTGTGATGGCCGCCACCTTGCAAGGATCCCTTTCCAGTCCCTGCGGTGAGATAATTTATCCAAGATATTCAAGGATATCTCAATCAAACTCACATTTCTCTGGCTTGGCATACAAGGGATTCTGGCATAGTCTTTCAAGAATGCTATGCACATGTTGATCATGAAGAGCCAGGTCTTTGGAGAAAATCAGAATGTGATCAAGGTACATAATGACAAAGTGGTCCAGCATATCACAGAATATATCAATCCCAAAGTTTTGAAAGGTTGCTGGGTCAATTGCATAAACTGAATGGCATGATTAGATATTCATAGACGCCATATCATCTCTGGAAGGCAGTCTTCTACTCGTCTCCATCACACGCACACACTAGGTTATAGGCCCTGTGCTGCACTAACTTTGTGAAAATACATGCCGCACAGAGCCAGTTTAGGAGCTCGTTGATAATGGAGAGTGGGAAGCGGATTTGTATGGTCACCATGTTCAAGATCCAACAGTCAATACACTGCTGCAAAGAGCCATCTTTCTTTTTTACGAAAAAGATTGGAGTGCCTGCTTGGATGTAGCTGGGCAGATGAAACCCTTGGGTTATCCTGCAAGTAAAGGCAGACAGCTCGAAATTCAGGTTCGGAGAGGGCATATATCCGACTGAATGGGATCTCAGCTTCAGGCTGGAGATCGAATGGGCAATCGTAAGTCCGATGTGTGGACAGGATGTCCGCCTTGCCCTTGTCAAAAACGTCAGCAAATTCCTAGTATTGGTGAGGAATCTTGGACCCAGCCAGCAGTGCTGCAGGGGGCACTGGGGCTTCTGACAGTCTTGTTGTCTGGGGATTGGGATCTTCCAGAGGACACCATGAACCGCAGAGTCTGCTTCTCAGATCCTGGGAGGGGCACGATAGCCGGCAATGCCTAAAATTAAAGTGTAGGTCCCCTTCCACCAGTGACTGTGGGGGTCATAGGTGGTAAACCAGGGTGTACTTAGGAAAACAGGAGCATGAGGGCCTGGATTAATCCAAATTGTAGGGTTTTCTGATACCCCCATTTGCTGATAACCCCTAGCTCTGCATCTCTTACCTCTGACTGAGCAGAGCAAAAGAATGAAATACTCAGTGGCTAGATAAGCTTGGGGCTTAGAGCTTCTCTGAATACAGAAGTTGTTCTGGCTTAAACTAAAGTTGTGATGATAAACTGAGTTAGTTGTACTAGTACTGGTATCATCTGGTGGATTACAGTCCTGGGAGAGATGAGACCCATCAATAGTCTTGAGCAGCTCTGGAGGGTCCTTGCACATGATGGAAACCGTATAGGTCTTAGCAAACTTTAAGTCCATAAAGTTACCCAAGGCCCACAAGTTGACTAGGGCCTATCGGGGGATTTCAGAGCTTACCAGTAGTTGAATGAATAGAGGTATTCAGAGTTGTGTTGAAAACTGACGCACAGTTCATGCTGTGCCGACTGTGACCCTGGAGTGCTGGGAACCACTGGAGAGAGAAGAACACCAGCTCAGCCCATACCCCCTCCTAAGGGCTGGGGACATGGTATTTCCCAAGTTTTACCCAAGTCTTTGCTAGATAGATCAAGGCAAAATGGCTGGGTTCCCCATAATACAGGCACAAGCCTAAATCCCAGTGTCAGTGCTTCTCTGAGTCAGAGACATGCAGGCAAACCTGGTTGGCTTGCATGAGCTACGTATGATGCCAGGAAAGATCTGCATGTCTGGAGTGTCGGGAAATGGCAGCTTCCAGAAAATCAAGGTATACTCACAATGCCGCTCTGTGAAGTGATCGTCGATTCTGATGCATAATTCAGTCAGGTTGTCCAAACCGAGCAGACGTTCCACCCATGCAAACTCATTCTTAATCTCCTTGTTTAACCCCAGGTGGAAATAGTGATGCTGTGCCTCCTCACTCCACCTGGTGTCAGAAGCCAAACGATGAAGTTCAGCAGCATACTTGGTTATGAGCTGGCCTCCCTGCTGTGAGGCCTGAAGGGTTGCCTTGACAGTCTGCACATGGTTGAGGTCACAAAAGATGGTGGACATAGGTTGAATTAATTCTTCTAATTGTTCCAAGAGAGGGCTGGACTGTTCCAGGAGCAGGGAAGCCAAGACCAAGGCCTCCCTGGTCAATAAACTTAAGATGAACCTCCCACAGCCCTGGTCCATGGCGAACGATCAGGGGCGTAGGAGGAACAGAAGCCCACACTGGGTCAGGAACCTCCAAAACCTGTCCCGATCTCTGTGAAATTGATCGGGCAGAGGAATCTTAGGCTCCAGGTGGGGCAAAGTAGGAGGAGCCAGCTGAGCAACCTTCACCTGCAGGGCCACATTCTGTGATTGCAGAGCGGTCACTTGCACCTGCAGGTTCTGGATGGCATCCGCTAGTTCTGATGGTGCCTTAGTTGGGTCCATGTTAGCACCAAGAGCCCCTGGCCCCAAGAGCCCCTGGCCCCAATTGTAAGGTCTTCTCAGTCAGTCAACCGATCAGGACAGAGAGGTCTAGCCTAGTGGGCGGAGCAGGCATAGGCCTAGTGGTCGGAGTGGACGGCAGGCCCATTGGTCAGGGTCAGAGCTGTAGTCAGGAGCCAAAGCCAAGTGTCAAACTGGAGGTCAGGAACTGGAGTGAGCAGGGTATCAGGCAAGGAGGGTGGAAGGCAGGGCAGGACAGAGGCAAGACTGGGTGCAAAGCAGCAGGAACAGGAACCAGCTCACACAAGAGCAGGCACAGTGCGAGTATGAGCACGGAGAAGCCAGAGAGCTGCTGCTGCTGCTGGCTTAAGAGCCAGCCTGCTGGCCTCTGCAGCCAATCAGTTGCATGGTTAAATCAGGCAGCCTGCCGCAGGCCAGCTATACAGATGAGGCTGCCTGGAGACTAGCTCTGCTGCAGGCCCCGATTCCTGACACAACCCCGAACTACTGAAATTGTGGGTAGTTTGGGGCTTGAACGTGGAAACCACACCAGGTGAATTTTCTGAGTGTATTTTTTGGGCACGTGAACCTTTCACTGAATGTCAAAGCTAAGCTTTTTTACTGTCTCTGGACAAACAAGAATTTGGTCCTTGCATTTTGGTTTGACAATGAAATTTGTGACAAATCCTCACAAACATATTTGCAGTGCAAAGAGGTTCTCCAGCTTTTATTATGCCTTGGATCATAGTGCAAGAGAAAGATCCTCTCTTCCCAACATCTTAATCCTCCTTTGTTCTCAAAATGATTCATTTGGCCAATCACCTGGAAGAGCTCTCTGACCTGCTGGTGCTGCAGAGACCATAGTTTAAGAACTATGATCAACTTAATGAGTGTCACTGATTCCATTTTTAGTCTCAATTTTGTAAACAAGCCCAAAAAACTCTACAAACTAAAACGGACAGAGGTTTATTGAAACCCATGCAGACTGAAACCAATAAATTTCATGCAACTTTACTGTCAATGCAAATCCCTAACAACACACTCAGCACCTGAGATGGCCCCTTTATAAATATTTTTTTAAAGAACAAAAGCAAAAGGCCACATCTTACAGCCCTGAAATAGATGTGTCTGAGGAAGAAAGCTGACAGGTCCTGATTGATAACCATGCTGGAGGGGGCTGCTACAGAACGCTACAGCCCCAAAAGCCTGCTGCAGCAGAAAGGGTCCTGTGTCTACTAAAGCAGTAGATGGACATGGATAATTGACTGGGAAAGTTTAAGAGAGGTTGAATTAATGCAAAGAGCACAGAGCTCAGGTGTGCGATTCTATTACCAAGGAAAAGAACCATTCAGTTGGAATTGCAATCCATTTTCAGGTCAGAGCATTTCCCAAAGTCACAGCAGCAGCCCAACACACTTCCCTCCCCCTCTTCCAGACAGGACAGATGAGGCTAACCACCCGTGCCAACTGCCCCTTAGTTTCATACCAGAGATAACCCAGAGAAATACACAAGAATTTGCTGACCAGCCTTCAACTTTGTGTGGTGGTTGCTTAGCAATGGGTAACCTTGAAGATATACCATGAGACAGGGGAGCCAAAAAGTGTATTTTGTGGATAAGCTGGTTATGAAAACAGGACCAGAAAGTAAATAATGAGGGGGAGGGGGGAAATCTATTTTCAGATCCACTCAGTGGAACAAATAAAGTCCTAGACCAGTTGCATTTGCAAGTTAGCAAGACAAATTAAGAGCACAGGGAGCATGTTTCTTCTCTTCCACTAATTTTACACTAGTGTAATGCCACTGATGTCAAAGGAGTTATTCTGTATTTACACCAGCACTTATGACACAAGAATCAGCCCCACAGGCTTTGTTGTTGTTGTCGTTGTTTTCTTTAAACTGAACTGTGCTGAAGAGGATGGTAAGAAAGAGACAGCATCAATGATGGGCTATATGACAAGGGTGATCTTATGCAGTGATGTGCTGCCAATATTTTGAAATGAAGCACCCACAAACAGGTTCCTTTTAGCTGGCAGATAAACTTTGTGGCCCAGGCATGCTTTTGCCTACAGACTGAGAGGACTAGGGCCTGGGAATCTATTAATTTGTTCTGCATTTAAACAAAAATGCTCCCTTTTAACCATAACCAAGGGAGGCAAACAACATCACTGGGTAGATAACTTAGTTGTAAAAAGAAAAGGAGGACTTGTGGCACCTTAGAGACTAACCAATTTATTTGAGCATAAGTTTTCGTGAGCTACAGCTCACTTCATCGGATGCATTCATGGACATGTTTATATTTTGTTCCAAATTTTGTTCCAATAACATTAATGTTTCAATAACATTATCTTAGAATTCCATCAGTTCAAGTCAAAGCAGAATCTGACCCACCAATACATTGATAGTATCCCACCGTGTTCAGCGCATGCATTTTGAAATGTGCAGGGAAAGGGGGGCCTGTGGGTATCATATTTGGGGAGGTTTTTTTAAAAAACCCACGTGGTGCAATCTGCTTCATTACAATGGCAAAATATTTGCACCTCAGAAGCATCTTCCTATGCACCAGGGACAAGTTATCTCTGTCAGGGATGGTTTAGCAATATCTAGAGAGGGAGGGAACTCCATCAGAGGCAGGAAGATAGCCTTAATCCTCCATTTAACTGAAGCCCCCTCCAGCACATCATTGGCCTCTACCAAAAGCAGTGGTTCTCAAACTACTTCCTGCAGCCCCCATTGGCCTGGAGCGGCGAACCGCGGCCGTGGGAGCGGCCATCGGCCGAACCTGCGGACGCGGCAGGTAAACAAACCGGTCCGGCCCGCCAGGGGCTTTCCCTGAACAAGCGGCAGCCCTAGTTTGACAACCACTGACCTAAAGCACAGCCTTGGAAGAAAATAAAATGTGGCTGTTAAATTCTTGGCTCTGCCAGTGATTCACTACAGAGCCTTGGGTAAGGCACTTAATTTCTATGTGTCTCAGTTGCTCTTTCAATATGTCTCAGTTGCCCCATCCGTACAATGGAGAAAATAATATCTCCCTGCCTGAGAAAGGTAGTGTGACATTTACTTCACAAATGTTTGCAAAATGCTTTCTGATCCTGGGAGGGTAGTGTCAAATATTAATATTCTATGTAACAGACATTCTCACTAATCCCTTTTGTACTGTACCTCCTGCAATACCCACTGCAGGATATGCACAGAGAAAACTCCAGCTGAGAGAAACTTAGCACAGCTGCTACCAGCTCAGTCTGAAGAAATCTCCTTTTGTAGAGCTATACCCAGTGGACAAAGGGAGTCATCTTATATTAAAGAGACCCAGTCAACTTGCATATATTCATATATAGAGAATTAACTCGGTTTTAAAATATCCATTTTCTAGTCATGCCTCCTTTAAATAGGTTATTCTGTATGGGAGCTACAAGTGATCAATACCGCCAAGAACAAAACAATACTGAAAACAAGGTTATAAATGGCTCGTTCAAACCACACAGTGAGTCACCATCCAGAATCAAGGGACTCCGGCTTCCAGCCCCATGCTCTAGACACCAAAGTTGCCTCATTTTGTACATTGAAAAAGAACACAAAAGTGAATCCTGCCCTGTGACAAGGCTCCAGTGGCAAAACTGAAATCCACCACACAAACTCCCTATTCTCCCACAACTAACAGGGGCAAATCTTAGGTAACCCACCCTCCCGTTCCAGAATCCATTAAACCCTCCTCCTCACTCTGTCTGAGGGACCTGAAAAAATTATTTTGTTTGGGGAAATAATTCAGGAAGACCATGTGAGCAAGAAGAGCCACAAACAACAGATAAGGCAGATATAAATCCAGATAAAATATTAAAATCGTTAAAGGGTTGCTGCTCCCTGAAGGTTGGAAAAAATGAAGACAGTTAATTAAAAGCAATCTCTGCACAGTGCTGAGCCAGCCTGCCCTGATAAATCAGTGACTAGGACTGCAGTTGTAGAGGTCAATGGAGTAAGGAGGTTGGGAAGGGGAGGGAAGAAAGGTGAGAGAAGAGAAAACATTTCGCTCAAACTACCAACAAAAATGAGTTCGAGTCAATGACAAAGTTTCCTAGATATTTCCCTTCCCAGAGATTGTGGGTTTGATTCTAATTTCCTTAACACCTATTTCACAATACTACACCAGTGATCTCAATGAAGTTACTCCACACCAGTAGGAGAGCAGAGTTCTCATACCACCTGAGGGGTGGTAACGTCACTCTCATCAGCATGATACCCAAGCACCATACAGAACTGTCAAGTTCCCCAGGCTGGCACATGCCAGGTGACCAAGAAATGAAAGGTTGGGGAGGGTTTGTTTATCACCAGACACCAGGAAGTTGCAACAGAGACATCCCAATACTGCCCAAACTGCAGTCAAACCACTCGAGAGCAGAGAGAGCTCATTCTGAAGTATTGCCACCCTTTTCTCACTCCTGCCAGGTCTCTCAAACTGTGCAGGCCCAAATATAAGAGGCACTGACCTGTTTATTTAAACTGTTATTGATTTGTTGATGTTAAATATTAAACAAGTATATGTTGATAAACTGACAAGTAAAATGAAAATGATAAGAAGCCCATAAAATTCAAACCGGGAGTTTTCTAAACATCCTTGGTTTTAAGAAAATAAACCACGAGCAATAAAGTTAAACATGTAGCTAAAAATGGGCTCACATTATCACTTCCAATATTGCACACTGGTGTTTAATGTAGAACCAGTTATAATTTATTTGAAAACTACATAGTATATCAGCTACAGTCATTATTTGTTTTATTCACAGTCAAGAACAAAGGAATTTAACAATAATGCAGATTCTGATCCACTGGTGTTTCAAATCTCCCTTTTTCAGGCTGCAGAAGTCAAAAAGAGCTAGCATCATCATAATCGTAAAGTATATTTTATTCCCATCACTTACCAACCACTAGTAAGAAATAGTATTGAGGCCAAAACAATTAAACACAACAAATTCAGTTCTCCAAGTCATAAGTTTCTTTCTTTAGGCCTGAGTTCTCACAGGAAATGGAAATGTGGCTATTATTTTCCCCTGATATAAAATATTTACTTTGTATTTCCAAATAACCTTCATGACAGCATGGTTCAGTGGATATGTGACTACAATGGGACTCAGGACACCCAGATTCTATTCCTAGGTCTGTACCTGATCTGGTGTGTGACCCTGGGCAAGTTATCTTACTTCTCTGTGCCTCTGTTTCCCCTCCCAGCCCTTAGTCTCTCATTTATTTACAATGCAAGCTCTTCAGGGCAGGGCCTGTCTTGTTATGTGTTTCAGTGCCTAGAACACTGGGGCCCCTATCTTGGCTGCAGCCTTTAGATGACTTGATCACAGCTTAAATAATGACTTGATCACAGCTCCAAACAGCCTGGCCTTTTTAAAATGTGTAAAAAAGGCAAAATGAGGGCTCCCCAGACAGAAAGCAGGAGGGTAGAAGCTGTAAGTTAGGATGGATTCATTTAACATAGTTAGATTTAACTTTTGTCAAGAGTCAACATGTTTATACCCATTTATAACGATAAACTACAAGAGAACAGCAAGTTTGTGTAAGACAGGTAGAATGAGAGATGTAATTGAGTGTTATTTGACTCCACTGTTGCTTAGGCTATGTCTACACTACCACTTATATCAGTATAACATGTCACTTAGGGGGGTGAATAAACCATCCTTCTGAGCAAGATAAGTTACACCAACATAAGTGCCGGTGTGGACAGCACTACGTTGGCAGGAGAGCATCTGCCACTGACATAGCTACGGCCGCTTATTGTGGGGGTGGATTAATTATATCAACAGAAATGCTTTCTCCGTCAGCACAGAGCAGCTACACTAGAGATCTGACAGCGGCTCAGCTGCATCAGTATAGCTGCAGTGCTGTAAGCTCTCCAGTGTAGACATGGCCTTAGAGTGGGAATGGAGATGTAATCTTAAAAGCTTGTCTACCCAGAGAGTTATTTCACAATAGTCATTCCAGATTAACTCCATATGTGGATGCTCTTATTTCAGAATAAGAGCATCCACACAATGAGATACACAGGCATAGTTAATTCACTTTATATTCACACCCTCCCTTATTCTGGATTACTTTTCATCTAAACAAATACTTTGCCTCAGTCTTTAATAAGACTAAAGAGGATCTTAGGGAGAATGGTAGCATGACAAATGGGAATGAGGATATGGAGGTAGATATTACCATATCTGAGGTAGAAGGGAAACTCGAACAGCTTAATGGGACTAAATCGGGGGGCCCAGATAAACTTCATCCAAGAATATTAAAGGAATTAGCACCCGAAATTGCAAGCCCATTAGCAAGAATTTTTAATGTATCTGTAAACTCAGGGGTTGTACTGTATGATTGGAGAATTGCTAACATAGTTCCTATTTTTAAGAAAGGGAAAAAAAGTGATCCGGGTATCTATAGGCCTGTTAGTTTGACATCCGTAGTATGCAGGGTCTTGGAAAAAATTTTGAAGGAGAAAGTAGTTAAGGACATTGAGGTCAACAGTAAATGGGACAAAATACAACATGGTTTTACAAAAGGTAGGTCGTGCCAAACCAACCTGATCTCCTTCTTTGAGAAAGTAACAGATTTTTTCGACAAAGGAAACACAGTGGATCTAATTTACCTAGATTTCAGTAAGGCGTTTGATACCGTGCCACATGGGGAATTATTAGTTAAATTGGAAAAGATGGGGATCAATATGAAAATTGAAAGGTGGATAAGGAACTGGTTAAAGGGGAAACTACAGTGGATCATATTGAAAGGTGAACTGTCAGCCTGGAGGGAGGTTACCAGTGGAGTTCCTCAAGGATCAGTTTTGGGACCAATCTTTTTATTACTGACCTCAGCACAAAAAGTGGGAGTGTGCTAATAAAGTTTGCGGATGATACAAAGTTGGGAGGTATTGCCAATTTAGAGAAGGACCGGAATATCATACAGGAGGATCTGGATGACCTTGTAAACTGGAGTAATAGTAATAGGATGAAATTTAATAGTGAGAAGTGTAAGGTTATGCATTTAGGGATTAATAACAAGAATTTTAGTTATAAACTGGGGACGCATCAATTAGAAGTAACGGAGGAGGAGAAGGACCTTGCAGTATTGGTTGATCATAGGATGACTATGAGCCGCCAATGTGATATGGCCGTGAAAAAAGCTAATGCGGTCTTGGGATGCATCAGGAGAGGTATTTCCAGTAGGGATAAGGAGGTTCTCACCGTTATACAAGGCACTGGTGAGACCTCACCTGGAATACTGTGTGCAGTTCTGGTCTCCCATGTTTAAGAAGGATGAATTCAAACTGGAACAGGTACAGAGAAGGGCTACTAGGATGATCCGAGGAATGGAAAACCTGTCTTATGAAAGGAGAGTCAAGGAGCTTGGCTTGTTTAGCCTAACTAAAAGAAGGTTGAGGGGAGATATGATTGCTCTCTATAAATTTATCAGAGGGATAAATGCCAGAGGGGGAGAGGAATTATTTAAGCTCAGTACCAATGTGGACACAAGAACAAACTGATATAAACTGGCCACCAGGAAGTTTAGACTAGAAATTAGACAAAGGTTTCTAACCATCAGAGGAGTGAAGTTTTGGAATAGCCTTCCAAGGGAAGCAGTGGGGGCAAAAGATCTATCTGGCTTAAGATTAAACTCGATAAGTTTATGGAGGAGATGGTATGATGGGATAACATGATTTTGGTAATTAAATATTCATGGTAAATAGGCCTAATGGCCTGTGATGAGATGTTAGATGGGGTGGGATCTGAGTTACCCAGGAAAGAGTTTTCTGTAGTATCTTGCTGGTGAATCATACCCATATGCTCAGGGTTTAGCTGATCGCCATATTTGGGGTCGGGAAGGAATTTTCCTCCAGGGCAGATTGGAAGAGGCCCTGGATGTTTTTCGCCTTCCTCTGTAGCATGGGGCACGGGTCACTTGCTGGAGGATTCTCTGCTCCTTGAAGTCTTTAAACCACGATTTGAGGACTTCAATAGCTCAGACATAGGTGAGAGGTTTTTCTCACCTATGTGGGTGGGTGGGTGAGATTCTGTGGCCTGCGTTGTGCAGGAGGTCAGACTAGATGCTCATAATGGTCCCTTCTGACCTTAGTATCTATGAATCTATGTGTAAACAAGCTAAATTGAGCTGGATCAGTTTTGTCCCAGTATCATCTTTCACGGGGTCTTGCAAACCATGTGGCCACACCATTACAAGACACAAACACACCCCACCCTTCCCCACCAGAAGAATAATGGTGTTGAACCCAGAGTCCCCATCAGCACCTGGGTGGGGGGAGGGTGACTTTCTATGGCTACTGCCCAGCAGAAAGAGAAATCAATGACTTGGGATTTGGCAGGCACACCCTGCTGATCACAGCCACCCAGTGCAGAGTCATCAGGATCACTTCCCTGCCGTGCTGTTGCTGTTCCAATCACGCCCTGGGAAAGCCTCCTCCAGTCAGTGCTCCAGTGGCAGCAAAAGCTTCCATGTGGCTACAACTGCAACTCACTGACCACACCCGGTTCAGGCAGGTAGAGTGAAAATTGAGAAGCATACTGACATCCTCCTGTTATTCCCATAGTGGAGGAGATGGGGGTCGCAGGGAGGATATCTGCCAGCAGCCCTCAATTCACTATATTCTTCGTCCTTGTGGCATATGCTGGGAATCTGTGGTTAAAACAGGGTTGTCAGGAAATAAACCATTTTTTCTTAACTTACCTGTGTTTCTAACCATTTTAGGTTATTAAAGCTAAATGAGAATGCTGTTTGTTTGCTTATTACATGTCACTCAGCTGAGACAGTGAGACTAGACTGATCAGTTTCACATCTTTAGTAGAATGAGTTTCTGGTTCTTAACAGCCCAGTGCTCTTGGGTTAGGTTCATAAACTGCAGGAAAAAGTTTAAATCCAAAGAGAATTAAAAAGGAAAATATTACTGGAAAGTTTTGTAAAAAGGAAGTTGCCTTATTATATTTTTTTCATATTCTGTTTTGTAATATCCTTTTCCAAAAAATAAAACCTAAATGTAGAGCATAAACTAAGTTGACAGTGACCCTTTAATAAAACTGAAAGCCTGATTGTCCATACAGCGCAAAAGTCACCTCGGTGTAACAGGCTAATACATCGGTAAAGTCCTACTTAAGTCTTCAGAATAAGCCTTGAGGGTTGTATAGGCCCTGTGCTGATTCTTTGCACAGTGGTGAGTTTCACTCAGACAAGTCTTTTCAGATCAGAGGTTTCTCTCAGAAAGACCCTTCAAGCCCCTAAAATACAGAGTTGCGTATTGCCCAAGGCAACTGCACATACAGACATTCAGATACCAGGGTGATGAGCACAGAATAAGGATCAAGCCTGATAAAACAGATTTATTAGGCAAATAGTCAGAGCTGAACCTAAGTGAATAAAAAAAAAACATTCCCAGCAAATGGTGTGAGATGGGGCTATCCTAAGGCAGTTTATTTCCTACTGAGAGAAGCCTGGAGCTATATCATTTCTGCCTTCCCCTGGGACAGCCAATTGTCATTAATTGCAGAGGCCAGATTTGCAAGATGGACAAAACGTTAATTTGAAAGCAACCTCAGAATACAACGCTCACTGGATTTTAAGGTTGGGGAGCATATATTTTCAACACCACACATGGGGGATTAGATACATTACTGTTGTTGCTGCTAACCAGGGCTCAGAGTGAAGACAGAATGCCATTCTCCTTAGTCCTCTGGGTCATTATATAGGCTATAGTAAACTTTTATCATTTTAAGCCCATTTAACAGTTGTTGTGAATCTACTCCACCGCAGCCGAAAGGGAAATCGTGCGTGACATCAAGGAAAAGCTGTGCTACGTTGCCCTGGACTTGAACAGGAGATGGCCACCACTGCCTCTAGCTCTTCCCTGGAGGAGAGCTATGAGCTCCCTGATGGTCAGGTGATCACCATTGGCAATGAGAGGTTCAGGTGCCCAGAAGCCCTCTTCCAGCCATCTTTCTGGAGTATGGAATCCTGTGGCATCCATGAAACTACCTTCAACTCCATCATGAAGTGCGATGTGGCTATCCGTAAAGACCTGTACGCCAACACCGTGCTGTCTGGTGGTACCACCATGTACCCAGGCATTGCTGACAGATTGCAGAAGGCGATCACAGCCCTGGCACCTAGCACAATGAAAATTAAGATCATTGCCCCCCCCCCGCCCCCGAGCGCAAGTACTCCAGTAAGAGCACTCTGAAAATGAGCCCCTAACTCTGACATTCTCTCACACCCAACAAGTCCTCTTAACCACTCTACCTCCCATATCACCCATTGTTTTCAAATGCACGAACACCACAAGTAACAGGCTTTAAAAAGCTTTTTTCAGTGACAATTTTATGATGCCAGCTCCATCCATCCATACAACCTGACAGACTGTGAAAGACTGGAATGCCAGCAAAACAAATTACAAAAGCACTACAACAAGTAATCGTGCACAAGTCACTCATGCAACCAAAGAAAATGCCATAACTATATCATTTATCAGGTCTCCCACATTAACCGAGCATATCCTTGGGTTTTCATATCAGGGCTTTTTTTGTTTATCCTCTAACCCGCTTTGTTTTTATTCCCATGTTTCCCCATACACATCGCAGCTACATTCATCTATCATGTTATCAGAAGGCCAGAGCTGTGGTATGGTAGAAAGTGTTGCAGCGAGAATGGCAGCTTCAGCCTGAAACACGTCACACTTGGGCATGTTTCTGTTTTTAACTGACTTCAAACACGACAGAAGCCACACAAGACTCTTAGAGATTTTGATCAAGTGATTTTATGAACACAACCACCTTGTCATCAAAATGCAATTCTGCCTTCCCCAGCCCCATCCAAATCACCTTCATTTAACTTGTAAAAACTGAAGCATGAACTTTCCATCCAACTGTCCAGCCTTTTGTATGGTTAACACCTGCTGAAAGGAGCGCTGTGCACTATGCTTTCATTTTAATATTTAAAACTAGCAACCAGATGGCTATGCAACAACCTGCAAGAAATTGGACCTCATCCACACTGAATCACAATTTTGGGTTGATTCAAGGAATGATAATGGGATACAGAGCCCTTCAGCTCTCAGTCACCAGTTGAATTCAATCCAAAGTCATAAGTGACCAAAAGTAATTGTCATCCAAGAGCTGTTCTGTGGCCTGTATGAAATAGGTTTGTGATTCCAGATCAGTTCCTCACTAACAAGTTTCCATATCACAAAATCCATTATAACAATATCCTCAGCAGGTGAATGAATTATCCCCAACAACAGAAACTGAACTCTCCCATCATCCCAGTGGTAGGCTCTCTAGGTCTTGAGCTGGGCATTGGAAGGGGAGAGTCTGCACTGGCACTGCTATTCTGAGTCCATGCTATCCAAAGGAAATCACTGCTCTTTGGGAGATACAGATCAAGAATTACAGTGTGAGCAAGTCTCAAGCAAAAAAGGCAGCAGCTCAGTTAACATATGCACCAGTTAATGTGTTTAATTGATCATCTGAAATAAAATTCAGCTGTTGGAGTAAAGATAGTGGAGAAAAAAAATCAGCTCTGCTTCTGAATAAGACTTTTTAAATGACAAGATCTTAATTACATTAAATACATTATGGCACCATATGTACATCAGAATGTGGAGAGAACACAAAGGAATGGAAGTCAAGTTTTCTGAGCTCTTGCTGTAGCACAGACTTGCTGTGTGAACTTGGGAAGTTTCTTAAGCACACTTTGCCTCAGTTTACCCTTCTGTACAATGGAGATAACAGTACTTCACAGAGGTGTTCTGAGTTTAATTGTTAGTGTTTGTAAAGTGCATTGAGACAGCTGAATGACATTTTAAGTGATTTAAAGTGTTATTCTACAATATTTCCGCCTTCCATACATCCATGCATCTTATATCTATTAGAATAAGATGTGTGCATTAAAAGCAGAGAATGAGATAGAAAAAAATATAGAGAGATATAGACACACAACAGAGGGCTGCTTAAAAAAACCTGAATTTAAAACACACCGCTATCCACTGATGGTTTCTGAATATGACTGTTTTGTTGAGCCAGGACAATGTGTTTATCCAGACACCTTGCCTTCTCTTGATGATCTGATGAACTCAGACCTGCAATATTTCTGCCTGTAGCACCATGTTGGCAAACAACAAGGTGTTAAATGGCAGAAACAATGGGAGTCATGTCAGGTTGATTGGATCAGAGAAGCAAATAGAGGAGAGGAGGACAGAGAAGAGATGGAGACATCCAAAGTGATCAAGCAATGGAAAAAGGAGAGCTAGACAGAGAAAGAGGCAATGGTAATGTAAAGAGTCACTGGTCATTATAAAGGGACCCAGCCCTGAGCTATGCAATGTCATGTATTTACACCAGATATTCAGGTACACCGTAAAATATTATCCCATGAGAACTAGTATAGTATAAACAGAGCAATGTAAGTGTCTATATACTGGAGCGAAAAGAATATTCTACATACATACATAAATAAAAACACACAGGGCATTTCACAATACCTGAGCTAGTATTTCAATCTATATAGGATCAACATTGTCCCCCATCAGAGCGAAACCTTTATATGGCCAGTTTCTCTAGGGGGCGTGTCTTTTTTCTTTTTTTGAGACACAATCAAAACGCAGACAGAGGAAATGCAAATGTCATTCAGCTCCCTTTCATTGTCAGGAAGGACACATGAGGATAAAACACTGTGCAATGCATCCTTCCCTCCCCCCCCCCGCCCCCCATTATGTGTCTTAATGCTTTTGTCCTAATTTATCCCTTGCATAATTTATTTACTTGTGTATTGTTTCCTGATCAGCAAGTTGTAAGAATAAATGGAAATAGAATGTTTTATTAAACAAGTTGTTCCAAAAAAAAAAAAAAAAAAGACAGATGGTGTCAGCCAGCCAGTAACAGTCCTGTTTCCCCTACCCAGCATTGGTACTTTAAAAGGCTCACAGAGAAAAGCAAACCCTGCACTTGAGGTCTATTGTTTCCTCTCTTCTCACCCCAGAGGGAGGGGGAGGAATAGGGGGCTAATTATAACAGACCTGCTCCTGCTCCCATTGACTTCACTGGGAACAGGACTGGGCTTCGACAGAATTTAACTATAAGTACAAACGAGGCAGGATTTAGTACGGAGATCTAAATCACAGGTGTGAATGGTACATGTACCACAATTACAAAAAGTGAACCGCTAACACAATACATCATAACGTCGTTCAGAAAGGGCTAGCCCACGTTCAAATCCCCTCCCTTCTTCTCCCGTCCTCGACACTCTCACACGGGCTTACCAGTATGTGGAGTTACTCCTCATTTGCACCCATGTAAGCAAGAGTAGAATCAAGCTTCCCTTCGCTCTCCACGCACACACACTCACACACACACACACACACCATCCGGCGCCACGCGACATGAGACTGATCGGATGCCTGGGAAGCTCACCTTCCAACACCAAACGAACGACTTTCCCGAAAGAAAAGCAACTCCTTTGTTATTAATATTTACATAGTCACACAAATATACACGGCATTTCACACAACACACAAGCAGGAGAGAAGTTGGTCCAATAAAAGATATTACTTCCCCCCACCTTGTCTCTCTACACATATAACAAAACCTATTGTATAGTTACCTATATTGTTTCCATGCAGTTAAATTGGCAACAATGAAAGATCTAACATATTTATTTTTTAAATTGAAAAATAAAATGATTAAAGCAGCAGAATGCGGGGGGGGGGGGGTGGAGAGAATGTTAATAAGTTGTTCTCACTGGGACAACTATAAAATATGCACGCTGATTGGTGGAACATTGTATAATCCATATATATTCACCGGGGGTGGTCTTCTTTTTTTCCAAAAGACATCTACTCCTTTGATAACACTGTTCTAACGGCACTTCCCCCTTCTCAACAGATTTTTTACAATTTGCTAAATGAAAGAATATTTAATGTAAGAAAACGTTTGATGCCAAGATGGAGAAAGAGTGATGTAAATATGCCAGCTGTGTGCCCCCTCCCAGTGTAAAGCTTTCCTTCCCTCCAGATTGCTGCACAGCACAGAGACAGTAGCAGGAATCCCTGGGAAAAAAAACTCCAAGTATTTTTCGAACTCCAATCGGAGCGAGTTTAATTGAAAGGACGCAGCTCAAAGTCTGAATTACATCTCTAAAAACTCAAACGCATAAAAGCGCCCACTCGTTGTGACTAGAAAGTCCAGATGAAGTGTCTCCACCAGGTACTCTGCTTTCTCGCATTATGAGCATCTTGCATTATTAGCAAGAGCTGCCCCCTAGCACAGAAGTCATTTTAAAAGGTTGAGACAGCCCCTTCTCTCCCCACATACGGTGCCAAATCCCACTCTTCCTACTGCCTTGCGGGATTAACGGTGTGTGCAGCGGAGCATGAGGAAATGAGGGACCTGATCCAGCGAAAGATGACTGCCTCCTGTGTGCCCTTCTTACATCTGCCTTAATTCAAGACCGGAGAACCCAGCACATTTCTGTAGCAGAGGCACCTGTCCCCTTCCTCTCTTCCTATATCTCCTCGCAAACAGTTGGCCAAATTCTGCCCTTACATCCGGGCAGATTTCGGTAATCAGTGTGGCCATCCAAAGATGGAAACACAATCAACTCTCGTTGCCACTTTTAAAAGCGAAAACCTCCCGTACGCAAAGAGCTCTCTAGACTTCCTGCCTAAAAATCAACCATCAGTGACCCCGAGTCATTCATTTCACGCAAGTCCGGCTTCTCTCTTCCTCGCACACAAACCGAAGTGTAATTGCAATGCCCCTGCTGCCCTGCTAGGAAACGAGCGGTGCAACCCCCTTTGCTACAGAGCCAGCAAACGCTGGGGCTGATTCTTTCCCCCTCTTCAAGTCATCCCAACTCCAAGAAGGTTTGCAAAAGAAAACTCCGAATTGCTGTCGGAGCACGGCAAAACCGATAATTATGCCCCCGATTCCCAGGACTGATCCCTCTCCCTTGGACACGGGGTTGGTAGCCGGGGAGCCTGCCCGGACGTCAAGCTTGGGACTCTGTCAAGTGCAAGCCCCCCCTCAGGGGTCCTGCAGGATCTTGCTCTTTCCAAGATCCACGCAGCCCCAAGAGCTGCAAGAAACCCCGCTGCCATCCTCCCCTTCAGAACTCAAATCTCTCTTCCTCCCGGCCAGCCAATTAATCACAACACAAATGTAACAATTTCTTCTTGTTAATTTCAGCGCAAGACGTCTGTGTGTGTTGCACAAAAAGAGAGGAGCTCAGAAAGGAAAGAGGGAGGGAGGAGAGATCAGCTGGGTGGCTGGAGGCACCGGGCTCAGGCAGGCAGCAGCATCGGAAAGGCGCCTTTTTTCATATTTAAACCACGCGGAATATGTACATTTTTGATTCCTACTTACGCTTTCAGGGGGTTGTGAATGACAGTCGCCATTTTGCTACAATGTAACAGAATATTGTGTCTCAGAGTTCTAAAGGTTCGCTTAGGGGAAGCGCCCAGCCAATCAAAGGATGGGATACCGGCCCGCTGCCCAATCCGGCACTGCGGGCGGAGCCTGGGCTGGACTAGTTATTAGGGGAGCTGTCAAAGCCCAGAGGTCACTCCCTTTCTGTGGAACTGGAAGAGAGCAGGTCTTAAAGGGGCAGTAACACATCCAAGGGGCTGTCACCACACCGAACTAGATTTAGGGATCTAGGATGAGGAGCACAAAACTCTTTGGAGTTATCTGGCTTTTCATGTCAAGAAATCGAGAGAAAGGAATGAGGGAAAATACATTGTCTTTTTGTATTGCTGTGGCTGCCTTTCATTTCCCAAATGGCATGCCCCCTTGTTCATGTGCAAGGGTTGGATGCATGCCATTTCATCAGGAAAATAAATGACATGTGTACTGACATTTGGTACTGCAGCAGATTTTCCAGCTTTATTGTTATTATTCCCAATTTGTTTCCTTTTACCGAAAGCCACTTTCCCCTTCAGGTTGCTTGGAACTGCTGGCGCTTACAGTGACTCCAGGGCAGCACCCTCTCCCCCTCCCCTAGGAATTTCTCAATGTCAGTCATCCAGCTCCTGCAGCCAGTGCACTGGTTACATAATGCACAGTGGCCAAACTGCCTGCCTGCCTGTTTTCTGTTTTTCCCACAAAGCAACTTCTGAAGTGATTGTCTTGTCTAGCATGTTGAGACCTGGGCCTTTGATCTTTCAGCATGGAGAGAGGGAGGGGGAAGGATTTTAACCTATGTTTCATATGACACCTACTTGCATGGTAGCAGAGGAACTTGGAGGCAAGAGTTTTGGAACAGATACAGCTGTAGTTAAGAGTCCATTTCTGGGAGAGGCACCAACTCCAGGAAGTCAGAGTTTACCTGTGACTAATTAAAAGAGTTTGCAAATGAATTATCCAGCATGAGCTGACGCTTGAGACGTGGCTAATTCTGATCTCACACCACTGTAAATCAGAACTCCACTGAAATCAGTGAAGTTACACCAGCGTTGATCTAGTATAATAAAGTTCAGACTCAGACCTAAGAAGTTTCTTCCTGTCTGATATTAGTGCAGGCTTTGCCTTACAACATTTCTCTACCTCTCAAAGGTCTCCCTTCCCTTCAGGCATCCCCTAACCCCAAATAAGGAAACATAGGCCTGATTCTTCTCTTGTCACACCAATAAATATCTAGAGAAACTCAAGTGAAGTCAATTAAATTATACTGGTGTAAAGCCAGTATAAGGGAGAGGAGAATAAGGATCGTGGCCCTTTGATTTCAATCATTCAGAACCCAGACAGTTGGAAGTATCAATGTTTTGTGATCTGTTTGGGTGTCAAAAGAGGTTTGAGACAGCAGCACTTCTGGAACAGAGGGCTGAATTAAGAAAGGGGCCAAAGAGGCCAAAGCTTCTTATAATAGTATTTAATATAATAATGGCCCAGATGGCACTGGATGTGACTTAGGATCCTCATGTTTGACACTTCCCTGTTGGCCACAGAAAAAGTCAACTGCAAACTTTTTGTAAACGCATGGGTGACATACTCCATGAGAGAAAGAGAGAAATGAACAGGATAACATGTTCAGGTACCAATGATCTATGCTAGAGGGCATCAGAACTGCTTAACTGCATGCCATAGGAAGAAAAGGAGGACTTGTGGCACCTTAGAGACTAACCAATTTATTTGAGCATAAGCTTTCGTGAGCTACGAAAGCTTATGCTGAAATAAATTGGTTAGTCTCTAAGGTGCCACAAGTCCTCCTGTTCTTTTTACGAATACAGACTAACACGGCTGCTCCTCTGAAACCTGTGGGTCATAGGCTTTATCTTGCTGACAGACATTCTCCTTTAGGTCAAATGATAGGAGAATATTGGTTCTATCCCCACTGCCACAGAAAAATTCTTACTGGCCATGAACTGCCACACAGAAAGGTCACAGTTATCACTAGATGGGCATAGATTTGGTTATATAACATTTATTTTTATAAACCGATGCGTACCACTAAATTCCCTCTAAGCCACACGGCCGCGCAACAGCCTATTAAGCGCCACAGGAGGGCGAGGCATCTCTTCCCGCCAGCCCAGGTGTTGCTGCCGGGAGAGAGAGCTGGTGGGAGTCTGCTCTCCCTTCTGTAGCCCTGGGGAAGCCTGCACCCCAAACTCCTCATCCCTGGCCCCACTCCAGAGCCCGCACCCCAACCCTCTGCCAAAGCCCTGAGCCCCTCATCCTCAGCCCTATCCCAGAGCCTGCACCCCAGCCGGAGTCCTTCCCCCACACTTTCTGCACTCCAAACCTCTGCCCCAGCCCTGAGCCCCCTCCCATATTCCGAACCCCTTAGCCCCACCCCCAACACATGAATTTTGTTATGTACGCCAATATGGAGGTGATGTGTCATACATCACCTTCATATTGGTGCACATAACAAAATTCATTCTGCACATGCACGGGAAAAAGTAGAGGGAACACTGGGTACCAGATGCATGAAGGTAAACTGCAGCACCATGTGGTAAACTGCAGCACCATGATACATTTTATAACCATGGGATAAATTGCAAAGCTATGTGCATAAAGAACTTATTGTGTCCCTTTCACTGCCTCAGTTGTATTGTGCTCCCTAATCCATCTCCGCAGAATTTATTGTAACATTCCCAGTCCCTGAGCAACTTCAGACAGCTGTTATTTTAGTTAAAATGTCTCTCAACCTTTCCAGATTACTGTACCCCTTTCAGGATTCTGATTTGTCTTGCGTACCCCCAAGTTATATCTCTTTTAAAAAAGATTTGTTTATAAAATCAGACATAAAAATACAAAAAAGTGTCACAGCACACTATAACTGAAAATTTGCTTACTTTCTTATTTTTACCATATAATTATAAAGTAAATCAACTGGAATATAAATACTGTACTTACATTTCAGTGTATAGTATATAGAGCAGCATAAACAAGTCACTGTATGAAATTTTAGTTTGTAACAACTTCACGAGTGCTTTATGTAGCCTGTTGTAAAACTAGGCAAATATCTAGATGAGTTAATGTACCCCTGGAAGACCTCTACATACCCCAGGGATACGCATACCCCTGGTTGAGAACCACTGAGTTAAACAAACCTGCTCCAGAAATGTTTTGTCTTTCTCTTCCCAAAATGTAGAACTTCCTCCCACAAAGTTACAACTTTGCTTCCAGACGTACAGCCCACCCATCCTACAGATATGAGGAATGTATTGATCTATTTTGATTCTTCTTCTAGTTTTAACCTAATTTTAATATATTTAATGTATTGGCC
This sequence comes from Natator depressus, assembly GCF_965152275.1. Lineage (NCBI taxonomy): Eukaryota > Metazoa > Chordata > Testudines > Cheloniidae > Natator > Natator depressus. Next base: position 67,047,373 of record NC_134239.1, read on the forward strand.
TGAGGCCCAGGATGGACAACAGACAATTTTTCTCTATATAAAAGAAAATAAGCCCAATATCTCCTAGCCCTGCAGTGGTAGAAGTTGGAGATTGATGCCACTGGGAAGGGGAGACACCAACACTCACTCCAAACAATGGTAAGTCCTATGATAGTGTACTGTAAATGATGACATTTTTAAAGTATACAAAAGCTGGTTTAGGTCATCTTTAGAAGTTTAATGAGTCTCTTTGGGCCCTGTACAGTTGGACTCATGGGCGCATGACCTGTGGGCAATAAGCTCTTGGTGACGCTGGGTAGGGAAGAAGTTGCAAAGTTTGAAACTATCTTGGTGCTCCCCTGATCCTTAGGCCATTCAGATGCTAGGCCAGTCCCAGCCTCTAATTTATACTAGCTGCCATCAATCCCAACCATCTGGCCTGTTACAGCAGCCAACCATCATCTGGGCATAAGAAAAACCCTTGACGCACCCTCTTTTCCCCTACCATTCCCCATATCCAAGGGGTAGCCAAGCCACGGCTCTTTTACAATTAAAGTGCAGCTTGCAGAGCCCCCCATTCTCCACCTATCAGACTGGGGGGGGGCACTCAGGGCTTCTGCTCTGCGGCAGGGTGGTGGGGATTGGGGCTTCTGCCCACCAGGTGTCAGGGCTTCACCCGCACAGGGCACACCTGCCAGGACTCAGGGTTTCCCAGGAATGGGGCTGAAGCCCCAACAGATGCACTCTTCAGGGATGAAGCCCCAAGACCTCCCTTCCGACTGAACTGGAGCCCCAAGCCCCAGCAGGTGCCTCTTGCAGGGCTGAAGCCCCAAGGCTCAGCAGGCGCGACCCATGGGGCTGAAGCCCCGAGACCCTCCTTCCTACTGGGGTGGAGTCCTGAGACCTGGCAGGTGCCTCCCACGGGGTGGAAGTCCCGAGCCTCAGCAGGCGCAACAGATGGGGCTGAAGCCCTGAGACCCTGTCCCCGCAGGGCAGAATCACCTAGCTCCACCAACCTGCTGCAGGGCTGAAGCCCCAAGCCCCGGCAGGTGTGCCCCGGCTTGCGAACTTCTAAAGATTGTTTTGTGCAGCTCAGAGGGTCAGTACATTTGGCCACCACTGCCATATGCCAATGGTCAGAAGAAGGGCGTGACATAGGAGTAACTACAGTAGTGTTATGCCACTCAAGGATCTCTGTATGCAGCTTGAGGGCAACTTTGCAATACCAGAGAAATGGAGAATCTGGCCCATAGTAACTAAGGCATCAAGCTTTACTGGCAGGATATAAAAATTGTATCAATAATTTTTTAACTCTAAAACATTTCTAAAATAGATTGTCTAGTAACGTGTAATGTCATAAAAATACATGATGGTATGGTGTGGTTTGAAATGACCTAAACAATTTACTTGTGGCTTCACTTCGTGTGAGTAATGTGACTACCACAAACTCATGCTCATAAAACCTTTACATCACACTATCATGGATTCCAATTTTATTCCCATTAGCACACACACAACCTTCATCATTAACTAATTACATGTGAATGAAATTTTTGGGACCCATTCTTCTCTCACAAACATTGGTTTTATACCAGTGTGACTCCACTGATCAATTGTTACTGCCGATTTGCAGTGTCAGTGGAGAATCAAGACCAAAATACACACATTTTCTCATTTATTAACCCACCAAGTCCTGAATTCAGGGTTCTATGATCCCCACTTAAGAGCTGATGACATCACTCAAAGCCACCTAAATCACAGCAGGGAGATTGCTAGAAGATGGAAATGCTTTTAAAATATTTAGTGTTATAAAGTAGGTAGGTATATGCTCCCCAGCAGTACAGGGAACAAATAAAAACCTTAACAAACTGCATTAAAACTTAAGAAAGAGAGAAAAAAATAATGAATCTATTCGTGTGGGGTAAAACTCATGCATGCTGCACAAGACCCTCAGCAAAACTTGGTGGTGATGCGAGGGTGGGAGGAGCAGGTTGGGTTTGTTGCGTTTTTTTTTTTAATAAAATCTTGTTCTACCCACTACAAAGCCTGAGTATTCAGGTTCTATGTGGATGGAATGTGAAGGACTTGAAGAGGAGAAACCCACCCCTTCAAATCAGGGCTGATGAGCAACATGTCCCACCCCTGCCGCAGAACAGCAGCTGTAGGTCCTCCATACCGGTTGCATAGGTGATGGGGACGTTGCAGCCACTGGACTATTGACTCCTGTGACTACTCCTCTGACCTACCCCCATTTCAGACTTCTCTGCACTGGTCTCAATGGGGCCAGTGCAGTGCTCCTTTCTGTGTAGCGTAGGGGACACATGGGCTCCTGATCACCCTGCACCGCCTATATGCAGGGCCTACTTTTTTCTGGGAGTGCAGTGCATCATGGGTGAGTTTCACCCTTTTGAAATAGATTCCTTATTTTTCTCTCTTTTTTGAGTTTTAATGGAGTTTGTTGAGATTTTTACTTATACGCTCCCCAACAAAGTTGGGAACATAAAGACAACTGCTTGAGAACTGGAAAGTGAAGTCAACTAGAAGCTGAAGTGAAATTGACCTGCCTGTTTAATTTTCCAGGCTGAAGGAAATGCAAAAGGCAAACTAATAGATAAAAAAGGAAAAAAGCTACTAGAGCTAAAACATTATTTCAGCTGTAACAATCTAAGGTGTGATCAGTAGCACACAATTATATTTGTAACATGTGGATTTGATATGGACAGTGCTTTGTAAGGACCTAAGCCTGTAAGAGTGCTCCATGCATGGAAGTTCTCAACTTTAGGTGCAGCTCTGTGTTTGCAAAACAGGGCCCCATGTCTACAGATATTCTGTAACTGATTGAGGATCTTAACCCCTTTTTATTTATTTAAAGCTCTGCAGACATCTTGCATGCACTGTTCCTTGTCAGTCCTCCTCCCCATTTTCTTTGATCTCCACCAGTAGTTCAGTTAACTCAAAGTAAAGAGAGAAAGATATCAGAGTGTCAAAGTTCCAGACTCAACACCCTCTACAAACACATCACCCAAATCTTATATAGTCAGCAGAACAAGGGTAACTGCAGAGCTGCATGGATGAAGTATAATCAGCACCAAGGATTCATTCTTTACTACTTCAGGAGTCACATTCTCAAAAGGTGACCTGCAATCTTTTCTTTAAAAGGCAAAATTCCCTCCATTGTAACAACATGTGCTGAATGCCTGTAGGCTAGCAAGATTTATTCAGCACACATGAGGCCTGATTCTAATCTCACATAGTTTTATGCCAATATCACTCCACTGGTTCTCCAACTTAGTTACTCCTGATTTACATCCACCCCAGGAGGATCAGATTTAGGTCCCTTTAGTTTAAAAATGGGTTGTTCAAATAAAGCTGAGAAAGTGCTGCAAAGTTCACATCTGAATTCAGATCTCAGGCTGAAGTTTCCCAAAGCCTGGGGAGAGGAGGGATGTCTCAGATCTCTGGTTCTGGTTCAGGTCTATCTCCACTTCAATAATGCATTGAATGCCCCTCTTAGCCTGGCCACTGGTGTATTCAGCATGCCCTGCTAAAGTTGAGGTATTTTTATAAATGATTGGTAGGAACACCTTTACAAATAAGATATGCAAAGAGTCACACTGGGGAAAACTAAATAATTCCAAACTGCCTTATAAGAACACAGAAACTTTATAGTAGTAAATGGAGTGGTGTAGTACTATCAGATTATAATACCGTGTGCTTTCCATCTTCAGCATTAACTAATAAATCTTCATATCACCCCTCTGAGATAGGTAAACAAGACCCTGTCTACCGCACAGCAATAACCAAATCAGGGGACCACATTTGTTCTCTGACCGAGATATAAACATGATCAGATTTGTAGTATAGATGGGGATTTAATTGTGTTCTCATCTCCAGGCAAAAGATTTACACTGTCCAGGATCACAGTTAGGTTCTGTCTTCCCTATAATTTTTAATTAGATTTTAATAAGGTCACAGGGTAGACATGAGGCAACCTGGTCTCCTGCCACCATTGTAGCTGGAAGGATTGTATTTTTATCAGTAAATGTTGGTAAACAGTCATTCACTGAAAAAAATATTTCCATCAACAGTAATCAAAATATACAGATAGGAAAAGTAAGAAAAATGCTGTTTGAGAACCTATTAATGTACAATTTAAGGATATGTACTTTGAATATTTTGACATGTGCTGTTGACAATTTCTGTGTTAAGGGTTATAAAGCTTTAACTTTTTGAATCTCAACACCTACTGTCATTAAATAATTATCATCTAACCCCCCCATCCTTTCCCCATAATTGTGAAAATGTAAAACAATACAAATAAAAAATGCTTAGAAATAAACATCGATATTATCCATTGATATGATAAAAGATACAAATTAAATTCTGACAAGTCTAATTACAACTGTGATGTAGGTGGAGCCTGAGACACTACCTATATGCAGCTGTAACTCTTTTTAAACATGGTTGTGGCCCAAGAATATTATAACATGACTTCCGTTTGCCTGTGTGAATAGAAAAGTACATTTCATAACCATGTTAGGTAACCATGCTTTAACCTTGGTAGAGAGACATGGTGGTTGAGGTGATATCTTTTATTGAACCAAATTCTGTTGGTGAGAGAGACAAGCTTTTGAGCCACACAGAACTCTTCGTCAGGTCTGGGAAAGGTACTTTCAGTGTCACACCACATGCAAGGTGGAACAGATTGTTTAGCATAAGTAGAGCGCACATATTGCAATGGACCTTTCAAGGTAGAGTGACCCCCCCTTAACACCTCTGCAGTCATCGGATCCTGGTAAATTAACTGACCAGCTCTGTGAAGCACTTTGAGATCTACTGCTGAAAAGCTCTATTTAAAGCTGGGTATTATTAATTATTATTATTATTTAATTTTTAAAGAAGTTATTTAGCCCTTGTGTTTGTGAAGATAAATTCTGAGACCTGGCCTACACTTAAAACTTAGGTCAACATAGTTATGGCTCTCACAAGTGCGAAAAACCCACACCCCTGAGTGCCACAGCTATGACAACCTAACCCCCAGTGTAGACACAGCTAGGTAAATGTAAGAATGCCTCCATAAACCTAACTATCACTGCTCAAGGAGGTGAATTTCCTACCACACTGGGAAAAAACCCTTCTGTTGCTCCAGTCTGCATCTATGCTACATGGTTATGCTGGTGTAGTTACAGCACGAGCTATGCAGCTATAGTCCTGTAGCATAGACATGGTCTGAATGTGCAAGCAGGTTTAAACAATAGCTCTCAGAAGTATAAATTGGCCCTTTCATCTCAATGGGGTGTTAACTCTGAAATAAGCATCAACATCACTGCATATAAGAAAGGAGAGTGATGATGAAGATGTTATGAAGACATGCTCAATTTGTTGAGACTGATATTTCATTTGGCATCACGAGTGGGTGGAAGTGATGGCGGTTGAAGCCTTAGGTCGTGGGCAGAGCTTGAGAAAACACCACCATTTTTTTTCCAGTCTGCCACTTGTTTATTATTTTTTTTCCGTTAACACAAGCAAGGAAAAAAGCCGTGTTATAACGTGGTCCAAAATGTTTATTTTTGTAGTATATATAGGACTGAAATATTACTAGCTTCACTTTCTGCTACAGCTAGTCTAAATTTTTCCAAAAAACTGTCCAATCAAAAAATACATTTTTGTCAAAAACAAATGAAAAAGTGTGGGGTGAAGGACACCTGGACATTATTAATATTTTTGCATTGCATTTTATTGTCAAAGAGAGGAGGAAGAGGGATTAAAAAAAATTATTTCCCAAAAAAGATATTCTGGAACATTTTTGAAAGAAAATGTTTTGTCTCAAATCCTGCAAAATTGAATCAACTTCCAACAAATTTCACAAAATTCTTTTTCTATTTTTCAACCAGCTGTAGCAGTTTAAATGTAGACACAGACTAAGTTTGAGCCTGTCTAGCATTAAGGAAATTTGCAGTGGTGTTGTTAGACCAGTGCAAACCCCTAATATAGACATGCTGGACTGGTGCAACACAGGATTTATCCTGGTAATTTACCAGGATAAGGCCACATCTACATGACATGGACGATAGCAACATAGCTATTGGCTCCATAGCGATGTCAGCATAAGCCCATAACGTAGATGCAGCCTACACCAACTGAAGGGGTTTTTCCATTGCTGTAGGAACTCCACCTCCCTGAGCGATGCTAGCTAATTTGGTGGAAGCATTTTTCTGTCAACATAGCTACGTCTACACCAGGGGTTAGGATGGCATAGCAATGGTGCTGAGAGGTGCAAATTTTTCACACCCCTGAGCAACATAGCTATGTCAACCTAGGTTTTAAGTATAGACCAGGTGTAAATTATATTAGTTTAAGTCATAGTTGTGCAATTACGCCTGTGCAGTGTGTCTACTTTAGGGACTTGTACCTCTGTGGCTACCTTGCATAAATTTCCCGAATGAAGACAAGGCCCTTAGTGTCAAAACAGTATAAGAACTTTGGTATTCTCAGCTGCTGGTCATTTCCTCACTTCATTATATCGCACTGCTTCAGTAGAAGAGAGCTGAAAAATACCTCTCAAAGATTATTATGTAATTTTGAGTGAAGGCGGCGGCTGATGGGACACTGCTTGCTGCAGGGAACAGTACTATTTTTGCTACTAACCATGCTGCTTGTGAGGCTACGTGTACAACTCTGTTGTAGCATCCTTGTGTGACTCCGTGTAAGGCTGCCAGGCAAGGGACACACTAGGCATACATATAGGGCCTGATTCTCCTCTCACACTGGTTTTACATCAGCAAAATGCCATTGACTTCAGTGGAGATACTAGTGCTCCTGGTTTACACCAGCATCAATGAGAGGAGAATCAGATGTGTATCGTCCCGATACCACAGATAGTACCTGGGATCTATGAGGCTAGGCAGGCTCCAGTCAAGATATTTGCGGGTATGACCAAGAATCGTATATTCTTTCCTCTAGGACACCATAAGTATCACTAGTATCAATACCAGGTGTGTAACCCAAGTCCCAGAGGGCTCACTCAAGCAAGACAGAAAAGAATTGTTACCACCCAGTATTTCAGGGTGAAGTGATAGTCCAAGCACCCCATCTTCACGTAAGGCTCACAATCTCCATCACCCCAACATGCTCTCCATCTTCTTATTCCTTTCAATGGCTGCTTTCATCCTTTTCCATTTTGCTGAAGGACAGAGCCAACCCGGGGGCATTTCAACCACTATATTTGAAAGGGTGCACCAGCCATCTTCAAAATCAAAAAAGATGCCAACAAACTATTTCTGATTATACCTCAGAACGCCTAAGATTTCTCAGGGCCTAAGATCAGGGGTGTCAAAAGTTTAGGGTCTTTTGAGTGGGCAAAAGCATGCCATTTGGAGGGGTGGGGCCAGGGATTGGTCAAGTGCTAACCCCTCACTTTTGTAATCATCATAGATGGTGTAATAGGGTCAGAGAAGGGCAAAGGTATGTCCCACTCATGCACAGCACACCCTTTCCTCCCTTCTGGTGGATGACAATAGAACTTAGGCACTAGGACTCAAAGGTGTTAGAACAATTTAGATGTAAATAAAAATATTTATGAAGACAATACCATGACTGCTTTTGTGCAAGCTGGAGCACTACAAAATAGTCTGTTTTATCACACAGTTTTCCTGAAGGAGATTGTCCCCTCCTTAAGGGCTTTATCATCCTCTCTGCAAAATACCAGCATTTGGATCCCAGTGCTGCAGCTGCGACATGTGCCAAGCTTCTGGGAGTTCTCTGCACACAATGGCTACAGGATCAAGCCCTACAGTTGCATCTTGCCCACTCTTCAAACGTCTAGAAATGACAGCAAGAAATGAAACTGAGCTGTATGCTTTGCTGCCCGCACTGGGCCTACAGTAGCTTCCCACTATCTCCTAACCTTCAGGTCATTCTTCTTGAATACTTTTTATTAATAGCCTTTTCTCTCTCTATGTAATATTAATCCCTTCAGGCAACCATGATCACCCCTGGTTGCTCTCCCAGACAGATGCATTGGTCAAGTCCATTTTGAGAAAAGGGGGAAGGATAAAATCAAAAATACAGCCTGGGATTTACTGTACTTACATTTGCTGCAGGTGAAAGGCACGTGCTAATTAAGTCTGCACTGGGGTCAGACAAGCAGCCGACTCTCTCACTCTATTTATACACTTGGAATAATTCAACAGCTCGCACTTTTCCCGGGTAAATAAATGCCCACCTCCTGAAATGGATTCCAACTTCTGGAGCACTGAGGTTATACACCAAGGGTCAGTATGCAAATTGCCATGCCAGAGCCATGCAGCTGTTTCCTTCAGTCACTCGTTCCCTACTTTTATAGGACATGAGAATTCCACTTGTATTCCAAATTCAAATGTAACCATGTTATATTCCAATGGATGCTGTGGTACTGGGGACACCCACGCCTGGATTTTCTCAGCTAGCACAGTATTCAGAACGCTCGTGGAATAGGTGGTTATTGTGTGGAATCCTAATACTACTGAGCATGTAAATGAACTCTGACCTGCATGTCTGCACAAGCAGCAAAATGTTATTTGCATGCTCTGCAAGGTGATGAAAAGCAGGAGGGTGACAGACTAATGGCCCAATGAGGAAACCACCATATTTTTAAACAACTTTCCTAAGGTCTTTATTTTATTTATAGGCATTTCTAAGGCATGTGGGAGAAACATAGGAACTATATTGTTTTCAAAAATAGGAGTTAAGGGTATAAGGCCCCAGTTCAGAAGAGATATTTACACATGCATAGGGGTAGTCAGCAGGACTAGTCACTTGTTTAAAGTTAGGTAGGTGCTCAAATACATTGCTGGACTAGGACCTAAATGAGAAGATGGGTGTTAGCCCTGGGGACCAGGCAGGGATGAGGTGAGACAGGACAGGAGAACAATTCAGGAAGTGGTGGTGTGCCACGACTGTGGAACAGATGAGAGATAGGGTACTGGAGCAGGTTTAGTTCTATCATTCCATTCCTGAAACTGGGTCATGATTTTAATCAAAAATTCCACTGTGGCAGTAGAATAAGGCAGGACCCCTTAAGAGCAAGGGCCCATGACTGTAGGAGACCTTGAAAAAAGGAGGGATGAGTCAATGTATTGTTTGATTGCTGCAAGATGGCCATTTACCACAGACACCGGATCCGAAGAGGACAAAGGGCATCCTTCTGGGTCCACAGTGCCACCCATAACTTCTTGAGTCATGCCACAATACATCCCAAAGGAAGATATGTGATTCTGATGACCACCATTTACGGCACAAACTGAGGGGGAATATTTTTGCAGGGGGAGGGAACAAAGTTTTGGTGGATCCAGGCTCCGTGCAGCCTCAATCCCCTGTACAAGACTTCTAATACGAAACGGAACTATTTCATCCCATGCAGAGATATTTGTTTCATCTTTAAATTCTTGCTTTTAAAAAGTATTTAACTCTTAGTCTAAAAATATTACTGGGTACAGTCTTAAAACACACAAGGAAAAATATGTAAACTGGAGATGGGTCCAATTCACAAAGTTTCGATCTACATAAAGATCCAAAGTGCGGGAGTGGTTAGATCAGGATTTTGGTTCAGTCCATTATAGAGGTAGGAATCAGCATCAAAGATCACATGAGGATCCTAATTTTTGTCTTAAAGATTTGGGGTGTTCAGATCTGGATTTCTAATTTACCTTTAAATAGATAGTTGATTAATAACAGTAAAGAATTATATATAACTAGACCAGTTTGTACATGACAGTGATAATTTTGCAATAACACAGAGTATCATCTCTATCTGTATGAGAGTTTACAAAGATTGGGAATATCAGTGCTGAAGATAAACCAATATTTTCAAATTTAGAAGCCTAAAGTTCAGCTCCTAATATTTACTTAAGCAGCTAAATAAGAGGTCTGATTTTCAAAAAAAAAAAAAAAAAAAAAAACCTGAGCACCCACAGCATCGTTTGATCTTAGTGGGACTGTGGGTGTTTAGCACATTTGAAAAATCAGACCTCTTATTTCTTGACTGCCTAAATATAGATTTAGATAGCTAGCTTTAGGCTCCTAAACTTGAAAATTTAAGCTATAACAATTGAAAGACCAAAAGCTTTGCAGGCCAGATTGTGATACCAAGTAAATCTAGAGAAAGGGCTCAGTCTTCCAAGGTGCTGAGTTTTTGGATTCAGTGGAAGGTCAGGGTGCTCAGCACTTCCCAGGATCAAACTCTAATTTGCACTGAAACCAACAGAGCTATCTGCATTTACAATGGTATATGTGTAGTTGGGTTTTAAAACCCCCACACACTATATCAGTGGAGTTTTCAATTTCAATGCAGATTTCCATGTTTATATAAAATTCATCCCCAGAGAGAGAGGGGGCGTAGTGTACAGCCAGCACTGAGAGCTAGGAAATCCTGACTTCAGAAGAATTACTGCAGATTTACATCAGTGTACCTGAGAGCAGAATTTGGCCCATATATGGTGTTTCTTCTTGAAAAAGTGACCTTAATAAAAACATACTGAAAAAGCAAACTGAGTAAACAAAGGCAGGATTTGCACGCATGAAGGTTTTTTGTGTCACTTTGTATATGAACTGGTTAATTTATCTGCTAGCTTCTCTGGATATACACATCATATATTGGTGTGGTGGAATTAGAAGTTAACATGGATTAGACACAGCAAATAGCTATGTCCACAGAATCTCTAATGTCATAGACACCCCTTTTTAATTTCATCTCTCCTCTTTACTGTTCCATATTGCCAAATATTGTCTCTGATCAATTATAACTTTTGTTATAACTTCCTTGCCCTGAAGTTAGGAAAGTGAGGAGGCAATAGTAACATGTCAAACAACCTTGGAATCGCACTCAGCAGATTAATCACAGCCTAACCTGATGCTTCATCTCCCCCTAGTGGTTCTTGAAAGGCATTTTGAGCAATGCAAAACTAATACATTGGTTAGTCTCTAAGCCCTGGTCCACACTAGGACTTTAGGTCGAATTTAGCAGCTTTAAATCAATGTAAACCTGCACCTGTCCACACGATGAAGCCCTTTATTTCAACTTAAAGGGCTCTTAAAATCGATTTCCTTACTCCACCCCTGACAAGTGGATTAGCGCTTAAATCGGCCTTGCCGGGTTGAATTTGGGGTACTGTGGACACAATTCGACGGTATTGGCCTCCGGGAGCTATCCCAGAGTGCTCCATTGTGACTGCTCTGGACAGCACTCTCAACTCAGATGCATGATTGTTTGCCGTTGCTCTGACGCAGGGAGGGGCGACTGAGGACACGGCTTACAGGGTTGGCTTACAGGGAGCTAAAATCAACAAAGGGGGTGGCTTTACATCAAGGAGTATTTCAGGCAGGACTTCACGGAGGGTTCCAATAAAAATGGTGCACCTAAGTTATTGTTCTTATTGGAACAAGGAGGTTAGTCTGGCCTCTGATTGATACATGGCTAGATTTACCTCGCTGCACCTTCTCTGTGAGTGACTGCAGTGTGACCTAGAGGAATGAGTCCCCTAGACAGGGGGCGGGGTGTTTGCAAATGAGTACAAAACAAATCTGGTCTATTTCTTGTTTTGATACACTCCATCTATCTTTTACATCTTTGGCTGGCAGCAGACGGTGCAGAAAGACTGCATGCCATCCACATCTCATGGCTGCTCGGCAGAAGATGGTACAATAGGACTGCTAGCCATCCTCATCTCTTGCCTGCTCGGCAGAAGATGATGCAATAGGACTGCTAGCAATCCGTATCACCTGCCTGCTCACCATAATATGGTTCAATAGGACTGACTACAGGACTAAAGAGAATGACTTGATCAAGTCACTCCAAATTTAGTCCCTGCACCCATGTCTGCCCAGGCACTCCTGATCGACCTCACACAGGCAACCAGGAGCACCTCGGACATGACGATGACGGCTACCAGTCCTATTGCACCGTCTGCTGCCACAAGGCAATGGGTTGCTGTTGCTGTGTAGCAATGCAGCACCGCATCTGCCAGCACCCAGGAGACATACGGTGACAGTGAGCTGAGCGGGCTCCATGCTTGCCGTGGTATGGCGTCTGCACAGGTAACTCAGGAAAAAAGGCGCGAAATGATTGTCTGCCCTTGCTTTCACGGAGGGAGGGAGGGAACGGGGGCCTGACGATATGTACCCAGAACCACCCGCGACAATGTTTTAGCCCCATCAGGCATTGGGATCTCAACCCAGAATTCCAATGGGCTGCGGAGACTGCGGGAACTGTGGGATAGCTACCCACAGAGCAACGCTCCAGAAGTTGACTCTAGCCTTGGTACTGTGGAAGCACTCCTCCGAGTTAATGAACTTAATGCACTTAGAGCATTTTCTGCAGGGACACACACACTCGAATATATAAAACCGATTTCTAAAAAACCAACGTCTATAAATTTGACCTAATTTCATAGTGTAGACATATCCTAAGGTGCCACTAGTACTCCTTTTCTTTTTAGGAAACGGAAGGAGTTTGGCCAAACTGGACAGTCTCTACGTAAAAGAATAAATGGACACAAATCAGACGTCAAGAACTGTAACATTCAAAAACCAGTCGGAGAACACTTCAATCTCTTTGGTCACTCGATTACAGATCTAAAAGTGGCAATTCTTCAACAAAAAAACTCCAAAAACAGACTCCAATAAGAGACTGCTGAATTGGAATTAATTTGCAAACTGGATACAATTAACTTAGGCTCGAATAAAGACTGGGAGCAGATGTGTCATTACACAAAGTAAAACTATTTCTCCTTGTTTATTTCCTTTCCTACTGTTCTTGTAAAGTGCTAGAAATGGCCCACCTTGATTATCACTACAAAAGGTCCCCCCCACTCTCCTGCTGGTAATAGCTCACCTTTCCTGGTCACTCTTGTTACAGTCTGTATGGTAACACCCATTGTTTCAAGTTCTCTGTGTATATAAAATCTCCCCACTATATTTTCCACTGCATGCATCTGATGAAGTGAGCTGTAGATCACGAAAGCTTATGCTCTAATAAATTTGTTAGTCTCTAAGGTGCCACAAGTACTCCTTTTCTTGTTACCAGAGAGCACCTCATGAGTCGGTGCAGTTTCCGACACTACACCGGCCCTCACAAGCCTCCTCTGTTATGCGGGAGGTACAAGTTAAGATAAGTGTCTGTCAGTCCATCTGACTGGATTCACTTCTCAGTGAAGAGCTGTTGTGGATAGTACTTTTCCCCATAGAGTAAGCAGTTAGCGTTAAGGGGGCACTGTGCCACCTTTCATATGAGGCTTCGTACAAAATGTTGACTGCCTAAAATTCCCCCTGCAATTTCAATTAGATACAGTATTCTTCACTTCCTCTAACTCATTGTGTAAACTGAAGCTGTCATACTTCAGCTCAGGAAAGACAACAGTGGATGAAGGGATTCCTGTGTTTGTATGTATTTTTATATATGTAAGATACAAACACACACAGGGATTATAGGTGGCACAGGTGCTGCCTGACACCTATAAAACCCTATTTTCCTTTGCTTAGAGCTTTGCCAAACTTCAGCCATTCAGGTTACAGTTCATTTCCCATGTAAGGCGTCTGCCTCGGGTGAATTTTTTGTTTTTGTCTTTTTTGAAAGTTTTGGCAAAAATGGTTCAGCCATTTCCAAGAACAAGATAGGGAAAAAATAGGTTGTTTTCCCCTCATTAAAATAAATTTTACAACCGTTTTGTTGAGAAGCTCCAATTCCTTCATGCTTTGGAGCAAGGGCTTGAAATTTAGCAGAGGGGTTGCCCTGGGGTCAGAAACAAAGCACCACATTTGGCTAAGTTATAAGCCTTTGAAAAAAATCTCTGTTTGCACAGACTTGGTAGAGTCTGGCAACTAACACATCCAAGGAGTCCATCTGTAATGGGCATGGTCCTAGGGCCTATGGGGATGAGTAGGACTTTCTGTCCTCTCTCTGTTCCCAACAGCAAAGGATCACTGTGGAGCCAGATACCAGAACTGAGAGCAGGGCAACTGTCACTCCTGTGCTCTCAGTGTTCACCCTGCTAGTGTCCAGGCAGCATGAAAGAGGGAAAAATAACACCTAGCTTTTATATAGCACTTTTCATAACATGTGATCATGTAATCAAAGACTATCATAAAGCATATTCACAAGGGGGCTGAATTAAGATTGCACAGGCAACCTTAACTCTGGCATTTCCTAACTTCTGAGCACTTGACTTTGCAACCTCAACGTTTTAACTTTTTTATGTAATATATATTGTACATACACACAGAATGTCATTTAATCTTTGAAGTCAGGTTGGTAACCTTGGGACTACCTTATCACTGCATCCAGAAGCATCAGTGGTTCCACTGGTAGGATAAAAAACATTAAAAGGCAGTTGATACCCTACCAGGAAAGTCTTGAAAAACATTTAGAACTAATTCTACATCAACTTCACTATTAGTTTTTCTTCCCACTCTGGTTTACTACAATAGAGACATTTGCTTGAAAGCCAGTCTTTCACTTTTAATGGTTTATCTGCTCCTGCTGTTTTCTCCCCAGCTGAAGTCATAATTCTATTTGTGACATTTTAGTCATTTGTACTGCAGCAATTTGGATTTGAGAGACGATTATGATGACACTTCACTTGAGGAATAAGCAACAGGATCAGAGGAACACTTAAGCATAAAGTATTGTTTTCATGCCCAAGTTCTTAGTCATGAAAAACACAGGGAGGAGGAGGACAGAAAACATTATAAAATAGGTAGAATAGTTTATATATAAAAATAGTAGTTACAATTTTCCATGAAGCATCAGATGATCTTTAAGGATAGGTCAATTGTAGATGCCTTGGTTCATGTGGGATTTATTATGTAGGATTTATTAAACATACATTATAACTGATGCAGAATATAGGGGGCATTTATTTGTCTGATAGGGAGTTTCTTAAATTTCAAACAAGCCAGCTTGCAGTATTTAAAACACTCTTTATAAGTGCGCAGCAAGTTTGTACATCCCACTTCCCAAAAACCTAGTCAAAGGCATCAGTACTAGTCATGAAAAATTAAAACAAGTCTGGAGTTTCTAGATCAAACCATTTTCCAGTTATGACATTCCAAGTGTCGGGGAGTTTGGTTTTGGTTTCGAAAAGTTAGAGGGTGGGTCAAAATCAAGTTGATAATGGAAGGCATATTTCAGCTTTAACTATGGTAAAGACTTAACTTATGGTAAAACTATCTATCCATAATATCAAATGGAGCGAATATTTTTTTCAGACAACAAAATACGTTCATACTCCATTACTTCCCATCTCAAAAGACAGAGGTTAAAAATATATACAATCAAAGCAATCATCCCCAAAGTTGCACAGAAATCGTTTAACAGCCCAAATGTCTATAGACAAATATTCTTTACAATTGGCTGGTTTCTGCTTAAGCGTTCATAGTTCCAGGGATGGTCCTTGTATCAGGGTATAGAAACTGAACCAAGTTCTCAGTCATTCGCGTCAGGCATTAATGTAGCTGCTATTACTCACTTGAGAGTTTTGGAAATTTGGTAGGACATTACTGTTGTCACAGCTAATACAGACCAAATTCCCACTCTTTCCCCCCCACCCATACACATTGACTCCAGTAACAGATGGGTAGGGGGGCAGAGTGGAATAGCTTGACAAAAAGCCAGCTGCAATATCTGATCCAGATCACTGTCAATGAGCAAAGAGATGTGAGTAAAACATGTAAAGAATAGTCTTCTATAGGCAAGCAAGTGGTATGGTGGCTTGGGATGAAATGTGATGCAAAGGCCAGAAAAGTGAAACCCTATAATTTGCCCAGCAACATCATGGAGAACGGGGACATTAAAAGGACACTATCAAGTTGTTATAGCCAAAAATAACACAGAGGGTCTAATTCTGCCCTCATTTACACGTATATAGCTCCATTTCAAATTTGGCCCAGAATACTTTAAAAGTTACATAGTCTATTATATTTTCTTATTTCATTTGTGTTTCTTTTTTAATTCAGTGGGCTTGATTTATCCCTGCAGGAGTAGGAAAGTGCAATTTGCATCCCAACCCTTGGAGCACTATCATTGCTTCAGTCAAAGGAGACCAGTTTTAAACTCCCTTTTGAGACGCAGAGCTCGACGCAAATCTTACTGAAGTCAACAGGAGCTTTCAGTTCTTTCAGGCCCTCCATTAGTGTATCTCCCTGATGTCCTTGCCTGCCCAATCTCTGGCCAGCCCTGTCCCTTTGTACATGTTATTATGGCTGGCAAAACAGCGGGAGGAGGGGGGCTTGTAGTGCTGTGACCGCCTTCCATACACCAAGCAGTCTTTCTGACATTGGGGGTTGGGTTCCGCCAGCTGAGCAAAGTGGACCGAATTATTCTAAAAAACTGAAACAGGCAAATTATATTTATTGTAGATCTTACACAAACAAAGGTGCACACCAGCAAAATTTGATGTTTCTATTGAACCATGTGCACCCTACTTTGTTAATTTGTTTGAAGTACGAGGATCTATGCTACAGCATTTAATTTCCAAGAGAAACACTTGAACGAATGAATTTGACAGTCTCATTCCAGTTCCCAGTGGACAAGTTTTCAGCAAAATAGAAACCACTATCCCATTTGTTCTAATTTACATTCTTGGTGGCTGTTTCAAGAGAGGCCCCGAGGTCTAAATAGGCATTGGTGATTGAACTGTCATCTCATCCTTAAAAGTGGCCCCTCTCATTCAGAGTTGAGACACATGGGAAGAAAGAATTTTGAAGGAACTTGCACTCTACAATGATGAGATTCTATGTGATAAGGGCATTAAGAACCTGAACAGAACAGAAATCTGAGCCAAAATCTGTTCACCCATTTACTTCAATGGGACTTGCTGGGTGAGTGAAGAGGACACAATTTATCTTCAAGTGGGTACAGAAAGGGCTTCAGTCTGTGGCCTCTTCAGGTATTTCTATACTCCATCTGGGAGCAGGATGGATAAAACTTGGGGGGGGCAGGGTTGTCAAAAAAGTTGAATTGTATTTAAATTGGATTTTTTATTATTTAAATTATGATAAGTTTTTCTTTTAAAAATAAACTCAGATTTCATTTTAAATGAGTTTAATACAAAATATGGTAAGGCCTAAACTTATTATAATCTCTTAAAACATTTAAATAAAATAAATATGCTGAATCCATGAGCCACTATAAAAAAAAAGAGTTAAAGGCTGCTTTTCTATATAAAGAAAAAATCAGAGAAAAAAAACATCTAATTTGTGAGGTCAAGCTTTACAATTATGGCACAATAGATTATGTACTGTATTAAGGACTTGTTTTGTTTAATAAAAATAAATTAATATGCTGTTTTGTGGTAAATTCCAGTTACCATCCTAATGCATCTTGACATAAATCATGAGCAAAAATTATCTATTATCTACTAAATAAGCAAAATAACACACTAAAAATGTACAATTAATAAGACTCTGACCATATTAAGGTATATAATTGCTTAAATAAATGTATATGTTTATAGCATACCCTCCTAGGTAGCAAAAAGATGTACCAAATTTTGTGTAAAGGCTCCATTTAGTTGTAAGTCAACATGTTTTAATGGTTACAATCAATCAGTGAGAATGCACCTCTCTTTAGAAAATAAAAGTACAAATGGAAAAGTTGATTAAAATCAATGATTTAAAATCAAGGCTTTCCACTTGATTTAAATCATGATCCAGCCTGGGTAGACAGACTTGCACTGTGTGGCCAGTGTGGGATTTGTATACTCCATCACAAGCCAATCCCCTGAAACAAATCTACCTAGAACAAGAAGAAGAAAAAGTAATAAAATCTAAAAAATGAAAACACAAACCCTACTGCTAGCAGGGTTTTTACCCCAAGAAGGGAGAAATGCCAGACACTCCATGAAGTCTACTCTTGCTCTTGATTTTATGCAAAAGGTGCTTCAGATACTGCCTCCTCTGAAGCCAGGAGCCGAGCTTGACATTGTATTTTAACACTGGATACGTCTACAGTGCCAAAAAAAAAAAACACCCAAAAATCTGAGAGTGAGACTCACAGCCTGGACTCTGGCCCAAGCAGGAACGTCTACACTTATTTTCAGCCATGTTATGGAAGCCCAGGTCAATTGACCAGGGTTCTGAGACTCACTTGCAGATTTGGGGGCTTTGGGGGGTTTTGTGCACTGTAGATGTACCCAGTGTTAAATTACACCAAGCTCTGCTACTGGTATCAGAGGAGGCAGAATTAGCAGTTGTATGTGTAACAAATAGCCTAAGGATGTGTGAACATGTCTCCTAGTGGCTGGCCTCAAAGAGAATAAGAGCTTGCTACTTACAGCTGAAGGAGTTTAGCTAAAGAGGTAGAGGCCTTTGCTTTTCATGCTGAAGTGCGGGTTCTAGCTCTGCTCCTGACCTGTAGTGAATTATTAAATATGCACAGCATGGTACAGCAGAAATGCAGCTCTTTGCTAATGCTTGCTGAATGAATAGGACTACAACCCTAAGCACTACACAGGGACACTTGAGAGTTAAAAGGACGCTATCAGCTTTGCCAGTCCCCAACTGTCACCTCCTTTAAAAGTACTAGGCTAAAGTGGTCCAAGAGCAGGGCTTAATGAGCTGCTGTGAGCAAAATCAGCCCAACTCTACTACACGTGCAATAGGTGTCAGGCTTGTGGGAGGGGTTACCAGGAGGAGAGCCCGGCACAGATGCATGCTGGCTGGGTGGGAGACCTCAGGCTCTCACTTCATGAGAGAAGCCTGGCTGGGATCAAGAATGACTGGAGAGACTGCTATCTGCCAGAGCCACCCTCATGGAAGAGAGGCTTGATGCCGGACAATTGTGTCAATTTGCCTTCTTGTTGCTGGGACAGACTGCTGCAGGTGGGGCCCTCCCTGAGAGGGGTGATAGCCAAATAAAAACCTTTGTCTTATGCACCCACCCAAGCAGGGACCCAGCAGTGACCACAAGCCCAGCAGTGATTCTATTACAAAGGGATTTTCTTGGTTGGGGTTTGTCCCCTAAAAATTATTAGGAACTTAATATATTATTAATAATTATTATAAATTAATGGTATACCAATTTGTACTCTTGGTGCTCCTGTTTCAGGCTGTCTGCAGACATCTCTTCTCTGTTTAAGTCTGGCTCATGTTGAAGCTTTCCTTCACAACCCAAAGGGCTAAAACCTTAACTTTAACACACACACAAAGAGAGAGAGAGTTTAAATTTTTGAACATAAAATACCAGCCTCCAGAAAAAACTACCAGCTCACCGAGCCACCCTGCACTGGCCCAATTCAATCCCTGCTCTTGGGAAGATCCACAGATTCAGGAGAGTTATTTTTCTTAAACTGGTGGGGTCACTGCTGCCCTGATAGCCCCAACTGGTCTTAGAATGGGTAAAGATTTCAAAGACCCTCAATGGTTTTCTTCAATGCACGTCTTTAACTGCTTCTCTTATTGAAGAGCACACCATAGAATCATAGGCTTAGAAGGGACCACAAGGGTCATCTAGTCTAACCCCCTGCCAAGATGCAGGATTTGTTGCGGCTAACCATCCAAGACATGTTTAACGTTACCTCTTAAACCAGTCCTGCATCCAGATTAGCAATACTTACATGTACTGGTACAGACATGCTCCATAAAAGCCATTTTTAATATAGAGAAAGGTATCTTCTCTACATGTAAAGCTGAACTACAGTAGCAAGTCAATAGTTATGATTATAATGGTTATTTTATTTTAAAGTCCTCTTTTTCAGTCACAGATAACTTTGGCTGAACTTTTTTTTATACTTGGTGTCAAGCCAAAATGGCAGTTGTGCATGCAAAACTCTTAATAACACTGATTCAGAAGCTTGGAGTTAACACAAGATGCTGTTCTGAGGACATCCCAACTATGGTCCAGACTAGGGCTCTGGAACAGCTTAGGAACTGCCCAGAAAACAGTGCTTCCAGATTTTAAACTAAACCCAGTCCATGCTGGGAGAGGACATGGAGTCTAATCAGTGATGCAGGAATACTAATATAGTGCAAACATGATCAATAAAGTCTAAAGTCTCAGTTCTTTAAGTTAAGGAGCTTCCATGAATGCAAAAAAACCCAAAACTTATTTTTTACTCAAAGATTGTTCTCTGAGTGGGTTTGGGATTTAAAAAACACACTTGGGCAACTCATTTGTTCTAAAGCTTCAGATTTAGAATGGACTATATCTGATCTTAAGTGAAGAAATCTGGTTATGAAATTAAGTTAATTTGCTTTCAAAGACAAAATTAGCTGCAAACTTAAGAATGGAGTGGCTAGCTACTGCTGCATGATATATGACAGTTAGGTACAGGGCATACATTTCCTTTTTACCTGGAAAACAGTTATCTGATTAGTTTCATCTATATGGGATTCCACATGACTTTACAGAAGAAAGAGCTAGCATTCTCTTTCAGAACTACAGATCATTGTAGCTAGCTTACAAGTGCCCCCTGTACCCACTGAAAAGAGTTTGTCTTTTAACTCTAGGTGAGTAGTGACCCTGTTCAAAACAATAACCCTCTAACCTACTTGTCACCTGACCATTGGGCTAAACATTTTTAAATTAATGGTACCCCAAACGACAAGAATGATATTTCAAATGTATTTTTCCTGCAATTCACTTATACATAATGGAAGTCACAGGAAGCCTCAATTAAAGTGCCAATAGCTGGATCCCTGAAGGCACGGCTGCACAGAGGTTTCTGGGGGCATGGAGCAAAATCTGAAACTGAGGCTGTGACATTGGCAGATCAGGGGCCAGCTCATGCCAAAACTCTTGAACACTGACAAATACATAGCTAGAGCCAGTCTGGCTCACCTGTGTGTTAGTACTGTTAAAATAGGCATCAGTTATAAATAGTTATAAAAATGTGTTTAGACTTTAAGGCATGCAGCAATTTACAAGCATTTCATCATCTCACTTATACCTGTATCCCATGTTTTAAGGTAATATTTAAGTGTTTGCTCTGTAACTGTAAATCAGACATGAGAGAAGCATTAACAAGTGTGAAAGTCTAGTTTCCAACAGGAGGTATTCTCTAGCCCAACAAAAGAAGGCCCATTAACACCAGACGAACCATTGTGGAACATCAGAAGACAGGCTGTGTCCCCTCCTCACGTCACCCTCCATGAAGAGGAGATGTGCAACTGAATTCCTCCCAACAGCTGAATTGGCAACTGGAAGCAGAAGGGGGCAGGGCAGAGAGAAATAAAAAGCCCTAACAAGGAGGAACTGTATCTTTTATGCTACTTGGGCTTTAAGGGGCAAGAATTACTAAGCATAAGCAAAAGATCCCCGGTGCTTGGCCTGCCTTAGCCCTAAAGGACATATAGAGCTTGCTTATCAGAGAAGCTTCTATTACTTAGATAGAAACTCATTTGTTCATATATATGTTTACCTGCTTTAACGTTATAAATAACTCATTTCCTTTTCTGAGTTAATAAAATCTTTAGATAGTTTATTACAGGATTGGCTACAGCCATTGTCTTTGGTGTGAAATCTAAGGTGTAATTGACCTAAGGTAAGTGACTGGTCCTTTGGTACTGGGAGTAACCTGAATACTGTTGTGATTTTTGGTATAAGGGATCATCTGTCACAAAGGCAAGCCTACCTGGGTGGCAAGATAGTCCCCTTGGGTACTCTGGTCTATCTGTGACTCTACATTAAGACTGTTGTAGTTCTTGAGGAGTTTACACTTGATAATTGGTTGGTGAAATCTAAGTCTAGACCTCACAGCTACTTTGGGGTCTGTGCCCTGCCTCTTAACAGTGTGCCCTGAGTTTGGTACTCAGGTTCTTGAGCCACTGTAGGACAGCTTAACAGAGGCTACCTCTGCCCCCTTTCCAGAAAAGTCACCCTGGAGATGAAAGAATATAAAAAGAATGCTATTGAAAACTTTAAAGCTGATTTATTATCACAAAAGAAATCACACCACGTTATCTTTACAAAAACAAAAAGATAGCATCAAACTAGTTATAATTTAGGCTCCTTGCAAGATCGTACTCTATCGACAGCATCACTAAGGCCAATACACGCTATTTACCCATGGTAGAGTGGAGGCCTTTTAAAAAAAAAAAAAAAGCAGCAGCAGCAGCAGGGCTAATTTGCCAAAGGATCACTCCTCCTGGGAAACCAAATCAGCATAGAGACAAAAATCCTTAGAGCAATGCAGATCTGTGGGGAAATATTCTGCAGTCCTTTTTAGTAAGTCTTGTTTAACAACTTAATTAAAATCACTTTTTCGAATATTTTTTCTCAGCTTATTTTAAAAGGTGAGTTTCTTCAACAGAATCATCTTCCATCAAATCTATTGGGTAGCATTTTGATAGTTTGAACTTTTGAGATACTGTACTTGGCATCATTTGTTGTCAGGCTCCAAATAAGTGAAGATATGCTGCTGATTTTTTCAGTTGTTTCAGATCTTCTTGTAATTTTGCATATAATCACATCTAGAGCAATGTAAAAAACATCAACTTTGAACTCAGTTTCTTGATTTTCCTGGCCACATGCAGTGGTCCTGTCTTCATCATGGAATGTTTTCCTCTTTTCTTTTTGAAATCTTGTTCAAGGCCCAGACCAGCTGCTACAAATTTTGACTTGTCAAAAAACAGAGGCCAAGATTCTCAAAGGCCCTCCAGTGCACTTAGAAGTGATTTCATCAGCCTTGATTCATCATCAAGTGTAAGCTCAGAGTCTTGAAGTAAACGACTTTCGACAATGGCTTGTAGGGTCTTAAACCAGAAAGTGGCCAGTAAAATGATTTTTAAAAATGTTAACTGTTTAAATAAATAGTCCACTGTGTTGCATAAGTCTGCAGGCAAGCTGAGTTCTTCCTTCAGTTCCACCAAAGTTTGTGGAATTCCCTTGGTCTCTTCACTAGTGGTTTCACTGCTTGTGATTCTTGCACTCCACCATATCTGCAACATACAATGCTACTAAATGTCTGCAGCTTGTTGAATTTTCCATCTGCTACGACTGGAACTGAGAAGTTCACTGACAGACTGGTCAGGGAGACAAATCATTTTGTACCTTTGCTTATTTCTACCAAAATATAAACCCTCTTTAGTCTTATTCCCTGTGTGTGAGTTATTTATATTTACAATTGTAGCCCACCCACTAAATAAAACTCAATATGAGTTTATTTAAGCTGGAGTGCCTTCAATGCTGCAGCAAGACCTCTCATGTTTACATGGAGTCTGTCTCAATATTATAAGCATTTTCCCCATTTTCAGCATTATATTGTCTTTTGAATTCATATATGTACATTTGGGTTGTACACAGTAGACATGTTTCATCCAATAATCATATTGTTCCATGGATTTGCCCTTTTGCCCCACCCTCTGGGCAGCACTTGCGTAAAGGTACAGGGGAAAACTGGTTCAACTGTTGGGCTTATTCATTTAATTTTAAAAGCTAAGCAGGGCTGGACCTGGCCACTAGCTGACACAGACTGCAGAGAGGAAAACTATCATGTGAAAAGAGTACCCTAGGCTGTTGCTTAAAAGCCTAAGATAGGACTATAAAACCTACCAACAAACAAAGCAGATTCTTCTCCACACCACACCAATAATAGCCCCCCTCCTTTGGATGAAGGAGTTTAATTTCTTGCTAGAATGGATTCCTCACAAATAAAGATTAATCCTTCACTTGATGTTTACTCACTAGAGCAGCTTTCTGAATTATGGGATCTGTGTCTGCACATTCAAATATATATTCAGATGCCATTAGTCAAATAACCATATATGGTCACAAATACAAGTCACCATAGAGGAACAAAATGGTCCATCTAGCCTGGCATCTTGTCTCCTAAAGTGAGCAAATCCTGAAGCATAAAAGCTTAATTGTGCATTATTATACCATGGTGGAAACATTTCTTCCTGACTCCATCTGGTGGTCTGCTTTTGCTGTGAAGCAGTGATAGCCATACATATTTCACTCCAGCTAGCATAGCAGTAGATGCCATTGCTATCCAGATACGAATAGCTAGTCTTGGGGGCTAAGGCCCTAATCCATCAAAGAATGTAAGCATGAAATAACATTAAGAGACCAGAGTAGCTGCATTGAGATAAGTGGGGTTACTCACATCATTAAAATTATGCATGTGCTTAGGTGATCTGGTGGATTGAGGTCTACAATTATTTGCATCAATAGTGCCCCATGATAATATAGCTCCAAAAGATCTGTTGAATTAAAAAAAATGTTTCCTTTCCGCCCATTTATCATCATGGGAAGCAAATAAAAGGAGTTTCTACAGGGGGCTGGCTGAGTTCCTGGTTGAATGATTTCAGGGTTGCTAGGTTTTCATTATATTGTATAAGTATTAGGGAGCCCAGAGCCTCAGATAGGCACTCTTTAATAATTATAAATCTAAATAAGCTTCCTCTGACCACATCTCCACATCTTTTTGATTTTCTCCGCTGGCTTCCCGTAGAATTCTATGCAGCTTACATGCTTCTCAGACTTTGAAAGTTCTTCATAATACTGCCCCCACCTTCAGCATACCTCTGATCTCACTGGCTCCCACACAAGCTTCTACTTCCCATTTTCCAGACTTCCCTCTGTCCTTTTTGTCTGTTGTTTTTCAGATCATATACTGAGAGTGAATGAATCTTTCATACCAAAACAAAAACCAAGAAAGAACGAGAGTAAAGGCTCCATAAGAGAAACCAGTGTCCATCTCTGTTGTTCTATGTTGCGGCAATTCTAAGTCACAAAATGGCAACTGCCCAGGCAGATAACTAGAAATTTAAAGGAGCAGTACACAGAAAACAAGTCTAACAATTAAGAAGCTAGACACACCTGTCTCTATCTGCTCCTTACTTCGTTCCCCCTTTCGTGGTACCCTCATGCATTGGAGAGCTTCCCAATGAAAATTCTAGAGCCCACTCTCCACCTTCAGAAACCTGTTCCGTGAGGCACACTGACCAGTCTGTGTGGGTTCTGAGTTCTATTCAGGATGAGAAAAGAAAAAAGAAAAAGAAGAGCTCAAAAGTTGATTTTTTTTCTTATTTCATTTTGAATTTTCAAAAGTGATCTGTTTTGGGGACATGGGGGTGGGGGGAAGAGACCCACACACAGGTTGCATAACAGCCCAAAAGTAAATTATGAAAAATGTCATACCAAGTCACTTCATCATTTGTGCACACTTCTGTAAATGCTGTTGCCATGCCTCATGAAAATTCAGTTTCCTGGTGTCCTCATTGTCTTCTATGAGCCATGCTGCCCAGATGAACTATGTCTCTCCTGATGTGCAGCCTACAGAGGAGAATGGGAGCATGAACTATCCAGACTGCGACTCCCATGAAGCATCACAGCAGCATTTCACATTTTGGCTGAAGCTTTTTTGTTTGTTTTCAGATTTCCACCAAAAGAAAAAAAAATCCCAAATTGAAACAAACATTTTTAAAGCCAGGTCTACTCAGCATTTTATAGGATTGGCCTTGATCCTGCATGGATGGATCCTCATGCCTATGCCAAGTGCCAGTGAACACAATGAGGCTCCAGCCAGGCATAAGGGTTTGCCCACATGGATCCAATTGCAGAATGAGGGTCTTAAACGGTCAGCTCTTCAGCTCAGGAACAAAGCAGTCATTTGTTTGACACAGAGCATCTAGAGTGCTGCAGTACATAAACAATAACATCCATTTATCATCTCAGTTTTGTTGAGCCTCCTTGCTCTTGCATGATGGGAACTATTCTATATACCTCTGTCATATTCTAGTATGATCTTTTATCCCCAAATAAAATATGATTTTCTTAATTTCTCCTCATATGAAAGTTCTCCTTGCCCCCAACTACACACATGAAGAGTATATTGCACTGAATCGCTTGTTTATTTTCTCTTTCTCGTGTGTCATTTTGACCAGAGGTAACAAAACCTTAATTCAGTATTCAGGGTGAGGATGCTCCACCAGTTGACACAATTGCATTATACTTTCCCCCTCTCCTTTATCTTGTTCTGTGTCCTTTATAAAATCAGGTATGTTTTATAGAGAAAATGAGTACATGGCTATTAGTCAATTTACACTCAGTTGTTACCTAGGAAGAAAAATCAATTACATCTTGTCAGGTAATTAATCCATTTTATACCCCATGGTCTGGTAGCCTCTGGAAGCTCTCAGCCATTTCATACAGCGTACTCCATCTGTCATCCTTCCTGATCCCCCACAAGGTCATAGCACAGAGTATGCCATTTAGATCCTACAGCCAGTTACCTTAGCAGTTCTTTCCTGGGGACCTGGATAGATTTCCAGTTCCTAATTAGAAAGTACTTTCTTGTGGGGAATGATAACTCAACCAACTCTAAGTCATTTTTAATAGCTCTTTAATTTAATTTTAATTCCTTTAATTTCCATCCAATCAAGTCCAAAGTCAAAGATTTTTGGAACCTATATACCAGGAAGTTATGTGGCTACCAGTATTTTAAATATGAAAGACTAGAACTGTCTCTCAGCTCCATAACATAGGCATCCAGTTTCAGTCTCTTTTCTACTCCTGAAGACCTTCTCACTAGACTTTACTAAGAATAGGGGCAACATATACATTCTTTGTAGAGATTTGTTAGTTTACAAGTTTGATTCATCTACTAGTTCCTTCCAAAACAGTTTACTGCTTCCAAATAAGTCTGAGGCTTGGTCTACACTATATACTTACTTCGATATCATTATACCGACCTTAACACACTGTGTAGACAGCGTTATGTTGGTGGGAGAGCTTCTCCCGCCAACATAGCTACCACCTCTTGTGGAGGTGGACTTATTAAGCCAATGGGAGAGCTCTCTCCCATCAGTTTAAACCATCTTCACCAGACATGCTACAGCGGCACAGCTGTGCCAATATACATTTGTAGTGTAGACCTGAGTCTTTCTTCCCCCAACCTGATTATTTCACAGCTTTTGATAGGCAAGAGGGAGCTGGGCAGGACACATCCCATGTACAATTTTTTAAGTAAGTTTTACAGTTTCATAGACACAGAATCCAACCTTGTAATCTCATCCTCATGGGCACACTCTGGCCACTGGAGCCTGACATTGTTTGTTTTAATTCCCTCTCACATTCTCCCACACCCCAACAAATAAGCCAAACCACCCACATGTAGCCTCTTCATATGTTGATACTGTTGATAAAGAACCACCTACTTTCCCACATTAACCCTCCTTGCTCTGACCCCTTTTCCTTCAGCATAGTACTCCTGAAAGGCCTCAAATGAAAAACACTCTAGGTATTTTAAGTGACTGGAAAGCTCCCACAACCAATCTTTTTTGTTCTAACAGGAGAAAATTTGAGAGTTGTGTTGTATGAATTTAGATTGAATAACTGAGCTAAAGGTGTTAACATAACCCAGTCACTGTCCAACATCAAACAGTTGGAAACAAAGACTGGGGATTGGCATACAGAGACCTCAGCCTGCTTAGCACCATGGGAAATACACCATTAAACATCATTTAACCTTTTCTGAAAGATACAGAGGAAAATGAAAAACAGCCTAAGCATTCGAAATGTAAAGTGTTAAATAGGGCTTTGATTTTAAACAGCAGCCCTTGTTCCCTTTCTCTTTAGCTGCAGACAGTTTTTAGAAGGAAAAACTCCCTGTTTGACAGTCTTCTAGATTGCATTAAAGATGGTAATAATGGTCCTTTTGAGGAAGAGAGAAATTAGTTGAAATGGGCTGGAGTCATTGCTGCTGCTAAAGTCCAATCTTAGAAGGAAAAGCCCCCTTATTT
Organism: Natator depressus; assembly: GCF_965152275.1. Lineage (NCBI taxonomy): Eukaryota > Metazoa > Chordata > Testudines > Cheloniidae > Natator > Natator depressus. The sequence goes on from NC_134239.1 coordinate 67,075,066, forward strand.
GACAGTCTTTTAGTATCAAAGGTAATAATAACTGTTCATCCCTGGTGGTGTTTGGGATTGAGCTGGGGCCAGCAGGGTGGTGATGTCATCTGGGTCCCTCTCAGGTCAGGACATCTCTCAGTACAAAGGCAAAGAAGAGGGGGGCCCAGGAGACAGTGCAGGTGGCAGCCAAGATGGTGAAGCTCACTCCAGTAGTCTCCATCTGTTCTTTCACTCTGTTCTTTTTGTTCTTTCCCCACAAAAACATTTATTTTAAGGAACTAAAAAGGGGGTGATGGGTGGAATAGCCCATCCCCTCATTATTTTGTTCAACAATTAAGCCCAGTATAAGCTCATTAACTTCTGGCTCCACATTTCTTGCTTTTAGCAAGTAGAATCTCAACACAGTCCTTGAATCATATCAACTTGGTCTTTTTTGTTTAGACTAATCTAGTTATTCTGTCTCCCTATCAGACCTTTTCCCATCAACATTTGTTATTATAGGTTATTGTAAGATCTTATGAACTTTTACATAGTTTTTACAGTTGAGCTCATAATTTGGATAAATATGTAGGTCCAGTTGTCACAACAGTGGCCTGCATACTTCATAAAACCTTGCACCTCCCTTTTTCTTCAGACACAGAGCACTCAGATACAGGAGATTCAACAACATAAATCTCCAGCCAACAGAAGGGGAGGCTGTCCTGTGTCCAACATTAGATATTGTTATGGCAGGAGTAACTAGATATCACTCTTCCACATAATCTTACAAATTTGTTTTCTTCACATGGGAACAGGGTACAGGGTCTGAAGAAATGCTATATTATTGTCAGTTTTGTCATACAGTTTCTTTGGGGGGGAGCTGTTACAAATAGCAACAGAGTTCATACTCTGTGTTCATATCTCTAATTAGAGTTAATTCTTGATACAGAGTTGTTTCCTGGAAAGCAAGCACTGGTTTGGGGCTAAGAGTCCTGAAAGAGGGATCTTGCCTACATACTATATGCGACCCCCTCTGTTCAAAGAATGTTGTATATTTTGTAAGTAAACAAGTTGCCTACGAAGATAACCAGACTCCATGCCATTGATTGCTACTCCAACAGAAAATCAACCTCCAAGGCCCTGCCCTCTGGTATTGCTCAGTAGAAGGGAAATATTTTCCAGATGCATGAAGGTTCAACTTCACACCTGAGGGAGACTAAGAAGGGGCTGAAGTAGCTGACAATAGTATTACATCTAGGGCAAAATGTTTCCTCTGGGATACTGGCCAGTTCTTTCCACTTTTCATCACGCCTTGCATGAATATGTTGCAGTTCAGGATAACCTTCCAGCAAACACTGCATTAAGAATCTGTAAACTGATACAATGACTCAGCAGGAAGGGGGGGAGGGAGGGGAGAGAGAGAAAAAAAAAATAGTGGCATCCAGCAAAGTCTTTTCCTCAAAGGATATTACTTATAACAAGATACCAACCATCTGCAGATCATGGCACACTTTTTTGTGGTGAGGGTGTTTCCCTTTAGCCTCTCCATGAGCACATCATCCCAGTATTTCATTCTGTATTGGCTCCCCACTGAATATAGAGTCCAACTCAAATTCTCTGTCCTGACATTCTCAGCTATCCATGGGATCACCTCCGCTTCCATGACCTTCCACAACAGCTTCCTTCCACCAGAGCAGTGATACTATCAATCCATAGGGCAGGTTTGGTAGGAGACAGAATTTTCACTGGATTTGGACTAAGACTATGGAACAAGATATAAGAATGACCATTGACATCAGCATCCTTAAAACTAAATACAAGCCATTTTCAAAGCACCTAAGTCACTTTGGAAACTAAGGGTATGTCTTCACTAGCAACGTTAAAGCTCTGACATGGCAGTGCTTTAACGTGGTTGTGTAGTTGCGGCACCAGCGCTGGGAGAGAGCTCTCCCAGCGCTGTAAAAAAACCACCTCCACGAGGGGAGTGGCTCCCAGCACTGGTGCACTGTCTACACTGCCACTTTACAGCGCTGAAACTTGCAGGGCTCGGGGGGTGAGGGGAGAGTTTTTTCACACCCCTGAGCGAGAAAGTTGCAGCACTGTAAAGTGGCAGTGTAGACAAGGCCTTAGTCCCATTTTCAGAAGTGACTAAGGCACTTAAGAATCTAAGTCCCATTGACTTTCAATGGGCTTCTAAATGCGAATGTTACTTTTCAAAATGGGACTTAAATGTTTTTTAAAGTTTTACTCTAAACTAAAATTTTTACTACTTTTTACTCCTGCTAGCTCTGCAGAATCAACCAATGAGCTTGATTCCATTTCTCTTTATGCATCCTCAGCAGAACAGTGTATTAAGCCCAAATCATTTACACCTGACTAATCTCACACACAGTAGGACTACAAAGGGGCAGCAGAGGGCAAAGTTTTACTTACGGACTATCTCTCACTGCTTACAATGAATGTCAAGGAAAGAAGCTAGGCTTACTGAGTCCAATTTGAATTGTGAATTACTAAGGCTAGTAGATTAAAACTATATATTATATTATACATACACACACATTATTAAACACATTTGATATGAAAAATATTGAGAGCCAATATGTATAGAACCCACAATGCAATTATCAAGGAATCACTTCTCAGAGTGGAGCAGCACTGTAATGTTGCATTAACACAGTCAGCACCATTGCATATACCACGTCTTATTTTACAAACTGTTATAACACGTAAAAGACTTTACTGTGAAAGTTCATTTTACTCTCCATCTTTTTGGTGTATTTGGGAACCTCCTTCCTTCAGTGGAGATGAAGTTGATATTGCAGGATACAGAGCAGGCTTCTTCAAACACCTTCAGCAGATCTTCTCTAAGCATCTTCAGCATCTTCTGGGACTTAAATACAAATAAATACACATTAAAATATTAAATTGATTATTATAGAATTGCAATACGGGCACAAAGCTGGTTACAAGAATACTCCAAAAGAAACACGCTGCAGATCTTGCAGTGTGTTTTTGTAAGTGCACTACTGCCCTCCACTGGATGGAATCAGATCTGTTCCAGTGTTTATAGAAAGAAAAGGAGTACTTGTGGCACCTTAGAGACTAACAAATTTATTTGAGCATAAGCTTTCGTGCATCCGATGAAGTGAGCTGTAGCTCACGAAAGCTTATGCTCAAATAAATTTGTTAGTCTCTAAGGTGTCACAAGTACTCCTTTTCTTTTTGCGAATACAGACTAACACAGCTGCTACTCTGAAACCAGAGTTTATAGACTGATTCCCTGGCATGTCTAGGGAAGCTACACCTCTAACTTGACAGGCAGACACCTATGTACCGGAAGTACAAGTTCTCAGATGCCACATGAATGCAACAAGTGGAGGATCATGATTGTTAGTGTATGCTATCATAATCCAGCTATTGATGTTTTGTGGCAATTCCTGCCTTCACAAGCTAATGCAGGAGGATATAAATCAGAATTCAATAACTAGGGCCCTACCAAATTCATGGCCATGAAAAACATGTCACAGACCGTGAAATCTGGTCTCCCCCTGTGAAATCTGGTGTGTGTGTGCTTTTACCTTATACTATACAGATTTCATGGGGAGACAAACGTTTCTCAAATTGGGAGTCCTAACACAAGAAGGTGTGGCGGGGGAAGGGGGTTGCAAGGTTATTTTAGGGGGGTGGCAGTATTGCCACCCTTATTTATGCGCTGCCTTCCGAGCTGGGCAGCTGGAGAGCGGCGGCTGTTGGCTGGGCACTCAGCTCTGAAGGCAGCGCCATGCCAGCAGCAGTGCAGAAGTAAGGGTGGCAATATCATACCATTCCACCCATGGGTGGTGGGTATAATAGGCCAGGGGAGGCTTCCACAGCCTCCGGACCCCCGGGTGTAGGATTTTGGGGGGAAGTTTTTGATTTATTATGCCCCTGCAGTTTCCAGGGTGGCTGAGGAGGTACTCACCTCAGCTGCCCCAGAACCTGCGTGGGGCATAACAAAAGCGTCTTTGGGAGAAAAGAGATGCATGCTTTTCTCCAGGCGGCTTGGAGTCTGGGGAGGGGAGGTGCGGTGTGGCTGCAGCTGGCCCAGGACTCTGGGCAGGGGAGCTTGGGGCTGCAGCTGGCTGGGGGCTCCTCTGGGCAGCTGAGGGGGTGTCTTGGAGCTCCGGCCAGCTCGGCAATCCTCCGGCTGAGGAGGGGGGCGGACTTGGAGCTCCTGCTCTGGGGAAAGGGGCAGGCAGAAGGAGTGGAGCTGGGGCTAGCCTCCCCAAAGGGGGACTCCATCCACTGCCCATGATGCCACCCTTACTTCTGAGCTGTTGCCTTCAGAGCTGGGCGGCTGGAGAGTGGTGGCAGCTGACTGAGGGCCCAGCTCTGCAGGCAGCAGCAGGTCAAAAAAAAAAACCCCACAAAAAAACAAAAAACGGGTAGCCTATCACAGCCTCTTGGGAATTTTCCAACCATCTGCATCCCCACAGGCCTTGCTCTGAGTCACTTTTAGTGCTAGGTACTTAAAAGTTAAAGCACAAGTCACCGAACCAAGGGTTGAATCTTGGAAGAACAGCCCCTTAGAACTGCTCTCATGCCACACGCACCTCCCGAGCAGCACATTTTCCCTTGTTTAACAAGCCTGTGAAGGCTAAGTAAGAAAAACGGGGACAAAACATTCGACAGAACAAGTAAGTGGATTTCCTGGTTTCCCCAACGTTTGAGTTTTCTAAATTAAACTTTTGGGAACGGCAAAAATCTAGTTTTGGCATTTTGCAAGGGGGATCCTAACTTAGCATTTCCCAGTTTTCTTAAGTGGGGGGTTTGTGTTTTATTGTAACCCTGACAATATTTTGGAGAGGCCCAGGTGGAGACCTTACCTGACCATTCCTGTTTTCTAACATTCAGTTTGGAACCTCCACACCCTGGATGAAGAGAGGAAGGCAAAAAAGCCAGTTGTGCAGAAACAAACAACTACAGGTTAAGAAAGGTTTTTTTTTGTTTTTGTTTGTTTGTTTTAAGCAAGAGACTATATGAAGAAGCCACCAGTTACATTTCCTTCCTCCTGTTGTTCTGCTGCTGCTACCTTAGCACCCTGCTGACTGATTGCCATCCTTGGCTCTTCCTGACACCTTACCCACCTGAGGATTGCCTCTCCTTGCCCACCTGCCTGCCAGTGCCCTAGCTCTCAACTGTCTGTTTCCTACTAGTGCCCTCTTGCTGATCTGTCCCTCCGTTGCTCACCTTCCAATAACCCTGTGTTGTCCAACCACCTCGAGCCAAGTACCAAAAGGATTATTTCAAAATTTCAAAGAGCCACAGGTAGGAGGGGACGGGCAGTTTAAAGTTGCCATTCCCCCCACCCCCCTTCTCACTCTGCCTTAAATTCTTAAGAAATTGAGCAATCTATAACGGCAACTCCCCACTCATGTTCCCCGTGCCAAACTAGATTTTAAGCAGTTGAAGCTGGGCCTGGAGAGTGAAACAGTGGATAACTTTTTAAAGAGCCCTGCTTTTGTCCCTTCCAACCCTGATATTCTATAAAATATATATAAAAGGGGATTCTATAAAAGGGCTCACTCACTGCAGGAGCACCTCCATATGGCCAGACATGGCATAGCAGCTGTCTCCCCATATGATGTCCCCCACTAAGAGCCACTCCATTCTGCAGTGGTCTCTCTTCCTGCAAACTGGGCTTCCAGCAAGGTCACACTTTAGAGTCCATCCCTTCCAGGACACAGAGAGCCCAACCCAGCTACACTCCAATGACTTCATAGCAGCTCTTCCCTCTGTCGCTGGGATTTGTGGTCCTTACACCCCTTATCCAGGAGACTTCACCCCACCTGCCACAGTAGCTGGTAGGAGACCTAGGCCCTCCCTCCACTCCGGGTTCCAGCCCAGACACCCTATAACTAGGGCTAAGGTCTACTTCTTCAGACTCCTTACTGACTCCCAGACCACTTCCTACCTCTTCTATCCCACAGAGGGCGACTAGATTCTCTTTCCACAGCCAACTTCCAGACTCTATGCTTACCATCCAACTCCCCAGCGGGGATTACCAATTAATCTGGCTGTCTCCCCCCCCCCAGGTATGTTAATTGACCTCTCAGACCCACCTTAACCCCCTCAGGACCTGTGTGGAATACACATCCAATCACACCATCCTACAGAAACATGCCCAGCTCTGCCTTCTTTCCCCATCCATCCCCTGTGAAACCATCACCTTCACTCACAATGCCTGAAGTAAACTATTTCTTTCCCAGGAACACCCACCCTTGCCTCCCTCCAACCAGCCCGAAGGAACTCAGCCTCCCTCCTTTAACACGATCCCAGCAATCCCAAAAACATAAGCTAGCACCCAAATCTCTCCCTTCTTCTCTCCCCAACCGCCATGCTTCTCAGGAAATCCACCCCACCCCTAAAATCCCCCCAAATCAATTAAAGTCAGTGGCTAAGGCCCCACAATCTTTCTAAGATCTATTACAGTAGGGGCACTGTCAAGGTTCCTTCCCCACTCTGAACTCTAGGGTACAGATGTGGGGACCTGCATGAAAACTTCCTAAGCTTACTTTTACTAGCTTAGGTTAAAACTTCCCCAAGGTACAAACTATTTTACCTTTTGCCCTTGGACTTTATCGCTGCCACCACCAAACGTCCAACCGGTATATTATTGGGAAAGAGTCCGTTTGGAAACGTCTTTCCCCCCAAAGTCCTCCCAACCCTTACACCCCCTTTCCTGGGGAAGGCTTGATAAAAATCCTCACCAATTTGCATAGGTGAACACAGACCCAAACCCTTGGATCTTAAGAACAATGAAAAAGCAATCAGATTCTTAAAAGAAGAATTTTAATAGAAGAAAAAGTAAAAAGAATCACCTCTGTAAAATCAGGATGGTAAATACCTTACAGGGTAATTAGATTCAAAACATAGAGAATCCCTCTAGGCAAAACCTTAAGTTACAAAAAGACACAAAAACAGGAATCTACATTCCATTCAGCACAGCTTATTTTCTCAGCCATTTAAAGGAATCAGAATCTAACGCATATCTAGCTAGATTACTTACTAAGTTCTAAGACTCCATTCCTGTTCTGTCCCGGGCAAAAGCATCACACAGACAGAGAGAGAGGCTTTGTTTCTTCCTCCCCCCAGCTTTTGAAAGGTTTCAGATGCATCCGATGAAGTGAGCTGTAGCTCACGAAAGCTTATGCTCAAATAAATTGGTTAGTCTCTAAGGTGCCACAAGTACTCCTTTTCTTTTTGCAGCTTTTGAAAGTATCTTGTCTCCTCATTGGTCGTTTTGGTGAGGTGCCAGCGAGGTTATCCTAGCTTCTTAACCTTTTACAGGTGAAAGAGTTTTTCCTCTGGCCAGGAGGGATTTTAAAGAGGTTTACCCATCCCTTTATATTTATGACAGGCACTCTACGTGTTTTTGTAGGGTTCCTGCCACCACTCATTCTCTCTCCTGGATGCCCCAGCGCCTCCTATATCAGCTGCTGTATGGTTGGTTGGCCCCCAATCTCCTCCCAATCTTGAGAAGGTTACATGGCTCCAACCCTCTGCTTTCTCTGTTCTTAAAGGAGCAGGAGCTCAGAGGCTGCTTTGCTCTTCACTCATCTCTTCCTGAAAAATAGTTTGCAGGGAACATATTTTCAGTTAGTAATAAAATATATTTTTCTTCATAACATTCTCATTCTCAAGACCAATTCTTAGGAGTCCCAAGGGCCTCAGGCTGACCACCCCTTCTCAATCCAGTCCCTATGCTTCCTGCCATCTGCTGGCCATTTATCTCTGCGACCTGCCTCTACAACCTTCCCCTATTCCCTACCCACCATTGTCCTAACCTCCTGCTGCTTATGGTTGCCTCTTGACCCCTCTCTCCTTATCTCCTGTCCTGCCCCCCTTCTGCCTGCCTTTTGCTGCCCACCTAGGACTGTCCTGTACCCTTGCCACCTTTTCACCTCCAATTACTATGTTATGGTCCTCCAGCTGTCCCGCCCAGACTTTATTTGCAATTCTTCTATTTTATTCAGGAACGCAAGAAAGGACTAGAGAACGACCCTCCTGGAACAATCTGTCTTGACAGAAGGGTGTGGTTTCCTTCCTATCCATGTTAAATTGTTAAAGAAAATGAGGTTCTAAGTTTTTAATTAATTTTGGGGAGAGAGAATGTGACATTTAATTACATTTACATTTCAAAGTGGGTTTTCCTTTAATCTACTTACTTGTACTTACTGCTCTCGTGTATTTTAGACAAGGAATTTCAGAGGGCATAGAAGCCATGACAGCTTGCATAGCTTCCAAACCTCTGATTTTTGCTCAGGGTCCTCAATTCCTTTGTATAGGAGGATTGCTCATTTTTTAAAACAACACCTGTAGCTTGCCTTACTGGTGCTGGAGGAGTACATGTGAACTTTTATGTCTCCATGGTGTCAGGTGTCACTTCCAAATCTCTCAGTAGAAGCTGGGTTTCAGTGAGAAAACACCCATTTCTTTCCCTGTACTTGTCTTTTCTTTCGTAAAACTTTCCCCAATTCCATCAGAGAATACTAGCCTCACTTCAGGTGTATTTATACCAAAATGACAGGTTTCAGAGTAACAGCCGTGTTAGTCTGTATTCGTAAAAAGAAAAAAGAAAAGGAATACTTGTGGCACCTTAGAGACTAACCAGTTTATTTGAGCATGAGCTTTCGTGAGCTACAGCTCACTTCATCGGATGCATAGCATATCGTGGAAACTGCAGAAGACATTATATACACACAGAGACCATGAAACAAAACTTCCTCCCACCCCACTGTCCTGCTGCTAACAGCTTATCTAAAGTGATCATCAAGGAAGGCCATTTCCAGCACAAATCCAGGTTTTCTCACCCTTCCCCCCCCCCCCACACAGACACACATACAAACTCACTCTCCTGCTGGTAATAGCCCATCCCTCTTTGAAACCTCTCTTTATAATGCGCATGATAATCAAGGTGGGTCATTTCCAGCACTAATCCAGGTTTTCTCACCACCCTCCCCCCCCCCCCCCACACACACACCCCCCTCCAAAAACCACACACACAAACTCACTCTCCTGCTGGCAATAGCTCATCTTACAATGTGCACAGCAATAATCCAAGTTTAACCAGAACGTCTTGGGGGGGGGGGTTTGTAGGAAAAAAACAAGGGGAGATAGGCTACCTTGCATAATGACTTAGCCACTCCCAGTCTCTATTCAAGCCCAAATTAATAGTATCCAATTTGCAAATGAATTCCAATTCAGCAGTTTCTCGCTGGAGTCTGGATTTGAAATTTTTTTGCTTTAAGATAGCGACCCTCATGTCTGTGATTGCGTGACCAGAGAGATTGAAGTGTTCTCCGACTGGTTTATGAATGTTATAATTCTTAACATCTGATTTGTGTCCATTTATTCTTTTACGTAGAGACTGTCCAGTTTGACCAATGTACATGGCAGAGGGGCATTGCTGGCACATGATGGCATATATCACATTGGTGGATGTGCAGGTGAACGAGCCTCTGATAGTGTGGCTGATGTTGTTAGGCCCTGTGATGGTGCTCCCTGAATAGATATGTGGGCACAGTTGGCAACGGGCTTTCTAAACTACTACAGGCTACAAGGGGCCACAGCAATGGTCCCCTCAACCCACCCAGCAATATTGTTAACCTATCCAACTATACTCTCAGCCCAGCAGAAGCAGCTGTCCTATCTCGGGGTCTCTCCTTCTGCCCCTCCACCCCCTCGAACATGATACAGTTCTGTGGTGACCTAGAATCCTATTTTCGACGTCTCCGACTCAAGGAATATTTCCAAAATACCTCTGAACAACATAATGATCCACAGAGGCCTGCTTACCAACATTACAAAAAGAAGGATTCTAGGTGGACTCCTCCTGAAGGTCGAAACAGCAGACTGGACTTCTACATAGAGTGCTTCCGCCGACGTGCACGGGCTGAAATTGTGGAAAAGCAGCATCGCTTGCCCCATAACCTCAGCCGTGCAGAACACAATGCCATCCACAGCCTCAGAAACAACTCTGACATCATAATCAAAAAGGCTGACAAAGGAGGTGCTGTTGTCATCATGAATAGGTCGGAATATGAACAAGAGGCTGCTCGGCAGCTCTCCAACACCACTTTCTACAAGCCATTACCCTCTGATCCCACTGAGAGTTACCAAAAGTATCTACAACATTTGCTCAAGAAACTTCCTGAAAAAGCGCAAGATCAAATCCGCACAGACACACCCCTGGAACCCCGACCTGGGATATTCTATCTACTACCCAAGATCCATAAACCTGGAAATCCTGGACGCCCCATCATCTCAGGCATTGGCACCCTGACAGCAGGATTGTCCGGCTATGTAGACTCACTCCTCAGGCCCTACGCTACCAGCACTCCCAGCTACCTTCGAGGCACCACTGACTTCCTGAGGAAACTACAATCCATTGGTGATCTTCCTGATAACACCATCCTGGCCACTATGGATGTAGAAGCCCTCTACACCAACATTCCACACAAAGATGGACTACAAGCCATCAAGAACACTATCCCCGATAATGTCACGGCTAACCTGGTGGCTGAACTTTGTGACTTTGTCCTTACCCATAACTATTTTACATTTGGGGACAATGTATACCTTCAGATCAGCGGCACTGCTATGGGTACCCGCATGGCCCCACAGTATGCCAACATTTTTATGGCTGATTTAGAACAACGCTTCCTCAGCTCTCGTCCCCTAACGCCCCTACTTTACTTGCGCTATATTGATGACATCTTCATCATCTGGACCCATGGAAAAGAAGCCCTTGAGGAATTCCACCATGATTTCAACAATTTCCATCCCACCATCAACCTCAGCCTGGTCCAGTCCACACATGAGATCCACTTCCTGGACACTACAGTGCTAATAAACGATGGTCACATCAACACCACCCTATACCGGAAACCTACTGACCGCTATTCCTACCTACATGCCTCCAGCTTTCACCCTGACCACACCACACGATCCATCGTCTACAGCCAAGCTCTGCGATACAACCGCATTTGCTCCAACCCCTCAGACAGAGACAAACACCTACAAGATCTCTATCAAGCATTCTTACAACTACAATACCCACCTGCGGAAGTGAAGAAACAGATTGATAGAGCCAGAAGAGTTCCCAGAAGTCACCTACTACAGGACAGGCCTAACAAAGAAAATAACAGAACGCCACTAGCCGTCACCTTCAGCCCCCAACTAAAACCCCTCCAACGCATTATTAAGGATCTACAACCTATCCTGAAGGATGACCCAACACTCTCACAAATCTTGGGAGAAAGGCCAGTCCTTGCCTACAGACAGCCTCCCAACCTGAAGCGAATACTCACCAACAACCACATACCACACAACAGAACCACTAACCCAGGAACCTATCCTTGCAACAAAGCCCGTTGCCAACTGTGCCCACATATCTATTCAGGGAACACCATCACAGGGCCTAACAACATCAGCCACACTATCAGAGGCTCGTTCACCTGCACATCCACCAATGTGATATATGCCATCATGTGCCAGCAATGCCCCTCTGCCATGTACATTGGTCAAACTGGACAGTCTCTACGTAAAAGAATAAATGGACACAAATCAGATGTTAAGAATTATAACATTCATAAACCAGTCGGAGAACACTTCAATCTCTCTGGTTACGCAATCACAGACATGAGGGTCGCTATCTTAAAGCAAAAAAACTTCAAATCCAGACTCCAGCGAGAAACTGCTGAATTGGAATTCATTTGCAAATTGGATACTATTAATTTGGGCTTGAATAGAGACTGGGAGTGGCTAAGTCATTATGCAAGGTAGCCTATCTCCCCTTGTTTTTTTCCTACAAACCCCCCCCCCCAAGACGTTCTGGTTAAACTTGGATTATTGCTGTGCACATTGTAAGATGAGCTATTGCCAGCAGGAGAGTGAGTTTGTGTGTGTGGTTTTTGGAGGGGGGTGTGTGGGGGGGGGGGGAGGGTGGTGAGAAAACCTGGATTAGTGCTGGAAATGACCCACCTTGATTATCATGCGCATTATAAAGAGAGGTTTCAAAGAGGGATGGGCTATTACCAGCAGGAGAGTGAGTTTGTATGTGTGTCTGTGGGGGGGGGGGGGGGAAGGGTGAGAAAACCTGGATTTGTGCTGGAAATGGCCTTCCTTGATGATCACTTTAGATAAGCTGTTAGCAGCAGGACAGTGGGGTGGGAGGAAGTTTTGTTTCATGGTCTCTGTGTGTATATAATGTCTTCTGCAGTTTCCACGATATGCTATGCATCCGATGAAGTGAGCTGTAGCTCACGAAAGCTCATGCTCAAATAAACTGGTTAGTCTCTAAGGTGCCACAAGTACTCCTTTTCTTTTTTCTTTTTATACCAAAATGTTACTGGAACCTCCTAGAGTGCTTCAGTGAACAATATTCTGCATTTCTATCCAAGGATAGAAGGATCAAGGCTCTCAAAGTGAATTTGACCTCACAACACCCCTGTAAAGTGGGTATTATTGTCCCCATTTCACAAGGTCAAAACGGACATTGAGTGTAAGTGATTGGCACAAGGTAACACAGCAAGTCAGCAGAAGAGCATTGAATAGAACTCAATTCTCCCCCTAAAGCCCCAATTTAAATTCCTCATGCAGTTGAATAAACTACCAGATGAAAAGGAATTTGAGGCACAAACCTGACTTACAATAAAAGACTAACATAACTTTTAACATTAATAAACTATATACAGTGTATAGGTTTTGAGGGAGTCCTTGTGGAACAAATTGTAGCTTGAGGCTGTGGGAACTGCTGAGTTCTCTGGGGCCTAAGAGGAGGGACTTACTGTTGATCTCTAACAGCAAGATTAACTGCTGGTAAACAAGATAATCTAACAGTCGTAATGTGCATGACGCACTGGGTAGGTTCTTGCCAATGGAATTACAGTAGAATTTGTTTCAGAGTAGCAGCCGTCTACTAATTGTGAAGCTGTTCTACTAATTCATAAATATTTGCTATTGTGGCTCCCAGAAGCAGGAATGTTCAGTGTAAACAAAAAACACTGTAGAAGTGAAGTTGTTCTACTAATTCAGTTTCTCCTTTGAACTTAAGCTAGCAAACCTACAAAACAGCGGTATGCGTGTGCCTACAGGAGGCCATTAATACCCCGTAGCAAGCCCACATCCAAACCCTGATCCCGAACCTCCGGGGAGTGGTGGGTCGGGGACAGGCGGCAGGAGCTCAGACTCCTGACCGGCTGGGAGCCAGGGACCTCGGGCTAGTGCAATCCGGGCGGAGGGCGAGGATCGGCTGGAACGTCTCATCGCCACCTCAGCGGCTGCCGTATCTGGTGAGCAGCCCGGGGGAAACGAGCCGGGGAATCAGTTACCCAGGGGCAGGTACCCACAAAACCGGCCCTAACCGCACAGCCGGTGCGGCCGGGCCACCTCCGCCGACAGCAGACAAACGAGCGGGCCCCGGAGACCCGGCCCCGGCGGAGCCGCAGGTCAGGGCGGCAGCGCGACAAGCAGTCACAAGCGATGTCACCGGCACCTCCCCCAACCATTACAACTGCGCACGCGCAGCCCAGAATCCCCAGCCCGTTCCCGCGTAGACCAGCCCACTGCAGCCCGCAGCGTTCTTCTACCGTCAGACCGTGACGTGACGTGACGTGACGTGACATGACCCCCCCACCCCCCGCCTCAGCGAGTGATCACCTGAGGCCCGACCCTTTGCTCTCCTGGCAGGGCAAACAGTATGTCATATGATAGATACTGTTAAGAACCAATCAGAAGCCTACAACAAGAGACAGTTGAACCAGTGAGCGGGCTGGGAGCGGCAAGGAGGCGGGACCGAGTGCAGGAGGCGGGGCCGTTTTCACGTGTGGCGAGCGGGAGCGGTAGGCCCAGAGAGGTGGGTTTCTGACGGGTGGGAGCCGGGCTCCCCCACCCCGTGCGGGCCTCGCTCCTGCATGATTCCGCCAGGCAGCAAGTCCTGGGGCCGTGGGTGGGGACCCCGGGCAGGGGGCACGTGGTCAGGGCCCTGACTCCTCTGGGGCTACTGGCCGGGGGGGAGTCTCAGTTCAGCAGGGACCTGGTCCTCAGCAGTTCAGCTGTGCGCGTCATGAAGGTACAGGAGGGAGATTCTCAGAAGGAGGTTGGTGAAGAGCAGATAAAAAAGCACAGCCCGTCACCTGGCTGCTCTGTGTTCAGGAAATCCAGCAAGCACTGTAGCCTGACTCATGTTATTGGGCATGGGGCGGTGGGGAGAGTTGTTCATGAAACCCTGTAGTGAGCATATTGTTGTAGGTGTCCATGCATCACGTAGCATAATGGGACACCGCTCCTGATTTTGAATTGCTGGGTGTTATGTGTATTGTTACTGTGATGTAAATGTCATCTCTGTCATCATGTTGCAAGAGTAAAATACTCAAAAACAAAACGGGTATTATATTCATGTAGATAACCAGAATTTATAATTTAAAAAAATATTCAGTATAACCCAAGCTTTAACAAATAGGTCATCCAAAAGTTAACTAAAACTCAGGCAAATAAGTCGTTTTTGTAAAACTGATATTTCTTCTTCCATCAATCTGATATCTTAATTCCTTACAGAAAGAGACTTGACACCCAAAAAAGCATGTGATGTTATAATCTAAAGCACTGCACTTAACTCACCGCAATTTTTACTTTGGCAGGGAAGAATATTATTGCTGCCATCATATTGTCTCCATAGAGCCAAATTCAGCCCTGATGTTAGCAAGCGTATTTCCATTGATTTACAGTTTTTTACACCAGGCTTGAATTTGGGCCATAGAAATTCTAGGTACCTGGGCATTCATACATAAACATACATAGAAATTAGAGGAAAACATATATTACGTCATTATATTGCTCTCCTGTGGGTCAAATAAGGATTATTGCATACTATATTGTCTCCAGTATTTAGTCCAATCTCATTTTTAAATTATTCAAGCTGTTGTTCTTTCTCTACTTGTATTACAAGTATGTGGCCTTTGTATTCTCTCTGTGTTCATCCTAAAATAAGTTTCTTCCTTCACTTCACTGTCTCTTTAGTTTTGACCAGCAGTGGGTCAAGACAAATTTGAAATATGAGGAAAATGATGTATTAAGAGAATACCCTGTGTGTTGAACCCTTCCAGACAATTGGAATGGAAATTCTGATTGTATATGTATCTGTGTGTTTTAGTGACGGGCATGAAGAGAAACAATTGGAGAGGTAAAGAAAAGGAGGGGTGGAGCAGTCGCAGACAAACCTACCATCCCAACCACTACAGAAGACACAACCACTGTAGCTTTACTGAAAGGCAAGTGTACACAGTTTAATACTTTAGCTGTAGATTTTAAGACCTTTCACAAAGGTAGTTTGGGGGAAGGAAGGTTGGGGGTTTGGGGTTTTTTTGTTTGTTTTTGTTTTTTGTATTTCTTAATTTGTTTTGTTAATGTTTACTGTAAAATAGGTACATATTATTTCCCATTTTTTACAGGTTGGGAAACTGAGATAAAGTTTATAGGGATTCTGTTATCTTGAAATCTAGCCCATTTTTTACAATAAAAAGTAGTTTAGATATTACACCTGCCTTTGTGAGTCTTTCTGATAATTTTTTGTGGCATTAAATTTTTTTCTCTCCCCTGTTGCTATGAGATACACAAATAGTAGGGGAAACTGACTAAGGCTTTAATTCTGAAAACATTGTGGACCATTGATTTTATTGGGACTACTCACATGGAAAGTTATACATATGTTTAAGTGTTTGCAGGATTTGGACCCTCACTCCGACTATATGGGGGAAACAGGTTCAAAAAAGGGTTTCAGATTGAAGTGATTTTTTGTGTGTTAATTGTTGTCCTTTAAGTAACTAGTTCAATCCCACACAGAAAGCCAGTGGGTGGAGCCAGGATTAGAACTAAGAAGTTCCTTGCTCCTAATCCTGTTCTCAGAACACTAAATCATGCAGCCTCTAAACCAACTTGACCTACTGCTTTCAGAATGACAGGATATAAGATCCATTACAGAGCTTAGTATGAACAGAAACACTGAGAATTAGTAACACATTATGCATGTAATTTTAAATAGAATCGTAAGAAAATAACCCAGGGAAATTCAACCTAAAGTATGGACCTCGTCAACTTAAAATAGCTTACTTCTGTTTTTAAAGTCTTATACCTACTGTTATTGCAAGAAATAGCTAAGCTCACTGTAATTGAAATAAAGAAGTAATTTTCTCTGATCTCTTCAGTTTGTTTACTTTGTGCATTTCAAAACACTTTGGGTGAAATCCTGACCCCATTGAAGACAGAACTCACGCTGACTTCAGCAGGACCAGGGTTTCACCCATGGTGTCAGTTTCACTGTAGAGACAGTGTTTTCCTCTGTTATTTGTGTGGATCTTTTACATAACAACATGGAAGCAGGAAGAGAGCAAATCACAAAAATTGACAAGAAAACTGAGGGCAGTTGTACTAAAAAAGACCATTAAAAGTAGTTTCAGGTAAAATTGACTAGATTTTAAGATGATGGTGACCTTTTAATGTTTATACAATACCTTGAAGATGAAAATGAAATATTACTATTTTCACATTGTGTGTTCATTCTGTGTACATATGCTGTGTATACACAATGTACTTAACAGCCTTGCCAAATTCTACTCACCTAGGGAAAATCATTGTTTTTAGCAAAGCAAAATAGCTTTTTCATTAGAATAATCTTCATAGAAAAGGTGTGTGAGGAGATCTTGCGTCTGGGCTAATAAATTTTCAAGACAATTTTGCAAGCTGAACATAACAGTGCATTATTGTTAGGTGTGAACAAGAGGAACCATGGAACTCACTGAATACAGACACCAGCAACAGTGGATCCTCTTCTGAAGTATGTCATAGCTCTCCAGTACCTGGTAAGGGACCATTGTGTTCAGGGGCCAAAAATCAGCACCTAAACATTGGGTGCATGAAGACAGACGATCCTGTCATAGTTTACTTCGCCTCTCTAATATCCATAGCCATCAAGGCAGAGATCTTCTAAAAGTTATGTTATTGAAAGAGTTATGTTAAATAGACAAAGAAAATGTAACAATACAACACACCCCTGTAGGATGGGAGGATCCCAGAGCTTGGGCTCCAATCTGAGCCCAGAAGTCTACACAGCAATGAAACAGCCCTACAACCAAAGCCCCATGAGCCCAAGTCGGCTGGCACGGGCCAGCTGCGGGTTTTTCTTTGCTGTGTAGACGTACCCTGAGTGAGCCAGCCCAGTCCACAATTGAAATGTCTCATGGATTGTAGGTATCTAAGCGTTTGATTTGGGAAGTGTAATTAGGAAAGGGTGTTTGTCCTGGGGAAAGGGATTGCTGCTTTTATGTTTGGTCAATGATCAGTTGTCCATTGTTCTTGGTGTTCGGGATATCCTAAAAAAAATTTTTTTGTCAGCAGTGTGACTCATTTATGTTCAAGAAGAATGGCCATGTCTTTGTTCTGGAGCACCTTTCCCTGTGTTTCCCCATTTCTATTTGCTGAATTTAATCTCCATTACTGCTGATCTCCCTCTCCATATCCCTGTAATGACACTTTTTCTGCAGATAGTAGGAGCATGGTCTGGCTTTTGCTGAGGTGGCCATTAATGTAATCAATACCTCTCCCCATTTGTGACCTGCCAGTCTGGAAGCAGAAGTTTCCATGTTCTTTTTGACTTGGAATCCCCAAAGTGGCGGTCTCTTGGCTGCTACTCTGGAATTGGGTGAGGTCAAAGGACAATAGAAAAAGTTTGTTCTCAATCTGATTTTGTTTGGTAAATTCTCTTTATAGAACTACCAGGATTTTACTATGACCCTGAAAAGAACCGCTATTTCCGACTGCTCCCTGGGCATAATAACTACAACCCTCTCACCAAAGAGAGCCTCCAGTACAAGGAGATGGAGTGCAAGAGACTGAAGCTGTTAGAAGAGGAGGAAAAGCAAAAGAAGGTGGGTCCTGTCTCTGAAATGTCATTTAAACTTTACTGTGCTGTGACCCAAGACACCAGGATGGGCTACAGGTTATAAAACCCTCCAGTTTCAACTTTGGTGTAATCGCCTCTAATGCTTGCTGTTCAAGGTCAGATGTTCAAACATTTGTCCATACCCCCAACAAAAGCTATGTTAAGGTGGAGTTATGGTTGAGACTACATAATCAGTAATTTAGGGTAAAATACAGTACAGGGATGAGGTAATTATCTCAAAACCAAGTATGATAAAGTCAGGAAATTCACAGTTAAGGTTAAACTTAAAACCTTAACTCTTCCCTGTCACAGAGTCTTCAAACAGTTCACTGATAAAACTCACTAAAACCTCATGCCTATGCATTTGTTTTTTTAAAGGATTAATAGTCATTTTTTCCAGTTGTTGTAGAATTCTTTATAGTAGAACATTGTGTCCTTTAGCATCTGCTGAAAAAAACTTCTATGAAGAATAACAAGAAAAATGATGATTAATCCTTAACACTTATTCAGATGTAGCTTGAGGACAAGATTTTAGTAAGTTATGGGAAGTTTGATGTTTCTATGGTGTCCTGTTACTGAGATCATGGGGCAAAAAAAAAAAAATCTGACACAAGGTGTGAAACTTCTTAAAGAGCCCATTTTTAGTTTAATTTTAATTCTTTAACTGATTCATTTTTAAGTTTTCAGAACAAATGAATTCTCTGAGAGAGAGTAAATACTATCATTTGGGGCCAGGATATGCTTTCTTCGCTATGCCTACCGATGCCGCCATTAAAAAAGTGACTACATCAGTGGGCTAGTTTTCACAGGCACTGCGCACTTGCAGGTCCTATTAATCTCAGTGGGAGCTGTGGGTGCTCAGCGCCACTGAAAGTCAGGCCCCAGCTACGTATTTGATTAAAAAGTGACTTTCAGTCTACGTTCAGACTACAAAATGGATTGTAAAAACCTGATATGCTTTGCCTTGCCCCAGCTCTGTCTACTGTTCAGTCTTTTGCTTTCATGAGCACTGAAAGTATTTCATGAGCACTGAAAGCCCAACTGTAAAATGACAAATGGAAAAGCTCGGTTATTGCAACATTAAGGTTGCACAGTTAAAATAAAAAAGGAAATGCCAAAGCTAAAGTTTCTATGGCAGCAGTAGGTGGCCATATTGTATTTCAGAGTTTTTGATTTAAGATAAGAACTTGAGACATTATTTTGTAGTGAAAATGGTTCATGGATTTCAAACCTCAAGATGAGATAGTCACATAGTATTAAGCAAAAATTGGATAACTATGTGGAATTCAGTAAATTGAAGGGCATTCAGTTAGTTTTGTGTTTGGAAGCAGCCAGAGACTTTTCTAAGTTGTTTTCTACCTCAGAATGCATATTTTGACTTTTTTTTTTTTTTTTTTTTTTTAAAGATGGGAAGTGCTTTGTTCTTCTTTGAAAAACAGCTTGTAAATACAAGGGCTTAGGGATAAATTGTTCCCCAAATATCCCAGACATGAAGGGACCATGGGCTGCTTTTGATCCTATGCAACACATAACTGCACGCTTTCATTTGTTCTTTTTTAATAGAAAACGTCCAGAGCTGGATTGAACTCATCACTTGTCTTACGCAAGAGGCAGTTAGGGTTACTCAGCTCCACCAATTATTGCAGGTAAGATAATTTCAAAACCCTTTTTCACCCTATAAAGTCCTACTGCTAACGTTTCTTTGCCATTAATCTCGTAGCGTACCTTGTTGTTCCAGTAAGGGACAGAGCTGGGGAAGCATCAGTAATAGATACAAAAGTCTACACTGCCTTTTTCTCAAGACATCCCATTGTTTTCTGTGCAGCTTTTCCATTACATTTTATACTGCACGTGCCTACAGAATGGCTCAGCAAGTCTTCCCTAAAATGACAAGAATTCAGATGCAAGAAAATATTTTCTGATCATCAGGTTTTGAATAGTTTGAGTGTGAAATTTCCCATCCTTAACATATACTCTCCTGCACTTTATAAGCATATTGTGGAGTTTTCCCTTATGTAAATACACTTTAACGGACCTAGTCTACAGGAAATTTCTCTTTTCCTTAAGTTGTGTGGCTTCAATGGTCCAAGTGAGAGTGCTACTGTAGACAGTGTGTCAGCAGATGCCAGCAACCTGTCTTCTGCTGTTGAAGCTGATTGGGAAATTGCAGTGGTGTGACAATGCTGGTGTACATACAGATGGGGGGCACCAAAGATTATTTATTGGTGACCTCATGAGTCTTGGGATCTGAAGGTTGCTCGTGCTATACGTTGGTGGGGCTGCAACCCGCCAGCTCCCTGGGCTGTTTACCTGTTGCCTAACCTGCTGAGATAAAGAAGCATCTCAATGCCTTTTACCCAGAATTCCTTTCATTGGCATTAAATATCCGCATAGTTAAACATGTTTTCGTTTATAGATTGGTCCACGAATTAAAGGTGAACTGCATGCAAAGGAGGAAGGTAGAGATTCGGAGCCCAGATTCCTCAGTTACTGGAACCAACAATTTTAAACTAATAGTGGTATGTTATGGGCACTTCAATTTTTAAGGCTAGAGAGCACTTGGCTATAGTTATTTTCTTGTGAGCTCTGGGATTTGTAATGACCCAACATATAGGTTATATACACTGGGAAGTGCTTTTCTTTGTAGCAGATTGTATTGGCAGTTTCTCCTCCCATACAGAAGGTATTCCAGACTTGGGGGGCTCTGGGGCTAGCTAAGCATGAATATGGTGTCTTTTCCTTGTGACCATTCTCCCTTAAGCAGTCTGCACTGACTGTTTTCCACTCTTTTGGTGGAATGAATAAATCCTTGTGTCAAATATTGCTCTCAATTACATATTATTTATATTGTAGTAATGCCCAAAATGTGCTGGGTGCTTTCTTAACACCTAGCCTGAAGAGCTTACAGTCTGCAAAGACAGAGCCAGGTGAAGGGTGGGAGGAAAGGTCATGAAGATAATTGGCAAGCTCTGCTGATGAGAGAGGAGGAGAGGTTGGTGGGTAATGGAGTATAACAGGGGAGGGAGGAGAAAGGGAAAAGAATGAGATTGATGGAGTGAATGGGGGTGAAAGAGTTAAGTCTGTGAATAGAGCAGATTTTATAGTCCAAAAAGTCTGTGTAGATGTTAAGAGCGACATCACGAGTCTCTGGATCTGAAGGGGATTTTTGTGGGTTGGGGGAGAACTTCTGATAGCAGAGGCTACCTGGGAAGCTCACCCACACTGAGTCCTGGCTATGTAGATGGGAGTGAGGAGATGCAGGCTGAGAAGCCCTGAACTTACCCCTACTCCATGGCTCCTGCTATGACTGGTGCTGTGGTGTGAAGCAGCTTTTATGGGCAGACATCTTACAGAGGCTGCCTTGGAAGCTCTCTGCTGATCTGGTCCATGTAAGTGAAAGCTGTTGAAGCCAGTGGGGGTACTGAAAATTTCCAGTGGTTTAAATGAGAGAAAAATTTGGAACTCAGGACCAGCACTTTGATTGCAAGGGCACCAATCTGATCCAGTAGGGGAAGGAGGCTTTCAAATGACAGAAAAGTCTACATTTACACTGAATGAAAATTCTTTATGCGGAGCCCCATTTATATGCTGGAGCCTGTACTTACTGATTATGGTTCCCCATGACAGCAAGATCTGTCCATAGTGCCATCCCAGAACTCAGCCAATAAGAGACAGCGTTCATTATTGTCAGGTGTTGAAGTGGAAAATGGTGTATCTTAAATGTTTTTCTAGTGAATTTCTCTAGAATGCAGATGGCCACACACATGCAGTGTCTGTGATGCTGAACTGCAATCAGGTGGTGGTGGGAAAGCACAGTTAATAGATTTCTCATTGGGGACCCAAGCAGACAACCTAAAGCCAGGTCTAGTTTAATTGCCCATAGTGATGCACTTCTTTTGCAGGCAGACACAGCTTGTGAGCGGATATTCACTGTGAATGATGTAGAGCATGGAGGATGTAAATATGGTATCATCAACCTCAGTGGCTTAGGGAAGGACTCTCTCATGGTGGAGATGTATGACAACCTGTACTTCACAAACCGCAAGGTACCATTCTTCCACTGGCTCCTCATCCAGAAGGATTTCCTTCTGTTCTGGAACTCTCAAAATGTTGTAACATGGGATGTGTGAGTGGAAATGAGGAAGGGGGGAGGGGAGGGAAGGGCAGGGCAGGGGGAAGGAAGAGAGAATGGAAGAATCCAGCAATAAGGGATTGCGTAAATGTAGAATCCACAGAGACCTGAGCTCTGATACTCCTGAATTGGTTTTGGAGAACGGTGTTACAAAGCAGTCAGTCCAGTACCTTTCATGAGCAGTATATTACCACAGAATTACTCTTGGCATCACTTGAAAAGAGAGGCTTTGAGGGATTAATTCTACTGCTGATTTGTTTGCTCTGTTTCTTCTTAAGAAAGAAAAAAAAACAAAAAACAAAACAAAAAAAACCCCATGCCTCTCTTTGAATGGGAAGAACTTTTAGGACAAAATACGACAACCTGTAGGTGCCCAGTTCCATGGAGAAGACCTGTCTTAGTTAAGAGATGTGCTGAATGGACCCATCCAGGTTTGGGGAGGTTTTTTTTGGGTGCTGACCTTTTTCTACTTCATGCAAGTGTTAGCAAGAGGCTGAAATGCCTGTCTCTCTTTATTGGGCTAGTCATCACTAGTCTTTTTCCAGGATGTTCTTGGCATTCTCCAGTATACTAAGGGTGTGTGCTCAGTTTTTCAGACTTATGTGGAATGTTTGAAAATTCACTTTTCTGAATTAAACAGGAGACAGCAAGTATTGGTCTGTCTTGCTTTTGTTTGTAGGTGAATTCTGTGTGCTGGGCATCGCTGACTCATCAAGATTCTCACGTTTTATATCCTTTTTAAAAATAAATAAATAAAGCTTCAGGCTTGCTTCCACTAGACAACAAATTGCTTCACAAAACAGAACATAAGAACGGCCACACTGGGTCAGACCAAAGGTCCATATAGCCCAGTATCCTGTCTTCCGACAGTGGCCAATGCCAGGTGTTTCAGAGGGAATGAACAGAACAGGTAATCATCAAGTGATCTGTCCCCTGTCACCCATTCCCAGCCTCTGGCAAACAGAGGCTTGGGACACCATCCCTGCCCATCCTGGCTAATAGACATTGGTGGACCTATCTTCCAGGAACTGTCTAGTTCTGTTTTGAACCCTGTTATAGTCTTGGCCTTCACAACATCCTCTGGCAAAGAGTTCCACGGGTTGACTGACAGCCACTTATCAACAAGAAATCCCAAGTACCGGTCTCAAAAGAGCTTAATGGTTCACTGGAAAATAACCAGAGAAGCCCTAAAGTTGAAAGAAAGTATGCTGTTAAGTCATAAGTACACATGGCAGCATTCAGATATATAGTAAGGCAAAAGACAAGGATCTTACAACCTAACCTTCAGAGTTAACACAATGAATAAATTACATCAAATCACTTTTGGGTATAGGGAGGAAATAGCAGAAATGACAAAATAATGGGCTGGGGTAGGAAAAGTGTTTTTTTTTCTTTTGTGAACCCATCAGGGTGTCAGGTTTGGGATTGGCAATGGGGAATGTCTGATTAGAGATTAGTGGCAGAATGCTTACACAAAAGATGTGCATCTGTACTGACGGAGGCTTGCGTGGAAGGTGCAGGGACACAAATGGGAGAATGTGAAAGGAGCATGGAAGTGAGATTGTTGGCAGACAAAAGGTGTGTGCTGGAGTATTAGCAAACAAGGGGAGATGTAGGCAAGTGTTGGATTCTGAAGACCCTTGAAAGGGAGAACAAAGAGTTCAAAAAAATGATTCAGACAATGGCAAGAAGCCAGTGGATAGAGTGAGGGAGCAGAGTGTCATGGTCATACTACAGGGAGCGGAAGAGGACTTTTCAGAGTCATGTTTCAGACCTGCACTGCAGCAGGCCTGGAGTTTTCACTCTCCCCCATCTATCTGATCATAATTCCATCACACTGATCTGGAAAAATAAGTTTAAATCCTGCCCATACCTGTTACTACCTCCAGAGGGCAATGTGATACAACCCAATTTTAAAAAAATGTATGCACTGGGGAAGACGGACCCAAAGTAGTTGGTAAAAGATTATTTTTTATGTCTTCACTCTCCAAAGTTCTAGATGTGGATGATATTATTTTATGACTGGAAAGACCAGGAAAGATTTTATTATTCCTCCCACTCTCCTTCCCTGTTGGGTAATGTTAAATATTAAAACTAGAATCATAGAATTACAGATCTTGTCCTCTAATTCCTATGAGAGAAGGGTGTGATGAGGCTTAATTCATTACTGACTGTAAATCACTTTAAAGTTAATCTAAGAGGCACTGTTGAAGGACAGAATATTATGTGTACCAGTCTCTCCTCCTCCTCCCCCCCCCCCGAGTAATTTTACATGTGCCACTTCTGGGAGAAATCTTGGTTTTCTTTAACAGCCTCCAGCAAGTTGTGCCTCATGGGGATTGCAGAAACTCCAGGCTGTGCCAGTCTGCTTCCAGCATCCTTATTCAGCAACTCTAACCCAGGTAGAATACCTTTCTGTTCTGGTTAGAAGTTGTAGTCTGAACAGGGCCTAAATGAGGGATGACTTCTGTATTTTCATTCTCTAATACTTCGAGTGGTTTTGTAAGCGTCACAAGAATGAATATTAACACTGTGTAATGAAGCCCAAGAACTGATTTGGATAGTAATAACTTTAGGAACTAGTTAACAAGGATAGCTTATGGCATCAGATATTAACCGTATGGTACTTGGCAGAAAATGTACTCACCTATAAAGTAAATATTTATTTGGAATTTTCCCTATGTAAGTTATTTGGCCTCCCTTAATACATAGAACCTGGGTAGATAAATAGTTTGAGTGAGCACCTTTTGGGCTATCTGGTCCTTTCAAATGGAGTGAACCAGTGCACAGTTGTTCTCCCAGGTATGACCTTTGCCCACAGTAATTGTTCACATACGTTTATTGATGGGACTATTTGAGATGGCAGTCCTCTTGTAAGTCCCTCTGCTCCTCTCCCAGTACTGATCTCCCAGCCCATGACAGGCACTGTGTATAGTGTTCAATCACATGAAAACATATGAAATTAAAGAGAGATGGTTAAAATAAATTGGCTTTAATTTGATGGGTTTGGCTACATTCCCCTGTGTTGTATTTGTGCTGTTCCTTTTCATAAGGGTGGAATCTCCCTTAGTTGACTTAAGTCCTCACTATGCTGCTCTCTCCAGGTCTCTTTGTAGTGTCATTGTGTAATTTTGCTACATCTCTAATTTTTGTGTCCTGTGCAAGTTTGGCCACTGTTAAATTTACACCAAAGAAGTGTCTGATGAAGACAAACATGTAAAGCACCTTGATGGGGTGAAAATACAGGAGTTATTTCCAGAGGCTTTTTAAAAACAAACAGTCACAGAGTTAGTGCTAACAGGAAGGGTTGCTGTTTGAAGACTGCAGGATGCTTTACCAGTATGACAAAAGTAGTTCTAGGGCAGTGGTCCCCAAACTTTTTCCATTGTGCCCCGCCCTTACCCATAATGGAACCTCTCCATGCGCAGACACACACCCTGAACCGTGGTCAGGAGCCATGGTCGGGGGCTGAGGCTGGAGCTGTGGCCAGGAATGGGGCTGCAGCCGGCACCTGAGCTGCAGCTGCCGTAGAGGGCAGGGCCAGAGCCAAGCAGGGGGCAGAGAGGGGCTGGTTAGTGCTCCCTCCCTGCCTCCTGTGGTGGCTGGCCCCACTGTGCCCCCTTAGAGGGGTCACGCCCCACAGTTTGTGGACCACTGTTCTAAGGTAATTTTGGAAATCACTGCCTTCACATACATAAGACACCTACAGTGTCATCTCTAACCCCAAGCTGAGGGCTTGGTCTTAACATACTTGTGTGAAGTGAATAAAAACTGAAAACTTAGGAACTGTCAGTGGGTTGGTTTTGAACTGGGTTGGGAGTTGAGGGAACACAATACAAATCTCGCTTGTTGCTATATAGTTAAACTTTGCTCATTCAACAGATGGGGGGGCCAGTGTAGCATGTTCAAAGCTGTGTTTGTCCAAACAAGACCCTTCCTCACTTCTCCCCCATTCCTTCCCCCCACATAAACATAATTTCAGTGCCCAACTTGCTACTTTCTGAAAATCCTCATGAATTCTCCATCAAGGGGAGAGGCAGGGGCATAGATAGGCTTTGGCTCTTGGGGAAGGCGAAATGGTGTCCTTGTTCCAATGCAGTTGTATTAAAGCACTATGTGTACCCAGTTTTTATAAACCTTGAGAATGTGGGTGCATTATGTAGCTATTTCTTTCAGTCTTCCCTTCCTTCCCCCAGAGTCATGCCTATGACTACAGAGTAGTTCTCATGGCAGTGTTCTTCGGCAATCACTCGAGCATCTGGTGGAGCAACCTTTTGTTTCCAGAAGAACAGGGTGGGTAGCAGCAGGCCTGTAATTGGGTGGTTTAGTGCACTGGAAGCAGAAACCCTGAAAGTTGTAAGAGGTACAGCGGCCTGGTGAAATTTTCTAGGGGCACAGTTAACTTGAAGCTTCCTCCCACATCTCCTTGTGGTGCCTGAGGGCTTCACAGTTTGTTCTCGTCCCTGTTGCCACCCTTAGGAGATCAGCCTGGAATGCTGTGCAGCTTCAAGATCTCCACTGCCTGGTCCTGTGCTTGGTGCCTGAACCCCCAGGCTGATAACTGCTTCAGCACAGGTAAGCAGGAGTGTATTTGTACTACTTCTCAAGAGGAAAGATTTGCACCATCATTGCCTCCAAGCTGTATTGCCCAAATGATGGCCATGTGTTTGTTTTGTCTTTCTTAGGTCTGATGCGGCGAGTCCTTGTGACCAATGCAATGACTGGTCACCGGCAGACATTTGGAACAAGCAGTGATGTACTGGCACAACAGTTTGCCACCCAGGTAGAAAGGGACATGGGTCTTTGATTTCTTAGGAATATGTTACGCATTGCTGATTTTGTGGAACCAGCAGCCCTATACTCACTGTGACTACTTTTTGTGGTGGATTCAGTAGCTGCTCAGTAATGAAGTTGACACTTGATGATGTGGCTGACCATGGAAAAGCAACAAAAATAAGCTACACTGATTTCAAGCTCCATTGGAAATGTGGGGTGGGATGGGGGGGGATCAATTTTGCTAAATAGAAAAAGATTAAAAAGAAAGTGAAACAACAAATGCAAGGAATTATAATAAGGCTTTGCAGTCATAGTGCATCTTAAAGCACTTCACACACACTAAGTATCAGTATTGTTCCCATTTTACAGATGGGGAAAGTAAGGACAGAGAGGTTAAATGACTTGCTCAGTCAAAGTTAGTTGCAAAGGTGGAACTAGAACTTAGGAGACTCAACTCCCCTTCCCCTGATCTAACCACAAGACCAAGTTTCCATTGCTTTTTTACTGCTAAATATTTGAAAGCAGAATGAAAGTCCTAAGTTGGTTGCAATGTTTTACAACGTGACTATGCAATTCTGGTTCTTGTCATCCTCCATGTACGGTGATATTATTCTGGCACTACAGTAAAGGGGTATCTTATTACTTGAACCCTTCCTACGAAAGTGGCCACAACAACTGACTAGAGAAACCTGTTTGATACTGTTAAATGTTACAAGACTCATCGCCCTGCATGTTCTGGTTCATCTAGACTCCAGTGCTGTACAATGGCTGCCGTTCAGGGGAGGTTTTCAGCATTGACATTCGTCAGCGCAGCCGGAGGGGTCACAGCTGGAAAGCTGTCCGTCTTTTCCATGACTCAGCAGTCACATCTGTTCGCCTTCTCCAAGCTGAGTACTATCTTATGGCAGCGGACATGGCTGGAAAGGTAGAGTTTCTTTTTATGGAAAGCTAGATAGTGTCTCATATGTTCTATTGGCCATTGCCAAGGTCCCACCCCAGACCTGAAAGAGGATGCCACTGTCTTTAGGAAGTGTGTTAGTTCTTCTTTGTCCCCTACCCAATCTCTCAAAGCTTTCCAGCTCACTGATTGGTCAGAAGGAAGGTGTGAATCGTTTGCAGATGTGTGTATTCTCCGCTCTTTACTCGTGTTTCTGAGATATTTGGAGTTTGGCTATGTCTACACTAGCACTTTTGTTGGTATAACCTTTGTCACTCTGAGGCGTGAAAAAAACACCCCTCTGAGCAATATATGTTACACCGACAGAAGCGCTGGTGTGGTCAGCGCTACGTCAGTGGGAGACGCTCTCTTGCCGACATAGCTACCACCGCTCATTGGAAGTGGTTTAATTATGTCCACGGGAGAGCTCTCTTCCATCGGCATAGAGCAGCTACATGAGTGATTGTACAGCAGCTCAGCTGTACCAAAACAGCTGTGCTGCTGTAAGCTTGCTAGTTTAGACATGGCCTTTGTCTTCTCCAACTGGTGCATAAGCACAGAACGCTGTGTTGGAGAAAAACACAGTTCTCACTCTCAGGTTGGGTGCAGCAAATCAGATACACTTTATTACCTCAAGCAATTGCACAGAGGGAGAGAGTGCACTAGGACACAGGGTTTCCCCCACCTACGCAGGTCTCTCCCAGATAAACAATTAGAGCAAGTATTTATACCTTTATTACAGACAATAATAAGCAACAACTGCAGATTGTTTATACATATTCCTTCATGATCTCTTATTTTTCTTACCATTTCTCTTATAGTCTGCATTCTAGTCTTATCTAATACAAGGTCACAACAGCCTCTTTCACAGTTGTTTTCCACTCACTTCGCACTATCCCCGCTTCTACAAATCTCGCGTTATTAAAGCTAGAGTTAGCCTGACTCCTGCTCAATATAGAGGCTTGCATCCAAATTCCCTTTATCTACTTCCACAACTGGAGTAGCCACAACACGCTCACTCAAGAACTTGGAATTCTACTGGGATTCCCTGACCCAAGATGGGGGGTGGAGTGACTTCCCCAAGGCCACCCAACTATTCTGTGGCAGAGCAAAATTAAAACTCAGTCCTTTGCTCAATCCACTAGACAAGTTGCCTGCAGTAAAACAAATGGAACGAGCCTTTCTATAAGTGGTTTCTCACAGGCAGTATCCTAAACCAGTGCTTCAAATAATGGTGTCCACTTGTAGCTAGGTGGTAATTCCAAAACTGAAGGAATTCACTTGGAAGCTTGTAAAACTTTGGGTGTCTGCTCCTTTCTCTCCCTATCACCAGCAAAAACTGTCAAAAATTGCCCCGCTTCACTAAAATGTCCTCTCTTCTATTACCATTTCCACTTGCAGATAAAGCTATGGGATCTGAGAGCAGTGAAGTGTGTGAAACAGTACGAGGGCCATCATAACGAATATGCTACTCTCCCTCTGCAAATAAATGAGGAGGAAGGGCTTGTCACAGCAGGTGTGTCAGCTTTTCTGTAGTGCGTGTATGTTTGGTTCTCTACACCCAGGTATGTGGGGCATTTGTAGAGAGAGGCTATTGGAAATGACGTGGGCATTCATTCCTTTCTGGCTTTGGGAACAGAATAATAAACCACAAGTGCGTAACTCAAAACAAAAATTATTTGGATGCATTTTAATTATGAGGATGGTTCTCTGGGTTTCAAAAGATATGCTCCAGCCAGTAGGATTTCTCCGTCAGAAGTTAGGAAAGACATTGGAAGACAAAATGGGAGAGAAAGTGGCCAGTGTTCGATTTAGAAGTAAAGGAAAACAGTGCTAAACCTCTTCATGAGGCCGTAAAAAGGGTAATTATTTTACATGGAAGGATAGACATCCTGGTAAGTCATATTAAATAACAGGAGTATATTGGGTCTTTTCTTTGATATCCAAAGGAAACAGTAGGATGAAGGGGCATGTGATGGGATGTGTACCCCCCACATAGGTTCTGAAGGGATTAATGTGGGCCTGAGAAGTCAGTTAAGATACTTGTCAGCACCTGCAAGAGAGAGAGCCAGGCTTAATTGATAATGAAGCCCCACTGAGGAAGGGCTGGGTTGTGATTATAATGCTAGGAAGTTTGTGGCAGAAAGGGGGTGCAGGGAGAGAGCCAGCAGTCACTCTGTGGGGGGATAGAAGAGGTAGGAAGCAGTCTAGGGAGGCAGCAAAGAGTCTGAGGGAGTAGGCCTTGGCTGCCAGCTTACAAGGTCTCTGGGTTTGAGCCCATAGTAGAGGGAGGGCCTGGGTTCCCCTACTAGCCACCGAGAAAGGTAGGGTGAAACCACCTGCAGTAAGGGATTTAAGGACAACAGAGCCCAGAGACAGAAGGAAGGCTGCAATAAGGTAATTGGACTACAGTTTGGTTGTACTCTGTTACCCCAAAAGGGGCAGACATAAATATTGTGACCTGGCCAGAGGGCTGGGTTATGGGAAGACGCACCGCTGTCGTGACAGAGCGCATGTCGTTAGGGGGTGCCACACCAAATGACAGCTGATACACTATGCCTGGCCACCAGGAGGTGCTGTTGCAGTGAAGGGAACCCCTTTACAGGGGGTATAGAAACACCAAGATATTCCTGAATTTGTTCGCATTTTCTTGAATTCTCTGTAAGCAGCACAATTATGGTAAGAGCTTCTTTTTTTTCTCATTATGACGGATAATAAAGAACCTAGCAATTGGGATACTGCTTTGGATAGTGACGTACTAAGCTCTGTGTTGCCTGATTTTGTTTGAGCTCTTGCCTACAGTTATTTTTATCCATCCCACCCTATGTAGAGTAAAATATCTGAGTCATGTTCTTCCTTTTTGGAGGAGCTCAGGGTTTTTTCCATGCATGGATGGAGATGGGCAATGTTAGTTTTGTTAGTGTGTTAAATACCCTTTTTCTCTTCTGGGATCAGAATTTTTCAAAGCTGGTTATGATCATTTGTGTGGAAGCATTTCCTTGTCCTGATTTGTAGTGCTTTTTTCCTCCCCAGTTGGTCAGGATTGCTACACAAGAATTTGGAGTCTCCAAGATGCCCATCTGCTCAGAATGATTCCCTCTCCACACCCATCGTCCAGGGACTCCATCCCCAGTGTGGTGTTCTCTTCAAGACTCGGAGGCAGCCGAGGAGTTCCTGGCCTGCTCATGGCAGTCAAGCAGGATCTCTACCACTTCTCTTACAACTCAGATAATCCATGTTGTCCCTAGACCAGGGATACAAATCTTCCAGCCCCCCTGGGTGTCTCAAGAGACAGCTGTTAAGTGTGGCCTCTTATTGTCACCATTGCACTGACTCAAGTTGTGTGCCTGCTCTGTGTGTGGAGTTTTGAACTTTGCCCAGCAGGTTCAGCAAATTTCTACTGTATCTGCTCTAAAACTACCAGGCAGTTGTAAATAAAAGTGATGAACTGCTCATACAGAGAACAGGTTTTTTTAATTCAGCTGTGAGTTTGGAAGAAAGGATCATTTGTGGGATCTGACTTTCAGCCAGTAGCTGAAACTCATTGGCAAAAGTTGCATAGAAAAAGCTAACTGTTCTACTGTCTCTCCAATAAGGGAGATAAATGAAAAGGTAATGGGAGGAGAGCACCCCAGACAGACCAGGAAGTAAGGCTGCTCTCTAATACCTTACAGAAATTTGGTTAAAACTGGAACAGTCAGGCTTCCAGGAACACAAGCAACCTCAGAGATTACAGTGAATGTATTTAATATATGGAGTTCTCTTCATCCCACAGGGCTCCATACTCACTGATATTTTGTGTAGTGTCTTTCTAGGCCTAGCCACTTTGCCTCTCTGAGCCCCCCCCTTTCTACTCCCCATCCCCTTTCTCTGATGCTCTCTGCATTCTCCCAACACAGCATGCTGTCCCCTCTTTTCTATGCCATTGGATCTTTGTCTTCAGATTTCTTATCCACACCACCACTTATTGCTGAAACACAAAACTCTGTCCCTGCTAGAACAGTGAAACATTAAGGAGAATGCTTCCTTTACTGGAAAAAAAGTCACTTAGTGGGAGTATTGTCTGGACAAATGCCAGTGAATAATATACATAGAGGTCTTCCCTGTTGGTAATGTTTTTGCATACGGACTGAAAAATTCTCAAATTAACTTTACAGAACGAACAACTAGGCTAATTCCTCCAGTTACTAATTCTTGGCCTGCTTGTGGCTGTTTGTTGAGAATATTTGCAGTTTGCAATTCATGCTTTGTTTGGTTGGTTGTTTTCTGTTTTTCAGTTGGACTGGGTAAGTGATTTCCATATCCAGTACAACTTGGTACAAATGGTGACTGTTACCATCTACTGTTCAGTTGAGAATTGGTGTTTGGAGTATTTGAAGTTAAAAATGTCTTTTGTACAGGCATTTCTGCTAGTATCCGCTGAGCTGCTTGAACATTCATAGAAAGCAAAACAAATGGGGTTATGAACTCCATTGAATCAAAATTCATTCTTGAATTTAAAGCAGTACATTTAGAACCCCCTGCCCCACTGTTCTCCCAGCTCTAGTCAAGATCCTCATCCTGGATCGGATACGGATTCTGTAATATTTGTGTACCATTGATGTGGGAACACCAGCTAAAACGAGTGTGGCAGGAAGGCATCTTGTTTTTTTTCCTAGTGCTTTCTTCACTCCCCTTCAGGCAAAGCCCATTAAATTGCAAGAAACTCAGTTGCTGTGCCTGCTGTTTCCATGAGCTAAGCATTCATGATGAGCCCCTGCACACACATTCATCCCCACCCCCTGCCAAAGTCCCTCTAGCTAAGGCTTCTAATTAAGCTTGTGATGGGGGTGCAGAGGAAGGGTTGGGGGTGCAGGGGAACAAGATGTGATCAAGTGTGCAGGCAGTGGCTAAGGGCACTAGAATAACCTCTTTTGAGCAGCAGTAGCTGGGTCTTGAAGCAGCCAGTAGGTAAGGCAGCTAGAAAGGAAAGGTCCCAGTGCCCTGCTACTCCAATATCAAAATAATCTACTTCCTCTGCCCTGGTGTCCCAGCAGAGGGACTGTGGTCTAGCAGGAAATGCCCAGACTGGACCTGAAGTCATTCAGGTTCGGTCTCTGCTAGTCAGAAGGCATGCTTGTTCACTCACTCATTTGTAAAGCCCTGCAAATCCACAGATATCCACAGACCACTTTTGTGGATCGCAGATGGATGCTAATTCAAATTTTATATCTGCACAGGGATCTACTCGTAATGAGGAAGACTGAGAAGCAGAGCTTAAAAATTTCCCCAACACCTGTTTGTCCAAGGACTAAGCCTATTAGCCCTCATGAAAAATACCTGCACTGCCATGCTACCAAAACCACAAACTTTTAACTTCAAGTGACGCTCTTCATTTGCCTAATGGAAGTCTAATGATCAGCTCAAGCTCAACATGGCTAAAACAGAACTCTAAATCTTCCCTTCCCACTACTCCCTTTCTCAATTCCCATGGATATCACCGTCACCCTGCCTGTCATTCTGGCCTGTAGGTAGCCTCTCTAGGTCTTCATATCCAGCCTACATCTAAATCCTGCAGATTCTTTCCACACATCTCCTCTCAGGTACAACCTTTTCTATCCATTCACACAGATAAAACTCTTGTCCAGGCTTTCATATTGCGTCTTATTACTGAAACATTCTTCTCTCTGGCTTGACCAATGCAGTCTTGCCCCTCTCATTACCGTTCAGAATGCTGCTGCAAAGATACTTTTCCTTGCCTGTTGCTTTGACCATGTCACCCCTTTCTTTGCATCTCTACACTGGCTCCTCCTTCCCTGTTGCATTCTATTTTATATAGGTTCTGAGACTGCATCAACCACAAGCGGCTTGTCTTCACTTTCAAGGCCCTTCATTTTCTATGCCTACCCCTACCAATCATCTCTCATTGCTATCGAGCCGTTAGTGCTCACTTCTGATTGGCCCGTCGTCATGCCAATCTCCATTGCCCACTTTTCAAACAAGCACTTTCATGCTTTCTACCTGCTGCCTCTCACGCTCTGGAGCGGCTTCCTGTAAACATCCTCAAAGCTACTTCATGCTGGTCTTAGAAACCCTCCTTTGCCATGATGCCTGAAAAAAACTTGCCAGTAGTTAGGCTGCTGATGTGCTGAAACCACAGCCTATCGTGCTGGCCAATGTCTCATTGTATCCTTGTGTTCCCTTGTCTGTCTGTATCTGTGCATTGTCTTTTGTATTGTACTTAGATTGTAAGCTCTTTGGGCCAGCGGCCGTCTTTGTGTTTTGTGTTTGTACAGCACCTAGCCCAATGTGGTGCAAGACTGGGGCTCCTAGGTGCTATGGTAATATTAATAAATCAAGGCTATCTCCAGTCAAGTCTATACTCTCTCCCTAGCCACAATTAAACCCACCACCTGCACTTAACTTTTTGCTGACTGTGGCTACTACTATCCCCTCTGCTTTCCCCTCCTATAGCTGGGCCCTTCATTCTTCTGTCTGCTTCAAGATGTCACTCTGCTCCTTCCCCTTCCTTTAGAAACAGCAGTGGCTCCAGCTGCTTCCTCCCTCCCTGTTAAAGGACCAGCAGCAATTGTTTGCTCCCTGCTTCCCTATACCCTCCAAAGAAAGCACAACTCAACGTCTTTTCTGGTGGGGTCCTTCCCAGCTGGCTGCTATCCAATGCCAGCATATGGACATGCTCCAAGCAACAAGAGCAGAGTTTCCCAGTGAGTGAGGGGAAGAAGTTGGGCCTAATCCAGAGGCAAGCCATGATCGGACAGCACTGTAGCTGACATCTGTTGGGGGTTGGGACTGCATGGATACAGGAATCGAGCAGAAGTTCTGAGAAGAGCCCCTCTAGGTTTACTGAAGTAAAGAACCTTACAGACACCCAGTTGTTCTCCTTATGGTTATAGCTTCATTTCAGCAGAGAATGAGTCCATCTTTGTTACCTTAATGAAACATGTTAGTGTGCGTGCCATGAGGTACTGAAAGCAGCATATGATCCTCTTATTAGTCACTTCTCTCTGCTCTTGAATGAGATTTCTCTTTTAGCATTGAGCTCCACAAGTCACACAGGGAACACTGAAAAATGGCAGCCCCAAAACTAGAAGTTACAGGAATGACAAGGTGGGTATTGCTCCTACTGAGTGCAACTGCTGCAGTATTTCTCCCTGGCTGCTTTTCCATCACTCTCTGCCCACAACCACAGAACCATGGAGAAAAGTCCTGGCTGCACAAAAGCCAGTGACAAAACTCTCATTTACGTCAGTGGCTCTGCTATTATGTTCATGACTATGAACCGTAGGCCCAATCCTGTAAAATGCTGATTGCCCTCATCTCCTGCTGAAAATGTATTTGTGCCCTAGGAATGAATCCAACATCAGTTTAAGCTTCCTGGCCTTTCACATTCGTTCATTGCTCCACATGTAGGTCTTGCAAAGTAAGAGCAATTGCAGGGGCTAGTTTGAATACCACTGTTTAACTAAAGATTTGCTAATGAAAATGAATTTTTAAAAACAAAACTTCATAACATGGCCCTTTGAGTTAATGGTGTTCTTGTTTAGCAGGGGCGGGTGCCATTTCAGGTTGAGTCCTGCAAACACTTGTGTATGTACATCACTTCAAGCGTGTGAGTAGTCAGATTGAAGTCAATGAGCCTACTCTTATGCCTAAAGTTAAGCACCTACATCAGTGTTTGCAGGATCCGGACCTATCTGCTAACAGCACAATTTACTTTCTCTAGATCGCCTTTTCCAGCCATAGATTTGAAAGCACTTCACAAAATTATTATTCTCCCGTTACAGAGAGATGTTTTCAAGGTGTGGGCAAGTCAGTCAGAAGCCGAGTTTGACAGACCGCAGGTCTCCTGACTGTGTTCCAACCAGTAGACCAGGGGTCCCCAATGCAGTGCCCACGGGCGCCATGGCGCCTGCCGGGGCATTTTTGTGCGCCCGCAGGACACCCCGCCACCAAAATGCCACCGAGAAGCGTTGCCATATTTCGGTGGCGACGCTTCTTCCCGCTGCTGCTTCTCTGCGGCAGCATTTCGGCGGCAGGGTGTTTGGCACCCACCACAGTCTTCTGGGAATAGCAATATTGCTATTCCCACAAGAAAGCTTGGGGGCCACTGCAGTAGACCACAGCTGTCCACGCTATCTGTC
The DNA here is from genome assembly GCF_965152275.1 of Natator depressus. Lineage (NCBI taxonomy): Eukaryota > Metazoa > Chordata > Testudines > Cheloniidae > Natator > Natator depressus. The sequence continues at coordinate 67,110,990 of NC_134239.1, forward strand.
ACTGTTGTATCATCACTGTAGCTATGAACAGTTGTGATGTTTTTCTGACAGCCACCCTTTAGGTACTACTGCTTCCCATTAAGAAGTCCAGTCTGATGCTTTAGAACTGCTTTCCAGAGTAGAAATGGAAGAATTTAACACCCATTTGGAAGTAATAGAAATCAGGTTCCTAAGCCTCCCAAAGGAAATTTCTACAGTTAAAAGTGGGGTGGGGGGGAACTTATTTAACTCCAGTGAAACTGTGATTTCTAAAGGAAGCTGAATTCTACAAGCCCAGCTTTGCAACAGCAGAGCTTTCGGATACATTTTTATTTATGCAATATATAAACTACATTAATTAGTGACTTAATCTGTAATTCAATGCAGTGATCAAATGATTTATTACATTGGAGATGTTACTGTTACAGCATATACTTGGATTTTTGTAAGGGAATTGTTCACACTGGTAGTGGTCATTTTAACAGATGGTAAAAGTCAGAAAACTAAATACACTTCATTGCTTAGTTACAATAACTGATCTTGCTCTTTGGCAGCTGCCACGTTGTTAACTTACATTAACTTCCTGTCACATGAATTGTTGATTTGCAAGGCTTGACTACAGTAATTTTCCTATGTTCTGGCATTGCTGAGATCTCTCAGCTGAAGTCTTTCCACTGTGAAGAACTTGAATAGTCCCAAAATGCATTATGTGACTTATGCTTGGTGACTAACAAAATACACGAGTCAGGATAGCTTTCTGTAATAAGCAGAGATGTTTGGGGGAAAGATTGTAATTTTCATATGCATATGCATGGTATGATTCCCTCTCATTCTGTAATAAAATCTGAGTGTTTTGCTATTGCTGAAAAATGTAACATGGATTGAAATGAATAGTTTATTTGATTTTGGTAACAGCAGGAAAGCAAGACCCCTCCCCTTTCTTTAGTATTTTTTTAAAAAATGTAAAAAATTCAATTGGCATTGCCCTGCTCTACCCAATAGTACCTTTCACAGGCAGCTTCCTCCCTGAAGCCAGGCAGCTGTTTTACATCTTGATTTCATTTGAAAACTGATGCTTTCAATCATTTTTAGCTCCACCTGCTGTAACTTTGTGCTAACTACTCAGCAACCTTCATTTCTTAAGCCCTTAGCAGTAGCACTTGGATGTCAATGGCTGTGGCCCTGCACAAACTGATTAGCAAAGGATAAGGACCTTTCCACTTTTGTGGAAAATTACAAACTATATATATCATGGGTGGCCAAACCACGGCTTGGGAGCCACATGCTCCACCCCTCACCCCATTTTTCACCTACCATACTCTCGGGGGGGGGGCCTCAGGGCTTCTGCCCTGTGATGGGACTAGCAGCTTCAATCCTGCAGGAAGTGCCTGCCTGGGCTTGGGGCTTTAGCCCTATGGGGCACACCTGCTGGGTCTAGGGCTTTTAGGAGAAGCAGGGCTGAAGTCCCAAACCCTGGCAAGTGCCTCCTGTGGGGCTGAAGCCCCGAGATCCCCCTCCCCATAGGGCAGAAGACCCTAGCCATACCACTCGACTGAAGGGCTAAAGCCCTGAGCCCTGGTAGGTGTGCCTGGCTCTCGAACTTCCAAAGATTATTGTATGCAGCTCAGATGGTCAGTAAGTTTGGCCATCCTTGATATATATTTTCTCCCATTTCTGTAATTTTTCATGAATTTTTTTTCAATGAAAAATTTTCAAATCTAATTCTCCCACCTTACTTTCACTTTTTGTAAAGTAAAACAGTGAGAGGAAAAGGGGACCCTCCCCCCCCCATCAAAATGAAAAGCTAATCAATCCCTTTTAATCTATTAAAGGACAAATCTATTGCTACCAAAGTTCCAGATCCTGAAAGGTGTTTAGGTGCCTAACTCCCATTGAAATCAACAGGAATTAAGGTACCTAAGCATCTTTGAGGATCTGGGCCAGATTGTTTCTGACAGAGACTTAACTCCAGATACTTGCATGTAGCTACACTAGCTGCTGTTACAGTCATTGAAAGCATAGGTTGTCCGATTACACATGAAAAAGGGAAGATGTTCAATAGACAAAAATGAGAGGCCAGCACTTAAACTCTAGCAGGCTGGCTAGAGGTAAGGGAACTACATGTAAAAGAGCCACAGTTAGTTCTCTGTATGACCAGGTAGAAAACCCAAAAGCTTTCATGCTGTTAGTACGCAGGCTAATCCCATTCATAACATCTTGGGAACTGGTCAGTCTCCCAGGGCTTCAGCTGGGGCACTAGGGGATGCGGTAGCAGGCAGATGGGTGGTTTCTAGTTGTTGTGGGGCATGGCAGAGCTATGGATCAAGGAATAATATAAAAAAAAGCACAGTTTTGAGACCATGGTCAGGGGAGGGATTGTCTTGTTTTCCAGACCACGGACAAAAGGCCCAATGCAGGAGTGACAAATCAGGGGGTGTCAGTTACAAGTGAGTAAACTGGAGAGAATATAACTTACGGTCCACACGGACAGCGGAAGGGTGAGGTTATAGCAGGAAAAACACAAAACAGGAGGGTCAAAGACAGAAGTTCCTTTTCTTTCATATCCTCCTGCTAGATGCTTTTCCTGTCACAACCCTGCTCTTCCACCCTCTGGTTGTCTAAGTTCTAGTAATCTATAGTCACCATGTGCTATATATATACCTTCTGTTGCTGCTGAATTTGGCCCAAAGATTTCCACAGTGTGGGGCCATCTGAAAGTGAACAAATTTATAGTAACAGATAAACCTCCTACTGTGTCTGGCTCAAAATTGGAGAGGAAAAGCCATCCGTCTATTCAGAGGAACTTACACCACTTTACATGTAACTGACACAGTCAGCTCATTTGAAGTAAATAAGTCTGAGCAAAGAATAAAATCATCTACGTTTCCTCTTCCTGAAATCTGAGCTGCTTACTGTACACCTTGTGTAAAGAATTATTTTCACACTTGAGCAAACTGTCAGGCATATTTGCATGTCAATTCACAATTCTTATTTTAATCAATTTTTTTTTCCACATTTGCTAGAAAAGATGTAGAGGTTTCTTGATCCACTGTGAATCTGCCATCACTTTTCTGGCAAAAAAATACTATGAAACACAGACTACTTCATTCTGTAAATCAAAACAGTCCGTTATCTTGTCACATCTCGGACAGACTGAAATTAATAATCTTGCCAAGACAAGTGTTCACTGCAGCCACTGAAACATTACCATTACAGTGAACTGTGAAAGTTGGTGCAAAGGCCAAACTCCCACCTTGATTTACAAGATTTTAACTGTGACTCACTAATCAGTAATCTACAAAACCCTCAAACGAGTCTGTTGGAAATATACTGAAAGAGAATGGCATTTTTCATTTAACAGGGAAATAAGGTTTTGCTTTTAATCCAGTGATGTTTCATTCCTCAATTCCAATAATAAGTGTTTTCCCCATCTCCCAAGTGAACTTCATTCAACTACTAGACCTCTTCCAGGTTGACATCATGAAGCAACCTCCAGTTCGGGCTTTTCCAGAGCTCAGGAAAGGCTACTGATGCTTGGAGGTGGACTTTTGCAAGAGTCACTCCATTCAGATGCTGTGGGAATGTCTGTTGTACAGTGCCTGGCCCAATGGGATTCTAGTCCATGGCTAGGGCTCCTAAATTGTTATGGTAATACAAATAAATAATAATAATGAGCAAAAATGAGTTTTTCGGGTCCTTCTTTTCCTAGTAAAAACCCATGTCTTCAAAATGGGGTTTCCACTTCCTGTCCTGGATGCTGCAGTGTTACCTGCTTAACACTCTGAAGCATTAAGCAGGTAACACTCATTTTTCAGATTGTTTTCCCAGTTAGTTTATGCTGCTGCAGAAATACAGAGCATTGTCCAAGTTCAAGGGAGAGGAGCTTGTTCAAAGCCATTTTCTTATGAAACACTAATGCCTCAAGCATAGAAATCTGGTAATCCCAGCTCCTGCTGGGCTCAGTTAATGCACACATTCTAGGCATATTTATCTCCTTTAAGTGCCTGATCCAACGCCCATTTAAGTCAACATGAATCTTTCCATTGATTTCACTAGGAGATGAACAAGGCTCTCAACCAGCAGCTAGTGCTGAGCCCTCGAGGAACCCCTGGCTTTCTCCTGGGGACTGTATTCCAACATGAGAGCAGGATCTTGAATTTGACTCTCCTTTTGGAACAGGGAAGGGTCTAAAGAAAAAGTCTGACTAGGCTCTATTCTCCCCACACTCCTGATACCTGATGCTGTCAGAACAGGGAGAGGGGAGGGCCCACAGTAGACAGCTTAGAGCAGTACAGGAACTCACTTAAAGTTGCCCAGGTTAACATGGTTACGTTGCTGATCAATTAGGGAACATGCTCATTTAAAGTTGTGCAATGCTCCCTTCTAAAGTCATTTGGCAGCCGCCTGCTTTGTCCACTGCTTGCAGGGAGAGCAGCCCATTGCAGTGAGCTGGTGGGGGCTTGGAACCAGGGTGGATCGGCAGCCCCCCTGTCAGCTCCCTGCTCCCCTAAGTTCCCTGTGCAGCAGCCGCCCAGCAAGCTATCAGTTGCCAGCAGTTCAGCTGTCCCTCTCCCTGCTGCCATGTGCTGCTCCTGCCCTCTGCCTTGGAGCTGCTCCCTGAGACTCCTGCTTGCTGTGGGGGGGAGGGGAAGAAGAGGGGGGCTAATGTCAGGGTGACCCCCTCCCCCCTGTTCCTGCACCCTGCTTACCCCATCTTCCATAGAGCAGGGGCGGGATGGTCTCAGCTTGCTGATCTAATTAACAAGGCAGTGTACTTCTGACCCCACTCTTCATACTTAAAGGGGAAATGCACATCTCTATCTCTCAAACACACACAGGGTGTGTGTCTCTGTCTGCCCTCCCTCCTTTCCTGCTGCCTTGTAGAGTGTGAGAGTTAACCCTTGAGGGCTCAGCCAATTGCTAGTTCATCATTTAGCAGTAAGGCATTCCCTGGGAAATATCCCTCCCTCTGACTTCTCCACCTCAACCAAGCTCCACAATCATCATCGCTGTGTACCAGTATTAAACTGTTTGTTTAAAACTTATACTGTGTGTGTGTGTGTATATATATATAAATATAAAATATAGTCTTTTGTCTGGTGAAAAAAATTTCCCTGGAACCCTAACCCCCTCATTTACATTAAGTCTTATGGGGAAATTGGATTCGTTTAACATCGTTTCGCTTAAAGTTGCATTTTTCAGCAACATAACTACAACGTTAAGTGTGGAGTTCCTATATAGCATAGGACAAAGCACAGTACATTAGAACTTAGGCCTTGGGCATGGCTACACTTGCAGATGTAGAGCGCTTTGAGTTAAACCAGCCTTCGTAGAGGGCAGTAGGGAAAGTGCTACAGTCCATCCACACTGACAGCTTCAAGCACACTGGCACGGCCACATTTGTGGCACTTGCAGCGGCATTGGGAGCAGTGCATTGTGGGCAGCTATCCCAGCATGTAAGTGACTGCAACGTGCTTTTCAAATGGGGGGTGGGGTGGAGTGTGACAGGGAGTGTGTTGTGTGTATGTGGAGGGAGAGAGAGTGGGTTTTGGGGGGCCTGAGAGCATGTCAGCATGCTGTCTTCTAAGTTCTGACAGCAGCAGACCCCCCACACACACACACACAGAGCATTCCACAGTAATGGTTGCTTTGTCTCGGAGCAGACAAGCAGCCGGCTGTCAGAAACGGAGCTTTCAAAGGGCATATCCGCATTCCTGCAGCAATTCAAAAACAATGACAAGAGTGGCCACTTGACTCAAGGGGATTATGGGACATTTCCGGAGGCTGATCAGGGCGCAGCAAAGCTACACCTCATTAACACTGGCGCTGCAGCGCTCCAGCGGGGGCGCAGCAAACGTTATTCCACTCGCCGAGGTGGAGTACCAGCAGCGCTGTAGCCGCGGAGTCACAGCGCTCCACATGCCTTGCCAGTGTGGATGGGTAGTGAGCTAGTGCGCCCAGGTTTCCTTTATTGCGCTGTAACTTGCAAGTGCAGCCAAGCCCCTTGTCTATCTGGGAAAGTTGCACCAGTATAACCTAAGGTGTGAATTTAACCCAATCTAGTTAAACTGATGCAAACCCCCATGTGGACACTCTTATTCTGGTATAAAACTGGTTTATTTCACATTAGTTTAAATGGATTAGGAACAGCTTTAAATTAAACTGAAATAAGCCACTTAACTGAAATAAGTTAATTTACGGGAATTTAAATTCATGGGAATTTAAACTGGTTTGAAAAGAGATGTTAGTTAAACCAAAGCAACTTTCCTGTGTAGACATGGCCTTAGCCGAGTCTCTTACTTTTCCTGTTGCTACCTTATTTAGGGTTACCTGTTGCCCTCTTCTTTATTTTACTGATGCTCAGCTACAATATTTCCCCCGACATCAACCCCATTTCAGGTAGGCACAACAAAAGGGCTCTTGCTTTGCTGACAAGATCTCAGCATGGTCCCAACAGCCCAGAGCACTAGAACTGTCAGTTGGGATTGGACTCCATGTCCTAAGAAGCACTTGGATACCACCACAATGTGTGTGCTAGAAATGCATAGACATCACTTTGTCTTAAATGGACTGAGGCAGTACGTCTGCCTGTGGCAGGACAACATTCTGACAAGTCAATGACACAGAGATTCTGAAGTGAAGATTTTATACAAGGAATGTCATGGATGGTTTCTCTTTGTGCATTAACATGGTAGTGAAGCTACATGCATGGAAGCCACATAGGGCACGGCCTTCAAACCAACAACAAATATTAATTGTATTGTCCATCACCGATTCAAAAATAAACAACTCAAAGTGCAGAGCTATGCTGTAAAATGTCTTTTCTAAGACAAGACTGTTACCCACTCCTATCCCCCACTCCCTTCCAGGTGACTATCAGCTTATGACAGCCTTTGATTACAAAATACAAGTTAGTCTCTGGAAGTTTAACCAGCAGGGAAGGTTTCCTCCCACACATTCCATTTCAGCTTCGGCATGAAGTCTGGGAATAGATGCCTGGGGCAGTCACTTTGCGAACAGGTTCCTTTGGGGGTGAGAGCAAGAACTATTAGTTAAAAGGCCAAAGCCAGCACACTTGTTCAGAAGGTCTAGTCTTTTATAGCAGTTAATTTAATAATATAGTCCTAACAGAGGGTGTCAATCATTGAGCTACACAGCAGGTAGGACTAAATCAGTTTCAGAGTATCATGTCAAACTCCAGCCACTACAATTGGAGACAAGTCCCCTCCATGGGAGCATCCCTTGTCTACATAAGCCAAAAGTTCAGTTCATGATGGTCTCTTTATTTCTTGTCATGAGAGCCAAAATCCACAGAAAGGGAGCATATCAGTTGAGCGCAGTGGTTTGCTCATTGCTGACAAATTCAGTGGTTCAATGCAGACCTTTATGGAAGGGTAAAGTCCAGTGAGTGCCACTTGCTAGGAGCTGAGAAGAGATTCCTGTTTTCCAGCTGGATCTGTAGGTTTGGTTGGTTGGTTGTTTTTATAAGAAAGATCACAGTCAAATCTGTGCCGTTTCTATGCAGCCATCTGCAAGACCATTGGTGGCACCATGGATTTGGGGACCCTTTAAAACTTTAGTAAGCCTAGCAAACACTAGACTGCAGGTCATGCAATCTTCCAGAAAACTGGCACTTGCCTCGTTCTGGTCACAAGCCTCTTAGTTTCTGACAAACCTCATAAAGCAGTTAAAGTCCTCCTGAAAGAAATCCAAGCGCCTGGGAACGTGGTCAAGAAGAGCAAGGCCCTGCTACCTTGTGATCTTGTGCTGACATGGAAATGGCTTCTACCACAGATGCCCTAGCATTTTCCATATCATTTGTTTTCCTTTCAACAACTCTAGCTTGGTGTCTGCCATGGTGCTAGGTTCACCTCCACTCGCCTGCACTGCAGTCCCATGATCTGCCAGACTATATCATTTGTGACCACAATTCAAATAGATTTTGCAAACCCTTTAGTGCCAGCAGGTGGAGCCTCCAGAGGCAGGGACCCTCCCATTATCAGATGCAATTCATGCATCTATGTTTGGGGAGCCTTGGACCCTCTTGGCAGCAAAGGGTCCAAACCTTTACAATAGGACCATGTGATGAGCAAAATGCTTCAAGAGAAGAATTAGAAGGCACTGCAGTGGCTATGAATTCAACCCAATACAGCAGGGTCCAGCTGCATCTCTTATTTGAACTAGAAATATTCAAAACTTCACTAGCCACCGGTATCCTTAACATACTAAATTATATAGATATAGATGTTTAAACTGGAATAAAATACACTGGATTTTGGGTTGCTCATTTACATGAGCTCCCCCCTTCCCCAATCAGTTTACAATTAAAACCTGAAGGTCCAGTTTACTCACTTGAGCTCATGTCCCAGCATTCCAAGATGGGTAGAACATGAGAGCAGGCCGGAGATCAGAAACATGCACTCTAGCTGCTAAAGGTGAAAGGGAGACCAAATATTTTTTTCTAACCCTGAGAACCTAAGGAATCGTGAAGGACCCAGACAGGAAGCTGGGGTTAAAGATCACCGGGTTTCTTATTGCAGTTAAAACAGACTCGCACTGGATGATCCCATCCGCGGGAAGGGACCGCTCGGCGCTCGTTTGAACATTCATCACAGAATCCCTGGCCACAGGCTCGACAGTGGTGTTTAGAGAGCTTGATGTTGAACTCCTTCTGGCAGTTGTGGCAGTGCAGGATTTCATGATCCGGCACCCAGTAAGCAGGTCTAGCAGCATCTTTCACGAGCCCTACAAAGGATGAGAAAGAACCACAGCAATTAGAATGTCTCCTGTTCTTTGCTAAGGCAGAGGAGGGGAAGGACCCAAGGACTACCAGCCACGTCTGGGCCTTTTCAAGGAGCTCATTATGGAAATTGTTAAGATCTGCCCACAGAACACTTCATTCTAGCAGGCATCTGCTAGTAGTTCAGACTATTCCAAATCTTTCATATTGTGCCCCTGTACAATTCAATGGCATTGTTTTAATGGGGACCCTACCACCACTACACCACTGTTTAATAAATAATAATAATTAATAATTAGTTAGAGCTGGTTTGGTAGCCCTAGAGAATGAAATCCAATAGGCACAACATGCACTGGAAGCTTCCCCTCCACATTCAACCCTGACCAAGTCAGGGGCCAGATAGCAGATCAGTCTCCAAGTCTCTCTCAATCCTAGACCTTTGTGCTAAGACTGCCATCCAGGATACCAATTTATAGCACGTGATGTGGATGCCTGTCTACTAGTAACCAGACTGAGAACTCCAGTTCATTTCACATCAGGCACCAAATAGCATCAGTGGCTTACAACACTTGGTGACTACTGACCTTGGCTAGATTTGGACCAGTGACCTAAACATGAAAATTCCTGCATTAAATCTTATTCAGTCTGGCATATCAAGTTAAGTAGATCTAATAGGTCTCGGGGGGCCATACAGCCCACAATGTCATGGGCTTCTTGTACTTCACATGTGGAAGTAGGGCAGCTATTATTCTTAACCCCTAGTCTTGGCTCCTCAAGAGAACAGGGTGATCAAATCTCCCTGAATGACTGGAATGATCCCACAATCAGAGTGTTAGGCCAAGAAAGGGAGAGATTCTGGGCTGGGAAAAAAGCACAGCCCCACATTGCTATTTTTTTTGCCATTTTTTGCAGAAGGCCATCCAGGGTAAGTGGAGGTGGACACCTCCTCCGGCCATGACTCGTTCAGAGAACATTGGCTTTCTCTGCCTTATCTGCTGTCCATTGGGTTCAGCTGGGTGGTCAAAACAATCTAACCATCACTCTTTCAGGTATCAGAGTAGGAGCCGTGTTAGTCTGTATCCGCAAAAAGAAAAGGAGTACTTGTGGCATCTTAGAGACTAACCAATTTATTTGAGCATAAGCTTTCGTGAGCTACAGCATCCGATGAAGTGAGCTGTAGCTCACAAAAGCTTATGCTCAAATAAACTGGTTAGTCTCTAAGGTGCCACAAGTACTCCTTTTCTTCTTTCAGGTACGTGTACAATGGTGGTAACACCAACATCTGGCAGCTTCATTCCTGCTTCCATTTTATTAGATAATAAAAGATCTGCCAGCCTGATTAAATTCCAGACAGAGCAATGGAGAGAAGGTCTGATCAGTGGTTAATGCAATTCATCACCCTCTACTGCTGTCTACCTCCTGTGGGGGTTTGGTCAGCAGAACAAACAGCCGTTCAGCTGTGAAACAACATGTAAACCCAGGTCCCTGCTGCGGCACCTGGGCTGGTACCCAGTGCACTAACAACCAGCACACTGTCATTGTACTAAGTTCAGCATTAGGAACCATCCTCCCAGTTACTGGATGTTTAAATGTCTTGGTCCTGATTTGCAGAAGTGCCGAGCACCCGTAGATCCCAATTATGTCAACTGCAGCTGCTGGCACTCAGAACCGCTAAAAAACCTGATAAAATGTCTCATAGTTTGGCCACGATTTTTTAAGTACAGCCTAGGAAACTCAGTCTGGCAGATCACTGCAATAACCCTACTGGCGTATCGGGAAGAAGTGACACTCAGAACTCAAGGATCTGTGATGCTGCATTGTGGAGAGAATAGAAGTGAGGAGGCGTAAACTGGAAAAAAAAATGCTGAGAAAGTAGAGGAAACACAGGGAGAGAGCTTGGCAGGGCCCACGGCCCAGCAGGAGCAGAAGTCAGAAGGGGGACCCTCGACCTACATTGGCCCCCTGAGACAAGAAGTGTCAGTGTGCCATGCCAGCTCATTTCAAGCACTGAAGTTTAACAAACAGCTCTGACATACGCAACCAACATGTTCTTAGATAGAAAAACAATTGGAAGCAAAGAGCACCCACCTAGTGGGATGTCTATGGCAGTCACCACAGCTCCAAGAGTGTTCTGCACTGCCTCACCGACCTTCCTGGCGATCAGTGTCCCACCTTCCTCCTCTGTCTGTGACTCGGGCACATCTGCATGATAGAAGAGTTATGGTTCAAAACGCAAGCCACAGTTCCTGCCAAGTCTCAGTTAATTTGTATTATCAGAGAAACTAATGTTAAACCAAGGTAACTTGGTTGGTTAGGTGCAGCACCCATAGCATAGGCCTGGGGCTCTCTGGCATCCCAGTGTAGCCAAACACCAGTCAGCCTTTATTTCACACCCTCCGTGCCTTCCCTGGGGAAATTTGCATGACCTTCACTATTACGCTTTTCCTCCACCCACGTGGACAAGACACAGTCTGCTCAAGACCAGTGCAGAGGGATGCCATCTCCCCACCAGCAGGAGATGTTGCCTTCTGGGATATTGGGATAAAGTCCAATTTAGAAATAATTCCTCCAAGAGATCAGATTTTTCAGTAATTTCTTGTGAATGGTATTTGCAGTAAAAAGGGTCTCTCAGAGTTCATCTGCTTTCCCCACCAGAAGCATTCACAAACATGATTTCAAATCCTGCTCTGAGGTGGTGTGTACCCAAAAGAATGGCACCATCTACACCCATTACAAGGGCATCAGTTGGCAGGTTGGATCAGCCAACTTCCCTATCTGCCCTAGAATGGGACTTTTGATAGAAAATCAGTGGTAAGATTTCAGACACAACATATGGTTAATGCTGACAGGAAGGTGGAGAATTTCCCTCCATTCCCAGAATGAGCACAGTCAGGTCAGCATTACCTAACCGGATGCCCCTGCTGTCATGGCAGTTGTCACACACTCTCACTGGCGCCGGTCCCCAGCCCCGCTCAGGGACGGGGCGGGTCTTGGAAGAGCAGGTATCGCAGAAGCCCTCCCCGCAGGCCCGGCAGTGATGTTTCGTATCATTATCTTTAAAGGACGTGCCACACTTGTTGCAATTCTGAACAAGACAAACCAGAAAGAAAAACTATTAGTTTGATTTTCCTAATTATCTCCAATTAGAAAAGCGTCCGAGAGCTGGATCACGAGATGGCAGGGACCGTGGCACCTATGAAAGTGACTGGATCCTGCATGAGTGGGGAAAGTATTGTAAGTCTCACAGTTAACTGATCTGTACTTGCACTGCAGAAACTTTTTGATGTCTTTCACTGAAGTGTCTTGGGCATAGACTCCACTTGGGGTGGTGCCAGCATTGTCCTTCTGGCTCAGTGACTTCATACCCAAAGAAGGGACCCGTGGGAAGACAAGCATGCTGTGGCTAGGCCAGCAGCATTACCATGAACCCTGTGGTTACAGCCATGAATTATTACAGCTATGCTTTCTTGGGTGCCTACAGCACTGGGCAGTTGACCTGTGAACACTTGAAGGTTTTGGAAAACAAAGATAAGATGGTCATTTCCAGTTTAGTCATCTGCCCAATTCCTTTTATATGCTTTCTCAAAGGAGTTGGAAGTCTCTCTCTAATTGAATTGTAAAGGCCAAGTATTCATATCCAGCTTCATATTTTGTACAAATTGGTTACACTTGCAAAAGTGGGAATGCAAAAATGGGAGGCCAGGACTTCAACTTTGATTCCTTATACTCAAGAGCAAGTACGTGGGAGCCAGCATTTTTATCAGCAGTGTTGATGGTGGGAATGGGTCAAACTTGAAGAAGCAGGAAGGGTCAGTGGAATAATAAGGGGACAAATTGCACATCCAGGGAAGAAGGCATCTGACATGATCTTTCTCAGGCCAAGCCAAGAACGTGAATAGCAAGGGTCCCTGCCGTTGGCTCTGAAGAGCTGCAGGAGGTGGGTGAGCTGCAGTTTGCAATCCACAGTAGACGAGGCACCTGAAATCTATCAGATTTTTTTTAACTGGTTACTTTGTCATTTTATTTTTTGGAGAAGGTGTGGAGGAAGGGTTATGTTCAGCTCAGCAAAGGGAGCAGTTTCCCTCAACAGCATGAAAGCACGGCAGCTGCTACATACCAGGATTTGAGAGTTGGGTCTCCAGTAGGCAGGGGCAATCTGGTCCGTCAGCCAAGAGGTCACAGCTTTTGTGGGTCCCAGGCTGAGCTCAGACACAGACTGTGCCATGAAATTCATCCCATCCAACAGGCGCTGAGCTGCATTGTTGTTGTCTTTCAGAAATCCATCTGTCTATAACACAATGGGGATTTACATGAAAATGGAAAAACAGAGAAGGAAACGTTTACTTCTCCTGAGCAGATGCTTCTTGGAGCAAATGCGCGTCCACTGCTGCTGTTAAAATGGAGAACACCACCTGGAAGAATCACACTCCCATCTTTTTTAGAGAGAGGGGATGTTTTAATGGTTTAAACATTCACACTAGGAGTCCAAATGTTGATAAAGTCAACCCAGTTCTTCATCCTTCCAAGGTAGGCTGAGCACTGTTCAATTTACTGTGTGGAAGACTTTCAGTGGGACCTTAAAAAACAAGGTCCTGTCCTGACTCCTGTCTCATGTGGATATTGAATATGCCATGGCACTTTCTGTAAGAGTAAGAGGTTTGCTCATATGTCCCTTATTCCCACGGTTGTTCAGCATGCTGTACGGCAGGTGGCTATATTTCAGTGGGGATGTGTGTAAGGAGCATTTTGGGATGAAAGCCCACTATAAAAATGTAGAAATCATTTTACTTATTAATCAGAGATGGGAAAGACCTGTTAGGTTTTCTGACTCATCTCTTGGGGACCACTGCAATATCGTGATCTGTCCAATCCAGTTTTTAATGTCCACTTGGGCAAAACTTGGCTGCCTCTTGCTCTGAGGATGCCCATCCTCGAAGAGGCTCCATACTTCAAGCAGCAGGGGCAGCTGCCATAGCGAGAGTCAGTCCATTTTTTCTGCCATTATGCAAAAAAAAAAAAAAAAGAAAGAAAGAAAGAAAGAAACCACCCACATCTCCAAAGCACCCCAACAAGACTTACTCCTGGCCAGACGTGCTCAATTTCTGTCCTCACCACTGTGTCCACAGGATCTTGGTTCCCAAACCAGTACTGCCGGCTGCGGTACACCACTCCACAGTTGGGGCACTCAATCACATACCTGCAGTGAGGAACAAGGAGAACTGGTTACCTAGCAAGGGGCTGGAGGCCCAAAGGAGCTGGCAAAGGAAAGGAAAGGGAGAGCAGAAAGTACTCACCCTGACCAGGCGTACTTGGCAAGGCCCATCCAAGGGGAATCAGTGGAAGCAGATGTTTTTGGCACCACATTGACCTCCTTCCCACGCTCGTAACAGGCCTGGAACAGGAGTGTTTGATTAGAATCATGTTTTGGTACCCCAGACACTGAGTCCCATGTGACTGTTTGGTCACGAGTGGGTTTAAAGGCCTTATCTGGTGTGTGTTTGTGGAGATGGTTTGCTAAAGGTCCACATGATGGACCCCATCATTGATAATGGAATTTTTGTGCATTATGACCCAAATGATGTCATTTGTCTAAACAACAATAAAAATATGGCTGTGGGTGAAGTAACCCCCAGGCTCCTCCACGTGACCTTTGAGTTACACACACTCCCCCCCAAAAAAATCAACATTGGGGTGGAGGGAAGGAAATAGGGAGAGCAATTCAGGGGCTTATCCATTCAGTGTACTGAGACTGAAGAGCAACATCTAATGTTTAACCTGTCCTGGGAAATGGCAGCAGTGCAGCCCTCGGCGATTCAGCCAGCGGAACACGCAAGCAGTGCGACTGGGCTGCCGGCAAACAGAACAATTACCAAAGAACTGTTAAAGATCGACAGGAATCTTGTTGCCACGAGTCTTCAACAGAAAAGAGGAGCAAGACCACGGGCACATGTGAGTAACACTTCTCCCTCTCCAGGTACTGGACCCCGTCCCTAGGGTTCTGCTTACCTTGCAGGTATAGACTCTGTTATCGTACTGGTGGGAGTATCTGCATCGGCTCTTGGCTTCATGAGGAACTCCTTCTTTCGCATGGTTCATGCTGTTCTTACAGCCACACCTGGAGTTCAGAAGCAAACAGTGAGCAGGCTAGAGAGTCACTGATACAGGACAGATCTCGGTATAAGGTCAGCTAAGTTGCCAGAACTAAAACTAGGTTTTATTCAATATCTTATGTTTGTATAGCCATTGAAATGCAGCCACCATGGAGTGGGGTAAGCAGTGGTTTCACAGCAACGTTATACAGCAATTTAGTACAGGAAGTGAATACTGTATCCAACAGAAGCTGCAGAGGGAATCTAGATGGAACTAACCAAGTTCGGAATTTGGCCAAGACATGAGAACTAACATCCCACCTCTCACAAAGAAGAGCTAGAGAATCTTTAATGACCACAAAAGACAGGGAACCTAGTTTTACATCTTATTTGATAGACAGAACTTCCAGCAGCACAATCTTCCATAGCACCATGTTGATACAGCTCAGTACAGACTCAGAGGGATGACTGCAACCTACTGAATTACCAGCACCACTTCCCACACCACCTGGGCTTTCCTTAGACAGGACTTGCACTCAAGTTCTGAGGCATCTGACTGGTTAGTATGCAAAATCTCATCAGCCCCAGTGGGTTTGGCTTCTAGTCACATAGGTCACAGTCCAAGGCTGGGTGGATGTATGTTTTGGTGATGTTTATGTCATGAATATGACAGAAAGTCTCACAGGGCAATTATTTCTGGCTTCAAGGGATTCTTGTAGACCACTCATTTCACAGTCTGCCCTTTGAGGGACTTGCCAGTTCTGAGACGACATGCTTATGAACACTACGGAAGCGATGTGGGCAAAAAGAGATTACACTGATACTTAACTTGCGATATTGCAGATTCCACAATATTTTAGGTTTCAACGGCAATTTTGATACGGGAGCCCCGGGTGGCCGCTCTCAGCCCCAAGGGCCGACAATGGAAAATCACGGAAAAAGTAATAATGGGCTTTATTACTGCAAATAATATGGTCCATTATTACTTTTCCTCAATTTTCCATGGCTTGTCCGCAATTCAGCCACAGTTTTTTGACCCTCGTCCCGCAATTCAAGTAGGGTATTGCTGATAAATGAAAAGGAGACCCTATTGCCTAGCTGGGACACAGAGACAGCACCCCCCACAGCACACACCTTGAACTGCTTTTCAGGGAGTTCAAATGGGTTCTGGTGTCAGGTGAAACATACAAATTCTGTATTCAGACTAAGGAGTTATCACACTGATGTCACCACCTATGCTGATGATGCTTCTCCAGAGTACTTGTGACCTCACTATGACAGTGCATTCTGATGCTGCAGATCTTGACAGTACAGTCTCCCAGAGGGATGAGGGTGTGTTTCTTGCCTACTTACCCACAGCTGAGGCATATAGTAGAACAGGTGAAATACTCATCCGGAAAGAAGGAGCTGTGAGCCATCTGGTCATCGGGGATCTCACCGCTGAACCGGTCGCTCAATGCCTGTCAGACCAAGTGAGAGAAATTGCTGAGGAATTCAGAGCAACAAGGACATTGATTCACCAGGCCAGTGACAGCCTTCTGGAAAGGTACACATCTTCATGGACATCCTGGGAGGCTTCTCATGGATACTCCATGGGTTCCTCTCTGGGAGAGGGCCAGCTGGGCTGTGTAGCTAACAAATCATGGTTCACTGACCAGGAAACCATACGGGTATGAGCTACAAAGGAAAACTATAATCCCCCCTGCCTTCCCTCTAATACAGACCAAACAAGATCAACAATCTTGCACTTGTCAGGGAGATGGAATGGATGATCTCAAGGGTTTTTTCCATCTCTAACTTCCATGATAGGGCAGAAGGGGTTGGAGGAAGAAGGTTGCACAGAGTAAATAGCTGGATAAAAAGGGTTTTGGATTCCACACCAAAGGAAACAACATTTGGTCCTACATACTCAACACACCATGCAAGGTTTGAGCTAGGTGACTTACATTAACTAGAATTAATTAAGGACATTGGGAACCTTTTAGTGATGGTGAAATAGTGAAAGTTTCCCTCCTGGGGCTTTGTCAAAGTGCCTCAATCCTATTCTGTAGGGACCACATATGAGATGAAAAGGGAGCTCGCTCTCCATGGTCCATTCAGTCCTTGGCTTTTGAGCTCAGACTGCAAACAAGCATGATAATTAGGGCCAGTTGTGATGGTAGCTTCTGTGATGGAGACGTCTCCACTGGGACCTGGGGCTTGTCTACACTGGCAATTTACAGCACTGCAACTTTCTCGCTCAGGGTGTGAAAAAACACCCCCCTGAGAGCAGCAAGTTTCAGCGCTGTAAAGCGTCAGTGTAGACAGCGCTGGTAGCTATGTCCCTCATGGAGGTGGTTTTTTTAGAGCACTGGGAAAGCTCTCTCCCAGCACTGCACAGCAACCACACAAGCCATGTTAAAGCGCTGCCACAGCAGCGTTTTAGCATTGCCAGTGTAGACCAGCCCCTGGACTGTGACCAAACACTTTCCACACAAACCACTAAGTGGCTCTCAAATGTCAGCCTTTTGATTACTGATGTGGGCTGGATGTGAACTGGCAGCACCATAAACCAAATGTGGCATTAGCCCTTAAATACGTGAGAAAAACAAACCACCACAGCACACATGCTGGGGGAATGGTGAAGAGGTTGATATTCTTCTCTTCAAAAGAAATCACTTTTCTTCTTTCACTAAAAAACCAACAAAGCAAAATAACAGACTCTGCCCACACCCCTTCCCCATTAGATACTCAGAACTATGCACTGCCCCGGTGGAGCTATGTTCCTGATCTTCACTGATCCCAAGAGTCAGATCTTTATCTAGAGAAGAAAGGCAAGAAAATACTTTCTCTTGCAGGGACACTGAGGAAAACATTTGCTGCAAATCTATGTCTAGGTGACTGCCTGGAGACCAGTTACCCTGGTAACAACATAGATCTCTCCATTGTACCAAAATGGTTGAACTGTGTCTGTCTTGGGCATTTATAACGTGCCTACCGCTGCTAACAATGAGCTTCAGGGTCCAACCCTAGTTCTTATACCTGTATTATAAAGTATTTAAAAAGCTACATTTAATGCTTTAAAGAGGCAGAATAATGTTATTTTAAAAGTTTCATTTTTACAGGCTTTGTTTGCCATGAAGCCTGAACTAAACATCACCTCTAATAGGCAACTCTATCTATATAAGGTTTTCCTGGAGCCCGTCATGATAATACTGAAGAGCTGAACAAATGAACTAAATATCACGCTACTACTTTAAAGAGTTACCACATTCTTTAATACAATATTGTTTGACTTTTATGTATATATCAGTCTCTACCAGGCAATCAATTCCTGATGGTCCCTTGGGTGACTATGCACAAAGTAAAATAATAATATAATTAAAACTCCTCAAATATTTTATTTTGTGAGGCATCTTGGAAAAGACAAGTACCATACTGTTAATCTGTCCATTTGCTTTGGTAAAACAAGTCTTTCAAGGGATGTTATGAAGGCCAAAAGTATAACTGGGCTTAAAAATATTTTTGTATAAGATCATGGAGGATAGGTCCATCAATGGCTATTAGCCAGGATGGTCAGGTATGCAACCTCATGCTCTGGGTGTCCCTAAACCTCTGCCTGCTAGAATCATAGACTTATAGGACTGGAAGGGACCTTGAGAGGTCATCTAGTCCAGTCCCTTGCACTCAGGGCAGGACTCGGTATTATCTAGATCATCCCTGACAGATGTTTATCTAACATACTCTTAAAAATCTCCAATGATGGAGATTCCACAACCTCCCTAGGCAATTTATTCCAGTGCTTAACCATCCTGACAGTTAGGAAGTTTTTCCTAATGTCCAACCTAAACCTCCCTTGCTGCAATTTAAGCCCATTGCTTCTTGTCCTATCCTTGGAGGTTAAGAAGAACAATTCTTCTCTCTCCTCCTTGTAATAACCTTTTATGTACTTGAAAACTGTTATCATGTCCCCCCTCAGTCTTCTCTTCTCCAGACTAAACAAACCCCATTTTTTCAATCTTGCCTCATAGGTCATGTTTTCTAGACCTTTAATCATTTTTGTTGCTCTTCTCTGGACTTTCTCCAATTTGTCCACATCTTTCCTGAAATGTGGTGCCCAGAACGAGACACAATACTCCAGTTGAGGCCTAATCAGCGCAGAGTAGAGCAGAAGAATTACTTCTCGTGTCTTGCTTACAACACTCCTGCTAATACATCTCAGAATGATGTTCACATTTTTTGCATCAGTGTTACACTGTTGACTCATATTTAGCTTGTGGTCCACTATGACCCCCAGATCCCTTTCTGCAATACTCCTTCCTAGGCAGTCATTTCCCATTTTGTATGTGTGCAATGGATTGTTCCTTCCTAAGTGGAATACTTTGAATTTGTCCTTATTGAATTTCATCCTGTTTACTTCAGACCATTTCTCCAGTTTGTCCAGATCATTTTGAATTATAATCCTATCCTCCAAAGCACTTGCAACCTCTCCCGTCTTGGTATTATCCATTGTACTCTGTATGCTAGAAGCTCGGACTGGACAACAGGCAATGGCTCAATCGATGATTGCTCTGTTCTGTTCATTCTCTCAAAAGCATCTGGCACTGGCCACTGTCGGAAGACAGGTTACTGGGCTAGATAGACCAATGTGCCGACCCAGTATGGCCATTTTTATGTTCTTCTGTTAAATGTTTAGTAGTGTTACTCCAGGGTGGGAAGGGCAAGTTAAATTGTTCCTCCTTACCTAAGCTCCCTCTAGCCCAGACGTGGGCAAACTACGGCCCATGGGCCACATCCAGCCCGTGGGACTGTCCTGCCCGGCCCCTGAGCTCCTGGCCTGGGAGGCTAGCCCCCTCACTATCCCCCCTGCTGTGCAGCCATGCCGCCATGTGGGCATCGCTCTGGGAAGTGGGGCTGTGTGCTCATGCAGGGCAGCGTGGCAGTGTGTCTGGCTCCGGCTGGGCAGCGCGGCTGCCAGACATGCCACTCTGAGCAGCATGGTAAGGGGACCAGAACTGGGGGGTTGGATATGGGGCAGGGGGTCCCGGGGGGTAATCAGGGGACAGGGAGCAGAGGGCAGTTGGATAGGGCAGAGGTTCGGGGGGAGGGGGGCAGAGGAAAGGGAACGGGGGGGTTAGATAGGGGGTGGGGTCCCGGGGGGGCGGTTAGGAGTGGGGGTCCTGGGAGGGGGCAGTCAAGGGACAAGGAACGGGGGGGGTTGGATGGGGAGGGTTCTGAGGGGGGCAATCAGGCGGTGGGAAGTGGTAGGGATCGGATAGGGGGTGGGGGCCAGGCTGTTTGGGGAGGCACAGCCTTCCCTACTCGGCCCTCCATACCGTTTCACACCCTGATGTGGCCCTCGGGCCAAAAAGTTTGCCCACCCTGCTCCAGCCTGTTCCTTTCAATATGGCAGCTGCCATCCTGGTATCCCCTTGGCTTATGGAATTGCAAACTCATCAAGAAGCTAGCAAAAAAGAGTCTCCGGTACCATCTGTCAGCTCGCCAGTCTCCTGGATTCCTCTCAATCAGGCTTCAGGCCAGAACATGGCATAGAAACAGCACTTATTTTTCTGGTGTATGATCACCTCCTGTCCACAAGACATTGAAAGTACACCCATATTCATCTTGCTCTGACCTCTCTGTGGCATTTGGTTCACCCAGTCACCAAATAATCCTGGCTCAAATCCAAGAAACTGCAGGGGTTAACAAACACCCTGGATTAAAATATCTCAGGTCCTTCTCCAACTGAAGCTAGATGGCTGCCAAAGACTCAAAAAGTAATAGCAATTTTTTTTTTAAGTACATCAGAAGCAGGAAGCCGGCTAAACAACCAGTGGGGCCCCTGGACAATCAAGGTGTTAAAGGAGCACTCAAGGATGATAAGGCCATTGCAGGGAAACTAAATCAATTCTTTGCATAGGTCTTCACGGCTGAGGATGTGAGGGAGATTCCCAAACCTGAGCCATTCTTTTTAGGTGACAGATCTGAGGAACTGTCCCAGATTGAGGTGTCATCAGAGGAGGTTTTGGATAAATTAAACAGCAATAAGTCACCAGGACCAGATGGTATTCACCCAAGACTTCTGAAGGAACTCAAATGTGAAATTGTAGAACTACTAACTGTAGTCTGTAACCTATCATTTAAATCAGCTTCTGTACCAAGTGACTGGAGGATAGCTAATGTGATGCCAATTTTTAAAAAGGGCTCCAGAGATGATCCCGGCAATTACAGGCCTGTAAGCCTGACTTCAATACCGGGCAAACTGGTTGAAACTATTGTAAAGAACAATATTGTCAGACATACAGATGAACATAATTTGTTGAGGAAGAGTTAACATGGTTTTAGTAAAGGGAAATCAAGCCTCATCAATCTACTAGAATTCTTTGAGGGGGTCAACAAGCATGTGGACCAAGGGGATCCAGTGGATAGTGTGTACTTAGATTTTCAGAAAGCCTTTGACAAAGGCTCTTATGCAAAGTAAGCTGCCACGGGATAAGAGGGAAGGTGCTCTCATGGATTAGTAACTGGTTAAAAGATAGGAAACAAAGGGTAGGTATAAATGGTCAGTTTTCAAAATGGAGAGAGGTAAATAGTGGTGTCCCCCAGGGGTGTGTTCTGGGACCAGTCCTATTCAACATATTCATAAATGATCTGGAAAAAAGGGGTAAACAGTGAGGTGGCAAAATTTGCAGATGATACAAAATTACTAAAGATAGTTAAGGCACAGGCAGACTGCGAAGAGCTACAAAAGAATCTCTCAGAACTGGGTGACTGGGTAACAAAATGGCAGATGAAATTTAATGTTGATAAATGCAAAGTAATGCACACTGGAAAGCATAATCCCAACTATACATATAAAATGATGGGGTCTAAATTAGCTGTTACCACTCAAGAAAGATCTTGGAGTTATTGTGGATAGTTCTCTGAAAACATCCACTCAATGTGCAGCGGCAGTCAAAAAAGCAAACAGAATGCTGGGAATAATTAAGAAAGGGATAGATAATAGGACAGAAAATATATGTTTCCTCTATATAAATCCACGGTACGCCACATCTTGAATAATGTGTGCAGATGTGGTTGCCCCATCTCAAAAAAGATATATTTGGAATTGGAAAAGGTTCAGAAAAGGGCAACAAAAATGATTAGTGGTATGGAACAGATTCCATATGAGGAGAGATGAATAAGACTGGGACTTTTCAGCTTGGAAAAGAGACGGCTAAGGGGAGATATGATTGAGGTCTATAAAATCATGACTGATGTAGAAAAAGTACATAAGGAAGTATTGTTTACTACTTCTCATAACACAAGAACTAGGGGTCACCAAATGAAATTAATAGACAACACGTTTAAAACAAATAAAAGGAAGTATTTCTTCACACAATGCACCGTCAACCTGTGGAACTCCTTGCCAGAGGATGTTGTGAAGGCCAAGACCATAACAGGGTTCAAAAAAGAACTAGATAAATTCATGGAGGATAGATCCATCAATGGCTATTAGCCAAGATAGTCAGGGATACAACTCCATGTTCTAGGTGTCCCCAGCCTCTGTTTGCCAGAAGCTGGGAATGAGCAACAGGGGATGGATCACTTGATGATTACCTGTTCTGTTTATTCCCTCTGGGGCACCTAGCACACTGGCCACTGTCGGAAGATGGGCTACTGGGCTAGATGGCCCTTTGGTCTGACCCAGTAGGGCCATTCTTATGGGCAATGGTCCCTTCCTTTCCCATATTATTCAACATCTATAGGAAGCCAGTGGCAGAGCTGGTGAAACAATACAGACTGTAATGCCAGCACCACCTGGATTATACCCAGCTGGTATGTCTCCTTTATGTCAAATGTAAATAGTACTGGCTTCCAGCGTTCCCAATGCCTAGCTGAAATCAGCGCCAGGATGAAGAGCAATTGGCTAAGTCTGAACCCAGAGAAGAACTGAGGCAATGCTGAGAAAGAGAGGGAAGAGCTCTAAAGGACTTGTTATAGAGGTAACAACTCCCTCAATTGTGAACATCTGCTCTCAGATTGTTCAGTCAGATCACAGCCTTGGGGTTCTTTTGGACTCCTCGAAGCTACTGGATGGTCACATAGCTATGGTGCCAAAAAATACCCATTTTAGTGGCTCACAGACTGCTCTCCACCCTATCGGATACAAACCTGGACAGTGATTCCCACATTGGTGACCTCCAGACTTGATTATTGCAACTCATAACTAGAAACAAAGTGACATACCCTGAAAAAGCTCCAACTGGCTCAAAATACAGCAGTCAGTCTGCTTAGTAACACAGATCATTGTGAACACATCATCCCAGCATTCCGCTATCTGCAGTGACTATCCACTGAATACAGAGTCCAGTTCAAGTCACGTGTTCTGATATTCACAGCCCTCTCTGAGGCTGGCCCTAACCACCTGACAACTAACCTTTCCCTTCCCAACCATGACCTCCCATGACAGCTACATTCCCCTGGAGCAATTAAAATGCCCACCAACAGGAGGCAGCGTATGAGTGCAGGGGACAGAACTTTCACAGAAGCCAGATCCAGATCAGGGAACTCCCTCCCTCAGGAAATAATAGTGGACACAGGAATAACCATTTTCAGAACCAGATGCAAAAAACTCTTTTCTTCAACTTTTTGAGGGAGAACCAAGTTCATCACAAGCATACATACATAGAAAATAATCATGCTCTTTCTCCTACAGAGAGAGAGTGATTGTTATTCTTATTTTTAAATACTTAGGAAGCCCACTGGTATTATGGTGATAATATAATAGATATATTAGAGAGGTCTTCAGCCTCTCTTCCACCCCTCCAGCTCCTTTCCATCGGCCCTCAAGTATGCTACTGTATCTCTAATCCTAACAATCTCTCCCTTGATCTCACTTGCTTCTCCAGATAATGCCACATCTCCCTCCTTCCCTTTGCCTCCCAGCTCCTTCAGTATACTGTCTGTACCCAGTGCCTTTACTTCCTCACCTCTCAGATCCCTTGCAATCAGAACCTAGGAACTGGGTTAGACCAATGGTCCATCTAGCTCAGTATCCTGTCTTCTGACAGTGGTCAATGCCAGGTGCTCCAGAGGGAATGAACAGAACAGACAATCAGCAAGTGATCCACCCCCTGTTGTCCACTCACAGCTTCTGACAATCAGAGACTAGGGACACCTAGAACATGGGGTTGTATCCCTATCTTGGCTAATGGCCACTGATGGACCTATCCTCCATGAACTTTTCTTTTTTGAACCACGCTATAGTTTTGGCCTTCACAGCATTCCCTGGCAAGAAGTTTCATAGATAGGGTGTTGCATGAAGAAATACTTCCTTTCATTTGTTTTAAACCTGCTGCCTATTAATTTCATTGGATGACCCCGGTTCTTATGTTATTTGAAGGAATAAAAAAAACCTACTCCCTTATTCACTTTCTCCACACCATTCATGATTTTATAGACCTCTATCATATCCCCTCTTAGTCATCTCTTTTCGAGCTGAATTCAGTTTCTACCCTTATTACAGTACTGATGCTGCTCTTAAGAAAGTTACTGATAACCTCCTCCTGGCCAGATCCATGAGCATCTTTATAAATATCCTCCATGAACTGTTTGTCACTTGCAATAAAATTTATCACGCTTTCCTCCCCCAGTCAGCTTTCTCCCAGCTGTGGGTTTGAGATTTTGCTTTTCTGGTTCTCCTTTAACCTTTCCATCTGATTCCTTAGCGGGTCTCCCTCCGTTCTTCTTTATTTTTCCCCTGTCCTGCTGTCTTCCCCTGGGGTAGATCCACCCAGCCCATTCAACCGTCTATATGAGATACATTGAAGACTTGCCTTTTCTCCAGATATCTGCAATTCTGCATTAGAGCTTTGTGTGGAACTTTATTAGGGTACACGATACTTGGGAATGGTGCGACAGACATGAATAAGGACCCCGGGAGACTCTTCCCCAACCGCTGGTGAGCCACACTCTTCAGCAAATGACTTACTTTCAGTGCTTTGAAGATAACCCCAGGTTGTCGTGGGGAACGGGTTGTATTGTTCTCCAACTGGTACTCCACAGCTCTCCTAAGTCCCGAGAAGTCTGTGGGGGGATTGTAAGTCCTCGTTCCCTTGTAGTGGATTGAGCTGAAGGCTTCGGGGAAGCGGCTCAGTTTCCGGAAGCGATCCTGGATGAGTTTTTCAGGTGCCTCAGAAGGGTGATCTAAACCCATTCAAAAGCAGTAACAGGTGTATTAACAACTGCTGGTTTAGCATAACACTATTTAACAACCAGGAAGTGCTTTAACAAGGCAAAGTGCTATACTCACATTCCTAACTACTCCTCACCACTCTTCTGTGATGCAGATAAACAAGTATTCCCCATTTGACACATGGGCAGAATGAAACATTTTCAAAAGTCGCCTCTGTTTTGGATACAGTGTTAGCCCCCTACAACCGAAGTTGAGAGCTGCTTAGCACAGCTAAAACTGAAATCAATGGGAACTGTGGGTGGTTAGCATCTCTGAAAATCTGGGCTTACTGGTCTTAAAACTGGGCACCCAAAATTAGAGGCCAATTTGACATATCTGACATAAAAAAACAAACTTTATGCTAAAGTGTGATAGAACTCAGCAGTTCCTGGCTCCGGGCCACTAGGCCATACGGTGAAAGGTTTAGCATTAGTGCCTTCATTCCCACCACTCCTTATATGTTCATTCTACGTGCAGACCCTATGGCAGGAAAGGGAGTGTCTAGGTCTACTCTCCCCCAGAAAAAACAAGCAACACAGAATTAGCAATTTCAGGTCAGACCAACAGTCTACCAACTCCTAGAACATGCTTCCAGCAATGGCATATGGTGTATGCTTCATAGGAAGGCAAATCCCCACCCCTTTTAAAAAAACACAACTCAGACATTCCAACATTGTCCGTCAAGCTGGACAACTGTGCGTTGCTGCATACGGTGTGTGTTAGGGGGGTGGATTCCCTTCTGGCTTCCACAGAGATCAGCTGATGCTCTGAAGTATATGTTTTTATTACCCTGCCTTTGTGCATATAACTACAACTGACATTATTGGTCATAAAATTAACCAGCTACAGCATTTAACTCTGACCTCCTGAGGCAGTAAATTCCAGCAGCTAATTACATGCTGTGTGAAATCCTGCTTCCTTATTTGTTCTACATTTACCTACCAAGGTGAGAAGGTGATGCCATTTTTATATAGCCACTTTGTTGCTTAAAAATACATTCTGAAAAATAACTGTAGGGAGATGCTGGGCTGAGTTCCTTGTTTTTTCTATTTGCTGAGCGCCTTGTGGTCAGCAAACACCCACCCTGAAGAAGCCAGCAACAATATTGTGGGCCTGCAGGGAGTTGCTGTGGTCTTGCAAAGCAGGGCACTTCTGGATGTACACAAACAGAAGGAAGCTAAACCCCATCTGCACTGATGTAGCCAGGTGCACTGACCAGGGCTCCCCCCAACATATTAGAGCGTGGTAGGGGTGGGCAAAGCCAAAACAGGCTTTAGTGTACACTTTGAAAGAGTAGGTGAACTCCTGGTCCCTTTGAAGTCAATCACAAAATGCCCACTGACTTCAATGGAGCTAGGATTTCACTCATAGATGTGTAAACAAGCACTATGACTTAAATATGCTTAGTCTGGCATGCAATGAACCAAGTTAAAATGCTGAAGAAGGAAATAGACAGTGGTGAGAAATGACAACATAGTGGTGCTGACATCGTGTAAGGCATTGAAGGAAAACCTACGGGCAATATTGCATATTTTGAGCGACTCCCATAGGAAGAAGCAGGACAACCAACCAGCCATTGGCGACCACACACTCAGTCTGTTTCCTAGAATTAATGCCTGCCTAGGAATGGTACCAATCCCCAGAAATACCAGTGCCCAGGGAAGGGTGCAGGTTTATAAACAAGTCCATTTCATACCTCTTACCCATTTAGTTCTGTAAGTATGATCTGTTTCATTTATTTTTGTGACAGGGTCCTCTACATCCCTATTATAATGTTAGGGTCCCCACTTTCACTTTGCCTTGCTCTATTACCCATCCTCATGGTCCAATGCCACAGTCACTGTCCTATGTTGAGGAGGATCACAGGAGACTCCCTTCAGGACTAATCAGTGTTGATCATTAACTGGCTAACTGGGTTGCTACCCTGTGACATAAATCCCTCACTCCACCATCAGAGCATAGCATGCTGCCTCTGCAGACCCTCTGCCAGCCTGAAACATGAGCAAGACCAGACTTTAACCCAGATCTTCCACATGGCAGTCCAATTAACAAATAACATTTAGCTATATTTTGATTCACTGTTTCTTTCTCTCTACTCACCGGAGCCCAATAGCTTGGTGTGCACAGTCTCATGGAAGATAATGACTGCAGGACCCAGAGTGGACAAAGGAACATCCAAGCCACAGCGGGCTGTGGTTGCCTTCAGCTCCTTAGTGAAATGTTTCAGGTAGGCCTCTGAAGCATCCCCAAGGAATTTGAAGAGGTCATTGTGGAGTCTGTCAGCATGCGTACGGTAGATGACAAGGTCAGAAATGGCCAGGACCTTCAGAAGCAGCCGCGTTCTCTGGCTCACGTTTACTGTGGCCCCAAGCAGACCTTCTGTGTCAATCACCACCACTTTGCAGACTGGGTCATAGGCTGCCCATACACCGACCGTGCAGGATTCTTGAGCTGGCGATGTCTTAAAGACCTCATGACCATAGAAGAAAGTGTGGTTAAGGCTGTGTGACTTGCCATCCCCAGTGTTCCCAAAGATGGACACCACCTTCAAGTGTTGGTCAGGCTTGCAGTCCAGTTTCTTAATAAAGTCTTCTTCATTCATCACCTTCCAAAATAAGAAAATTACAACATTATAGATGGGAAACTAGAGAAGACAACACTAAAAACAGAGCTGGCTTCAGGGCTCACAGGGTTTGTGAGGATGAGCAACTTCCATTTAGGTCCTTTATAAACCTTACAAACATACAGGAGTCCCAGGCAAAATTTTCAAAAACACCAAAGTGTTGTAGGAGCTTAAGTCCCATTGACTTTTAATGGGACCCAGGCTTCTAAGTCATGTAGGTGCTCTTGCCCTCCATCATCAGTGGCCAAATGACAGCTCCTCCATATCCTATCACCAATTCTCCAAGCCCCCCGGAGCAATACATCTTATGGGATGAGTAGAAAGAAAAAAAAAAAGCCAGAGATTTAGATCCACACTTCTGAAGTGGATTAAAGCAATTTTTAAAGCAGGCTTTTCAAAACTGCAAGACAGACCGGATATTCCACCTTGTAATATACTTGATTAGGCCTTTTTTTTTTTAAGCCACAAAAGTTTGAAAAACAAAACAAAACAAAACAAAAAACACATCACCTGGCCTTCAATACATCTGGTTTCCGGGGCTTTTACTTAGGATAAGTGAGACTTGTCATACTATTTAATGGCAGATTGTGAGACACTTCTGTTCAGATAGCACAACAATGGGGCTCAGATAAAAGAGATGATCAGATAGACAAGGCAGGCTCACCTTAAATCCTAATTTTAATTGGAAAATAACAGTGCTTTAGAGTTCAAAGTTTTTGTCCTGCTGAAGGTTTGATTATTGTAGTTTGCCATGTGTGTTCACATAGGGACAAGGCATCCTTCCTTCAATAGGTGTTTGCTCAAGACAATTTGTGTCAAAAGAAGAGCAAAATAAAAACACTTACTGAGAGGGATTAAAGTCAGTTCATTCCCCCCTTCACTCCTCCCATGGAGTTCCCTTCAATAGCGAAGGGCCGGATTTCCCTTCTACTGGCCACTAACTTCTGGAGGCCTGGGTCATCTCCAAGGAAAAGGAATAGAAAAGATTTCTTCCCATATGCTACTTCTCTCACAAGTGTGTCCCAAAACTCCCCTCCCCTGCAGGCCAGTATGGTTGGAACATCTCAGAACACAAGATCCACAGAGGTCAGGAGGCAGTCAATGGATTCTTTGAATAGGTTTATTCTTAGATCACTGATTCAGGTTCTAAAGCCCCACCCTGCTATGGTCAAATCTATGAGCAACATGTAGACTGTACATTAAAATAAAGAGAATCTGTGTTCGAGGGAAAGGCTTGGAACAGCATTCGGAAGGAGAAATTATAGAGTATGGGGCCAGGATAGTTACAGGCAGCCTCACAACATGAGGGAAGGAAGGAAACCATCCAGAAGCACCTCTCCTTCTCATCCACGCCTTTACATGGAGTTATCAGGCTTTCCAGGGACAGAGTGGGAAGGACGAAGGCACACCCGGGTTTTAGCTGGGGGCAGGAGTGTGCCTGTTTTTGACAGCTGTGTGTTTAAGGGACAGCTTCAAATGCTCAAGTATATTGTGACTGATTAAGACAATTGCCTCTGTAAGGCTCAATGCAGAAGCCTCGCTCTTTAAAAACATCTGCTAGGTTTCCTACTTCAGCCCTTTTCCGAGGACGCCAGTCTCTAAAGAAAAAATAATCTGTCCTTAACCCCTCCCTCCCTCTGCCCCAGAAGCTAGCACTAACCATAGTGCCTGACTATTACGGCCTCGGCACTCCCTGGAGGCCAGATGGGCAACAGCTTTGTTAAAACAATTGCTTAACTATTGGCTGGGCAACCAAGTGGGGATATTTCAGTGTCTTTGGTTACATGGGATCAAGATGTCTGGTCTGGGATGTCTGGGTCTGGGGGAGGATCAGCAATGTTGGCAGCATGAAGGCACTAGAGAGAGGGAGAGGAGCCCAGCTCCATACAGAATTCCCAGCAACAGGTTCGTAATTCATTAGGGGCCTGATCCTGGACCAGGCCCTCACTGGGTAGGGGCAGTGAGCCCCAGCACCTCTTTCATTACAAATTAAGCACTGGGCAGGGGCATTAATGTGATATGAATCTGCATAGCTCCAATGTTACTGTTCAGCACGCACTCTTCTAAAATTACACCATGCTAGTGACCTGAACACTGAACTGTTTCACCTCTTTCCAATGCACTGAATACATTTGGGCATCCCTAGAGAATACAACACAACTGTGTAAAATCCAGCCACAGCAACTGGCTCAGCAATTTTCCCTCCCAGATTTGGTCCATTTATGCCAGCCAATGACAATTGTTAAGCTTCATCCCAACTGAAAGCAATGAAGATCTAGAACTCAAATGCTTGCTTGCTCCCCTTTTTGGGGGGGTGAGGGGAAGTCCTAAAGAGGCACAGATCTGCCACGGTGAACAACAGCATCTCCTGGTGCTGATGCCAAGGCCTAGGTGGTGGCATCCCATCTAACACAAACACAGCTGTGGAAATTTCTCATGCTGCATAACACCACACCTCTAAAGTGACAATATCAGGGGACACGGGGCGGGGGGAACAAAACCACACCCATAAATGACACTGCAACATCTGATTTCAGAGAAAGAACTGCACAAACCTGTCTAAAAAGTGTGGCCTTTTCCTTAGCCCTAGTCCCCCTGCCCATAGTGCTCTTTCTTCCCTTTTGCCATTGGAGATTAATTTACAGCTTTATTATACTTAGAGATCATAACTGATAAACACACTCTTCTACCTCTAATAAAAAGAAATCTTATCTTATTCCCCATATCACAGGTTATAACCACGTTTAGTCTTATTTTCGGTATAGGTATTTATGATTATTTGCATTTGTGTTAATAATTGTCATATACTTACATAAAAGCCCCTCTCTAACATGCACTTTTGATGACATCCCCTGAGTGGGTTGTTAATGGGTTTGAATGTGGAACCTTCAGCACTAAATGCATGAAACTCTACCACTACAGTTAAAGGGATCACTTCTGTAGCTGGTAGGATCAGTAGACTCTTATCCTTCTGTGTGGATCAGCCACCAGACTGGGACAAAGATCCACAGCGCTAATGTGGTTCATGTTTGGCTCACTTGTCACTTGTAGAGGGAATTATATACTCAGAAATTTATAACACCTAATCTAATAACATGAGACTTAAGCAATAATAAAAGCAAAGCCACCAAAAAGGCAAGAGAACTATTAATATAACTTCTCTTGATCATCCTGAGGACATGAAACATAGACTGTCAAAAAACTTGGATGTTAACTTGTCTGGAAGTTAAGTACACTGTTTTGAACTTTACCCAATAAAGGGCCTGATCCAAAGCCCACTGAAGTCAACATATATCTTTCCACAGATTTATGGGCCATATGAACTGATGGGATCAGGGAGAAGGTAAAAAGATAGCCCAAGACTCCTAAGATGAACCTCCTATCCATGAATTTCTTGAAAGCAATCTCATTCATTAACAATACATGTTAAAATTCATGTAAAAAACCCATAAAATGAAAACATTCTCAATGACTGGCACCCAAACAACCTTAACTCTGACCCACAGACAAAACACTCACAATGACTACTACATCTAAATTAGTCTTATCCATTTTTCACAGAACTTTCTCCTCTCAGAACTGTGCATAGGACCTTTTATGTCTTACTCTTATTCATGCAAAGGTTGTACAAAGCCTTCCTGTTCATAAGCCATACACAATTCACAAAATCAACAATGCTTCATATGATATTCAGGTAGTGTTGTACTGATAGTCGTGAACTGAAGTTTGGAATTCTATTAGTTTGAATTGTATTGACTGTTGCTTTTTAAATCCTACTCTTTGACTGGGTTCATTTTGGCCCAGCATTTCTGGTGACTAAAACTTAAAAGTGTTGGCAATCTATAGTTTTAGATGCCAAACGTATAAATCATCAAATCTATCATTCAACAGACTTGTTTGACAACCAATATACCACAACATCCCCAACATACAACCACTGCATCGCTTAAAAGTGTATATTTAAAAAACAAAACAAAAACAGAAATCAATGGAAAAATAAATGACAAGATTCCTGGCAGTGTGTTCAAATATGTGTCATATATATCAGTTTTCAAATATCTGCAATAAATCAATGTCTAGAAAAAAAAGAGCAAAAATAAATGAATCACAAAAGGACTTCTTTCATTCTGAAAATTACTGGTTTTTTTTTAAAGTTATGCAATACAAACCATTCTATTTCTACACTTCTAAAAATCATTTTTAAAACTGGTAATACCTACATAAATTCAGACCAATGGCTCTTTCAACTAAAGTCAGAGTGGGAAAGAGTCAAATTAAGCTTTATAATGGAATAGCAGTTGCAATTTTAATTGTGTGGTCTCAACCAGTGCCTCCATAACAGACAGCACTGAACTTTTGAAATGCAGAAGTCAGGCATTTTTAAGCAGCGAATCTCAGAAAGGGTTAGCATTTAAATCATAGAAGTTGGAAATCAAAGAGATCCAGTCCATCTCTCCCAAGGCAGCATGGCTCGCTGTGATACTAATGTTTTGGCCATTTCAGTTTTAAATTATTCAAACTACGAGGCTCCATCCAGGGCTGGATTAAGGCTGAAGCACTACAGACCCAGGCCTAAAATGCCAGCTCCTGGAATCAGGCAATGAAATCAGAATCTCAGCTTTCCTTGGGGAAAAAAAAACCCCAAAATCTAGGCCATATGGTTGTGAATTAAAGTCTGAAAATATGAACAGAGCATAACAGATGGAATGATATCTGTCTGGTTCTGAAAACTGAAAGAATGGCTCTAAGAGGTGTGAACTACTCCATGCATCTCAGTGCTTTGGGAAGCCCCACCAGTACCACCCAACGGAGGAAACTGTGCCACGAGACAAGCACAGTAAGCCCACCCACCAACCCCAATGCACCTCAGCTGTTGGGATAGTTACTGGGGGACCCCATGCTCCTGCCCCTACACCTCCAGAGGGGACTCCTGTTGGTGTCCTCACTACCCCTCAGTGGAGGGGAGCAGGGGAAAGTCCCTGTTGTCACTCCAGGAGAAAGGGATTCTCTACAAGGGGAGGGAGCCCTCCCTCTGCCAGGCCACTCCAAGTGGAATGCAGGACCATGGAATGCGGATGGGGCCACAGTGGGACCTCTATGTTATGGTGCGCCTAGGGACTCAGACTGCCTTAATTCAACCCTGTTTCCACCACTCCTTTCCAGCTTTCAAATGCCTCAGAGACCAGAGATTCCATTCTTAGCAGGCAGTGTGACAAGTGGGCCAGAAGGATCAAAGCTGAGCGTTTAGTCTAAAAGGTAATCTGTAGATTTGGTTTCCTACTTAGTTTATCTAATGTCAGGTTTCAGAGTAACAGCCGTGTTAGTCTGTATTCGCAAAAAGAAAAGGAATACTTGTGGCACCTTAGAGACTAACCAATTTATTTGAGCATGAGCTTTCGTGAGCTAATATTTCTTCTTTCTTGTCATGAGATTTTTGCTAATGTGAAAAGTCTTTCCAAAAGGGTTATGCAAAGTAGTTAATTTATAAAATCAAGTATTCCTTACTTACAATTAAAATCTAATTTTTCATAGTGAATTACGCCCTGATCCTGCAAACACTTCTGCACATTTAATTTTATAGTACCCTAAGTAGTCTCATAGACTTCAATAGGACTAATAAAGATAGGTAACCATGGGCACAAGTGTTTGCAGGAACAAGGCCTTATACCATCATAGGCCCTAATTCTGAGAGAGAGCCCAGGCAATGGGGAGGGAAGGGAACAAAAGAGGCTTTAAATCAACTTTGTGCCTCTAGAATTCTATATGTGGCCCCCACAGCTGCCTATGGGCCACTGTCAGCCCAGAACAGTCAGAGCACAGTGTTAGGATATAGATATTCAGGCCTGTCTGTAAAGGCCTATACTCTAAGAATTTAAGTGTATTCTTATCACTTGGCTAGTTATAGAGGTACAAAAGAGAATCAAAATCACTGTCTGCCAATGTAAGGGCCTTCTCTTACTGTGACAGTCTGAGGCCCTGTTCTTAGGCTAAGGCCTTTGGCTAAGCAACAGAGGCAGCCATAAGCTGGGAAGTGAACGGTCACATCCTCACATTCCAAACTAGTCACATTGAAATAAGGTGCTATTGGGCTGTTAGGATACAATCCTGTCCTGATAGTGCCTATCACCTCCAGAGAAAGGGAAGTGCCTAGAAAATGTAAAAGGAAACTTAGTTTGATAGCATCCTGTCTGGCAAGAACTCACTTATCAATAGCTGGGATGTGAAATCCTCACTTCTGTACTGTTTTGTCATTATAGTTCCCACTTTGCTATTGTTTGTCTGTATAATCTATGTCTGGTTCTGTGATTGTTTCTGTCTGCTGTATAATTAATTTTGCTGGGCGTAAACTAATTAAGGTGGTGGGATATAATTGGGTACATAATCATGTTACAATGTTAGGATTGGTTAGTTAAATTTCAGGAACATGATTGGTTAAGGTATAGCAAAGCAGAAGTCAAGTTTTACTATATAGTCTGCAGTCAATCAGGAAGTGCATGGGTGGGCATGGGGATGCGGGTGGGGGAGATGGGAACAGGGGTAAGGAAATTGGAATCATGTTTTGCTAACTGGGGAAATGGGGGTAAGGAAATTGGAATAATGTTTTGCTAAGGGCAGGAATGGGAACAGGGACACAGGTGTAAGGCTCTGTGGTGTCAGAGCTGGGAAGGAGGATACTAAGGAAGGAAACTGGAATCATGCTTGCTGGAAGTTCACCCCAATAAACATTGAATTGTTTGCACCTTTGGACTTCGGGTATTGTCGCTCTCTGTTCATGCGAGAAGGACCAGGGAAGTAAGTGGGTGAGGGAATAAGCCCCCTAACACACAGCTCACTCCAGCCATGCCCCTTCCCACCATTAACTCTCCCCTTGTGCTAGGGGCTGCAAGGAGTTGCATAGGACTGTTCCACCAGGGAAGCCCCTTTACGCTGAGGGTATTCCCTAAGGGGAGGCCACTGTACCCTCTTTTTGCCTACGGAATGGTGTAAAGAGAGAATGGGAGAGAATCAGGACCATCTTTATTCTTAGAATGAAAATTGTTCAGGGTGGAGGCAGTAGCTTCATGTGTGTTTGTACAGCTCCTAGCACAATGCAATCCTGATTGGCGCAGCTGGGCATTTAAAAAAATAATGTAACGTTATTATTGAAAAGTACAGGCTGCCCACGCATGGAACATGAGACTGTTGGGCTCTTGCCCATGAAAGGCAAGAAGGCAGGAGTGACAAAACCTTTTTTTACAAACTTTGGGCAAGCAATGGAGACTATGAATCCAATTTCAAAGGTCTTGAGGCACACCAGGCATATTGTGGGGAAAAGCTATAAAGAGGACCCATTACCCTGAGACAGGATAGTAATTGGGAACCAAGCAATTACCAGGGAGGTTACATCCATAAGGGGCAGCTGGGTGGTACAAAACAGCTAACGAGCTTTCTAACAACTTCTGAAAGCAAGGTAGATAGATCCCCTTGTAACTGATCCCCTAGGTGGAGTACTCTTTTTTATTTTTGTGCTAATCTGAGAACAATGAATACTTCCTCTGCTCTGTGAGGAATCCAACCGGGTTAGTTATTTTTCAGAACAGCTGACAAGAATGGAGCAGAAATGTTAATAATACTTTGTACTCATAGTATTCAGATTTCAGAGTGGTAGCCATGTTACTCTGTATCAGCAAAAAGAACAAGGAGTACTTCTGGCACCTTAGAGACTAACAAATGTATTTGAGCATAAGCTTTCATGTTGAAGGGTTCTCCGACTGGTTTTTGAATGTTATCATTCTTGACATCTGATTTGTGTCCATTTATTCTTTTACATAGAGACTGTCCGGTTTGGCCAATGTACATGGCAGAGGGGCATTGCTGGCACATGATGGCATATATCACATTGGTAGATGTGCAGGTGAGCGAGCCTCTGATAGCGTGGCTGATGTGATTAGGCCCTATGATGGTGCCCCACGAATAGATATGTGGACAGAGTTGGCAACAGGATTTGTTGCAAGGATAGGTTCCTGGGTTAGTTGGAAAACACTTCAGTCTCCCCAATCACTCGATTACAGATCTAAAAGTCGCAATACTACAACAAAAAAACTTCAAAAACAGACTCCAACGAGAAACTGCTGAATTGGAATTAATTTGCAAACTGGATACTATTAAATTAGGCTTGAATAAAGACTGGGAGTGGATGAGTCATTACACAAAGTAAAACTATTTCCCCATGCTTATTTTTCCCCCTATTGTTACTCACACCTTCTTGTCAACTGTTGGAAATGGGCCATCCTGATTATCACTACAAAAGGTTTTTTTTTCTCCTGCTGATAATAGCTCACCTTAATTGATTACTCTCATTATAGTTGGTATGGCAACACCCATTTTTTCATGTTCTCTGTGTGTGTGTGTGTATATATCTATCTATCTATCTTCCTGCTGTATTTTCCACTGCATGCATCCGATGAAGTGGGTTTTAGCCCATGAAAGCTTATGCCCAAATAAATTTGTTAGTCTCTAAGGTGCCACAAGTACTCCTCATTCTTTTTGCTCATAGTATTCAGAGTCCTTCTCAGACATTAATTTGGCCTCCCAATGTGCTGTGAGGAAAACAGGTATTATCACCCCCATTTTACTAATACAGACAGGGAGTCACAGGCAACTGAAGTGATTTGCCCAGTGGACAGTAAGTCAGTAACAGAGCCAAGAATAGCATCCAGTGGTCCTGACTCCTAGACATCTTTTCTAATTACTAGACAACACTCCCTCCATACTAACAAAGTTTAACTTCATTGTGGCGCAGAAGCATCTTATGCAAGGGCCTTTGATGGGTTGTATTTAAAGAATATTTTCTACATGCTGCATCATAAACTCTCTCTTAATCTAATCCCCTATGAGCCCAATGGGAAAGTGTGAAATAGGATGGGGGAGGGGGAAGGCAGGGAGTCAAGATCTCACTAGGAGGAATATGACAGTTCCAGTTTCATATGACCACCAAACTACTCAGCCAACAGTGAGGAAAAAGCAATGGGAGGCACTGAGCTCCAAGGGCTGCTCCTGTACCTGCCTCTGAGGGTACGTCTACACAGCAATGTAAGCCTAGGGTTAGTGGGACTCACGTCAGCTGACCCATGTCAGGGAACCCTGGGCTTGAGTACGTACACTGCATTTTAACCCTAAGGTAAGGGGTGTTAGATGGGGTGGGATCTGAGTTACCCAGGAAAGAATTTTCTGTAGTATCTGGCTGGTGAATCTTGCCCATATGCTCAGGGTTTAGCTGATTGCCATATTTGGGGTCGGGAAGGAATTTTCCTCCAGGGCAGATTGGAAGAGGCCCTGGAGGTTTTTCGCCTTCTTCTGTAGCATGGGGCACGGGTCACTGGCTGGAGGATTCTCTGCTCCTTGAAGTCTTTAAACCACGATTTGAGGACTTCAATAGTTCAGACATAGGTGAGGTTTTTCGCAGGAGTGGGTAGGTGAGATTCTGTGGCCTGCATTGTGCAGGAGGTCAGACTA
The DNA here is from genome assembly GCF_965152275.1 of Natator depressus. Lineage (NCBI taxonomy): Eukaryota > Metazoa > Chordata > Testudines > Cheloniidae > Natator > Natator depressus. The sequence continues at coordinate 67,148,111 of NC_134239.1, forward strand.
GATGATCATAATGGTCCCTTCTGACCTTAGTATCTATGAATCTATGACTTTCTGACGCGTGCTCAAATCAAGGGCTCTGGCATCCACACTGCAGTGCACAGACCTGAATCAAAGTAACCCTAGCCCAGAGCATCTAGCACACCCCTTCCCATGTCGACACACTAGCCTTACAAATGTGTTGTACTGTGGGAAAACTCTGCTGCCCACCCTTTTTCCAAACCGTGATGGATGCTATTGATGGGACACAGGTGTCCATATGGAGCTCATGGACTGCATAATTAGCTCCTCTCGTGGCTGTCAGTAGAATGAACTACCATCTAATATGAGAATTGGGCTCTTCACCTCTAGGCTGAGTCACACTGGCAGGAAAATGCCCACGTGCTCCTGTCCTGAGGATAATTAGGCCATCAGGCTCCAGGGCTGTCAGACTATTCAAATGGAGCTTGGCAAGTCTTAATTTTTAAAATGGGATGTTCCATGAAGGTGGTTTTAGATGGTTGTTTTTTTATTTATTTTTGTGCGTGTGTGTTGAAGTTTGACATAAAAGGTAGGTTTCAGAGGAAAAAAACCACACACACCCGCCTCAGCCTGGGCCCTGCCAGCTCCGGAGCAGTGAAGTGCATCCCCAGGGCTTGGGATACAGTGTATTCCAGCACTCCCCCAGGATCCTTTATCCCTGCCCCCACTACACCCCAGAAGCTGTGGGCCTGGCTCCAACTCACCACCCTCACAGTGCCCATGTGCCCCTTCACATGCAGCCCCAGGGAGGGCAGGGAAGGCCCAGGAGCAAAGGCCACAGAGTGGAGTGGGGAACCAGCAGCTGCCCTGCAGGGAGGGAGAGCAGCAGAGTTCCTGACTCAAAGCTGTGGGAGGGATGACCCCCAACATTCTGGCAGCCGGGAGCTGTCTCCCACCCATCAGCTTTGCTCCCTGCTCCAGGCAAGCTCTGCTCAGCACTGAGGAGGAAACGGAGCAGCTGCAACAGGAGGCTGCGGGGAGGTTTTGGGGCTGACTCCCACTCGCCTCCCTGATAATGCACGTGTCCCAGGCACTTCTGCACATGCAGCCCCAGGGAGAGCAGGGGCAGGGGCAAAGAGCAGAGTGGGGATGTGCAGGGAAGGGGAGCAGCCAAGGTATTGGGGGTCATCCTCCCCCAGTCGTGCTGCTCCTTCTTCCTGCAGGGCAGCTGCTTAGTCCCCCCTCCGCTCTCTGGCCCTTGCTCCCAGGCCCTCCCTGGGGCTGTATGCACTGAGGCACCTGGGCTGTGCTCTTGTGACCAGAAAGCAGCTCTCTTCGATCAGAAGCTTTTTGCAGTCTCCACTGAAAACCCTGTAGGCTCTCTGATAAGGCACTTCCAGACCAGTGCTCAGCAGACAATGGGCTAACGCTGACCTAAGCTGCTGCCATTTGCAAAGAGATGTGTGGCTTCATTTTGCAATACAGTGCAAGAGACTGTACCACAGATTGTCAGCATAAAGAGGATTAAGTAAGTTGCCCAAGGAACTCTGGGATACATCTGTGACCCGAATCAAACCGGAGCTGTGTGCACATATGAAAGCAATAGAGCTCAGACCTTAGATCCCAGCTTAACACAGGCTCAGACTTTCCAGCCTTGCAGGGTCCTGGGACCCTAAGTTAGCACAACTGTTGTGTGGACACAAAGGGGTCTAGGTTTACATTGCTGTGTAGACATACCCTGACTGGCCCCGGCTGGAACAGGGGAGTACAGCTGTGGGAAAGGCCAAGAGAGACTGCATGAGAGGAGAAAAGCGGTCAGGAGATTACCAGACTGCCTCCCATGGCTTCTCTTCAAGCCTCTACTTGTTCTGTCTGCCTGTCTTCTGCTTCCACTGGAACCCTACAAAGAGCCCTTTGGTAAACATCGGGAAAGCACCAGCATATCTGCCAATAATCCTAGTTTAGCTAGGTTTTGAAAAACCATCCTGAGACTAAGGGACAAGCAAATACTAAGTAGCCTACACCCTGTTTTCAGAGCTGTGCCTAGTTCAGCAAGAGGGCAGAAGTGTGACCACACATGCAGTGGTGAACAGCAAGAAGCAGGAAATGGAACCTGCACTCTCACTGCAGGCAAGAAGAAGCCAGTAGCCCAGGGGGAAGGTAGAACAAGCAAGCCATAGGGAGAAAAGTGATGATACAATGCTTTCCAAGAATTATTTTTCAAATCAGCCAGGAGTCAGGCTGGGGACCACTGTCAGAGTTGTGTATTCTGCTGAGTTTTGTATGACTCCTCTTGCACTTCTAAGAAAAAAGTATCCTAATGTTCTCCAAAATGCTTACAGACCCAGGAGGTGGAGAGTGAAGAGCTGCTTTGTAGGAGCAGGTTTCAGAGTAACAGCCGTGTTAGTCTGTATTCGCAAAAAGAAAAGGAGTACTTGTGGCACCTTAGAGACTAACCAATTTATTTGAGCGTGAGCTTTCGTGAGCTACAGCTACAGCTGTAGCTCACTTGAGCTGTAGCTCACGAAAGCTCATGCTCAAATAAATTGGTTAGTCTCTAAGGTGCCACACGTACTCCTTTTCTTTTTGTAGGAGCACTGTATCTGTCAACACTTTTCAGTTGCTACCATTCTTTGCACTGGGAGAACAGAAAGCCAACCAAGTGGGGGAGAGGGAACTGGAAAAGGAGTAGGAGAAAGATGAGGAAGTGCTGGGGAGGGAATGACAGGGACTGAGAGCTGAGACATTCATAGAAGCTGGGGAGAAACAAATTCACAAAGATACATAGGAAAGAAAAGCTTCCTAAATTGAATGGCGGGGGGGGGGGGGGAGAGAGGAAAACAGGTGAAACAGATGCCAGGGACATGGAAGCCCCAGTTTCAGACCATGCAAACAAGAGGCCCCACCCCTAAGAGTTGGGAACCTCTGTGCAAGCCCTGCATCTGATTGGTGCCACAATTCTGCCTCCTTTTAAAAGTCTGCTGCAAAGGCCCCACTGTGGCACTTAAGGCTGCAGGAAAGCAGGGAAAAGTCCTGGGGAAAAAGCTCAGGCTGACAGCTTCATCAAAATATTCCCACATCAGCAGATGCGGGGGGAAGATGTTACAGAAACTGGGAGCATTTGCCACACAAATGCTTCTCCACACACAGAGGCAAGCAGTAAAACAGAGAGATGAGATCTTCTCCAAAGACAGAAGTCATTTTGTTAGTTTGTTTTGATTGCTAAGGATTTCCTCTTTAGGAAAACGTGTCCCATGACTTTCTATCCTTTCACCTCTGGACTCTGACCTGGCTCAAGCCAGCAAGTAATAAAGTATTTTCAGGACTATTCAGGGAGTGAAGCAGCTAAGCAATGCTCCTTAAAGCAGCTTTCCATCAATAGTGCATGTAACTTTTAAATTAGAGGGAACATTAGACCCCAACAGCAGAGCAACCTATTGCCCAACAGTTGCATAAAATGACCAACCAGATCATCTTTAATGGGCCATCCTTGGGTCAAGTACAGGATGTAGTTTCCTTTCCATCTTCTATGTTCAGTAGTCATCCAGGGCATCTAAACTTTCTTTAGTGTTTCCATGGAGCAGTATACATATCCTGTGCAGTGTTTAGCAGGAAGAAGCTCAGTTCCATACCCTTGAGCAACAGTTGACAAAAGGTGTCTCACTACAGGGGTTACAGAGAAACTCAAGCATGGGGCTGGACTCAGGAGGTGGAAAGGGTTGCTCTGTTAACAAGGAAAGTAAAATTCTTACATTGGAGAGGGAGACGTTGGTTGCTGTGGGAGTTTCAGCTGAGAGAATCAACAATAAGTGGACCCTCCTTTCTCCATTTAACATTGTGGCTTCCAGGAACCTAAGCCCTTGTAACTCACTGCAGGAAGCTTTCTTCCTCTCTTTGTTAAGAAACTCTAGCAACAAAGCTTTTTTCCTTGCCCCACTTTGACTGAAAACAAGAGGCCTAGCTGTCTCTTATGACTGCTGCTCTAGGTTCATAAGTCAGTCACCTCATGCTACAGAAGGCAGAATGCACATGATCAACCATAGAATCATAGAATATCAGGGTTGGAAGGAACCTCAGGAGGTCATCTAGTCCAACCCCCTGCTCAAAGGAGGACCAATCCCCAACTAAATCATCCCAGCCAGGGCTTTGTCAAGCCTGACCTTAAAAACTTCTAAGGAAGGAGATTCCACCACCTCCCTAGGTAACGCATTCCAGTGTTTCACCACCCTCCTAGTGAAAAAGTTTTTCCTAATATCCAACCTAAACCTCCCCCACTGCAACTTGAGACCATTACTCCTTGTTCTGTCATCTGCTACCACTGAGAACAGTCTAGATCCATCCTCTTCGGAACTCCCTTTCAGGTAGTTGAAAGCAGCTATCAAATCCCCCCTCATTCTTCTCTTCTGCAGACTAAACAATCCCAGTTCCCTCAGCCTCTCCTCATAAATCATGTGTTCCAGTCCCCTAATCATTTTTGTTGCCCTCTGCTGGACTCTTTCCAATTTTTCCACATCCTTCTTGTAACGTGGAGCCCAAAACTGGACACAGTACTCCAGATGAGGCCTCACCAGTGTCAAACAGAGGGGAACGATCACGTCCCTCGATCTGCTGGCAATGCCCCTACTTATACATCCCAAAATGCCATTAGCCTTCTTGGCAACAAGGGCACACTGTTGACTCATATCTAGCTTCTCGTCCACTGTAACCCCTAGGTCCTGTTCTACAGAACTGCTGCCTAGCCATTTGATCCCTAGTCTGTAGCGATGCATGGGATTCTTCCGTCCTAAGTGCTGACTCTGCACTTGTCCTTGTTGAACCTCATCAGATTTCTTTTGGCCCAATCCTCCAATTTGTCTAGGTCCCTCTGTATCCTATCCCTACCCTCCAGCGTATCTACCTCTCCTCCCAGTTTAGTGTCATCTGCAAACTTGCTGAGGGTGCAATCCACACCGTCCTCCAGATCATTTATGAAGATACTGAACAAAACCGGCCCCAGGACCGACCCTTGGGGCACTCCACTTGATACTGGCTGCCAACTAGACATGGAGCCATTGATCACTACCCGTTGAGCCTGACAATCTCGCCAACTTTCTATCCACCTTATAGTCCATTCATCCAGCCCATACTTCTTTAACTTGCTCGCAAGAATACTGTGGGAGACCGCGTCAAAAGCTTTGCTAAAGTCAAGGAACAACACGTCCACTGCTTTCCCCTCATCCACAGAGCCAGTTATCTCATCATAGAAGGCAATTAGATTAGTCAGGCATGACTTGCCCTTGGTGAATCCATGCTAACTGTTCCTGATCTCTATCCTCTCCTCTAAGTGCTTCAGAATTGATTCCTTGAGGACCTGCTCCATGATTTTTCCAGGGACTGAGGTGAGGCTGACTGGCCTGTAGTTCCCAAGAACCTCTTTCTTCCCTTTTTTAAAGATGGGCACTACATTAGCCTTTTTCCAGTCATCCGGGACTTCCCCCGATTGCCATGAGTTTTCAAAGATAATGGCCAATGGCTCTGCAATCACATCCGCCAATTCCTTTAGCACTCTCGGATGCAGTGCATCCGGCCCCATGGACTTGTGCTCGTCCAGCTTTTCTAAATAGTCCCAAACCACTTCTTTCTCCACAGAGGGCTGGTCACCTCCTCCCCATGCTGTGATGCCCAGTGCAGTAGTCTGGGAGCTGACCTTGTTTGTGAAGACAGAGGCAAAAAAAGCATTGAGTACATTAGCTTTTTCCACATCCTCTGTCACTAGGTTGCCTCCCTCATTCAGTAAGGGGCCCACACTTTCCTTGGCTTTCTTCTTGTTGCTAACATACCTGAAGAAACCCTTCTTGTTACTCTTAACATCTCTTGCTAGCTGCAACTCCAGGTGTGATTTGGCCTTCCTGATTTCACTCCTGCATGCCCGAGCAATATTTTTATACTCTTCCCTGGTCATTTGTCCAATCTTCCACTTCTTCTAAGCTTCCTTTTTGTGTTTAAGATCAGCAAGGATTTCACTGTTAAACCAAGCTGCTTGCCTGCCATATTTACTATTCTTTCTACACATCGGGATGGTTTGTCCCTGTAACCTCAATAAGGATTTTTTAAAATGCAGCCAGCTCTCCTGGACTCCTTTTCCCCCTCATGTCATTCTCCCAGGGGATCCTGCCCATCAGTTCCCTGAGGGAGTCAAAGTCTGCTTTTCTGAAGTCCAGGGTCCGTATTCTGCTGCTCTCCTTTCTTCCCTGTGTCAGGATCCTGAACTCGACCATCTCATGGTCACTGCCTCCCAGGTTCCCATCCACTTTCGCTTCCCCTACTAATTCTTCCCGGTTTGTGAGCAGCAGATCAAGAAGAGCTCTGCCCCTAGTTGGTTCCTCCAGCACTTGCATGATCCATCTCCATGATCAGCTGGAGCCCAGGAGGCTGCTTACTCTACCTAAGCGTGTACATTACATAATTGTAGTCTTGGACAAACTGATATTATCCCACCTGCTACTGATGGTGAGACTACACCAAAGGATTGAATTCACACTCTGTGGTAAGAACCACCCATTACATCAGTTTTCTGTGATTCTTAGGCCAAAGCTACTATAAGAGGTAAGATGAAAAGTTTAGTAAAGCTAACCTATTATTTGTAGTACCATAGTGCCTAGGAACCGTACTCAGAGCCCAGAACCCCATTGTGCTAACCGCTGTATAAACACAGAACAAGAAGATGGTCCCTGCCCAAAGGGGCTTATAATCTAAGTATAAGACAAGACACAACAGATGGATACAGATAGGGAAGAAACAATAAGACAGGACTGGTCAGCATGATAAGCAGTGGACTCAACACACCAGCAGCATAACCACTGCTAAGTTTTTTGTAGGTTTCATGACAAAGGAGAGTTTTGAAGATAATGAGCAAGTTCTGAGGATGTTTACAGGGAGCACCTGTTAAAAATAAAATCTCAGCCTGTCTCTTACGTGCCATCATGGATATCTAGCAGTCAGCTCAACCTCACTGTGAGCGCTTAGTAGGAAGGGCTTGTGGGGAAGGGAGACTACCTTCTTTCTTGATCCCTGTGGATACCACCACCATCCTGCCGGTCACTCAGACCTGTAACCTGGAAATGATTTTTGACTCAGACCTCTCTCTAAGTCCTCACATTCAGGCTACATCTAAATCTTTCAGATTCTTTCTGCAGAACATCTCAAAGATATGGCCTCTTGTAACCATCCGTACAACTAAAACTCTCATCTCATGTCTCGACTACTGCAACATCCTTTTCTTTAGCCTTAACAAACTCAGTTTTGCCCCACTCCTATCCATGTTGAATGCTGCTGGATAGGTCATTTTCCTAGCTCATCACTCTGTCTAGGTCACCCCGTCTTTGAACCCTTCCACTGGCTCTCACTTCTCTATTGCATCACATATAAGCCACTTTCAAGGCCCTTCAGAGTATTTCTACATAGTGAGAGATGATATTGACTCCTCTTGCCAATCAGTCCGTCACCCACCTCTGATGCCAGCCTCCACCATCCACTGGTTAGATTTTCAAAACAGGCAAAGAGTCCTGTGGCACCTTATAGACTAGACTAAGAGACGTATTGGAGCATAAGCTTTCGTGGGTGAATAACAGACGTATTGGAGCATAAGCTTTCGTGGGTGAATACTCATGCATCCGACGAAGTGGGTATTCACCCACGAAAGCTTATGCTCCAATACGTCTCTTAGTCTAGTCTATAAGGTGCCACAGGACTCTTTGCCGCTTTTACAGATCCAGACTAACACAGCTACCTCTCTGATAATTTTCAAAACAGTACCTTTGTGCTTTCTCCCATGCTGCCCCTCATGCCTGGTAGTAGTATTTATTATACACTAATCAGGGTGATGGTAAAATAGGCTCTCCTGCAGTGGTCATTCTGAGCTAAGAGCTTACTTTGATCTGTTCTCCATTAGTCCACCCAGTTCTTCTCACAGCTCTGCTCATTATCACATGATCTCTCCCAGAGAAGACTTCTGCTGTGCAAAGGGCTTATCTTTTGACAACCTCAGCAGGAGAGGATTCCCTTCTTGGATGATAACTATTTTCATATGCTAGTCATGTAAGAAAATTCCTGAGCACTATCAGCAAAAACAACAAGGAGTCCACTTTGGCCAAGGATGCTAATTTAGCACCAAGAGCAGATTATCCAAATTTCATCATTACTGCTGTTTTACGATTCAAGTGTCTTACTACTTAGACTCCACTTGAAGAATTCTTTAGTCTAACAGAACTATCAAGAAGTGTGGGTAACACAGAAACTAAAATATCTTGTCTGTTCAAAAGATATAATAGTTCTTACCTGAATCTCTTCTGTTTCATCCACCAGGAGGAAACTAGCAACCTTTTCTGCCATCCTCCTTCTTTTGGTCTCCTCATCCATCCCTTCCTCCTCTTCCTCTTGGGATTTGCTACCATGGTACATGGTAATTGGGTGTTTTCTTTTGTTTCCCCCAGCATGCATCCTCTTCTGACACTCCACGCATAGGTTTGTTTTGCACATCTGGCACCTCATTGCTGCCCTCTGCCTGGATCCTGTGGCACTGTTGTGCATTATATTCCCATTGGCACCCTTGCAGTTGTCACAGTAAGGGATGTGGCCAGGTCTTATACGGGTACGTTCATGGTTTCGCAGCCTTTCCTGCTTGTGCAACTCTTCTTCACAGGACTGGCATTGCAGGGTCCCACACTCATCGCACTCAAAGATTGCTTCATCGTTCCCACTGCAATCATAGCTTTCCTGACACAGGAGCGCTGTGTTCAGTCCCTTCTCGGCTGTTGGAGCGTGAGCACTCATCTTCAGCTTTTTTAAGTTGTATTTATCTGACCAGGTTTTTTGTTTTTTTTAATGGAAACATATACAGGTTTTCAAGAGCTTTCAGTTGTAAAATTAATCTGTCTTCACAAGGACAAAAAGCTGCAAAAAAAGACTTTGGATTCTTAACTTTATAAACAATGTAACGACTGCTGCTGTAAAGATCTGTACCCGCCTGAACATTGAATCTCTCTTTCCCTCTACCCCCCCCCCCAAAAGGTTTAATGATAAGTAAAGTGCAGATGAAGTGTTCTTTCTCTAAAATAACCTTAAACAAGGTTGGTTGTTTCAATTGCTGACCCACAGGGTTTTCTGCTTAACTTGAAGCTGTAGTTTCAGTGATGTAGAGAAATCAGACTGGGGTATTTCAATAGACAGGTTCAAACGTTTCCCTGGAACACCTAGAGCCGAGGGGGGAAAAAAAGGTTTCTTTTAATTAGTAACATATGATCTTAAGAAGAAAGTAGATAACCTTAGAAATGCACAGTGTCTAGCATTGGCTCCCTAGAAAATTCACTAGCCTCACCCCACAGTTAAGCTCCTCCCTCAGAGTTCACAGCACTCCAGGGACTTTCCTGATCTGCTTTCCCAAAGAAGAAATTCTCCTTGTATGCTCAGCCCTGTGATTCTGGATACAAAATCTAAGTTATTATAACCACACTGATGTTTGTTTGCTCCCTCACACACACAGTATTTCCAAAATAAGGCTACTAAAACCAATAGCTGCTACATGTACATTGCAGATCAACTAGTCTTTGTCTGACCACACTTGTTTACAGTTGCCACCCCATACACAAAGCCTATCGTGACTAAGTCAGCTAACCTGTCATTTAAAATGTATGTAAAAAACAAACAACTTTTTAAAAATTGAAGGTGATTGATTATATTTGTGGCCTGGTACTTCACCTACTTTAAATCAAAACAACCAACAATTTTTTTCTTGGTCATTTTAAACACTTGTTTAAAGCAATAACTTATTAAAAAATATCATCAATGATAGGGCAGGGGGAGAGGTGCCAAGGAGAGTTAAACTGCACCTATGCGCTGTTTACACTTGTGTCTTGATCACTCCAAATACAGACTCTGCCTGGAGCTAAAACAAATGTTTTCTTTAGTCACTTCACATTTCTTTAAACAATTCTACATTTACTAAATAACAGTAGTATCGGCTGCTTGCCTGCTCATTCTTTCACCATTCACCTACCTTAAACCAGACTAAACAACATTTTGTCATGTTAAACAGTTTTTTTAAAAAGCAGTAATTCCTTCTGTTAAACAACAGCAACACTATCACCGGGCAGGCGGGTTTGCGAGGGGGGATGGTGTATACTGTGCCTAGAAACAAAGAAGGCCCCCCGAAAGGGACTCCACGACCCTGTCTATTGTTTACAAAACAGCAGGCACCTTCCTCCTCCTCCTCCTCTTCCTCCCTCCAGTACTTAGTGACTAAGGAGTCAGATCTCGGCCGCCTCTTCCTCCTCCTCCTCCTCCTCCTCTCAGCAGCCTGGGGGGAGTCTGCCTCTCTCCTGCTCCCCCACCACGTTGAGGTGTAGCCCCCGGGATGGCTGTGTTAGCCCCACCCAACAGGCTGGCTGCCCCCGCGGGGTGCTTGTGCCAGTTCCCCAGCTCCTCGCCTCCGTCTCCCTTCTTGTCAGAGGGGATCAGCTGATCGCAGGGAACTTCAGGCTTATTTTCTCGCCGCGAAGACAGGAAGGTGAGAGCGGAGAAAGGCGCCGAGGGCGCCGAGGCACGCCGGGAGTTGTAGTACGGCCGCGCCGCGCCGCGCCCTCATGCCTGGGGAGGCGCGGGCGGACTGCAGGTCCCAGGGTGAGCACCGCGGAACGAGGTGTTGTCGGCGCGCACAGGCGGCCGGGAGTTGTGGTTTCCAAGGCCGGCTCCGCACAGCCCACAGAATGTGGCTGGGGGCGGTGGGGTGAAGCCGGGGTGCGAGGGTGACTTGCGCAGGGCTGAGCGCGTGGATTGGTGACTTAGGGAGAGGGGAGCTTTATCGTAGGGACTGTGCTGACGTTTTGTTGGGGGGAGGTGGTTTGCCTCCACCCTGTTCTCACGCTACTAGTGATTTCCCCGCTCCTATTCTTGTAATCACTCACTGAAAGAGCCCCTCCCCCCCGCTTCTCAGGTTGGGTTACCACAGTTTTCACGTGGGAGTTACACCCAGAAGTCTGTGTGCTGCTGCTGGGCTTTTTCACAAGCCTCTGGGGTCTAGGTGCTTCTCCTACATCTCTCTCAGAGCCGGGAGGATACAGCCTCTTCTGCTGATGCGCTGTCTTGGGCACAAGCATGATGCCATGGCAGGTGGAGCATTGCACATACCTTCAGGATCCTCACTGATGACTCAGTAACACACACAAAAGCCTCCTCTCCCACTCTAGCAGCAAAACTGGAGTGGAAATTGGCACCAGTTCAGATCCGACCCTCTCACTCATGGCAGGTCAAGAGGTGGAGAAAACTGACAGTTCGCCCTGCCTTCTTTTCATTTCCAGGACTGACTGGGAAGGGGGGAAAGCAACTTATAGCTCATTTTCCACCACCATCTCAAGTATCTTGAGCTCTTGCAAATAATTAGGTCCTCTAGAAGGTGGAGAGACTTTTCTAGATTTGATTTTGACAAAGAGGGAGGAACTGGTTGAGAATTTGAAAGTGGAAGGCAGCTTGGGTGAAAGTGATCATAAAATGATAGATTTCGGAGTAGTAGCCGTGTTAGTCTGTATTCGCAAAAAGAAAAGGAGTACTTGTGGCACCTTAGAGACTAACAAATTTATTTGAGCATAAGCTTTCGTGAGCTTGCATCCAATGAAGTGAGCTGTAGCTCACGAAAGCTTATGCTCAAATAAATTTGTTAGTCTCCAAGGTGCCACAAGTACTCCTTTTCTTAAAATGATAGAGTTCATGATTCTAAGGAATGGTAGGAGGGAAAACAGCACAATAAAGATAATGGATTTCAAGAAGGCAGAGTTCAGCAAACTCAGGGAGTTGGTAGGTAAGATGCCATGGGAAGCAAGTCTAAGGGAGAAAAGAGTTCAAGACAGTTGGCAGTTTTTCAAAGAGAAATCATTTAGGGTACAAGAGCAAAGTATTCCACTGCATAGGAAAGATAGGACGTCTGGCAAGAGATCACCCTGGCTTAACTAGGAGATCTTCAATTATCCAAAACTCAAAAAGGAGTCCTACAAAAAGTGGAAACTAGGTCAAATTACAAAGGATGCATATAAACAAACAATGCAAGCATGTAGGAAAAAATTAGAAAGGCCAAGGCACAAAACGAGATTAAACTAACTAGAGACATAAAGGTAACAAAACAAATTCTACAAATACATTAGAAGCAAGAGGAAGACCAAGAACAGGGTAGGCCCATTACTCAGGGGTGGCAGGAAACAATAACAGAAAATATGGAAATGGTAGAAGTGCTAAATTACTTTTTTGTTTCAATTTTCACCAAAAAGTTTAGTAGCGCTTGGACATATAATGCCAGTGAAAATGAGGTAGGATAACAGGCTAAAACAGGGAAAGAACAAGTTAAAAAATACTTAGACAAGTTAGATGTCTTCAAGTCGCTAAGGCCTGATGAAATACATTCTAGAATACTCAAGAAGCTGACTGAGGAGATATCTGAGCCATTATCGATTATCTTTGAAAAGTCATGGAAGATAGGTGCGCTTCCAGAGGACTGGAAAAGGGTAAATATATAAAAAGTGGAATAAGAACAACCCGGAGAATTACAGACCAGTCAGCATAACTTCAGTACTGTGAAAGATAATGGAGCAAATAATTAAGTAATCAATTTGTAGACACCCAGAAGATAATAAGGTGATAAGTAACAGTCAGCATGGATTTGTCAAGAACAAATTGTGTCAAACCAACCTAATAGCTTTCTTTGACAGGGTAACAAGCCTTGTGGATAGGGGGGAAGCAGTAGATGTGATATATCTTGACTTTAGTAAGGCTTTTGATACTGTTTCACATGACCTCATAAACAAACTAGGGAAATACAATCTAAATGGAGCTACTATAAGGTGAGTGCATAACTGGTTGGAAAACTGTTCCCAGAGAGTACTTATCAGTGGTACACAGTCAAGCTGGAAAGGCATATCAAGTACAGGGATCAGTTCTGGGTCCAGTTCTCTTCAATATCTTCATCAATGATATAGATAATATGGCATAGAGAGTACACTCATAAAGTTTGTGGACGATACCACAAACTGTTTGTCAGAAACTGGGAATGGGCGACAGGGGTGGATCACTTGATGACCTTGCAAAGAGAATTAAAACCAATAGTAAAAGGTTCTATAGCCATATAAATAAGAAGAAAACAAAGAAAGAAGAAGTGGGACCGCTAAACACTGAGGATGGAGTGGAGGTCAAGGATAATCTAGGCATGGCCCAATATCTAAACAAATACTTTGTCTCAGTCTTTAATAAGACTAAAGAGGATCTTAGGGATAATGGTAGCATGACAAATGGGAATGAGGATATGGAGGTAGACATTACCATATTTGAGGTAGAAGCGAAACTCAAACAGCTTAATGGGATTAAATCGGGGGGCCCAGATAATCTTCATCCAAGAATATTAAAGGAATTGGCACATGAAATTGCAAGCCCATTAGCAAGAATTTTTAATGAATCTGTAAACTCAGGGGTTGTACCGTATGATTGGAGAATTACTAACATAGTTCCTATTTTTAAGAAAGGGAAAAAAAGTGATCCGGGTAATTATAGGCCTGTTAGTTTGACATCTGTAGTATGCAAGGTCTTGGAAAAAATTTTGAAGGAGAAGGTAGTTAAGGACATTGAAGTCAATGGTAAATGGGACAAAATACAACATGGTTTTACAAAAGGTAGATCGTGCCAAACCAACCTGATCTCCTTCTTTGAGAAAGTAACAGATTTTTTAGACAAAGGAAACACAGTGGATCTAATTTACCCAGATTTCAGTAAGGCGTTTGATACCGTGCCACATGGGGAATTATTAGTTAAATTGGATAAGATGGGGATCAATAGAAAAATTGAAAGGTGGATAAGGAATTGGTTAAAGGGGAGACTACAACGGGTCCTACCGAAAGGTGAACTGTCAGGCTGGAGGGAGGTTACCAGTGGAGTTCCTCAAGGATCGGTTTGGGGACCAATCTTATTTAATCTTTTTATTACTGACCTTGGCACAAAAAGTGGGAGTGTGCTAATGAAGTTTGCGGATGATACAAAGCTGGGAGGTATTGCCAATTTAGAGAAGGACCGGGATATCCTACAGGAGGATCTGGATGACCTTGTAAACTGGAGTAATAGTAATAGGATGAAATTTAATAGTGAGAAGTGTAAGGACATGCATTTAGGGATTAATAACAAGACTTTTAGTTATAAGCTAGGGACACATCAATTAGAAGTAACGGAGGAGGAAAAGGACCTTGGAGTATTGGTTGATCATAGGATGACTATGAGCCGCCAATGTGATATGGCCGTGAAAAAAGCTAATGCGGTCTTGGGATGCATCAGGAGAGGTATTTCCAGTAGGGATAAGGAGGTTTTAGTACCGTTATACAAAGCACTGGTGAGACCTCACCTAGAATACTGTGTGCAGTTCTGGTCTCCCATGTTTAAGAAGGATGAATTCAAACTGGAACAGGTACAGAGAAGGGCTACTAGGATGATCCGAGGAATGGAAAACTTGTTTTATGAAAGGAGACTCAAGGAGCTTGGCTTGTTTAGCCTAACTAAAAGAAGGTTGAGGGGAGATATGATTGCTCTCTATAAATATATCAGAGGGATAAATACTGGAGAGGGAGAGGAATTATTTAAGTTCTGTACCAATGTGGACACAAGAACAAATGGATATAAACTGGCCACCAGGAAATTTAGACTAGAAATTAGACGAAGGTTTCTAACCATCAGAGGAGCGAAGTTTTGGAATAGCCTTCCAACGGATGCAGTGGGGGCAAAAGATCTATCTGGCTTTAAGATTAAACTCGATAAGTTTATGGAGGAGATGGTATGACGGGATAACATGGTATTGGTAATTAAATATTCATGGTAAATAGGCCCAATGGCCTCTGATGGGATATTAGATGGGGTGGGATCTGAGTTACCCAGGAAAGAATTTTCTGTAGTATCTGGCTGATGAATCTTGCCCATATGCTCAGGGTTTAGCTGATCGCCATATTTGGGGTCGGGAAGGAATTTTCTTCCAGGGCAGATTGGAAGAGGCCCTGGAGGTTTTTCGCCTTCCTCTGTCGCATGGGGCACGGGTCACTTGCTGGAGGATTCTCTGCTCCTTGAAGTCTTTAAACCACGATTTGAGGACTTCAATAGCACAGATATAGGTGTGAGGTTTTTTGCAGGAGTGGGGGTGAAATTCTGTGGCTTGCGTTGTGCAGGAGGTCAGACTAGATGATCCTAATGGTCCCTTCTGACCTAAATATCTATGAATCTATGATTATCTGTTCTGTTCATTCCCTCCGGGGCACCTGGCATTGGCCACTGTCGGAAGACAGGATACTGGGCTAGATGGACCCTTATGTTACCAAGATGGGAGGGGGGCTGCAAGTGCTTTGGAGGATAGGGTTAATATTCAAAATGATCTGGACAAACTGGAGAAATGGTCTGACATAAACAGGATGAAATTCAATAAGGACAAATGCAAAGTATTCCACTTAGGAAGGAACGATGAGTTGCACACATACAAAATGGGAAATGACTGCCGAGGAAGGAGTACTGCAGAAAGGGATCTGGGCACAGGCGCCAACTTTTCAAAGTCCCAGGGGATGCTCGACCCCTGGCTTCACCCCAGGACCCGCCCCCACTCCACCCCTTTCCCCAAGGCCCCACCCATGCCCCGCCTCTTCCTGCCCCCGTTCCACCCCCACCCTGCCTCTTTGCGCCCAGTTCTGCCCCCTCCCCCGAGCGTGCCGCATCCTCGCTCCTCCCCACTCCCCCGCTCAGCCTCCTGCACACTGTGAAACAGCTGTTCGTGGTGGGTGGGAGGCACGGGGGGGAGGAAGGGGAAGGCGCTGATGTGCAGGGCCCGCCGGCAGGCACAAGGCATAGGGAGATGGGAGGGAGCTGATAGGAGGACTGCCAGTGGGTGCTCAGCACCCACCATTTTTTCCCTGTGGGTGCTCCAGCCCTGGAGCTCCCATGGAGTCGGCGCCTATGGATCTGGGGGTCAGAAGGAGTACTGTGGAAAGGGATCCGGGGGTATAGTGAATCACAAACTAAATATGAGTCAACAGTATAACACTGTTGCAAAAAAAGTGAACATCATTCTGTGATGTATTGGAAGGAGTCTTGTAAGCAACACGCAAGAAGTAATTCTTCCGCTCTACTCCGCTCTGATTAGGCCTCAAGTGGAGTATTGTGTCCCGTTCAGGGTGCCACATTTCAGGAAAGATTCAGGGCATGACTACACTTGCAAGTTAGAGCGCTTTAAAGCAGCCCCAGGCACCCTAACTCATGACACATCCACACTGACAAGGCACGTAGAGCACCCAGACTCTGTGGCTGGAACATTCCTGGTAATCCACCTCGACGAGAAGCATAACGCTTGATGTGCCCTGGCTGGACCGCTGTGTGGCCAGTGTGGATGCCCTGGTCTATTAATGCGCTCTGATCAGCCTCCAGAAGTGTCCCACAATACCAGTTCTACCCACTCTGGTCATCACTTTGAACTCTGCTGCCCTGCCCTCAGGTGACCAACTGTCAGACCTTTAAATGCTCTGGGAATTTTGAAAATCCCCTTCCTGTTTGCTCAGCAAGGCATGGAGTGCTCTCAGCAAATCCTTCCAGGCGACCATGCCTCCAAGCGCCAGGCGATCCCCAGTATGGAGCAATGGCGAGGTGCTGGATCTCATCAGTGTTTGGGGGGAGGAAGTTGTCCAGTCCCAGCTGCGCTCCAGCCGTAGGAATTACGATACCTTCGGGCAGACATCAAGGGACATGATGGAAAGGGGCCATGATCGGGACGCACAGCAGTGCAGGGTTAAAGCGAAGGAGCTGCGGAATGGCTACCACAAAGCCTGTGAGGCAAACCGCCACTCTGGTGCTGCCCCCACAACCTGCCGTTTCTACAAAGAGCTGGACGCAATACTTGGGGGTGACCCCACCTCCACTCCGAAGACCACCATGGACACTTCAGAGCCCAATTCAACAAGGCAGGAGGAGGAGGAAAGCAGGAGCGAGGGTACTGAGGAGGACAGCCTGGCATCCCTAAATGCATGCAGCCAGGAGCTGTTCTTAAGCCAGGAGGAAGGTAGCCAGTTGCAGCGGCTAGTGCTTGGGGAAGAACAAACACCAGAGGAGGTGCCCGGTAAGTGGCTTTTATTTTGGGAAGGAAGTTGTTCGGTGCGGGCTCTTGGGGCGAGGAGGGTTAGGGCTGCATGCATTCCTAGATGCGGAATAGGGTGTTGATGTGCTCACATCACAGTAATTGGCCCCAGTGATCTCTTCAAAGGTCTCATGCAGAAGCTGGGCAAACCTCTTGCACAGGTTCCTTGGCAGAGCTACTTGCTCCTTGTCCCAGTCAGGCTAACATGTCCGCATCACTGTGTCTTAGGGAGCGGGGGGACCATTGCTGCATACAGGCAAGCTGTGTATGGGCCAGGGCAGAAGCCGCATTGTGGCAGAAGACCCTCCCTTGCTTCCCAGGTCACCCTCAGCAGCGAGATATCTTCCAGGACGAACTTCTGTGGAAAATGTGGGGACAGTGTTCAGTATAGGGGCCCCCTGCTGCTGTTGGCTCTCCCCAAGGCACAGAATCACAGTACAGCCGTGAAACAATCAGTCCCCCTTGCCCCTGTGCTTACTTACCATTTTGGGGCTCCTGTGGGTTATGTGCGCTCGCTTTGGGATGGGCAATTTCTGCTATTGTGTAGACTGTGCTTCTCTTTAAGTATGGGCAAATCATTGCTCTGTCTGGTGTGAACAATGCTGCCTCTGTTAAGCGTTGCATTTTGGCTTTACAGATGCAACCTTGAGATCTCAGCCGTCCTTGTTATCACCGGCCGAAAGACTCCAAAGAATTAGGAAGCAGCCATGTAGAAGCAAAGAGGACATGCTGCATGAAGTAATGATTACCCTTAATGAAAATCAAAAAGCGCAGGAGTGATGGGAGAGTGAAAGGAGGGTCTGCCAGCAGAATGCGGATCCCTCGCACCTAAGCACGGAGCGGCTGCTAAGCATTATGGAATGCCAAGCAGACTCGATACAGGCGCTCGTAGCAATGTAGGCAAAGCATTTCCGCATCTGCCCCGCCCTGCAGCCCTTGTCCCAAAACTCTTTCCCTTGTGACCCCATGTCACCTCCAATCCACTTTCCCCAACATCCAGGTTCTTATCGCCACCAGCTGCCTCCAACACCTGTAGCTTCACCACCCAGCCCTGCAAACTACTACCCTTACCCACTGCACTCAACCCCCATCACCATGCATTTTAGCCAGCCAGTTACTCCTTAAGCTACAAACTGACAGTGAGGAGTCTGATGAAGATGTCGACTTGTATAATGCATATGACACAAGATTGCTTGTGGCATTCACGGACATGCTCACCACCATGGAATGCGGCTTTTGGGCTCAGGAAACAAGCACTGAGCGGTGGGATCACATCATCATGCAAATCTGGGATGACGAGCAGTGGCTGCAGAACTTTTGGATGAGAAAAGCCACTTTCATGGGACTATGTGAGAGCTCGCCCCCACCCTGTGGTGCAAGGACACGAGATTGAGAGCTGCTCTGATGATGGAGAAGCGGGTGGCTATTGCAATCTGGAAGCCAGCAACTCCAGACAGCTACCAATCGGTCACTAACCAGTTTGGAGTGGAAAAGTCGACCGTTTGCATCCCAGCATGCTGGCAAGACCCATCAGCATATTCCTCAGCACTTCAGGATCCATTCCCACAGACCGAAAGGGAAGACAGAGCATGCAGTATAAAAATCATTGAAAGATGGCGCCAAATGTGGTCGGAAGCACAGGGATTGCTGGGATGCGAACCGATGCATCACTGGGTGTTGGGACAGGACCCAGAATGCCCCACACCCCTTCGCCCCCTTCCCACAAGCCACAGCGCCAGAATGGGAAAAGGTGCTCTGTGGGATAGCTGCCCATAATGCACCGCCCCCAATGCCGCTGCAAGTGCACAAATGTGGCCACGCCAGTACGCTTGCAGCTGACAGTGTGAACACACTGCAGTGCTTTCTCTACTGCACTCTCTGAGGACTGGTTTAACTCACAGCACTCTACATCTGCAGGTGTAGCCATACCCATAGATAAATTGGAGAAAGTTCAGAGAAGAGCAACAAAAATGATTAAAGGTCTAGAAAACATGACCTATGAGAGAATATTGGATTTGTTTACTCTGGAGAAGAGTGATAGGAGAAATAATAACAGTTTTCAAGTACATAAAAGGTTGTTACAAGGAGGAGGGAGAAAAATTGTTCTAATTTACCACTGAGGATAGGACAAGAAGCAATGGGCTTAAATTGCAGCAAGAATGGTTTAGGTTGGACATTAGAAAAAACTTCCTAGCTGTCAAGGAGTTAAGCACTGGAATAAATTGCCTACGGAGGTTATGGAATCTCCACCATTGGAGATTTTTAAAAGCAGGTTAGACAAACATCCATCAGGGATGGTCTAGATAATACTTAGTCCTGCCTTGAGAGCAAGAGACTGGACTAGCAGACCTCTCGAGATCCCTTCCAGTCCTATGATTCTGTCCTAATGACCATCTGAGGAGCACTGGATGCAGTTCTCTCTGAGCCTGCCAATGCTTCTCAGTAGAGTGGCTGCTGAACAGTGATGTGAATGTTCTCAATAATGAACTCTTCCCTCTTTTTTTGTGTTTGTGAGGAACAAGAAACTCTTGCTAAGTGGTTGGGCCTAGCTCTGTTGCTGAGTTTTGGCAATCTGGTAACATGCATGTTACTAAAGTAACTGATATATCTTATCCATCTTCATGGTACTGGGCCTCTTTAATGCATTCCATTTTTTTTTTCTTAAAGCATTTTCAACTCAAGCATTTCAAAAGATTTTAGAAATCTGTATTAATTTAGCCAAGGGTTGCCAGGTCGAAAAGGGACCCTGGCTGCTCTGGTCAGCACCGCCAACCAGGCCATTAAAAGTCCGGTCAGCGGTGCTGCAGGGCTAAGGCAGGCTAGTCCCTACCTGTCCTGGCACCGTGCTGCGCCCTGGAAGTGGCCAGCAGGTCCGGCTCCTAGGTCGGGGGGCCATTGGGCTCTGCACGTTGCCTCTGCCCAAGCATTGGCTCCGCACTCCCATTGGTTGCTCCCCCCCGCGTAGGACCTGGACCTGCTGTACACTTCTGGGGCACAGCACAGAGCCAGGATAGGCAGGGAGCCTGCTTAGTCCCACTGTGCCACTGACCGGGAGCTGCCCAAGGTAAGCCCGTGCCCCAACCCACTGCCCCAGCCCTGAGACCCCCCCCAAACCTGGAGCGCCTCCTGCATCCCAAACCCTCATCCCCAGCCTCAGCCCAGAGCCCACACCCCTAGCCCAGAGCCCATACCTCCTGCCTCAACCCACAGCCCCCTCCCACATTCCAAATCCCTCAGCCTCACCCCCCAACCTGGCTCCCCCTCCTGCACCCCAAACCCCTCATGCCCAGCCCCACCCCAGAGCCCGCACCCCCAGCTGGAGCCCTCACGCCCTTCTGCACCCCAACTCCCTGCCCCATCCCGGAGTCCCCTCCCGCACTCTGAACCCCTCATTTCTGGCTCCACCCTGGAGCCCACACCCTCACCCTCTTTCACACCCCAACCCCCTGCCCCAGCCCAGTGAAAGTGAGAGAGGGTGAGGGAGAGCAAGGCACCGAGGGAGGGGAAATGTAGTGAGAAAGGGGGAATGTAGTGAGCAAGGGGGAGGGCCACAGGGAAGGGGCGGGACAGGGTGTTCGGTTTTGTGCGATTAGAAAGTTGGCAACCCTAGTTTAGCCTCAGCACCGTCATGAGGTAGGTAGGTAGTTATTCCTCCCACTTTTCATATGAGCAAACTGAGGTACAGATAGGGTAAGTGATTTGCCCAGTGTCCCACAGAGAGGCTCCAGGAGAGCTGGAAAATAGAATCCTGGTCCCCAAACTCCCAGTCCTTTGTCTTAACCACAGATCAATTTTTAATCCTTGGTTCGCATAGAGAGATGGATTATCTTACCTTTGCACTTCTTGTAGTGAACTTTAGTCACAACTGGAAAGAGACGTACTCTCCATCTTCAAAGTGGTGTTCACAAACACTTTCAGCATCCATGTCCGTGAAAAGCCTCCTCTCTCTCAAATGCAGTTAAGAAGTGCTCTGCTAGTTGGCCTCCCTGGATTGATTATACACAAACATCATCCAGATGATATTGAATTGCATAAATGGGTTGACTTCAGTGATGTCTAACTCACCTATGAGATCATCTGCATGATAACCAGAACTGTGTTAGGAGTCCATGTTGCAACACATGAGACCTTAACAGTGTTCTTGAATCATGCTAAAGCCTTGGATGTGTCCAAGACTTTAGTACAATTCAGGGATGTTTTGGAAGCACACAAGGTCACATCTATGCTACAAATAAGGAAATGTGCTTTAACTGTGTCAGCTGTGTCAGACAACTGTATTGGAACTAGAATACCGCTCCCCTCCCACCCCCCGTGATGTAGCTCTACATGCAGCATGGATGGTCTGGTAAGCCCTGTGTGTGCGCATCTCTGGTTTCTCCATTTCCCCACCAATCGCAATTTGGTCTAGAGATTTACCAGAGAAGAGAATAAACAACTAGAAGAGTTGCATGATAATTAAATGTCTTATTGTTCCATTTCAGAATCCTATGGTAATCTGTTTGCAGTCCATTGTTTGTTTAGTTGATAGTCTGTAGAGATGGTGAATCAAATTTGTGGAAGAATATCAATATCAACTCCAGTTGCTGAGCCAAATGTCTTCAAATAGCAATTGGAAAATGTTTTGCATCTGGATGTTAGGCGCAGCATACACATGCAAGGGTGAGAGGGGAAACTTTCAAATCTCACAAGACTATTCATAGGACAGCTAGGAATTGTTATACCAGATGAGATCGATGGTCCCATTTAGTCCCATATCATGTTTCTGACAGTGGCCAGGACTTAATATTTCAGAGGATGATGTAAAATCCTTATGGTCAATGGACAACTCTGGCTGTACTGGTTAGCTGTGTGGATTTTTAAAAGTTGTATTGTTGCCTTTTACTTTCATTGGGCATCCCTTTGCTCTTCTATTATAGGAAAGAGGGTAAATAGGGAAGCCTGATTTATTTTCTCTATACCAGTCATTATTTTAGATACCTCTATTACATTATCCAGTATGGGCTTGGTCCCATGCCCAATGGCTTCAGTGGTGCAGGATTCTGCACCAAAGTGGCTGGATTTAGGCTGTCACAGGACACTCATTTTATAATCATGCCTCGAGAGCTCTGTGTGCTGGCATTGCTGGAAACAGTTTGTTGCTGTTGTTGTTAGAAGAGGACTTTGCTATTGTCAAGCTCCACACCCAAAATATATATATCCTTTTTCCATCCTGACTGCATGTTTGGTGACTGTGATGACTGGATCATCTTGTTTGACACTGAAAAAACTTCTCTTATTTTCTATTCATACCATCCATCTTCTTGTCAGTACTATTTATGTCCTTACATGGCTATCTCCTGAAAGGGTATGAGCATCCGTATAGAAAACAACTTTAAAAACACAAACAAACCTCATTTCCCTATTTGCCTGCTCTTGTAATATGGCTTTTCCCATCATTTTACTTTTTTTTTCCCCCCAGAATCCAAATATTCTTGAATGAGTAGGGTCTCCAAATATCAAATCCTCCATATTCAATTATCAACCTTCCACGTGTCCTGATTAGCTAGCTCCTATTAGAACACTGATTTTTGGTAGTTGCCAAACTTCTTGAAAAGAATGTGTAGATATGAAAAAACACTGTCAAATACCATAGTTAAAAGCTAGTTTTAAACTTTAATTTCAATTGTTTTAACAGTCTCTTAGAAGACTGAAAATAATTAATTATAAAAAGCAATGCAGATAAACCAATGTTAAATAATATTTTGGTGCTTATTACTTATATGGTAGGATATAATTGTAATGCAAATTTTAGACTATTCAAACTTCAGTGAAAGAGAAATTATGGCAGGCTTGCTAGTATGCACAGCAAGGAGAGTGTGGAATGGCTGGAGTACATTCCCAGCTCTGCACTGATCTCCTGGGTGACCTAGGGCAAACCATTTCTCTTTCTGCTTCAATAGCTTCATCTTGTAAAAAGATGATAATACTTCCCTACTTAACAAAAATGTTTTAAGTTTAAGGTTTAGCATTGAATATTAAGTGATGTATCCTTGGGGGGGAGGGGAGGTGTGATAAATGTACAAGGATTATTTCACCCATTTTACAGATGAGGAAATGGAGGCACTAAATTTAAGGGATTTAATCACCTAAATCCCTTAATTTAATTTAATTAAATTTAGACAGAAAAGCATGGTGGGGCAGGGAAAGAGGAACAATACTACCATTGCTTGTGAGGGAGCTGTGCTGCTAGGGAAGAATGGGGATGGGGTTAAATCAATGTAGATGTCCCAGGAGCTACAAAGGTAGGAATATTCTTGTCTTTTTGGATCACCTATGCTCTATATCGTTAGAGCCCCCATTGCCTTCCCAAACTCTCTTTCACTGAGGGAAGTATTGGAAAAAAACTCTTCAAGGTGAACTCTGACAATTCCTGGACCTTCGGTCCCCTTCTTTGAAAACCAATGCATAGGCTATATTTGAAGAGAATAGTCTGTAAATAGTTAATGATTGTTGTAAATAATTATTTATAATGTGTGTGAGAGAGTGCAATCTACCCTTTGTTGGCTGCAGCTTAGAAAGAACATAAGGATTCACTTATATTTCACCACCAAAACAAAGACTTTCCCTTTAATTCAAGGATTTTAGAGCTAAGGACTTGAGTTCTAGTGCTGACTTTAAATTTGGAAAATGTTACATTGCATATTTCAGAAACCACCTTAACTCTGCACTCTGTATAGCTGCCCACCATGTATATAACAGATACTAGTATACTTATAACAACCACAATTTCAAAAATGGAATTAAAAATTCAATACATTCTGCAGATAAGTTAACTCTCTTTTCTTTTCTTTTGTAACTAAGTAATGTACTAGGCTGTGTTGAGCAAAGTATTCTGGGGCCCATAGCAAGTAAACATAAAGTGGATTGGGATAAACCAAATATGTGATTGGCATCTGGAAAGTGGGGTCTCTGACTAGCCAACATATTTGGCTAGGTTTGAGAAAGATAATTTTTATAATATTGGAATAATGGGTGAGCAGGTGGATGTGGGAAGGAAGTGTTGTTGCTGATTTCTATACTTGAACAATTTACATGATTTCTTGATCGGAGAGACTAGTTGGGAAGGGGGAGGGTGGAGTCTGGGGTCTAAATATTTAGGGTAAAGTAAAGCGCAATAGGTAGATGTCTATACCTAATAATGAATGGGTGAACTGGTGACTGTGTGAGTCAAAGTACCAAAATACCATGGATTTCTTAATAAGGTTCAAAATGGGGAAAAATTACAATTGTCTTGTGAATTATTAGTATCTCTGGAAGTGGTATTGTGAATTTCGATTTTAATTTTTTTTTTCAGAAAGATTATAGTCTCAAAAGGAGTAAGCAACAAGCTGTGATGTGAGAACAGGAGATGGGAGCCAGGAATTTTACGTTTCTCAATCCTGCCTCTCTTTCTTCTTCAGCTTTCCCATCTGTAAAATGAAGATAAGATTTGTCTGCCTCACAGGTCTACTGCATGGATAAATTAATGTTCATAAAACATTTTCATGACTAATAGTGCTAGATACTGCAACTGTTACATTTATATTTATTAGTAAGGCTGCAAGTCTGTCACAGAGGTCACGGATTCCGTGACTTTCCGGTACCTCTGAGACTTCTGCAGCGGCCAGTGCATCTGGCCTGGGGCCAGCCACACTGTTCGCTGCTGGGACAGTCTTGGTTCATTGTAGCCGCCATCCAGCACCAGCGGGGATCCCGGGCCACGCACTGACACTTGCTCCCCCCAGCAGCAGTGGGGGTACCAGGTCGCGGGCCACTGCCCCCTGCATCAATGCGGGTCTTGGGCTGTCCACTGCTGCCCCGCCCCAAACACCTGTGGTGCCCCCTGGCCATCTCCCCCCCAGAGCATCTGTGCCACCACTGGGCCACCCTCTGCCCCAGAGCACCCAAGATTTAGTCAAGGGTATATAGTACAAGTCATGGATAAGTCACTGACCGTGAATTTTTGTTTACTGCCCGTGACCTGTCCATGACTTTTACTAAAAATACCTGTGACTAAAACATAGCCTTATTTATTAGTTATGGGGAAGTATAAATTGTAGCTACTGTATGGAGAAATAACTGTAGCTAATCTATGTATTATCCTATTTAAGTTAACAGCCTATAATAAAGAAATGTTACTTCTAGAAGAGTCAGGTATTCATAAAACAGTGTACTACTGCCAAAATTGTTCATCCTTGTACATATGCAAATCTAGCATTATCTTTGCTAATAATTTATACAAATCTAATGGAAACAGCTTAAAGGGAAATGGTGTGCTAGACTGATGTTTTCACTGGCCTGCTGGTTGCTCAGGAGTATGTGTGAAACAAATTAGTGGACTCAGTTTGGTTCCTCATTGCTGAATGTTCCAACCCGCTGCCACAATTGACAATTTTGTTAGCAGAAGTCAAGAAGTAAATGTGCTATCACAACTGAAATATTGTGTCAGCCTCTACAAGGCAGGCCAACAAAAACTGGCAGGCTCTCTGTGAAGGCTATTGTTCATCTAGAACATGTGGCAAATTTCTCCAGCATTGTTTTTGTAACAAAATATATTAAATAGATTTCTTCATAGGACAGTAACTTTACCCCACGCATTGCTCTCTTCATTACTTGTCTGTATTATAGGTATTGTCCCATACTCTCCTGAAAATTGTCTTGGAGCCTCCCTTCTCACTATTGCAACATTGAGTAAACTGACCACTACAAAGCAGCTGTACATTTGTAGTGTGAGCACCCTCTGCTCTCTTTGACTTGAGGCACTAAGCTGTTGTATATACAACACTTGCTGTGAACACTGCCCTCTTGACTTGAAAGTGGGTGGACTGGATTGGCCATAGAATCACAGAACTGGAAGGGACCTCGAGAGATCATCTAGTCCAGTCCCCTACACTGAAGGCAGGACTAAGTATTATCTAGACCATCCCGGACAGGTGTTTGTCCAACCTGCTCTTAAAAGTCCACAGTGATGGAGATTCCACAACCTCCCTAGACAATTTATTCCAGTGCTTAACCACTCTGACAGTTAGGAAGTTTTTCCTAATGTCCAACCTAAACCAAAGCTCTGAGTGAGGCTTGAACTCACAACCCCAGGCGTATCCCCCCCCCCACACACACACACACTAACCAGTTGCACTACTGTAGGTGTTTGTTAGAAAATGCCTCCTTGCCTTATTGGGATCCAGGAATCAAACCCGAGTCAACTCCTTAGAAAGCAGCTAGGCTCACCACTAAACCACCAATGCATCCATCTTTAGGCCCTGATCCTGCAAAGACTTATCTTTATGTACTGTGTCTATAATCCATGGAAAGCTTAAAAAAAGAAATAGTGAGGTAGCTTATGCCTTTTCTGATCTATGTGACATGAGCTGAATTATTGTGTAAAACGGAGTCTCAAACTTACGCTTACTGTGGCCCAGTTTTTAATGGTCTACACAAGACAATCTCTTTCCTCCCCTTCACGCTCACAGCGACTTCCTCTTTCCACTGGCAATTTCATGGTATCTTCCTGGTAACTACAGTAATTGCCTAGAGGGGAAAGTAGTCTGGGGAGGGGGCAGCGTTCTGTATTTTTAAATGTCATTTAACGCGCTTTCGCTGCGGGCAAGGGGCCAGGGAAGCCAGCGGCAGGCACCCAGGTCGCCCTGTGTGCCCCCACCAACAGTAGCTGCTGTGAGTTACACCAGCGTGTCCTGGGCGGCTCATGGCCTTGAGGGCAATGGGGCGATGCTGGCACCTGGCAGGCAGGACGGTGCCAGGGCTGAGGATGGGGTGCGGCTGCACTGAGCCGCGATGGCTTGGGGGGAGGGGGATGCCTACCCCGTGAAGCTTTTGTGTTAGGCTGGTGAGACGCCAGCAGCCTCGGCCACTTGACCTCAAGATGGCGACTCTAGTAAGGGTCAATCAAGTGGTTACCGCTCCTGGTTGCCCCCAGCAAAGATGGCGCCGGACACCCCTTTTCTCCCTACGCCCTTCTAGCCATCACCACTCTATGGTAAGACGCGCTTTGTGTCTCTGTGCGCATAGCGCGGACTTTCTATCAGAACTCCCAGGCTGCCTCTATGATCGGGCGGCGCGGTGCAGGCCGGGACGCTGGCGGAAGGGGCGGCTCACGTGACCCCCAGCACAGCACGGCGGCGCGCCTGGTTCTGTGCAGTGTGTTCGCGGCCTAGAGGCCTCCAAGCCCGGCGGAGGCGGCGAGCGGGACAGGCCTTCCCCATCCCCGGCTGACGTGTGCGGGAGAGGCTGAGGCGGTGCCCCGGACGCGGCTCCTGCCCCTCAGGGAAGGAGGGTGAGTCCCGAGGGCAGGTGGGGAGAGAAGCCGCCATCGGCGCCCAGCCACCCGCCCGCGGAGGAGACGCAATCCTCGGCGGCGGGACGGGGAGAATTTCCCCCCCCCCGTCCCGCCTCCTGGGAGAACCCGCCCCCTCCACCGAGGACCACGAGGGGGCTGCCCAGCGCCGGGGGTGGGGGCGAGTCGCGCCCTGGGGTGTGTATTGGTGCATCCCCTCCCCCTCCCCCAGCAAGCGGAGAGTCTCTGCCCTGTGAGCGGAGGAGGCGGGGACGTCCCTTCGCTGAGGGGTGGGGGCCACCTGCCATACTCTAGCTTGGAAACGTGGAGCGTAGCCATCCCCCCCATGGAGGAGGAGGAGGGGGGGGGGCACCTCTTCGTCCACACTGCCTAGCCCTGTGTAGATCCAGTGGTGAGTGAGTGGTGGTAGTTACATGTGTCAGTGAAGGCGACTTAGCACCTACTTTGGCCAAAACCCATGGTGTTTAAGAACATGCTAGCTGGCTGTGGATCCCACTAGGATTGACCAAGATGAGCTATTTTGCTTTTAAACTGTATTGGTTTTGATCATGTCTACACTGGTAAAATGTATTGCAAGAGAACGTTTTAACTAATGTGGTGTGAAATGTGATTTTTGAAATGTGAAATATGGATAAGGACAATCATATTCAAAAATATGTTAGCTGGTTGTGATTAACAAAACTTTCAACCTGATTCTAGGGAGTCAAGTGTTTTAAAAGTGTTGATAAGAATATTTTTAAACAACTCTCATTTCCCCAGATATGTCTACACAAGCTCTGAGAAAGAGATGGAAGCTTTCTCTGTTAGAGGGGAATAGTCTTCCCTTCATTTTAGTTAAAAATGGGGAGTCTCTAACAACTTCCTCCACACATGCATGCTCTGTCTTTATCACTTTGTGAGGTGAAGATAAGCCGGGGTGGGCAAACTATGGCCTATGGGCCGTATCTGGCCTGTCAGGGGCTGTGGATCTGGCCTGTGGGATTGCCAGCCCCGTGGCTGCGCTGGAAGCTGCTGGCACTGCGGCCCCTGGGAGAGGGGGGGCAGAGGGCTCAACGCCCTGCCCTTGCCTGCAGACACTGCCCCCTGCAGCTCCCATTGGTTGGGAACGGGGAACCGCAGCCAATGGGAACTTTGGGGGAGGTACCCACAGGTGAGGGTAGTGTGTGGAACCTACTGCTCCCCCCTTCCCCTAGGGGTCGCAGGGATGTGGTGCCGAAGGGGAGCAGCGCAGGGCCAGGGCAGGTATGGAGCCTACCTTAGCCCTGCTGCACGCCGCTGCCACCCAGAGCCCACACCCCCTGCCCTGAGCCCCCTGCCGCACCCCAACCCCCTGCCTTGAGCCCCCTCCCGCACTCCACACCTCATCTTGCACCCCAACCCCCTACCCTGAGCACCCAGTCCCCTGACCCAGCCCTACATTCATGGCCCTGCATGCAATTTCCCTATCCAGATGTGGCCCTTGGGCCAAAAAGTTTGCCCACCCCGAGATTAGCCGCCACCACTGGTGCAGTGCAGTGCAATAAGTGTGGAGGTTCAGGTTCTAGGCCCAGTCAGGCCTTGAGAGAGAGAAGCCCAAATCATAGTCTTTTGCACTTTTTATGGGGGCCAGACACCCCCACAGTAGTTGCTTTGCAAATAGTTTTCTGGGTCTTCATGCTCCTCTCTAAAGATTTCCTGAGAAAGGAGGCTCATTGGATGCCGTAGCCCTGGCCACCCAGAGGAGATCTAATCATGTTGCTGAGGAATCCTCCTCCCATTCTCAGGATTGAGGTGCAGGCAGCCCCTGCATTGACAGTGGAGCTTTGTGTGGGCACAAGAAGTTACAGAATCAGGGGCTAAACAGTAAAGTGTGTTGCAGTGAGAGGCAGGGCATGCAGGGAAGAGTAATGGGAAGGATAATGGCTGTCTGCCCTTTTGGTTGAGTGTGCTGCCTCTTGGGCAGCCTTTGCATGCATAGAAGGTAAAAATCCACACCCCTGAGTTATGCAGCTGTATTGAGCGAAATCCCAGTGTGCCAAGAATACAATAACAGAACCTCAGAATGATGGCGAACTGGAGTTTTAGCTGTTTTCTACTTCAAAATAGCTTAAAATTCTATAATGAGGATTGTATTGACCTAATTTAGACTCTGATTCTGCATACACTGAACTCAATGGCAATACTGACTGGAACAATTTTCTTATTCAGTTGTTTCCTCTTCCAGAGGTCATCCTGTTCTGAAATTTTTTGGATATTTTTCTTGCAAACCTGTGCTGTTAAGTGAAATGAAAAATGTACAAATTATTTGAGGACAACATATAAATGGGCATTTATTCATTCTTTGGTGGTGGTACTACTTAGGAGGACTAGCCTTTGAAGACTCATGTACTGTCAGAATTGTCTAATGTTTTTCACCCTAGGAGTTTTGCTTGTTTTAGAAAGTATTTAAAACACTGATGTGGTGAAAGTACTGCACATTTTTAACAAAATACAAGGTAACATAGTATTCAAATCACCAGCAGAATATTTGTAACATCCTTTTAATTTGAGCAATTCTGATTATGTAATTGACAAGCCTACCCAGCATAATTCTGCAACCAGCTGTATATAAAATTAGACTTTCAGTAAAGCATTCCACTCCAGACAAAAAACACTACTAAAATAAGTATTGGAATATATCTGCATGTGCACCAGATTTTGCCTAAGACTTGAACAAACCAAACTTAAATTTCTAATCTAGACAAAGCTGTTTTGGGGATTGGTTAACCAAACAGTAATAGAAGACTTTTCCAAAAGTGGCAAAAAATCTCCTTACTGTAGACTAAATATACAGACTTTGAAATGCAAAAGGACAGTATTAGAGGAATTTTGGAGGTGAGGTAAAATGAGTTAAAATGGAAATAGTCAGAAGAGCCTTGACCATAGCATCGCTACTATGATGACATAATATGTATCTTTACCTTCAAATATATATTTTAAAAAATTAAGCACTTATTCACACAGCTCGCAAGAGTTGAAGGGTCTGTAATTCCTGTGCTACAATTGATATTACTAACACCTTGTGTAGTGCAGCCTCAGTTTAACAGTGTTGTAATTAACTGTTGCATGAGGAATACAGACTTCTGAATGCTGTTTTTTATAGGTTTTTAAAACAATCTTTTAGTTACCTTTGGAAAGGAAATTACACATTTTGCTCAACCAGGATTTGAAAAGACCAATATTAAAAGAAATGGAAAATTATTCTGGGGGCTAATGCTAATAGGGTCCAAAGTTATTGTCATCAAGATGTTACTTCTGCAAGGAGGCTTAGTTGCCAATTTAATAAAAAATTAAAGATGTCCTTGGTTGTTTTAATTACATTACTGATTCTAGTAAAGAGAAATTCATGATCTACTTACAGCCCTGTCTGTTCACCCACCATTATTAAAAATATATTCTATATATTTAAAGTTTAGAAGTACTCTGAGTAATTGAAATTTTAGTTTCTTTAGCCACAGAATCTGAACATGGCATCAGCAGTGCAAGCTTTCCACGCTTTCTTGCTAATATGCCAGAACCATGATGCAATGGAAGTGCTTCATAATGAGACAGTAGTACAGACTCCACGTTTTTTCAGTATTTGGAATGACATCACTTGTGATGGTGACTTGTGTGTTTTAGATACCTATTCTCCAGGTATTGAACTCTGGACTCCAATCACTGACACATTTTGTGTAGGCTCAGTTTCATTTAAAGTCCTACTATGTTAATGCATTAGTGAAAGCCACCTGTAACTTTGCGTAAGGTAATATAAAAACAAGAAGTATAATATACACTTGTAAACTCTTCTCACTTGTGAAAATATATCGATATCATTTAAGTGATTACTTCACACATTTTCTTAACACTCAGGAGAAATCTGAAGTTTACCATATACCTATTGAGTGGACAGAGCTTGAAAAATTTATCAGATCTAGAAAGCTAACTCTACTAATTATTGGCCAGTATGAAAGGGCAGCACCTGGTGAGAAGCTCCGTACCCCAACTGCCAGGATGCCTACTAGGGTGTTCTCTCTGCACTGTGCTTGGATGCTCATATCTTTCTGTATTAGCCTTTGGTTTGTGGGTGACCAATAGGGTTGCCAACTGTCTAATCACACAAACCTAAATACCCCTTCCCCCATGCCCCGCCCCTTCCCTAAGGCCCCACCCCACTCACTCCATCCCCCCTCCCTCCCTCACTTTCACTGGGCTGGGGTAGGCAGTTAGGGTGGGGGGTGGGATCTGGGCTGGGGCTGAGGGGTTTGAAGTGGGGGAGGGGGCTCTGGACTGAGCCTGGGGCAGGGTGTGGGGTGCAGGAGGGAGTGCAGGGTGCAAGCTCTGGGAGGGTGTTTCGGTGAAGGAGCGGGCTCCAGGCTGGGGTGGGGGGTGGATGCAGGAGGGGATATGGAGTGCAGGCTCTGGCCCGGAGGCGCTTACCTCGGGCGGCTCCCAGTTGGTGGTGCAGCAGGGCTAAGGCACGCTCCCTGCCTGTCCTGGTCCTCTGCTACTCCCAGAAGTGGCTGGCATGTCTCTGCGTTCCCTGGGGGGAGCTGGGGGCTCTTCCTGTGCCCACAAGCACCACCCCCACAGCTCCCATTGGCTGCAGTTTCCTGCCAATGGGAGCTGCGGAGTTGGTGCTCGGGGCAGGGGCAGCGCGTGGAGAACTGCCCAGGAGCTGCAGGGATGTGCCAGCCACTTTTGGAAGCGGCGTGAAGCTAGGGCAAGCAAGGAGTCTGCTTTAGCCCCACTGCACCGCCAGACTTTCAGTGCCTAAAATCTCCCAGTTTGGCTTCAGTAGCTTCCGGGAGATAGGGCGTAATTCCAGGAGACTCCCGGCGAAACCAGGAGGGTTGGCAACCCTGGCGATTAGCTTGAACCACCAAGGCCCTTCTGACTGATGGAAGGGAGAAGGAGCACATGCCCTCTTCTCTCCCTTATCTATGAGTTTACTAATTGTCATTGGAGAAATCCTGCTACTCAATTCCTTCTTCTTTCTGGTTCCTGCCTCTCCCCCACCACCCCCAAAACAAACAAACCCAAAACAACCTCCTGGCTTCTACAAGGTGTCTCTCCCCTACCTTCCCTTCACAGAGAATAGCTTCAATATCTGTATCTACTGCTGCTCTTCAGAGCTCTCCTTAATAGCCAGAGAATGAAACTGACATCTTTGTCAGTTTCACTCTTCAAGAATTTTACACAGCAGCAGAAAAACATATCCTATTCCCTTTAACTTAATTTTGCTGTTGCATGTGAAAGCTATGGATAGCAGAGGTACTGAAGCTCTCTCTACTCACTCAGGACTATATCATTGAATTGATTCACATTAGTAGGATCTTTTCAAGGGCTAGAAACTTGTTCCTTTTTTAAACAAGTTTAAATTGGTGAATTTTTCAAGCTGTGTACATAGCAACACGTTTTATTCACTGTAGGCCTAGACGTGAAAGGTTGTAAACCCTGTCTGTTCTGTACCAACTCTTTTTTTATTCATCTTGAGGGCTAAAGGTTATTCCACTGAATGCTAGGTTTTGCTTTGATTTTGATCAAAAACAAACCTTAGCCTATATGGACATACGAGCCTCCAGCTCATTTGGAACAAGTCTGGGTCCAATAGTTCTTTCCTGCCATCCTTCCCCAAAACCGTCTTTATGTATCCACATTTGGAGGAGTCTCTTTGTTCAGATCTCTCCTTTCCTGGGACCCTGGGAAGTGATTGTTTGGCAGGGTGCATTTGGCTTTTGGTTAGGAAAGTACACAACTGAAATACCTAGGTGGAGAAGGGAATCTCCTCGTTCTCCCACCCCAAAAGTCGTAGATGTTAGTATTTCAGCTACTTTAAACTGTCTTGTGTGTGGCAGTAGATTTTTGATTCTCAAAGCTTAATGGTGAAAGGGACAGCAAAAAGAGAGCCATAGAAAGGAGAGGCATGCTAAAAAATATTGAACAGTAGAAAAGTTTGTCTATTTTGTGTGATGTAAGTATAGCTTAGATCTCATAAATGTGAGAAGTCTTCTGTTTGCTACCTGGTTTACTCCACCACCTCAGGCCTTGTATCAGATACATTTTACCTTTACTTTTGGTGGGAAGAGCTGGATGCCCTTGGGTCAGTTAAAGGGACATTGTCTATACTTTAATCTTTTGTTAATTGGCTAACTTAAAAAAAAAAAAAAAAAGCTAAACTTGCATATTGCTCCATTTTAAATAGTAGGAACTGAACTTTAAAAAATAGCTGCTTTTTCTGCTCCTGCTTAGAGATATATTTGATGTGAGCTCAAGAGTAACACCACCAAATATGCTTGGACTCACTGCCCCTGGTGTACATGCCTGCTTATTTCCATAGTTCTCCCAGACTCTGAAAACAATCTTGGTTCTGAATTCTAAAATTCCTTCCTCTAGACTCTGAGGTCTCTCTTTATCTGTTATCATGGTAGGATAGTGGTATTAGCTTTTAGTGCTAACATCACAGCACTACCATGTTTCCTGCTTGCTCCCATGTATGGAAGGTATAGTACTCCTAGGCCCAGTGGCTCTCGTTTCTTGCTCCTCCCTGCTCCAACACGAGTGGGGTATAGATAATGTTTTTGTTCCTCATATATCTAGCTCTTGCATCATCCACATGCAGACCTATTTCCTGCTCATTCTGGCTCCTGCACTTGGGGTGCACCTTCCCTCCCCAAATTATCTCTCTCTAACCAGCTCTTGCTAAATGAAACCCATTTTTAAAACTGGACAAAAAACACCTCCAGCAGGGGTTGGAACCCGGTTGATTCAGGGATAGTGGCTGAGTCTGGCATTCTGACTTAGTGGTACCCCATTTACTTAAGAATATAGGCTCATGGTAGGGTATCTGCATGGTAATAGTTACCGATGCATTAATGTATGAGACTTTATGTGCACGTTATCTGCTTGAGTAAGGCTGATGAGCATATGGGTGTTTTTTGGTTTTTTTAACACCAGTTTCGTCTGTAAAGACCAGATATTTGAATAACAAGCTAGATTACTTTTTAGATAGTTTAATAATAGTTGTGAATATAATTGCTATGATGGTGCTGAAACTAAGAGTATATGCCTCCCTTCTGTTCTGGTAGGAGGTGTGTGCACTTTTCAAATTGTAAGTGGTCTCTTGTAAGTGTATATATAGATAGTGAGTGCATTTCAGAATGGTCTTTATTATGGGTAGGTAGCATGCTGACTCTTCAGCTCATCAGCTACCAGCCAAGTTGAACCAACAGACATGGGAACTGGCTAGTTAAAAATAGACTGGAGAACCCTCTGCATGCCTATCAACTCTGTGTTTGAAGTTAAAAATTTACCTTGTGTTCGTCCCATTAATAGATATTGCTTTGAGCTGATTCTGACCCTTGGTAACTTGATTCACAAACATCTAATACATTACTACTTCATCTGTGCAGGAGAGCTAGTTGGCTTATTGCAAAACTTTATTCTGAATTTATTTCTGATTTTAGATATTGGAAAAGTAACTCCTGTGGGCATATTGTATTTTCTCTGAGCTCGTTATCTACAAACAGTTCTCTGTGAAATGTTTGGCATAAAGAATTAGCTTAATCTCTTGCATCAGTCCATCCTAAAAGGCAAGACTTTCATGTTTAATAATAGCACTATTAGAAAAGAAGTCTTCCACTACTGCTTTGTTATTGCTTAATTGGGGAAAGGAAACATGAACTGAAGTTTGCATTTCAACAGGCAGTCCCTAGAAGGACGAAAATCAGAGTTAGTGTGGTGATTGTCAGTTCACTCCACTTTGAATAGATGATGTTTTTATCTTTTTCCCCCCCACCCCAGATTGCTGCTGCAAGAATGTCTTTTCCACCTCACTTGAATCGCCCTCCTATGGGAATCCCAACACTTCCACCTGGGATTCCACCTCCACAATTTCCTGGTTTTCCTCCACCTGTACCTCCTGGTAAGTGATGTTAGCAAGTAGAACAACTACGGAACTAAGTAATTTTTCCTGTACTAAATTTTAAACGTTTTGTATTCGCTCTTGCACTTATGCAATTGCATACATGTATTTTAAGGTTGAAGACCCTATTTATCCATAGAGATGTACAATATGAGTAAGCTTCCCGCTGGTATGCCCAATGTTTCTCTGAACAGAAATTAAAGCTTCTAGAGTGAGAATAGCTCAGTTTCTGTGTCTAATTATTCCTCATCCTCTCCATTGAGATTGGCTCCTAACGTCATTTGTTTGTGGTGATGGGTTTTATGACATCTACCTGCTTGGCAATGGACTGCAGCTTTCAACATTTTTCAAATAGGCTACTGTAACAGCCTTTGGGGATGGTAACCCAAACACCATGGAAGGCACTTGGATACCCTGGGAATGTGTGCTAGGAAAATATAGCAGCAACTTTTGGTAGCTGCTAGCCTGTTTTCAACTTGAACCCATAGGTGAAAGGCTACAGAGTCCATTAGCAGTCCCTTGGCCATGGTTTTAATTTGCACACTGAGGACCCTTCCTTGTTGTTTATATTACAATGCAGGCAATCCTCAAACTTACAACGCAATTTTCAGGAACCAATTGTGTCATAAGTCGAAACGCCATAACTCAGAACCACAATACACTCCATTGCGGGACCGAGCGTCGTAAAGTCAAAACCAATTGTCGTAAATCGAATCAGGTTGTCAATTCAGAAATGTCGTAAGTGCCATTCGTCGTAAGTTAAACGTCGTAAAGTTGAGGACTGCCTGTAATACTGAGAGGCCCCAGTCAAGATGGGGCTCTTTTATGCTAAGCACTGTGTGAAGACATGGCTTATAGTTTAAGGAGTTTACAATCTAGTCCAATTTACAAATACAGGTTTTATTTTAATCCTTCTGTCAAATCTAAATATTTCCTATCAAGGTTGACAACTTTTGGGACCATGAGATCCCCTAACATAGAAGAAGTTGTTGTTCTCTGTATTGAAGCTTGGGAGCCCTGAGTTTGTTTCTGTCTCTAACTTTCTAAGCAAGCAAAATGTTCTGGAGGCATGGGGAGCGTTCTGAGATTTCATAAGGAACAAGGTGGATCCCTGGGATTGAAGATATTACTTGCTGCACATTTTGGTTTGGAATAACTTTCTAAGAACATATATAATTGCCTAAAATAAAACAGAACTCTGTGGACCATGTTTCTCCTCCAAGAGATACAACTTAAATATCCTGTTCTATATTTTAACAGGATGTCAGCAGGCCATATGGATAACTATCCCAATACTGCTTCATATGGGAATGTGTGTGCCCTTTCTGGCATTGTTACATGGTGAAGACACACCTATTAGTACCTCATGATGCCTAATTTTTAGACCTGTTTTTTTTGTGGGGGGGGGGGGGGGACTTGCTTAGACTGGACTCTCATAAGCATATTTAATGCAAGAAGCAAGTTAAAATCCTCCGCTAAACCTGTCTGTTGTAACATTAAAATTTCTCTCTCATTCCTTTTCTTCTGATTTTCTATTGTTGTTTCCTTATACATATTGTAC
The DNA here is from genome assembly GCF_965152275.1 of Natator depressus. Taxonomy (NCBI): domain Eukaryota; kingdom Metazoa; phylum Chordata; order Testudines; family Cheloniidae; genus Natator; species Natator depressus. Next base: position 67,185,042 of record NC_134239.1, read on the forward strand.
TTCCTGGTCTCCCTTCTTCCATTTTTAAATCTCTCCCTCTGTTTCCATTCTGCTCCCCTTCCAGTGTCTCTTCTTCCTCTGCTCCTAGTGCTTAATCATTGGGCTATCATTCTAGTTTCTCTTATATTGATCACTCATTCTTTCTTCGCATTCCCAGTGCACAGGCTAGCCTCAGTCTAAAGACAGAAGCTTTACTTTTTCAGGCTAACAGCACATTCTTCTTTCTGCACTGTAGCTGGGAGCAGGGAGTAGTTGGAGGCTGGTGGAGCGGGAGAGAAGGGTGAGAGCAGCTGTTGTATTATGTTGCAGTTAAGTAAACTGCTGCAAAATGCTGCACAGCATATGGGCTACAGAAAATGCCTTGCTGACCCTGTGTGTGGCTGTATGGGTTATCCACTGGTGTCTTGTAGAGTAAAATATTTTCAGAAGCCATGTGGCTGAACTACTGCATATATGGCTATAAATGTTAACACAGTTTTGTGTCCTAGTGGGTAATTCTGGAATGGTTTGTAGAATATAAAAACATTCATCTCCTCTCCCCCACCACACACACGCACCCCCACCAATCCCTTCTTGCATTACATTATTTAAAACTTAAATAGAAGTTTTTGAGATCAACAGGCTATTATCTTTTTTTCTGCTAAAGCTGCACTTCTTTGATTAAATAAACATGTTCTGCCACTGAAAACTTTGTAGTGAAATTTAAAACTGTAACCCTGTTTGCCATTACTATGTCCTGAGTGTGTATACATGTTTCCGTGCTATTGCAAGACTTTCTAAAGCCTATTTTTTTTTGTAGTATTACCTGAGTACCATCTCTCTTCTTTCCCAATGGCATTTTAAAGAATCTATTCTAAAGTGTTTGATGTATATGCTTGATACATGTAAGCTTCTGTTATTTGAAGGTTTCCTTGTTACCACATAAGAGGAAGAAGAACTTTCCTCTTGCAAAGTCTGACCTTATACAAAACAAATTAATTGTTTCAGTACTAGCAATCCATAAGGGGTATAAACAGGAAGAGAGAAGGATTTTGAAAATATCATAGTCTTTCTTGCAACTGGAAAGCATGATCTACATCGCTAATGTACTAGTCTGTGGGGATAACACCTATTTCCCTAAAGAGGGGGCACTGGTTTCTCACTTCTCTACTCTTCTGTGACTAATACTACAGGCAAATAGTGACACTTGTAGTTAAGATTGCCATATACTTTTCTGTTACAAGACCTTGTTTTCAGTTGTTTTGCCAGACTTTAACTGTTTGGGCTGAAATTTCCTATGCCGAGTGTCTACCTCTGGGTGAATTTTTTTTTTTTTTTTTTTTTGGAGAATTTCAGCTAAAACAGTTTGGTGGTTTCTGGAAACAAGGTTGGGGGGGAAAAGGTTATTTTGTGCATTTAAAAAAAATCTTACAACTGATTCAATGACAAGCGGTAGCACCTTCATACTTTACAATGGGACACGGGGTGAAATTTTGGCAAGGGTGTGTGTGTGTCTCGTCATGGTGTCAGGAATGTGAATTTTTGCTCTACCTATGAAAATTCACCTAAATATGACCAAGTTATAAGCATCTGAAAAATTACAGTTCCTGTATGCTCAGTATAGATTTCTTAGTTTAGCAGCTAAATTGTCTTGATTGTCAGCGTTGGGTATACTCCATACACAGACAGCTCCTTTGAGTTGACCAGACTGCTACTCCTGAGGGAATTCTGTGCAAGTGCAGAATTAATGTCCCCTGCAGATTTTACTCTTTCCTTGCAGAATAATTGATGCATGCGCCCATCCTGGGCAGCAGTCCCAAGTAGGCACGTCTGGTTTGGGCATGAGGAAGCAGCCTGGGGAGATACAAATTGCCATCTCTTCCCCTGCATGTGCTGCTCCAGTGGCTGGGTCAGACCCATCCCTGGGAACCTCCCCCAGCTGCAGGAAGCTCAGCACTCCCACTTCCTGTCCCCATCGCTCCCCAGCTGTGGAGGGAGGGTTCACTGTGTGGGGAGCTGCCCCTTATACACCCAGACCCCCTGCCAAGCCCCACCCTCCCTGCACCTGGATCACTCCGCTAATCCCCTTGTACCCAGACCCCCACCCCACTGAGCCCCAACCAGCTGCACCTGGACCCCCACTTCTCCAGTACCTAGGCTTCCCCTTCTATTGCTGAGCCCCAACACCTTCACCTGGATCCCCACTTGCAGAGTCCCATTCCCACAGCACTCAGCACCCCCCAGCAAGCCCCATGCATTGAGATCCTCCAGACCCCCAACCAAGCTGCTGGCATCCAGATTGCCCCACACACAACCCTATCACCAAACAGCTGAATTGGGCTGAGCCTGCTTGCCCCACACCTGGATTGGGTGGCAGGGCTGGGGGTGCGTGCAAGAGTCTGTTCCTCTTGCTCGCTATTGCGGAGTGCCTGGAGCTGGGGAGAGAAAGGCCTTAGGATGTTGCTGGAGCAGGCCCGACCCTTGTGCTGTGTCAGGGTCAGGTCTGTGTCTAGGGGAGGGGGAGGCTTCAGGGTGATCCTCCACCTCCGTGCAGCCAGTGGCCTGCGCTCCCCACTGCCGTGCTGGATCTTCCACTTCCATTGCCCTTCTAATTTATTATCTTCAACAATTTCAGTTCTAGACCAGTGACTATACATACCAGTGACTGTACGTGACTTGCTGAGTACTACTTAGCCATGCCATTCACTAAGGCCCCAATCTGGCAAAACACTAGTTTAACTGGGAAAACTCAGGTGCTGAACTTTATGCACATATTTAACTGCTGTGCCAAGTCATGGTCTAACTTTACTCCTAAGGATGTACTGCCCTTTTGATATGTTTACACAGCAAAGAAAAACCTGTGGCTGGCTTGTGCCAGCCAATTAGGGCTTGCAGGGCTTTGGTTGTGGAGCTGTTTCATCACTGTGTAGACTTCCAGACTGGGGCTGGAACCCTGGCTCTAGGACCCTGCAGGGTTGAAGGGTCCCAAAGCTCAGCTCCAGCCTGGGCCTGGAAGTCTGCACAGTAATGAAACAGCCCCACAGCCTGAACCCCATATGCCAGAGTCAGCTGGCACGGACCAGCCATGTGTGTGTGGTTTGTTTGTTTGTTTTTTGCTATGTAGACGTACCCTTAAAGTCTTCTGTGCTTGATATACATGGAAATATTAGTATTACCATTTGCTCTGTGGCACCATATAGATGTGCTAATATGCCTAGCATGGAATCTTTGTCAAAACTCTTTCTGAATCTTTTTTGTTGTCTGTATTGTTGCGGACGTACTTACTGAGAGAGATTCTAAAATAAATTACCAAAATAAATGAAAGTGGTGTGATTATATTGTTTTTAACAAATAAAATAGGCAGAATTTTAAAATATTGTGCACATAATTTTTAATTTTGGGGGCACAGAATTCCCGCAGGAGTAGACTGCGCATGGTCCATCCCAGGGCTTCAGATGTTGAGAGAGACTTTTCATGCAATTGCTCTTTGTGGCTGCAGGGGGCCATTGTGGTGCCAGGCACTATATCTGAGAGCGAGCAGACTGTCTCTCTTGTCCTCTCTGTGCTCCCTCTGCTGATGCCCAGGCAGTTTGGAGGAGGAGGAAGCAGCCTGACCTAAATGCAGAGGAGTGAGGAATGGGAGTGGGTGTGGGGGAAGAGATGCAGGGCAGTTGGGGGAGGGAGGTTAGGAGCAGGATTTGGTGGGGGGTGGGGAGGAGCTGAGGGTGAGGGGCATGGAATGTGGGTGGAGGAAAATAGCAGCAGATGAGGAAATGGAGCAGGAACTGGGAAGGGAAGATAGGGACAGGAGCAGGGGGGTACAAAAATGCAAGCAGGAAGAAGAGAAAGATAGGAGGAGGAGGGGAGTGTATCTGGGAAATGAGTGAGTGGATAGGATGGGCAGAACTTGGATCTGTAACCACTAGAGAACAGTCCCCTATAGAATCTGAATTCTGAACCCTTTGTTCTGGAGTCTTCATACTTCTTTGCTGTCTAGCGATTAGCACTCACTGGCCAAGTGTCTCCATCCTTCTTCTCTGTGGACCTGCCATCAGAGATAACAACCTTTTTACTGCTTACAGTTACTCCATTAGGTCAGGTAATAGTGGGGTGCTGCGGGTTTAAAGTTCCCAGTGACCCATTTTTGGGGTGGCGGGGGGAAGAAGGAGAGAAACATCCATATAGTTTCACCTGAGTAACTGTTTTTTGTTTTTCAGTTTTTGTTTTTAAAAAACTGAAGGTTTCTTATGTAATGTACTATATTAAAAGAACATCAAGGTTGCAAACTCAAGCTCTCACAAATTAGGAAATGCCTGAATTAAAGTTGTCCATGCAACCCTAATTTGGCCCTCTTGTACATATGCATTATGATACCGTCTTTAATTATATGACCACATACTTTTTTTCCCCCCCACTGGACCCCCTGCCTCACTGAGTGCATAGGACTGATGTTGTGGGAATGAATCAAGTATGGAATGAGGCTGTTGTCTGTAAGGCCTCGTTTGTTGGAGAGGTTGGAAAGTGTAGTGAATGAGCCAGGGAACTGCATGAAGAGAGAGAATGGTCTTGTGGTTCAGGGGTATTGTGAACATAAATTCATTAATGTTTTTAAAGAACTAAGATACGACAAAGAATATCAGAGATGTCCAGGAGGAAATTAATTCTGTTTTCAGTGCAAGATTTGGATGTTGTGCAGTATACATGGTGTTCCATGGTATGATCTGAATAAACAGAAACAATAGGAAAATGTTGACTAGCTATCCATACAGTGAGCACAGTCCATTCTATGCATTGTGAACTTCATATTTGCTCTGAATTTGTTCTCTGATTTGCAGGCATGTCTGCACAGTAGCATACCAGTGTTACTACTTTTTCCTCGCATACAATGATACGTGATTGGCTCAGGTGTATTCTGTTTTTGTTATTCTAGAGTGTTTGTGGGTAACACTGATATATTCTCTCTGTCTCCCTCAGGGACCCCCATGATTCCTGTACCAATGGGCATTATGGCTCCTGCTCCAACGGTAAGTAGTACTGGGAGTAGAGGCAAAGTAATGTGCACAAAACATGCTTTATTGATTGAAACTACTCTATATGTAATTTGCCCCCAATTCATTAACATTCACAACCATGAAAGGAAAAGCTTGGTGTTAAATGTTAGACTGATATATTAAACTCTGACTTGGGCAAGGTTTTAAAAGGACATATCTGGAATTGCTAACTGCAAGAAATTGAAACAGCTATTGTTTGAAAGTAGAAAGTTCAACTTTTATTTATATCTCAAATGAAATAATTTAGAGATGGCCTCATGATAATACTCTGCACTGCTGTGCAAAACACCAGGGTTGGCTGGCTCATCTCTTGCTTACCAGATCAATAGGCCTGCGGGGTGCCATGAGGTATTCCGTAGCCCATATAGAAGCAGTGTTGGGTGATGCACTCACCAAAACTGACCAGAAGAGTCAGTGCTGACAAGCTACTGAGCAAGTTCTGACAAGTCCTTTTTGGCTACAATGCTGTGGGAGGGGAAAGATGCTCAGGACTTAGGGAAACCTTGAGCGAAAAACAGCTTTTAGTGGTTTTATCTATACACATGGATTCTTACTGGCAGGTAGGGTTGTTTTTCTGACTATAAAATCTGGGTTCATTCTAGGTATTAAAACCATTTCCTAGCTGTTTTTCCATCTAAACTAGTGGGACTGCTGTTACTAAAATCTTGCAAAAGTGGAATCTGCTGAAGAAATCAGTCCAAAACCTAATGTCTCTAAGAGGAATATACTCATGCTAAATTATGTATTTTATAGCAGTAAGATGCTAGAACAAATGCATTATTCAGTATCCTGGAAGAAATAAGGTTCTGCCCCGGCCTTAAAGAATTGATGAGGAGGAAATAAGCACATGTACACAATGAATTTTCTTTTTTTAAACCCCTCTTTATAACGTGACTGGAAGATGTGCACACACATGAATGCCCCATACCTAACTACATAATCTCCAGTTCCCAAACCATTTCTTCTTCACATTCAAGAAAAGAGGCTATCGTAGAGGAGGGGTGTGGATTGATAAAGTAAAACATTGGTTTCTGTGTAAAATCTGGAAGTATTAGGACATGGTACTTGATGCTATGAGTGTGTTTTTTGAGCCAGAATTAATCTTCTATTTACAGTTATAACTGTTAAGAATCTGTTTCTCATAAGATGTTAAGGTGTACCAATATATCAAAGGATGGCAGGCTCATTGTTCATTTTTGGAGCAGGTACTGAGTTAAAGATGACTCATAACATCTTATCCAAAAGTGATTTATTTGCACAAATGTACCTCTTTCTGCCTTGCATTTCCAGCAATGATTTTAAAATAACAATTTCATACTTCTGAATCTAATAGGCAATATCTATTATATTCTGTGTAGAATCTTAAAACTACTGTCCTGCTGTATTGGCTTGCAATTACCATGCTATGCTGGAAACTTAGTAGTGAAACACCTTTTATATCTCCAACTCTTCCTTGTTTTAAGACTCTAAACCATTTTCTGGTAAGTTATAAAATAGATACAGACATCTTGTTTTTCCTCCATAGGTCTTAGTTCCTACCACAGTGTCCATGGTTGGAAAGCACTTGGGAGCCAGAAAAGAGCACCCAGGCCTAAAGAATAAAGAAAATGATGAAAACAGCGGTCCCACTACCACTGTCTTTGTGGGCAACATTTCTGAGAAGGCATCAGATATGCTTATAAGACAGCTCCTAGCTGTAAGTGTAGTGATTGGTTTGTTAGACTTCATCCTCAGCTGGTGTGTAATGTAAATATTCTGTCATCACTGTAAACATGGTGGGATTAATTCACAAGCGGTGAAGTTGGGCACTGATGGTGCAGTAATGACACATTCATTAGATTTGTGTTTAAAGCAAACAATCAGTTTGACCAGAATAGGTTTCTTTTAGCTAGTACCAAATAGGAATACAGAAGAGTTTTAGCAAAATTAACCCTTACTGTTTTGATTCTTTCTCAGAATGGTACATTTGCTTATGTATTGTGTGAGCAACCGTTAAATTTATTAAATGATAACATTCCTTTCTTAATTTTACCTTCAAGAAGTGTGGCTTGGTTTTGAGTTGGAAGAGAGTGCAAGGAGCATCTGGAAAACTTCAAGGTAAGTGTTGCTTTTTGGCATCCTGATCAGATTGATTTATTTTGATTATCAGGCAGCTTTTAAAGTATATACTGACAAATTAATATAACTCTAATATTTTGCATTTAAATTGAGTTGCTTATGACAATTTTTCCTGTTAAATCTTTACAAAAAAGGAACAAGGTCAAAATCTTAAATTTTGTAATTCTTTCAGAATAATGCAGTGAAATGTTTTTGTAAATTTGCAGAGTAAATATTTTCCCTTTTATGATGCATATTTCTGGAATATTTTTTAAAAAGTTTGAGAACCTATTAGTTCTAAGCTCCCAATATGTAACTTACTTAATGATCTGTAAGGGAAAAGCTGTTAAATATTTACCTGAAGACATGGGTTTTTTTGCTTTTTCATCTTGATCATCAACCTCCAGCTTTCGGGTTTTGTGAGTACAAAGAACCAGAATCCACTCTACGAGCACTGAGACTACTCCACGACCTCCAGATTGGAGAGAAGAAGCTGCTAGTTAAAGTAGATGCCAAGACAAAAGCTCAGCTAGATGAATGGAAAGCAAAGAAAAGGGCTTCCAATGGGGTAGGTATGCGATGTGTGACCTGCACTATGTAATGAGGGGCGGAGACAGGGTTATCTAGTAGTTAAATAGATCTGGAAGCCAGGGCTCTTAGTTTCTATTCCTGTCTCAGCTCTTAACTCACTCCATGACTTTGGCTAGACTGTGGCTCCTAAATCCCATTTGAAAGTTTGTGGGACTTGGGAGCCTAATTTACTTAAGCATTTTTGAGAATTTTACCCTTAGGGCTTGTCTGCACATAAATTTGCATATTTAACCAATGCAAACAACTGTCAGTTTAGCTTGCCTTTGTACATTTACAAATTTACATTTACAATTATAAGCTAGGTTTAAATTGATTTAAGGGTGTCTGCATGCAAAGTTGCACTAAATTTGTTCAAAATCACAGCTTTAAATTGATGCATCACTGTATATCAGCCAGGCCTGAACCTATGATTCTCAGTTTATATCCATTCTAAGGAGGAGTAATACGTATTATACTGAACCTTACGTGTTCTGAAACTTAATGTTTAATTAGAGATTTGAGATGTTGTTTAAAAAGTGACATATAGAAATGTTTGTTACAAAATTTATGAGCCGACTGAGGGAGCTGAATTAAGTTTCTCTTGCAGCTGAATTAAGTTTCTCTTCACAATTGTTTAAAACTCATGCAAGACCAAGAAGTAGATTTATTTCTGTGCTGTTATAAGGCTGTGAACAGATCACAAGCAGATGTAACATTAAGCATGTGGGGTATTCTTTCCCCCCCTCCATCTTTGAGTTGACGGAACACCTGTTGGGGATCAAACCAGGGTCACTGTCCATCTAACTCATTCTGAATTTTCAAGTTTAATTATTTAATTGTCTTTCTGGGGTAGTTTGATGTGCTGGATTTACTGGGCCAATTCATCATGGGTGTAACTTGCTTGAAACTAGTAGTTATACCAAAGATTAATGCAGCCCATTTTTTGCTAATGCTTCTCTTTAGCAAGGGTAATAGAGCGTGTTCATTCATTTAAAATACCTGCACTTTTTCTCTAATTGCCCCAAGCAAAGGCATGTACCAGTGGACGCTCGCTCCTTGAAGCAACAACAGTTCATAGTTTTAGCTGGCCAAAGTAGATTTTTCAATTTCATTTTATAGATAATGAACACAAAAAGGTTGGTAAACTTTTGCAGTCAGCGTTTTGTAGTAGCTCGGAAAGCTACACAGAATATGCAGGAAATATGAATACTTTTTGTCCAGTCAGACCCACGGCATAAATATGACCTCAGGTTTTTAACATAATTTGACTGTCTGTCTAGCATATAGGGGTCACAAGACTATTGCTCAGAACAACAAAGTGCTAACCATGTGAAATCCATATGGCACAAGTACTCTAGTTGCTAACCTAGATTAAGGGAGGAAAGTTTGACTCGAGCACTCACTCCTGTCAAAGCTTTCCTTTTCCCCTCTGGCAGCAGCTGTAATTTCTATGCTTTACGACTGGGATTGTAAGTAACCTTAAGACTGTAGTGCAGCTGTAGGACATGAACAGGAAGGATTGTGCTTTCTGTGAATTTTTGTGGGGTTTTTTTTGTGTAGGAAGGCAGAGATGGTCAGTTGTGACATTGTGAAGCTTTCTGATGAAAATAAATTTAATCACTAATATATAGTGAAAATTCCTAATTCTTTTTAGGATATATTCTTTTAGTAACCTGTTGATCGCCATGTAGAAAAGCTCTGCACCCTGATTTTGTATAGTTTTGACTGGCATCTTTCTAATGATCTAGACAAATTAGACCCTGGTATGTTCTCGTTATTGGTGGTTGAAGGAAATGTGAATTGCTGAGGAATATTGATGTAAGAAGTTATGAAATACTACCTCCACTGAAACACTAGTATGAGTTATAGTAAATGCATTACAAGTTTATCAAAGTGCTTGCAGTTCCTTTTTATTAACCCCTTCATGTCTTCCTTGGCATGCAAGGGCCACTGTCAGATCAGAAAGTTGCAGTGCTCTTCTCAGAACTCGTTTTCTTGATTTTTTTTTTTTTTTTTTGTATTAATATACATTGCAACACTTAATTTCTAATATGAGGGAGATAAACCAAGCAACACTTTAATCTAATTAGCTCCTCTTCATGATCACCTCTTCTCCCTGGACCTCTTCAGCTCCACTCCCTGTCACTGCTTTCTAGCTCTTCTCAGTCTACTCCTCCTTGACCTGGCAGCCCCTTCAGCTCCAAGTGAACCCTTCTTCCCCCCTCATTCTTAGCTGCTGCTCCATCAGACCCTTCCCTCCCTCCCGCTATCCCTCTTTTACCTACCACCTATCGCTTGATGGGACACCCAGCTGGATTCTCAGGTGAGATTCCATTTTTTTACAAAATGGGGGGGAGGGGCCAGTAAATGGACAAGATATTCTTTATCCAAAGTATTCATAAACTTCTGTATAACATTGGTGCAAGGAGATTTTTCCCAGAGTTTCCCTTAGTCCTGCTTCCCCACTGGGAGAAGAGAAAAAAGTGATGATAAATATATGATCAACAATAAGGAAACTTCTTGTATGGTAGGGATATTTTCTTTCTAGAAATGTTGCTTTAAAATAGCTCTTTCCCCATAGCTCACTGCTTTAAAGTTAATTAGAAAAGGAAAACATTTTTATTGTATGATAGTCTCGTGGGCTTCCAAAAAAAAAGGGTTAGAGGCGAGCTACTGAAGTGGCCCACAGTTCCTGAGAGAGCGAAATCAGAAGCTATGGTAGATCAACATTAGGGCCACAGCTGTTTATACTCCATTTGCTCCCTCTGTCTCTTCCTTGACCTGTCAGTCTTATCACAATCCTACTGTTGCAGTCTACAGCCGTTCCACTTGTAAAACCCTGGAATGCGGTCCCTCTCTGGCACTGCTAGTGTGAGGAGGTCTGAGCAATAGGATGCAGTTGAGAGCTGCTCTTAAACTTTGGTAAACACAGTGGAGGCACTAGCAGGATTATAAAAAATGAACATTTGGGACAAAATTCTTCCTCTCACGTGAGTGGGATTTAGTGTGACAGTTTGCTGATTTCTCTAAATTTGCCACTTTCCCTAGAACTCCAGACCAGAGTCTACAAATGATGATGACGAAGCACTGGATGAGGAAACAAAGAGAAGAGATCAGTTAATTAAAGGGGCCATTGAAGTATTAATACGAGAATATTCCAGCGAGCTCAATGCCCCTTCCCAGGAATCTGACTCTCACCCCAGGAAGAAGAAAAAGGAAAAGAAGGAGGACGTATGTGTTTTGATTTTGGACAAAACAGATTTTTCTTCAACTCACCTTTATATAATGGGCAAACCCTGTGCAAATACTTTAACCCAAAACTTCTGATGAGAAAACAAATCGACAAGCGTTGATGTCAGCAGCAGTTTCATGTATTAAATTGAAATCTAGTCAGTTTTAGATGCCATCCCCTCTGGATGGCTTAGGGGGTCTGAGCACCTAGACTTCCTGGAACTACAGGTTTGAATCCTGGCAGGTTTGACTCAGCCTTTCATCCCTCTGAGGTAGATATGTTGAATTCAGTGCAGTTTATTGCGTGTCTATAGGTCTTTCAGATGAGACGTTAAAAAAACAAGGTCCTGCCTTTTCTGTGTTGACAGCTAAAGATCCCAGAACACTTTGTAAGCGTAGTGGTTTGCTCTGGTGTCCTTTGCCAAAAATTCCTCTTCTCCCCACTGTTCGATAGCATGCCATGAGTCAGCTGGTTGTTGCTACTTTACACCCAAGAGGTGGCTGCATTTCAGTGGTGGTATATGTGTATAGTTTTGAAACGCTTTGGGATCCTCCAGGGATGAAAGGCATGTTATAATTTTATTATTTTTACTATAATTTACTATTATAAAAATGTTTTAGTGTGGCTGTTTGACCAGCTGGCTTTCCTATGCTTTGTGATACAAGAAAAATCTAGTGTTTGGCAGAAGTGTTTTGATGCAAACCTCCTTCATGGGTGATCCTTTCAGTGTACTAAAATAAACTCTGGAGAAGAGGGGAAAACCAAGAATTTACAATTAGCAAACTAACACTTTCCTTTTGCAATTGAGTCTCTAACCATGTGAAAATGGGCTCTTGACACCTCTCAACCTCCACCCAATGTTGCAAGAAATCAGAATCTAGTTGGACTGAGATTTTTACCTGCTTAAATCTACTGTATAATTCCCATTCCAAGGCAGTAATGCAGCTTCAGCTGCTGATGGGGTATGAAAGAGCAGTGTAAGAAGCAACACCTCTCCCTCTGGGAGTATATCATCCCCATATCATTCTTAGTCTAAAATAACTGGAGGTATAGGAGTCCTGAGTTGAGAATTTAGATTTCCTTCCTCACCCTTTCTTTGGGGCAAAACTTTTTGGATGAGAATCTAAGAATGAAGTCATTGTCTAATGCTGTGGGCTGTATTTTATGCAAACAAAAAAGACTGTAAAATGTTTATTGTGCTGTGGCTATTTATGGTCATGGATAATGACAGATGACTATACTATCACATTGCCATGCCACCATAATCTTGCAAAAACTGAGTGCTAAGTGTACTTTTTGGAACTCTGCTATTTCTGCATGATCTAGTTTTAGACCAGTCTGAGCTAGCAGAGCAGATTAATATGTTCTGCCAAAGACACAGCAGCTGTTGGGTTGAAATTGCACTTTGTCTTCTCTCCCTGATGGGTAGGAAAACGAGAATCTTGGAGGCTACCATCTTTGGCCTGTGGGGGTGCAGGTGGCAGCAGGGAGATGATCCTAGTTCATCACTCCTTTGACTTTTAAGGAGGGGGAAGAGAAGAATCTGTGGGTGGCGGGAAAGGAAGATGGGGGCAGATGCCATATGAAAAAAAACTGCTTGTTCTGGGGCTTCTGTCCCCCTGAAGGGGATGGGAAGAAAACTGCTGCGGATAGCAGCTGAGTCCTTCACTAGTTCCACTGGATGAAGGAATGATGGATGATGTGGGGGAGATGAGGGTGTGTGGGAGGAGTGGCGAATGAGTGGAATCTGTTTTTGAATTTCAAGCATGGGGGAACCTCGCTAATTCGCACTAACTACCAGGAGATCCATTACAGATGACTAAATTTTGCGAATTAGCGAGTAAATAAAGCAAGATTTATGCACCACAATGTATTGGTCACTTATTTTGACAAGTGTAGTTTAGTCTTCTTGATGATGAAATTATTGTAGTGTACTAATGTCCGTAGTACGCTTTGTAATTCTGTGATGTCTTACTAATATGAGACCTCACTACAACATCTGTTAAATCTTTGCTGAGAAAAAGATCAGTGAAGGGAGAATTAGCGAGGTTCTTCTGTAATTTTGTTGAGTCAAAAAAATAAGATCACAGCAATACAATATTGCTTATAGTTCAAACATACAAAACATTGTTTTTCAGAGTAGTGTGCAATCTATTTTTAAAAAAAAAAATCTCCGTGGATTTTTCCGCAGATTTTCCGCAGATTTCCAGTGGCCCCACTGATACCTTATCCACTCATCACCAAGGTTCGTTTACATTGTAGGCTTTGACAATGACTATGTTTACTGCTAGTTGCCAGATTTGTGACTCTTGTCCATCTGATTATTCACTCATTAACATCAGACTGTCAGGTTTGGTACTGCAGAAGGGGTATATTTATCTCTTACAAGACTGGTACAAAACTTCTAACCTTAAAAACTTTTCTCTTGTTCTTCTGTGTATGTACAGATGGCTCTTAATGCTTTTCCTCCTGTCCCCCTTGTTTTTTAGGAGGATATAAATGCTATAGAAATGGAGGAAGACAAAAGAGACCTGATATCAAGAGAGATCAGTAAATTCAGAGACACACACAAGGTAGTATTCTTGTTTTTGCACTTGATACAAAATTAGGCTTTTACAGAATCCCAAAAAACCCCACTTTTATAAAATTTACCAATACATTACAATATCACTTAAAATACTGTTTATAATGAGGTGTAATATATATATATATGGAGAGAGAGAGAGCTATTTAAAAGCCAGCAAAAGACACACACCACGTTAAGTTGTCCTTGGCATTTGTAAGACTTTTAGGTGCTATTGATTGCTTTGCAGTCTTCTCACTTTATCATGAATAGACACAACTTAAGTTTCTACACATACATTAAGTTAGATATATTTATAACTAAAGACTAAACAGGCTGCAATGTAAGACATACACTTGAGTGTGTTTCTGTAGACAGTTATAACGTAATCCAAGGAAACTTTTTATGGAGAGCTGAAACTTTAATTTTAAATTTAAGACTTTTTTATTTTAATAGTTCTAAGTTGAGTGGGGGAAAATTAAAAATAGGTCAGTGGTTACCAGAATTACCAAAATTTAGATGCATGGAAGAATTGTAAATTCCCATAAAGCTAATCTATTCATTGACCCCCACCATTATGATAGAGATCATATGGTGACTAATGCAAGATGAAACTCTCAGCTTGGAAAGTAACATGGAATAGGATGTAAGTATGAGCTTCTGTTTTTTATTATATTTATGGATGCCCCCTCAGAAAAATATGCAAAGGGGTAACTGGCTTGGAAATGTTGTGCACAGCAAATCCCACTTCAGGGTTCCAACCTACAGAAGTTTCTGTTAATGTCAGTGCATATATGAATGTTTCTGGTTTGGAAGGTGGTACTAATGGATAGTGAAATGCAAACTGTGCATGTAATATATTTCAATGTTTAGCTTATAAGGCGGTATTAATTTTCCCCAGCAAGAGTGGAGGTGGTCCATGACCCACTGAAGTATTAACCAGTGTTCACAATTTGAGCAAACACTTTTCTGAATACCTGAAGTTGACATTGATGAAAAGGTTGAAGGTGCAATAAGGTGAAGTGTACCCCTGTTATTCAGCTTTACCTTGTGCAGTTGTTGGGCGGTACTTTTTCACACAACTTTATCAACATAAAGCAAAAGGAACACTGCTGGCAATGTAAATACTGCATTTTCCTCTCCACTCAATTTGGGAATGAAAACCTAAGGAAAAGAATTCCAGAAGAGATCTTCTGGTGAATTTCAGTAATTAAATACGAAACTGGTCGATGGTGAGACATAGCAGAGTTGTGTTTAATTCCAGGCCCTATCAAGTCACTGGTACAAAATATATACAAATCACGTGGTTTAAAAAAATTAAAATATGCTTCACTGTTTCAGAAGCTGTCAGGCATTTTACTGCCTTTGATCTATTTTATTGGGGGGATATTTTGGATTTCTTAACTTTTAAAATCAACTTTAATTATAAGTGGCCATTGCATATATTGGGTGGAATGATTTAAAAGGGCTGTTGAATCCATAGCAGCTGGCTAATGAGCACAGTGAACCTTTGCATGTTTTTAATATGAGTTTATAAAACAATAACCACAGACTGTCAGGGTATCAGCCTTGCAGGGGGCGTCCATTTACAGCACGGACGAGTCTGAAGAGAGCTCAAGGTAAGATTTGATTCTTCTACCTGCCCTTTTCTGTTCATTACTTCAGTGTATCTATGATGCTTTTTCCATCCCATTATCCCTTCAGACTCTCTTGTTTACACTGGTAGCAGTTGGTTAAATGCGGTTTTGATATGAACTAGATAGGCCAGTTCTTTTTTTTTTAACTGGATTTTTTAAGGAACCAAATTTATAAAATAGGTCATAAGAGACCAAAACTCGTACAGAGAAAAGATGTCTCTGAGACAATTTTTGCTATGAACAAAGTACTTGAGGGGAAATCCAGGAATTCAGGCAAAGAAATTTCTATTGGAACATCTAAAATAATCTGTAAGTATCAACTATTTCAGTATATAAACTTTTCTTTAAAAGTATATGAAATTGAGGTAAGTTTGATTTTGAAAGTTGACATAGCATAATCTAACATCTTACTGTATTAGTTTGTTACATTTTAAGACATCTATAAAAGAATTTCGCTTAGTTTCTAAGTTTTCACCCCTCTATTTTGTAGAATTTAAGTTTTGTTTTTTTCATAGTATCAGTTTTCTACCATTTTTTTAATCCCCTTTTCCTTTTGTGATTTCAATGTATCCAACACTAGCATGCCTGTATTTTACTATCAATACAGTGTGATATGGTGGCTGGATATATTGATCTCTTGTGAATTAGCTTTATTTCTGTAACCCTTTGTCAGTTCTCTGGTCCATGGGCACATGACAGAAGAATATTTACCAGGTAAGATTGCTTTTTAAAGTTGTCTTAAATGCATTGTTTAAAGAAAGAAAAAAAAGAAAAGAAAATGCACATTTTATTGTTTCGGTTTTTAATTTCTTTTCAGTGGTGGTAAACGTGGAGCCAAAGGGGATAAAACCTGTTTTTTCTGCTCAGTATGTGTAAAAACCATGTGGGGTTCTGGCATCTGTCAGGCTGACAATCTTGGTCTGTCTTTGTTGTTTGGTATTTTTGTGAACCGTGTACTTGCTCTTCCTCCCAGAAACATAGCTTATAGGCAAAGTTAATCCAGTGTTGGCGATCCATGTCCTAGCACAGCATCTGTAAGTTAACACACAACAATTGCTTCCAAGGATGGATTTATCTATCATTCTATTGATGTATTTTCTATTGTCTTATAGGAGTTCTGGTTATAGATACTGTTTTTAAATGGAAACGTTGCAACTGTATACAATTTTAGTAAAACAGTAGCAGATAACCCTTTAGTTTCTGTATTTCAAATGAGTGATTTCCAACCTTTTTTAATCTTTCCATTATGTAGGAGGAAAGTTGAGGATTCCGTTCAGCAGAATTCACTTTTTACCAGTGAAGAGTTAGAGCTCTTTAGGAAGGGCAAAGCGGGAGGGGTCCAGCTCCCTGCTCACTGTTGAGGCATGTGCACCAGTGTGCAAATGGATGAATTTCTTTACCCCAAGTTTTCAGATAGGGTTGACATGGTCTGCTGAGACCATGGGGAAACAACTCTGTCCCAATGGGCATCCACTGAATCCTGTTTGTCCAGCTGAGCAGAATGAATTTTGTTAGCTAAAAGTTCATTTTGTTTGTACCCAAGTGGTTCATTGCACCTATGGAGTCTGTGGCTCTGCTGTGAACCATGATTGGGAGTGCACGGTGTATGTGCACCCAGTCATTATACAACAATCCAAGGCCAGCCCTACCCTGCCATCCAAGGTTGGAGTTTGCTGGTCTGTGTAGATCTATGCTTTTGCACGAAATCTAGTCTTGTGATTGTTGCATTTTGATTTCATACTTATGAGTTCCAAACAAACTATTTAATACATTAAATGTTAAATCACTGGCGGTTTTGGTACGTCCATTACCAGCCTTACGTGTTGCGTCGGGATTATCAGATTCCTGCAATTATGGAATTAACTGTGAAAGTTCTCTTGTTGGTTTTTAGAAACTGGAGGAGGAGAAAGGCAAAAAAGAGAAAGAGAGACAGGAAATTGAAAAAGAACGGAGAGAAAGAGAGAGGGAACGGGAGCGTGAACGAGAGAGGAGGGAGCGCGAAAGAGAGAGGGAACGGGAGCGTGAACGAGAGAAGGAGAAAGAACGGGAGCGTGAACGAGAGCGGGATAGGGATCGTGACCGGACTAAAGACCGAGACAGAGACCGGGATCGAGACCGTGACAGAGACCGTGAAAGGAGCTCAGACCGCAACAAGGATCGAAGCAGATCAAGGTAAATAAAAGTTTGAGTTGCTGAAATAGAACTCTAGTTACGCAAGTGAATATAGTTCAATATATTGTTGGTTTTTTTCACTTAGAAAAAAGACAGCTCTCAATCCTAGGTTAAAAAAAAGGTCCATGTAGAATAGGAAATATGATTTTAAAAAACTTTTATTTTGTACATCAAAAGCACAGAAAGCATGTGACCGTTCCCACAAAAGGTGAAGCCTTATTGCTCAACCTGTCATCCTAGCCAGTCGGCAGTATGAAAAGAGCTAAACTGCAACGAAGCTAGTGGCTAAACATGGTGATGCAAAGTCTGTATGCAGGTTGTGAGCCAAATGGGAAGAGGGGAGAGTGTTTGTTTCAAGGAGGTGTACATATATTAGCCTTGGCACTCAGTGTCTGCACCCTAAATTTAAGGGACTGACTAAATGCTTTTGAGGCCCCTGTCTTGTGAGGGTAGAGCCAGATAGAGGTATTACAGAGTGTCAGAATTCGAATGCTTATGGGGCAGTAGAGGGTTAAAAATAATGTGAAAGATAATAAATGTGAATATCTCTCAGTAGGTGGTAACATACCCTTAAATTCATTTAAGATTGAAGCTTTGTATACAAGGCTTTTCAGGCCAGCAGTAAACTTATTTTTTATGTCCTATATAAAAATAGAGCGGGGCAGTATTCATACCTAAGGCAGTTGTCCAGTCTGACTTCTTTTTGGGGGGGGGATGGGGGGGGTTATGGAAAGATGATCTTTCATACCTTGCACAACTATCTGGCGTTCTTATTGTCTTCTGCTTTTGTGGTGGGTAGGGAGAAAGAAAAGAAGAATCCTTATAGGGCTGGGTGAGGCAGCTGGATGTGAGTCTTTCATACAGACTGGGTTTGAGGGTTATTTTTTTTCATAACTGGTTGCATTACACCCACTATATCCCCACCAAAGATCGCTTTATGCCTCTTCAGACAGAGCATCTGCCCTCCGTCCTGAGGTGTTCCTTTTCTCTCCCTGTAATAGTCCTGCAGCAAGGTGATACCCTTTGTTAAGAGGATAAGGGAAAGTTTCATATATAAATATAAATAAATAAAAAGAAACCAACTTCTGCTCAGCAAGACCTGCTCTCCCTGTCACCAAGATTAACCTGACATACCTCTGTTCCTGGTAGCCTGAAGAATGAGGGACTGAGCTTGCAGTTCAAACTGAGATTTCTGCAAGTAGCACAAACCTTAAGAGTTATTTAAACTGTAAAACGATGGCCTGGAAAATAAAGGGGACTAATAGCTTTGGGGCATGTATGTGGAAAACTACTAGAGAACATTGACCCTTGAATACTAGCTACTGCCATATGTGCTTAGTGATTCCAAGTGTTTATGGTTGGGCTGACTAAGCAATTGGTTTAAAAAAAACAGCAAAAATTAAATACAGATTTACATAATCAACACCATCACTATATCTAATCGTTTTGTACAATAACAAGAGGAATAACTCCAGAGAAGACAGGGTGGATAAAAATAAATGATTTAAAAAAAAATAAAATAAAAATTTAAAATTGGTTTTTTCCTCAAAAAGCATTTTATCAAAAAAATCCGATCTAAAGATAGTTTTAAGTAAGATACATTATAGCTCAAAGATATCTCATCATGGAATAAGGATTATAAATTCTAATTCTATAGTATGAGACAATATATTCATGTACTGTTTAAGAAAAGTTTTTTGTAAATGAGTTCCAATAGTTCATGGATTAGGGACCCAATTTTATAGGGTTGCAGGGGCTTCCGTATAGATTATTTAGGTTAATCTTTCTATCTACCCAATGGGACTCAGTGCTCAGTCTAGAAGATACCATCAGAGATGCTTAGTTTTGCAGTTCTCAAACTGTGGATTCGTGTCTCCGGAGATAACATGCTTGTTAACACCAAAAATGATTTTAAATAAATAACTAATATATAGAGGTGAGAAATAACAGACCTCAACCCAATTGTCCCTCTGAATATTTGTGTACACAGAGTCAATCCCTTACCTCTCTCTAAAAGTGCAAAGTTTCAAAAAGTTCAATGAATAGAAGATTGTTGGGGGCAGAATAGATCTGGACAAGGAGAAGAGGTCTGGAGATAAACGTGAGAAGGGAGGGACAGGCAGTAGAAACAAAAGTGAAACTGTCTGAGCAGTATATTCCAGAAGTCTTGAGGTCTTTCTGAGTGTATCCTTCATTGATTTGAGATCTACCATACTATTCTCTCACTAGAAGGGAAAACCTATAATGGCAGTAGGCAGTAGATGAGACCCAGTTTGGGTCTCCTCTGTCTCTGAGTTGTGAAGAATATGTATTAAGGTTATAACAACCAACAAGAATGCACTTTTATGTAGAAATCCATGATTAAATCGAGTCTTCCTGACTAATGATTTAAATCAAATCCACCCTGAGAGAAGGTATCAATACTGTGTATTACGTGTTTGAAATTACATCCAATACTTGTTTGTTCTTGTTTGGTAGAGGAGATAAGCTATCTGGTTGTGTGCTTAACTATATTGGTCCTTGTCCTTAGAGAGAAAAGCAGAGACAGAGAGCGTGAACGAGAGCGGGAAAGGGAGAGAGAACGAGAGCGGGAAAGGGAGAGAGAACGAGAGCGGGAAAGGGAGAGAGAACGGGAGCGTGAGCGAGAAAAGGACAAGAAAAGGGACCGAGAAGAAGATGAAGAGGACGCCTATGAACGGCGAAAGTTGGAAAGGAAACTGCGTGAGAAGGAAGCTGCTTATCAAGAGGTAGTTTCATAGTCGATTTGCTTTTCAAACCTTTCAAGTTACCTTGGAAAGTCACTTCTGATGTCAGTGACTTTTTAATCGTGTGTTTCTTGGTGGTTGTCTTACTGCACAACAGTCCACTTTTTTCCCAACTCCATATCTAACCCTTTGGCACTGGATGACACGATTCAGAACACAATGTTCTACAAAATTAAATCCGTCTGGAGGGGAATTTCTGGACCATTTCTTCCAAGGGCTTAAACTAGAAGTAGCAAATTTATATATCTTGACCTAATTATTTCTAAGTGTGTAGAAACTGGTTTTGTTTTTTAGTTGTTTTTAATGCTCATGAGATTGGAGAGTATTTCATATACTTTTATTGCAGCGTCTTAAAAACTGGGAGATCAGAGAACGGAAGAAAACTAGAGAATATGAAAAAGAATCTGAGAGGGAAGAAGAAAGACGAAGGGAAATGGTAAGATTTGCTATTTGCAATTGGATTTAATTTTTTTTCTGTCTGAATTAGAACTGAGGCAGATTCTGTAATTTTCGTCACATAAAGGGCTACTGTGAAATATACTGTAATTTATTGTCCTACTCATATCAACAGAACACATGGATTTTTGTATACACTAGCTTAAAGCTAACTAGCCACATAATTGTCATAGTTGGCTTTTAAAACCTAAAGCAGAAGCGTTAGGTAAGAGAGCCTGGAAAAATAAAGCTTGTTTGCCTGGGTCTAGCAGAAGCAAAACAGGGAGAGAGGCAGGCAGTTGCAAAATACTCTAGTTGTCTTACAGAGAATTGCACCTTCAGTATGAAATGTTACAACTGTGACCAACATACCTGTCAAGTTTTCAGTGTAAACGTAGTCTGTTTTCTGATGTATAGGACATTGGTCAGATCTAGTCTGCTGGATGTACTCCTGTGGTATGCTTGGCATGTTCAGATTCTGCAGAATGAGGGTTTTGGGGTTTTTTTTGGTTTAAGATGCTGTTCCTCTGTCACGTTTTGGCTCGTGGATGAGCTCAATGCTGCAGCACATTGCAAAGGCGTATTTATAGCTAAAATTATTCATTAGAATTATTTATGTTGATTAGACTTTTGGTTTTATAAAATCTAAATTTCAAGACTAAATGGAACTGATAGTGCCCATTTAAACTGACACTTTCAAATCCATTAAACTGACTTTTAACGAGGTTATTTGAAGAACCCTATTGTGGTTTTCTTATTTAGGACACAAGAATATTGACCATATGAAAAAGCTTCAAGATGTTAGATAATGAGAACTTCAGTGCTTGCCAGTGAGGGACATTTATCCTACCAGTCAGAGATGGACAAACATTAGTGAGTTGTCACACACTTATATGGGAGGATGGGGGTGATGCCACTCCAAAAGCTCTCCATCTGCTGGCAGGGGGAATCTGTATTTAGTAGTTTAAACAGGGATAGAATGAAACTGGATGTATTTTGTCTGAGAGGAAGGAGTAGAAAACCTTTACAGTAATGTTGATGTCTCTACTTGCTACAGGCAAAAGAAGCCAAACGGCTAAAAGAATTTTTAGAAGATTATGATGATGACCGAGATGATCCAAAATATTACAGGTATGTTTGAGTAAGCAACCAAGCAGTATAATCCAATCCTCGTTATCTAGTTGTTTAATAAAATTGTCATCGTTACTGGTAGAAAATAAGAGGCATGAGTGTACAGGGAACTTGGCACTCAAATACTGTGGAGATAGGGATCATAAGAACCTAGATTACCTCATGGAGTCCATACCTTAAAAATGAGGGAACTGGGTAACACTTACTGATTCATGGAGCATCTCTCCTTCCCACTCCTTTAACAGGGACGAAGGTATTGCATTAGGGTGAGGCAGAACATGAGATCAAAGTAGTCCCAAAACTGGGAAAGGAAGGGAAGAGTGGACCTTTATATAAACTTATTTCTCTGCTCTTTATGCTAGGGCTGTGAATTATATTCAGAAAAATTTTAAGAGTGGGTGGTGAGGATCCTTCTTATGGGAATACCCAAAAAACTTAACTGATGAATTAAAATGGGGAGGAGTTCTTATCAAGTACAGGTTCACTAAGGTCTATAGAGCACTTACTATTCTTTTCCTAGCTTTATAAGTGATCCCACTCTAACTATAATTTTTTCATTCAGGATTTCAGAAAGAGCACTTGTCTCTCGGCATGTCTCATTATCTGCTGAGCATGATGATGCTGATTCTTTGGAGTTGTGTATAGAATGGGAGTTGACATTTTAGCATCTCCCATCATGAGAAAAGAGGGTTTTCAAGGTGCACTTATACATCTTGTGGTTTTACTTAATGGAAAAATGAATGCAAGCAGTTGTGTCTTAGATGGCTTTCATTAGATCTTAACTTTTAAACACAAAGTTTGTATCTTCTTCAGGGGTAGTGCTCTTCAAAAGAGATTGCGAGATAGGGAGAAAGAAATGGAAGGAGATGAACGAGATAGGAAGAGGGAGAAAGAAGAGTTGGAAGAAATCAGGCAGCGCCTTCTGGCAGAAGGACATCCGGATCCAGATGCAGAACTCCAGAGGGTAAGCAGCAACATGTCTGACAAAGGAAAATGCATAGATATTTTTATAGCATTAGGCAAAGTTAAATGTTTGAGTACATATTTAATAAATTAGAGGTTTATAGCTGATCTGGTGGTAATATATGCTTTGTTCGTCCAAATGTAGATATGGAAAGCTTTTTTGGTTTCCAGTCTTTATGTAAGTATCATAAAATTGTTAATCTGGATTTTTTTAAAAATCCAAATAAAATGGAGTTTAAAAGATTATTTGGATTTACCAGGATTATCTGATTATGAAGACAGTAGTAGGGTTTGTGTATATTTTAGTCCTTAATAACAGATTATGCAGTGGACATTTCATGGGGTAGAGGGCAGGACATTTAAGTAGGTCCTTTATCAGAATTTTCCCAAATAGCACAATTTTGGTTTTGAGAAGTTTTTATGTTCTCTAATTGGCTGTTTATTTGCAGATGGAACAAGAGGCTGAAAGGCGCCGACAGCCACAAATCAAACAGGAGCCAGAATCTGAGGAGGAAGAAGAGGAAAAGCCAGAAAAAGAGGAAAAAAAGGAAGAACCAGAGGAAGAGGAGGAGGAACCGGAACAGAAGCCTTGCCTTAAACCAACCCTACGACCCATCAGCTCTGCCCCATCTGTTTCATCTGCTAGTGGCAATGCCACCCCTAACACCCCTGGTGATGAATCTCCCTGTGGCATCATCATCCCTCATGAAAACTCGCCTGATCAGCAACAGCCAGAGGAGCATAGGCCTAAAATAGGACTTAGCCTCAAATTGGGCAAGTTGGCATTTCATTTAAATTTTCCTTGAGGGTTTGGAGAGAGAAGAAACATAGGAAGTTGAGAAGCAATTCAATTTTCCAAATTATATTGTAGATTTGGGAGCAAAACCGAGCAACTTGATATGCTAAATTGCCAATACCTAGGATGCTCTTCCTGCTCACAGGTATCTTAAAATATTAGCTAATTTGTCTAAAATCTGGGCAGAAGAAAACAGGTTTGGCATGCTAAGTGAGTGGTTTCCTAAAGAGTGCTCTGCTAGTGAGCTGATAATACTTTGCACTTACAGGTCTTCTGACAAAAGACATTTTAAGCATCAGACCAAAAGCCCATTGAAATCTGTTCATTGACTTCAGTAGGCTCTGGTCTGAAATGCTTTACAAACATTTATTCATAACACCCTTTACATAGACCAGAAAAATAAGGGATAGAGAGGCTGACTTTCCCAGAGCAGCACAGTAAACTGGTGACAATCCAGAATAGAACAAGAGTCTTGACGCCCATTTTCTCTGCTCTGAGCACTAGAGAACAATTTTTATATCCCTATTCCTTATTTAGGGGTGTGAATTTTACTGTGAAGACAAACAAAACTACCTTCAGTAGTAAATTGCAAATATTTTATTATTCTCTCCTGCCTTTTTTGTAGGTGCCTGCAATAGTCCGAGCCAGCCCAATGCTGTGAAGAGAAAGAAGCTCCCCGTGGACAGTGTGTTCAATAAATTTGAGGATGAAGACAGTGATGATGTGCCCCGGAAAAGGAAATTGGTCCCCTTAGATTATGGTGAAGAAGATAAAGGCTCCTCCAAGGGCAATGTCAATACAGAAGAAAAGCGCAAACATATTAAGAGTCTTATTGAGAAAATTCCCACGGCCAAACCAGAGCTCTTTGCTTATCCTCTTGATTGGTCTATTGTGGATTCAGTGAGTAACCGTTTCTTTAATTTAAAAAAAATAAAGCTAATTTTGATCGGAGAGCATAATCTGCCAAGTGATGCACCATGGTATTCGCTAAAAGACAAAACATTTGTCACCATGAGTCAGATCAATAGTGCTGACTCGAATCAAACATGACAGCTGATGCTGTACTTCCTGTCCACAGATAGCATCTACTCTGCATCATGCCATGCCTGCTTATTTTAGCTCCTGGGCCTCTCCCCAGCTAATGATGCAAGTTATATAATGGTTTTATGATAGGACCAAAAGTCCACTAGAAACTTACAAAACTTTTGATTTAAACCATAGGTGAGAATTAGGGACATTTAATTTACTGTGTCACCAGGTCCCTAAGGAATAGCTTTTGATTTCTAACCAGTTCTAACAAGTTTTTTTTGCAGAAAATTGGTCTGCATGTGTGTTGGGCAGGTATTAATTGAATTAAAATATTCATCTGACATTTATATAATGTTGGATCTTTCACTAGCTATTTGTGTGTTAGATCCTCTACATCACTGTTAGTAGCTGGCTTCTGGGTACTACTGATGGGCAGTAAGGATGATGGTAAGTCTGACGTAAATGGTGTTCTCTTTCCTTTTCAGACATTAATGGAACGTCGAATTAGACCATGGATCAACAAGAAAATAATAGAATATATTGGTGAAGAAGAAGCCACACTAGTTGATTTTGTTTGTTCAAAGGTTAATATAATTTTCCTCCGAATAACTTTCTAAACATCTGGGTTTTTTTTCCAGTTTAAAAAGACAATGGCTGGAGAATAACCATTTGAAGATACTACCAGTTTGCAATGTTGACCAGCAGCAAGCAGCCAACACTGATTTAGTACATGTACCCAATTACAAGACAGCTCCTTTAATACTTACTCGTAGTATGCATATACCCAAGGCTCTTTGCAGTGTGGTGCACACTTAACTGGATTTCTGTAGTGAGACCCTCCAGGGCAGCAGATGAGATTTTGCAGAAACTTCAGATGAATTAAAAAAGAGATGTTTATATAATTTAAATAGGAAAGTAAATAATAATCAGTATGTTATCCCTGTTCACTTTCATACTTAATTCAGTTTTTTACCTTGCCCCATAGGTCTTAATTTTTAGTGTTTTATTGAAAATCCATAACTATTAGAAGTTCTTGGAGGGAAGCAGGAGGTTTTGCTTTTTTGGTTCAGAAGACTTTTGACATCTGAGAAAAATGTGGGAGATACTTTGGGAGTGTGGAATAAGCACGTTAGGTGGATATAAAATGAATGTATTTGAAATATTTAACCATGGTGATACTGATATTTGCATCTTTAGATTTCAAATTTAATAGATCATTGAAATGAATGTGGCAGTTGATACTTGCAACAGCTTTGAAACAAGCTGTTTGCAGATTCAGGCAGAGACCACTGGACTGATTTTACATTTGGTTCACCTTTTTAAAAAGGTTTCTTCACAGCCACAGGGCTAGAAACATTTATTTTATTTTATTTTTTTTTAATAAAAGCCTGGCTTCTGGAGCACAGTTCTGATAGGAGGTATTAATTTTAGCAAAGCTTTAATTTATTTGTTTAAACTTTATTAAATTTTATATATAATGCCACCCTCTCCTGGAAAAGGACTTTGAGCTCTGAAAAACAATTTCAAATATGTTAAAATAAATCCATTCAAATCTCTAACAAATAAAATAAAGTGAGGGAGGATGATTGATACCCACCCACTCACTATTCTCCCCCTATCCTCTCTCAGTAGCAGATCCAGGTTGGAGGAGGGGGAATTCCTTCCCCCTCACTCCCCAAATTAGCACAGCCAGGCTCGAAGTGTAGGAACAGTTAGTTGAATGAGTCCCTTGTGGCTTGTTGGAGCTAGTCAGTGCTGGTGCTTGTCCCACATGTTGACCTTGATACTAACACTACTGTGAAAGTAGATGCAGTCTTTAAGAATTCTTAACTTGCTGTGGAGAAACAGTGGGCTGCTCGCTATAGCAATTTCAAATTTAGGTTCATTTTTCAGAGATCTTTAATATGAGTATAGTTCTTTAGATCTCAGTTTGTAGACTGAAAACCATTTATTTGTTTCAGGTTATGGCTCATAGTTCACCGCAGAGCATATTGGATGATGTTGCCATGGTAAGCTGAAATTGAATATCAATTATCTTCTATTTTTCCCCCCTTATGCTTCCCCCTGGCCCATTCATACCTCTCAGTTCAGATGGGTGGGTTTTTTTGCTTCGTATACATTATGTAGAAGCTAATAATTATAAACTCAGAATTTCTAACTTTGAATTTTTTTGAATCTCTGCCAGTATTCATCAGTTATGGACCCTTTCTCTGCAGCAGTTTGGGTATAGCAATTGACAGCAAACTTAGGATGAAGTTTGATACACTATGATAGCATTATGCAGTCATTGGTGATGGACTTTCTTAATTGGGGTAATGTAGTATGTTTAATGTTCAGAAGGAAACTGGAAATGGATGTACATTTCCAAAATAGTCATCTTCTAGGTTAAAATCTAAAACTGCAAATTTCTTTGGTACTGGAGAGAAGGGTTTTGTTCCTTTGGTGGAAAAGGTATCTTGTCAAGCATGCACAAGTCAACTTCCTCCTCCTGGAGAAAGCACCTAGGCAGTTCATATTTGTTTGTTAAACTAATAACAGTATTGATAGTAGGCAAAATTCATACGGTTTGTTATTTAGATTGTGATAGAGCCCAAAATATGCTAGGCACTTTCTAAATATAGAGGAATACATGGTTTTTACCTGTGTAGATTCTAGATGGGCAAGCTGTGTTAAGAAATAAGTACAGCATACAAGCAAAGTGATCATTGGGGGATGGGAGGGATCACATCTTCAGTTGCATCTTAGTTTGGGATTTTTAAGTTACACATGAAATTCCCCACCCCAACCACAGTTCAGCTCCATTACAGAGATGGGAGAGGGAAATGCAATGGCAAGCTTCACTATGCCCTCCCAATATTGTCTTCCCTTTCCACATAAATAACAGTTCATTCATAAGATAGATAAAGGAAAAGAGAAATAGATGACTTAGCTAGTTTCTTGTAGGTGTTGCAGAAGAAGTGAGTCTTCAGAAGGGATTTAAAGGAGAGGGTGGTGGCCATGTGAGTCACCTCAGGAAGGGCATCCTATAGAAGGATAGGGAGCAGCATGGAATAAATTATGAGGCAGTTGGAGGAGCAGACAAACAGCATCAAGGTGGTGCAATGGGGCAACAAATGCATGGGAGAGTAAGTAGGCAGGGGCAGAGTTACATAGGGGATGATTTTGAGAAACTTGAGGTTTGATGTGGTGAAACAGATCCATTGGAAGAATCCAAAGAAGCAATAGGGAGGTCAGATTCTGACCTTACTGGCTGTGTTTTGTTCACATTAAAAGGGGGCAGGTGGGATGTGGGGAAGACCAGACCACAGGTGGCTGTAGTGCTCAGATTGGGGCTAATGCTTTACACAGAGAAGAAAGCTCGAGTTTTGGGCATATTGTGTAGGAAAAAGGAAGAGCTGGCAGTGACCTCCACATTGCAGATCTCTGTGTTAGGGAGGATAGCAGCATGGTCACTTGTGCTGGAGAATGGGATAAGAGGATAACACTGCTTTGCAGTTCAGCCTGTTGGATCGTTGTCATGCAGTCATGTTCCTGAAACTTAAAATTGCTCAGTTGCTATTCTGTAAAACAACTGTTGATGGTGGAAGGAGTGGTTGGGGACCATGATGCACAGATATTTAATAGTGATAGAACACACAGTGTGAAAAAGAGGTTCCAATATGAACTATCTGTGCCACTGCTTGTATAGCTTGCAGAGGTAACCCTTAGTCACAAAATTTGGATCCAGATTACAACATTTCCAAATTTCAGAGGGAGGCTCAGAAAAACACATATTTTGGTTTGGCCCATCCTAAAGATATAGGAGTCAGCCACAAAGTTTAGATATGGATCAGAACTTTTGACACTTCCACTCCCATCCTCCCAAACTTTAGGGTTCACATCCAGAGTTTCAGTTGGCCCTATCCCTAATTTGTGAATAAAATATGGCCTTCCCTAGATGACTAAATGTAGCACTGATTACTTGGAGTTATAATAAAAATAAGTACATACGACATGAAGTCAACTTAATGAAATAAGATACCTTGGGTTCACTTCACTTTCAAACTAAAATATGTGAAGTGATTGCAATCTGCTTGTGCAAATCAGAGGACCCTAGCCATACTTGTTAAACTTTACATAATGCATTACTGAAAAATTCAAAAGCTTTTTAGTTTTGCGTAATAGGATCATATCACCTACCATTTGACAATAATACATACAACTTTTTCCAGGAACAACTTAATATTGCTGCTTAATGATGGAACATAACTTTATAACTCGATTTATTTTGCTCCCCAGATGTTTCTTTCCTATGAACACTACCAAAGTAATAAGTCTTTCTGCTAAGTTTAACTGTAGTGTCACTACCTAGAAACCCACCATAACCTAATATATATTTTTCCCCCACCTGTAGGTACTAGATGAAGAAGCGGAAGTGTTTATAGTCAAAATGTGGAGGCTATTGATATACGAAACAGAAGCCAAGAAAATCGGTCTAGTGAAGTAAAGCACTCTCCTTGCTTTTAGGGTTCCATTTGTTTTTTTTGTTTTCCTTTTCCATCATTCAAGAACTTTGAATTTTCTCTGTCCTCGGAGACACTTGTGAGACCTGTATTTTTTTATGTAGAAAATGTGAAAAAAATTTGTCCTCTGCTCTGTTGAGGCCACTCTGCCCCCCTCGGTTATGGTTATATGAATCCTGCGTTGGTTCTCTTTATAATTCACCAGGTACAATTATTGGTATGTTTTATAAGATGCAGCTACTGTACAAGTCTCTGGTGATCTTGTTCAGCAAATCTGTTCCTTGTAAATATTAAAAAGACTCCCTTGTTTTGCAAAACATTTGCACTTAATGTGGAACTATATCATACAGACCAAGATAATTGATTTTACTGAAAGTGTATCATCCTCTCGCTCTCTCTCCCCCCCCCCTTTAATTTAAAGAACGATCATAATAGGATTGAAATTAGAATTGTAAAAATAGAATAAGTGGATGGAGCGACTTTCTTGGCTTTCACAGTATGCGTGTGAGCGTGCCTGCGACTGTTGATTTGTCCCCCTCATCTGACTTAGGGAGAGGAGTGGCCTTAAGCTTTTCATTGTATGTGAACCTGCAGGAAAAATGGTGGTGGTTTTGCCAATTTAGAATTCCTTGTGAAACTGGCCAGAATCCCTCCTGCAGATGCTCAACCTTCCCATAAAGGGAGTAGATTGCAGGATGCTTCTTATTCTGTTATGTTGACGATAGGACTTCAGTGAGCACTATTTAATGCTTTTTTACCTCAGATGTCTTGTGCACAATTATTTCATTTTAGCCCTTCTCTGCTAGCCCTTCCTACCTCCAAAAATAATCTGATTTTTAAGAAATTACTTTTAAAACACCTTTTTTTAGAATTTAGAAGAGAAATTAATATGCCAGTTTAGGACATTTTGGGAAATAAAAGGTTGAAGGATATAATTAACCATAGCAGTTTATAAAACTAAATCATACTTTTTCAAACAATGTAGAAGTCTGTTTTTATGTCTACTATCAAACCAGCCCTGGTTTTGTTTTCCTTCATTTTTTGTACTGTAAGCAGTCTGTATCGTCATTGAAAGAGGGTGATATTTTCCTGCCTTGTCTGTATGGGATTTTTATAAACAAGCTGATGCGGTATAAATGATGAGATGTACTGTACACTGCATTTTTTATCTCATACCCAGGTAAAAAGGCACTGATGATGTGCGATGAGCCGTCTTGATTGCAGGATGAACGTTTTCCAGGGAGCAAAACAATCTCAAACATTTTTAATTTTTAAACACAATTCTTAATAGCAAACAAATTAAGTACAGCTGTTCAAGTATCTGTGTAACTGTATTTAACTGAAGGATACAGGTTGACCTGTTTAGAAAGCATAACTGTGACCTTGAGTAATTAGATTCTTGCATCTTAAGAGGACATTTGAAAACACTGTTCTTAACAAATGGGATCGTGTAAAGGTTCCGCCATGTAAATATTTCAAATATTAAAAATGTATATATTTGATTTGGGGGCTCAAATTCTTTTGGAGTTTCCTACAGCATGCCATTTTATTGAACATATCTGTTCCAGGTCAGGAACCAGAACAAATGTCCACAGAGGCTTTTTAACTCCTCTATATGGGCTTAACGGAAGAGTGCAGACGTGGTCCGACTCCTAACTTGCCCTTTTTCATCCCTTTGAGTTTGTATGTTTAAAGTGTGCTTTTCTTTATTTGGGTTGAGATCTAATATTGTTTTATGTTGTGGTTTAGTTTGGGTTTTGTTTTTTTGCGCACACCCACACACACTCCAACCTCCTCCAGACTAGTTTTTGCTCAACGTGTATGACTGCCGCTTGATACTACCCCAATGGCACCCTTTTCCCCTCCTCCACCACCTTCTTCGGGGGCTCTTCCAGATGCTGATGAAATTTGAAGCTATGAACTCCAGGGTGGGAATGAAGAGAGAAGGGGGGGAAGGAGAGCTGGTTGAACTTAAAAATTCAAGGCCTTATTTGTTCCCTCTAATAAATCTTCCCATCTCTGTCCCTAATGGTATTGTAGCAGAGCAAGTTGAACTGATCTTTAATGCCAAGCAAATGTCACTGAGACACAAACTGCTCTCCGCACTTGGTATTTTGCTCAACACCCCAACAGATTATGAAACTGAAGCTAGATCTCTGCTTAGCAGAACACACTCAGCCAGTAGGATTGCTCTATATACCTGCCTATTAAATGATGTTAATGAATTTGATGAATGCTTGTGCACTTGCTTCCTAGAGAAACTGAGTTGAATGAAGATCTGGGTGGACAAGACTTTGGTAAAATTTAAATTGGAATGTTAAGCAAATTTGGATTAGTTGGGTAAATAGTACTTAAGTGTGTAAACTATTGGATTAGTGATTTATTTGGAAATTGGTTTTAAGGAAGTTGAGAATTTTATATCACTCATGTATGTTTGGTAGTGAGTGCACAAGATTGGATATCTGCAGGTTCATAACTGATTCCCCTCCCCTCCCCCGCTTTCAGAATGCAACACTGACTGTAAAGTTTTTATGCTAGTGTTGCCTGTTTCTTGTTGCACATGTTACTTAAGTTATTAATGTGGTTTCCCATTGAGACTAGTTTTACTGAGCTGTTTTCCACCCACTTAGAGGAGGATGATTCTAGTTTTTGTGAATATACAAAGATCAATATCCTCTAGGATGTTCTCTGGTTATGGTTGTTTTGTGCTTATGGACTTAAGTCTTTTCCCCTTGGATTCCTGTAAACATATTTATTAAAACAATCAGTTAGTGTTTGAAAACTTATATTTCTGATGTTTCTAGGCTTTTTAAATCTCAAAGCATTACATGGAATTGACGTCACTAGCATACAGAAAGGAAGAAATGCTATTTGCTGGAATGGATTTCAGAATAAAGTAATCCCTAATAGCGCTGCAGAATTCTTAATATAAAATGTCTCTTCCTTAAGTGTTTTTTTCTTTCAACATACAGGAACAGGGTTATTTCAAAATACAGTTAGAAAAGAGTTGCTACAGTTGATTGTGTAAACTATTTTGAGAGACAAGGTGGGTGAGGTAATATCTTTTATTGGACTGACTTCTGTTGTGAGAGAGACAAGCTTTCAAGCTTACTCAGAGCTCTTCTTCACCTTGCCCACCTTCTCTCTCTAATATCTTGGGACCAACATGACTACAGCGCATAAACTATTTTGATGGATATTTGACATTCTCTGACCATTCTAAATTATTTTATTCTCTGAACATGTGGAAACTTGGGCTTGTTGAATACATACTATTGACATGTCAATACAGTGAGGAAGTGGATTAACTATATATTGGTCATGAGATCTTTTGGTTAACTGTCCCATAAACTTTGGTGGAAATTTGGTGTGGTGTGCTACAACAGCACATAAAGTACTTTTGTTCTTATCATGGGATACGTTTCACTGTGGTACAAATTAAAGGAAAAATATGTATCTGTTTTGGAAGCAATAAGGGGCCCTAGACATGGATCAGGGCCCCATTGTGCAGGGCACTACAATTTAACTTTGGTTTAAAAACAAAACAAAAAAAAAAAACCCATACAGATGCTCTAAATATCCTGAGAATAACCCAGCAGCATTAATACCAATATACAAATATAGCACAATTTCCCTTGAAATATCAGGTTCATATTCCCACTGATGAGTGTTGCACCACCTGGTGGTCCCTAACAGTAGAACCTTCTTCAAATGTAGTGCCTATTAGAGCGCACATGTGCCCCCTCCTGCCCCTTCCCTTGGCATTTCCGAGAGGGAGGCTATATAAGGGGGCACTGCACCCACTACCACCTCAGTTCCTTCCAACTGCTGCAGCAGACAGAAGTTCTTAGTATAGTTTTTAGTATTAAGGTAGTTTTAGGTATAGATAGTTAGGACACTACCAAATTCCTGGCCATGAAAAACGTGTCAGGGATTATGAAACCTGGTCTTCCGTGAAATCTGGTCTTTTGTGTGCTTTTACTCTATACTGTACAGATTTCACGGGGGGAGACCAGCGTTTCTCAAATTGGGTGCCCTGACCCAAAAGGAAGTTGCAGGGGGGTTGCAAGGTTATTTTAGGGGGTAGGGGGGGTCACGGTGTTACCACCCTTACTGATCTGGGCAGCCGGAAAGCAGTGGCTGTTGGCTGGGTGCCCAGCTCTGAAGACAGTGCCCCACCAGCAGCGGCACAGAAGTAAGGGTGGCAACATACCATACCATGTCATCCTTAGTTCTGCGCTGCTGCTGGCAGCAGTTCTGCCTTTAGAGCTGCGCTCCTGGCCAGCAGCCGCCACACTCCAGCTGGCCAGCTCTGAAGGCAGTGCCACCAACAGCAGCAACACAGAAGTAAGGATAGCAGTACCGCAACCCCCTCTACAATAACCTTGCAATCCTCCTCCTCTTCCTCCCCCCCAAAAACTACTTTTTGGGTTAGGACCCCTACAATTACAACACTGAAAATTCAAATTTAAATAGCTGAAATCATGAAATTTATTATTTTTTAAAATCCGATGACTGTGAAATTGGTAAGGCCCTTTAGATAGTACATATGGTTGGGTTCATGTGATGGTGGAACAGCAGAAGCAGTAGCTGGGCTTCATGAGATGGGCTTCATTCTCAGCTGCCTTCCTACTCTCTTTTCGGGTGTTCTGCGTACCAGATTTTTCACACCCAGAGCATGCAAGAACTGGCGGAACAGACTAAAACTGCTGCTTTAAGAAGCTCTTGCTGCTTACACTGTCTTGTTCTGAAGGTTCATGGGATCCAAAGACCAAGAGCCCTGTTTCAGCTCTGGTTACTTCCATATAGCAAGGCTAACTTGTGTAAGGGTTCCAGGTTGTTGGGATCTTTGTCGGTCCTGGCTCATGATCCTTTGACTAAAGCTTTCAAGGCTTCAGAGGCACCGTTGGTAGAAAAGAGCCAACTGCCTGCTAAGGGACCTAGAGCCATCTCAGTTCCAACTGTATTGGTTCTGAAAAAGCTGAGGGTGAAGGTGGCCAGCGTTAGCAGTGCAAGATCCTAAATGTCCAACTTATTGGAGCTACCCAATTCTGACATAGCCTCTGTGCTTCTGATTTTGAAACCCAAATCGGTTCTGGGTTCCACTTCAAAGTCCAGAGTTGTGGACCTGTGTATTTCTCTGGTCTGATACTCTCCAGGCTTATGGCACCAGTTCCATCCTCCACTCCTGTTCCAGGACTATCCTCGGATCCAAAGAGGATGTTAACAGTGGTGACTGATGTGCACCTTCTTGTGTTTGAGTGTTCCTTAGATCTGACACGAAGTTGGTGATGAAGAAACAATAATCTGCTGCTGCTTCTGAAAAGAGACTAAATTTCCTCTGCTTTTCTCCTTTCTCCAGATCCATCTATGCCACCACTTTCTAAGACTCGTATGGGATCTCTGTATATAATAAGATCTTCTAAACTTTCCACAGTATGCATCCGATGAAGTGAGCTGTAGCTCACGAAAGCTTATGCTCAAATAAATTGGTTAGTCTCTAAGGTGCCACAAGTACTCCTTTTCTTTCTTACCTTTTATCTCTCTCCACCATATGGTTCCATTGCTGTCTCTGGTGTGGTTCATAATGGATCTGAGGTTGGATCCTACTTAAGAGGAGGACAAAGGAAGAATTAAGAAACCTGATTCATCCTGGGGCATGCCCCATGATCCTTTTGCTCCTCCTGTGTGTTTCTGAATCTCAGCTACTGGAGATTGGCAACTGTGGTCTTCATGAATTTTTGGATCACTTATGGATGGAGAGATGTTGGTGTTTCATCTGATATGGATCCAGTTAACAGTCCTCAGATCTAGTTCCTCTGGACCCATTGGCAGCTTCGACAGTTGTACCTGATATGCTTTCCGAAGAAGAGGATAAGGAGACTACTCCCTTTTTTTGAGCAGGAACAAATGGATATTTATATTGAATGTGATTTGTCACCTGATGAGCACGTGAGTGTAGCTTCTGCTTTCTCCCTTTCGGAGGATGCTCAAAAGTTCCATTGTGGCTGTGGAGGAAAACCACTCATTGAGTTTTTGACATTCTTGGTGCTACGTCCACAAATAAGGTGATGTTTCCTATTCTTGGATAGTCTTTTGCAGCCTGCGGCTGGTTATCTCTTGCTTCCTGTCTGTCTGCTTTCTTGGAAATAGCCTAACAGTATCAGATTCCCCCTGAAGGATTTTCTTTCTTTCATATGCGTCCTGTGCCAAATTTCCTGGTTGTGTACTGCCAGTAACAGGTTTAGGTCTGGCGGAACTCACTCTGCTTTTGGGAGTTTAATTGTGGTGACCCATTACCAATTCCACTTGTGGGAAAGCTTGTCTTTCTTTGTCCAAGATTTGCCAAATGATAAAATGCTGGCTTAATTCTATTTTGGTAGGACAGAACATGGGAAAGCATGCCCTCAGAGCATCTTTTGATGTTTCAGACTCTTTCACCATAGCACTTGCATCCACAGTTAACTTGAGGAGGCATGCTTAACTCCCTTCGTCTTCTCTGGCTGCAAACACTACAGTTAAGGTGAAAGACCATCCCCTTTGAAAGGCAGATATTTTCAGCAATAAGACTGACAACTTGTTGGAGAAATTAAAGGAAATTAGATCCACTGCTAACTCTCTGGGTCTTTAACCCTGGCTCAGAAAGGACAGTCTACATCTTTTTGATATTGGAGCAATATTACCCTCAATTGTCTGCTTATTTTTCCTCAAATCTGAGATGTCAGCAACAGCAACCCCCAGCTTCATTTCAAACCCAGCATAAAAAGAGGTCTTTCAGATCCAGACCTAACATGAAACATCTGCTCCCTTTTCTTTGTCTTCTTTGAACACCAGGCCTCAGATTTGATGTGAGAATTGTGGACCAATCAGTGAGCATCTGTCCTTTTTAATTTAATGCTAACCCAATTCATCAACAAATGGAGGCTGATTACATCCAACTTATGGGCACTAGAAATTGAGAGGCTATGTCATTCAGTTTGAAAGACTATCCTCTTTCAGTTCCCCCTACCCTCCTCTTTTCAGAGAACCCTGCCATGAGGCTATTCTACTTACAGAACTACACAAACTGCTCCAGATAGGAGCAGTCAAAGTGGTTCCCAAATATCTGTGGGGTCAGAGGTTCTATTCAAGATACACACCCATTTTTCTTCTGTACCAGAAAGTATGTCTGTACAATTTTCTTATAATTAAAAATGGACAGATGCATCTAGAAGTTCCAATTTCATATGTTAACCCTGGCCTCTGTAATTCTCTTGTTTGCACCTATGGATTGGTTTGCCATTCTCTGTTTTAAAGGATGCTTACTTTCATATCTCTACCTGACATGGTCATTGAAATTACCTGTGTTTCATGGTGGTGGGATGCAATTTCCAGTACAAGGTGCCTGTCCACTGGGACCATAGCACCAAGTGTGTTTTCAAAGTGCCTTTCTGTGGTAACAGCGCACATGAGAAAACAGGGTATTTTTGTTTCCCCATATTATAGGTTGCCAAAAGCTGCTGCAAGCAAGGATCTGTCACTTCACATCATGTTAACTGTGTCCCTCTTTTCAGCTCTGGGTCTGCTTCTAAATGTCAAAAAATAAAATCTCTGTCCAACTCAGAGAATTCTTTTTATAGGTTCTATAAATAGGTTCTCAATAGCAGGGAAAGCTTTTCTTCCGGAGGACATATTTCTAAAAGTAGAGCAAGTGGTTTTGCTAATTTGAGCCTGCCAATCCTGGGAAGTTATGTTCTTCCTGGATCTCTTGGGTTTGAAGGCAGCTATCACTTAACTAACTCCATTTGCTCATCTCAGAATGAGACTGTTGCAGCATTGGATGTCTCAAATCAACACACTTTACCTGGAAAGTCTTTAAAATGTCCTGTCCCCATGGTTCAGGATGTTCTAAATTCACCACGGTGGTAAATGGAGAGACCAAATGTTCCCAGAGGCAATCTGTTCAGTCCCACTTCGCCGTTGGTCATTATAACATCAGATGCATTAAACAGTGGATGGGGAGCCCATTAATGTCAATTTACAATCTGAGATTACTGCATTTCTCAAGAACAGACCTTGCAATAGATGTATTTGAAATTAAGAGCCATTCATTTGCCCCTCGTATCTTTCCTTCTTTGTATAAAAGGAAAAGTTGTTCAGTTAGTGACAGACAATTCAACCGCTCTGTTTTACATGGACAAAAAAGGGGGTCCTCATTCTTTCCAGTTATATGCCAAAGTTGTCAGATTATGGGATGGGTGCATTCTTCAGAATATCTATCCTGCGTTTAGCAGAGGAGAGCAATGTGCTTAGCAGATTGTCTCAGCAGAGACAGTTTTCAGATTCACAGGTGGTCCTTGAAGGATCAAGTAGCACAAGACATTCTCCTGTTGGGTCTGGCTTGATGTAGGTCTGTTTGCTACAAGGATCAATAAAAAGTGTCCTCGCTTATGTTCAAGAGTGGGGAGGGACAGTGAGTCCATCTCGGATGCCTTCTTTCTATATTGGGGAAGGGGTCTTTTGTATATTCCCCCCCCCCCCCCCACCTCTTCCATTAATTCAGAAAGTGGTGAAGATTGATCAGGACAGGGCAAAAACGATATTGATTTCCCCAGTGGTATACAGACTTGCTTAGGTGTCAGACAGTCTTTGTGTCTTCCTCTGTCTCAGGATCTCTTGTCACAGCAACAAGGCAGTATAGTTCATCTCGATCCTTAGTCTCTCTTCATCTGACTGTTTGGGCTATCAGACTTTGACTAGTCTTGAATAGTTATGATCCACATTAGTACGGAATATACTGCTTAATTCTAGAAAACTATCTACTAGAAAGTGTTACCATTTAAAATGTCTAGATTTGTTGCTTAGATGCAGGTAAAATCTGATTCTCCTGTTTCTGCTTCCATACCCTGTACTTTGAAACATTTAATGTACTTAAAATCTGAAAGGTCATCTTATTCGTCAAAAGTTTACCTGGCAGCTATTTCAGCTTATCATATTTTGGCTGATGGTAGATCTCTCTTTCTACCATTGTTTAGATAACCCATTTGTAAACTTTCTAACATGTATTCTCCTCTAAGGGATACAGTTCCTTAATCTGACTTTTGTCTATGCTTATGAGGCTACCTTTTGAGCTTCTGGTGGAATGTTCCTTATTTGTCTATTAAAGTGGTCTCCTATTGTTATAACATGAGGGTGTGCGATTCATTCACCCTTCTGGTTGATGGCTGACTTGCCATTTACAAATTTTCATAAAGATGAGGTGGTTCTGAGACCTGATCCCAGGCTTTTATTTTCTGATTGATGTGACACTCATAATATGTTTGGTAAATTTACAATTTTCCCCCAAAACCTCATGCCAGTAAAGGGGAATCTGCGTTACTTACATCAGATCCTAGAATGGGTCTTGCATATTATTAAAATTGAAATCAGTGTTAGGAGTTCATCTAGATTTTTTTTTTTGTTTCCTATGTTAAGAAAAATAAGGCTCAGATTAGCCTTTCCCTGGGAATGTTTGGAAATGCTGATGTAAGGAGAAGGCAGTGCACATGTGTTCTAAGGGGCACTTCTTGGAGGAGGGTTTACTGTTAGGTGCCACCAGGCAGTGCCACATCCATAGGTGTAAATATGTAGAGTCTTCTCAACTTGGGTTCCAAGTAACCTTCATTTTTCATTAGTATGTATAATGAAATGAAAGGGGAACCACAAATAAGATGCTTAGCTTCATTGCACATAAAATGGCAAGGAAGGTCCTGTTTTGTTGGATTTTTATTGCAGCAGTCTGATGGCACTGGGCAGATAAATGGTTTCTTTGAAGAGATTACTTTACAGGAACTACACTATCATTCCTAAAGTATTCAAAGATTCCACTTTATACAGCTGAGCCATTCCTTTCAGATGCTGTATTATACTTACAGCTGGGCATCTTCAGCCCACTGTTCATTAGTAACTGTTTCAACATTGTAGAGTCTACACTCCTGAAGACTTTCTGGAGCTGATACACATGTCTGATGTGGATAAGTGAAGGTGTGACACTGCTACCCAAGTATGTCTTCTTTACTGACCTTACAACTGTAGCTGAACCCCCTAGGTCAATTTGGAATCCAGGGTTGAAGATTCTTTGTCAAGTCTGTGGTTTGGGGTAGTTGATACCATCACAGTCTCTCCGTTTGTGTTGCTAATTTATGGCTTTTTTTCCTCCTTAATCTCTCTTCCACCACCTCCAAACACAACAAATTAGAAATACCAGTGATTCTATTCAATACTAGCTCATTTTTTTGTTGCCGTAATGAGGACAGAAGTTCTCACTGATGGGATCCTACTCTTTTGATATATGCACATTCCCATTAATGGGAGTTAAACATGAGAAATTAGGAAATATAAAAACCTCATTTAAAAAAAATTTGAGATGGCAAACATTTACTCGGGGTAATATTTTGTATTTTAGTAAATTACTGCTTCCAATTTTCAGGTGTCTGTAAGCAGAGTTACTACATTTCACTAAGAAACTTCACACTTTTAATTTCTCAGAATGAAACAGCTATTGAGTATTAAGTCTTTTTCTGAACCATTTTAGCTTGCTTTCACGTCTTCCAGTGAACTGCAAGTTGTCAAGGTTCCTTCCCCACTCTGAACTCCAGGGTACAGATGTTGGGACTGCATGAAAGACCCCCTAAGCTTATTCTTACCAGCTTACCTTAAAACTTCCCCAAGGTTCAAACTTTTTTATGTTTTGTCCTTGAATCTTTATGCTGCCACCACCAAAGTGTCTAACAAAAATAACAGGGGAAGTGCCCACTTGGAAACATCCCCCCAAGCACTACACCCCCTTTCCTGGGGAAGGCTTGATAAAAATCCTCACCAGTTTGCATAGGTGAACACAGACCCAAACCCTTGGATCTTAAGAACAATGAAAAAGCAATCAGGTTCTTAAAAGAGAATTTTAATTAAAGAAAAAGTAAAAAAAAACCTCTGTAAAATCAGGAAGGGAAATACCTTACAGAGTAGTGAGATTCAGAACATAGAGAATCCCTCTAGGCAAAACCTTAAGTTACAAAAAGACACAAAAACGGGAATATACATTCCATTTAGCACAACTTATTTTATCAGCCATTTAAACAAAACAGAATCTAACGCATATCTAACTAGATGGCTTACTAACTCTTTACAGGAGTTCTGACCTGCATTCCTGCTCTGGTCCCGGCAAAAGCATCACACAGACAGAGAGGACCCTTTGTTTCCCCCCCCTCCAGCTTTGAAAGTAACTTGTCTCCTCATTGGTCATTTTGGTCAGGTGTCAGCGAGGTTATCTTAGCTTCTTAACCCTTTACAGGTGAAAGGGTTTTTCCTCTGGCCAGGAGGGATTTAAAGGAGTTTACCCTTCCCTTTATATTTATGACACAAGTGTTGAGATATTAAACTATGAAGATTTGGGAAAGCTTTTAATATTGTGAGATTAGAAATGGTTCATGTTTATGGTGCCCCACCTTTTCTTTCAAAAGGGAGAAACTGACACTATATGCCACTTAAGCATATTTAGTAGTGTTTGCTCTCTAGTTTCTCTGGGAGGACTAGAACTCTGCCTCAGAAAGGCCTTAAGCAGTTCACTGTTTCACCGTGATACAGGTAAGGGCCAGAAGGATTTCTCATAGCTTAAATAAGGGTGGATACCTTACTGTTTGCAATCTTGAATGGTCTGGTAGACTGAGCTCAGGGTCTTACAGCCAGGAACTCTTGAGTTGTAAAGCCTTTGCTGACACAGCTCCCTTAATAACCTTAAGCCTCTTGCTTAACCTCTGAGTCAGATTCATCCCTGCTGTAACTCCATTAATTTCAAGAGTAATACCATGGATGAATTTGGCCCTCTTCCCCATTTTACAGATAAGGAAAATACTTAACTTTGTATACAGGTGTCATAAAGACAGATTAATACTTGATATTTTCATGCAGCTATCAACTTATATTAGGTGACATAATTTTGGACCACGTAATTGACACTTGAAGTGAAATCCTGGCTTTACTGAAGTTAGTGGTAGTTTTGCCATTGACTTCAAGGGGGCCAGGATTTCACCTTTGTGTATAAAGGGGCAGGATCTGTCAAATGGGGCAAGTCATGACTTAGCAGGCAGACTTGTAAAGCTGTCAATGTAAAGAAATGCTAAGGGGGCTACTACCTTGGAATCTAAGTGTCAGTAATATGAGCAGTAGAAATGTCCAACAAGGTGTCTTCTCTGTGTTGGTTTTCATGTTGATAATAGGCCTGTTGAATTGCAGTTAACTCACACGATTAACTCAGAATTAATCTTGATTAAAAAATTAATCTTGATTGATCGCAGTTTTAATCACACTGTTAAACAATAGAATATCAACTGAAATTTAATATTTTTGGATGTTTTCTACATTTTCAAATATATTGATTTAAATTACAACACAATACAAAGTGCAGAGTGCTCACTTTATATTATTTTGATTACAAATATTTGCACTGTAAAAATAATAAAAGAAATAGTATTTTTCAGTTCACCTCATACAAGTACTATAGTGCAATCTCCAGCGTGAAACTGCAACTTACTAATTTTTTTTGTAAAATAACTGCACTCAAACAAAACAATGTAAAACTTTAGCGCCTACAAGCCCACTTGGTACTAGTTCTTGTTCAGCCAATTGCTAAGATAAACAAGTTTGTTTACATTTACAGGAGATAATGCTGCCTGCTTCTTATTTACAATGTAACCCAAAAGTGAAACAGGTTTTTGTATGGCACTTTTGTAGTTGGCATTGCAAGGTATTTACGTGCCAGATATGCTAAACATTCATATGCACCTTCACGCTTTGACCACAATTCCAGAGGACATGTTTCCATGCTGATGATGCTCGTTTAAAAAAATAATGGGTTAATTAAATTTGTGATTGAACTCCTTGGGGGAGAATTGTATGCCTCCTGCTGTTTTACCCGAATTCTGCCATATATTTTGTTATAGCAGTATCAGATGACCCAGCACATGTTGTTCGTTTTAAGAACACTTTCACTGCAGATTTGACAAAATGCAAAGAAGATACCAATGTGAGATTTCTAAAGATAGCTACAGCAGTTGACCCAAGGTTTAAGAATCTGAAGCGCCTTCCAAAATCTGAGAGGGACGAGGTATGGAGCTTGCTTTCAGAAGTCTTAAAAGAGCAACACTCTGATGCCACCAAAAAAGAAAATCAGCCTTCTGCTGGTGGCATCTGACTCAGATGATGATGAACATGTTGGTCTGTACTGCTTTGGATCATTATCGAGCAGAACCTGTCATCAGCATGGACACGTCCTCTGAAATGGTGGCTGAAGCATGAAGGGACATATGAATCTTTAGCACATCTGGCACGTAAATATCTTGCGACACAGGGTACAACTGTGCCATGCGAATGCCTGTTCTCACTTTTAGGTGACGCTGTAAACAAGAAGCAGGCAGCATTATTTCCAGCAAATGTAAACAAACGTCTTTGTCTGTGCGATTGGCTGAACAAGAAGTAAGACTGAGTGGACTTGTAGGCTCTAAAGTTTTACATTTTATTTTTGAATGCAGTTATTTTTTGTACATTTTTAAGTTCAACTTTCATGAAAAAGAGATTGCACTACAGTACTTGTATGAGGTGAACATTTTTTTTTACAGCGCAAATTTTTGTAATAAATAAAGTGAGCACTGTATGCTTCGTAGTCTGTGTTGTAATTGAAATCAATATATTTGAAAATGTAGAAAACATCCAAAAATATTTAAATGAATGGTATTCTATTGTTTAACAGCATGATTAATCGTGCAATTAATTTTTTTAATCACTTGACAGCCCTAGTTGATAACCTTACTGACTAGCCTTATTTTTACAGGCACCAGTTTGACTCAATTTGTCTCACAATTTATGACTGACTATTGTACTGTAAAACACTCAGCATGTCCACACGACCCCATAGAAAGCTGACAATGTACCAAAGTATAAGTCTGATTTAATTTTGGCTGATTTATAGTGGCTACTCAGCGTCGTTCGCTTAACTTCAGTTTGAAAATACAGTGTTTGTTTGAAGGAATTTGTG